>NW_026587216.1:15636295-15642535 GCF_907164565.1 Psammomys obesus | reverse complement strand
AAGAGAGGGAGGGAAGAAGAGAGGGAGAAGGAGAGGGAAAGAGAGAGAAAGGGAAAGATAGAAGTATGTATATATACATATATATAATAAAATAAACAATCAGAATTCAAATTGATATATACTGACTAGCTTTTTACCAACTTGACACAAGCTAGAGTTGTATGAGAAGAGAGACTCAAGAAATTGTTTCCATAAGATTAGCCACGAAGGAGGAGCACCCTTGCTAGGCCAAAAAGGACTTTGCAGCCTGTCCTGATAAGCTAGGGTAAGATGGAAGGGGAAGAGGACCTCCCCTACCAGTGGACTTGGAAATGGGCAAGGAGGAGATGAGGGAGGGTGGGATTGGGACGGAATGGGGGAGGGGGCTACAGCTGGGATACAAAGTAAATAAAATGTAATTAATATAAAAACAAACATTTAATTAAAAAAGAGAAAAATGCAAACAAACAAACAAACAAAAAAGGTTTGCCTATAGACAAATCTATACTGAATTTTCCTCATTGGTGATTGGTGTGAGAAGGCCCAGGCATTGTGGGTGGCACAACACCTAGGCAGGTCATCCTGGATGCTATAACAAAGCAGTCTGAGCAAACCATGAGGGAGCAAGCCATTAAGCAATACTCCTTCATGAGCTCTAAATCTTTCTGTTTCTAAGTTCCTGCCTTGATTTCCTGCCTTGACTTTCTTTGGTACTGGACTGGATGTGGCCTGAGAATTGTAAACTATAACAAACACTTTTCTCCAAAAGTTTATTTTAGCCATGATGTTCTATTGTAGTACTTAAAACTCGAAAACAACTACTGTATTTTCCAATACAAACTGAGAAAGAATAGTTTAAGTATTTTGGATTTGGGTAAAAGGGTAGGATCAGGGATTCATAATTATATGGTGGCAGGGAGAGGAAGTGGGATTGATAGAGTTGGAAGAGAACAGATGAGGCAAACAGTGGAGATGCCTTAACTATGGGAGGAAGGCAGGGGTTTGGGTGTCCCATGCAACATTTTTATTTGGTAGCAGCTGATCCACTTAAAAATTAATTCAGTCATGGCATTTTATAACAAGATATTGCAATTATAAAATTGAATGTACCTGATAACATAACCCTAAAATATAATTATATATTGTATATATTATATAAAATAATTATATAATATATAATATAACATACAATATATGTGTAACATATAATATGTAACATATAATGTATAACATAATATAATATGATATAAAATATTTGTCATGTGTAATATAATGTTATGTTACATTATATTATATTATATTGTATTATATATGTATAATATATATTATATATAGTTATATAACTATATTTTAGAGTTATGCTATTACATACATATATTATATATAATAATATATAAAATTATATATATTAGATATATATGTATATATAATAATATATAATTATATATATATTAGGTTCATATATATATTATACATAATATATATGTAAACATAAACTGTAATCCTTGCAAGTAGAATTTTAAAACTAACTTTTAATAGTGGAAAAAATAAACAATCTAAGATAAATAATTAAACAGAAGACTTTATGAAGAGTATTATCAACCCAATTCAAGTCATCTATACAACACTTCACTCAACATAGTAACAGTTACTATCTTATATTTTTTTTAGAATACATATTGTGTTAGGCCATGAAAAAAAATCTCTCAAATCTTAAAAATATGAAAACTCTTTTCTTACTGCAATAGAAATAACATGTATCTCACAATTATTTGTTTAAAGAATGCGTACACTTGTGACAATCAAACAAGCATTTGTCTAAGTATAAATTAATTTAAAAATGCAAACATAAAAAAACATTAAATTCAGAATAAAGAAATTAGGGTAAAAATGCACAGAGAAGTTATTAAAATGAGAGAGATAAAAGAACATTAAAACACTATATAAACAGCATAGAATCAACTCAACCAACTAATAAAGACACATATGCTGAAAACATAATAAAACCCAGAACATGAAATCTAAATACTTCCTGCAGCCTCCCTTGCCCTTCTGCCTGTATCTCCTGCAGATCCTGGAGAAATTTCCTGGCTAACCTCCCTTTCCCAACTTCTTGCTTTTCCAGAGCTGCCCAGCAGGCACCCCCTGCTAATTCACAGGCTATTCTTGCCAAGAATGCTGGTAGGCTAAATTCCTCTCTACTGCTGCTCTCTAGCTCCAACCCCCAGTCTCCTTCACAGCACTATGGCAGACCCTGTCTCTACACATTCACTGTCTCTACACATTCCAAGGAGAGGAAATAAGCAGATCCAGGCTGAACACTCAGCTCTCTTTGCTCCTATGAACCCCTTCAGGCCTGTTCCCCTTCCTAAGTGTCAATTCCCAATACTCAGAAACATATTGTATGTTTGATAATTGACATTGGTCAAAGGAACTGTTAAATCTAAAACAATCTTTTCACAAATCATCCAGGAAATCTGGGAAACTGTAACAAGACCAAACTTAAGAAAAATAAGAATTAAGGAGTGTATGATATGGAGAAGTATCCCAGCTCAAAGGCACAGAAAATATTTTCAACAAAAATGTAGAATTTTCCTACCATAAAGAACATACAAAGATAAAAACAAACAAACAAACCAACAAACAAAAATAAAAACAGATACAACCAGGAAAGAAAGTCCCCTCGGCTTAAAAAAGTATTAATAATAAAGGGTATTATTAAAAAGCTGCAAGGGAAAGAGACCAGGTAACATAGAAAGGTAGATCTATTAGCATTTCACACGCTTATCAATATCGACTCTAAAAGCTAGAAGGGCTGGAAAGCTGTGTTTCAGACTCTAGGAGACTACAGATGCTAGGTCACACTACTATACCCAGCCAAATTTTCAATCACCATAAAAATAGAAAGCCAAATTTAAACAAAAATTGTCCACAAAATCAGCCCTACAGACAGTGCTAGAGGGAAAGCTCCAGCCTCATGACGTTAATTATAATCATGGAAACGAAGTAAATAATCTCATACAAGAAAAATTTAAAAAAAGGAAAAATACACACACACACACACACACACATATACCACACCACTACAACTTCCACCACTACCACTACCAACAGCAGAGTAACAGAAATCATCAATCATTGGCCATTGATATAGTTCAGTATCTAGGGTCTCTATTCCCAAATAAAAAGACACAAAATAACAAAATGCATACAAAAACAGGATTCACCTTTTTTAAAAATACATTCAGCTGCATATGAGAAACAAATCACCGTCAAAGATATACATTACCTCAGGATAAAGGGTTGGAAAAAGACATTCCAAAAATATGGATATAAAAAGCAAACCATTTTAAAATCTAACACCATAGACTTCAAACCAAAATTAATCAGGAAAGATAGGGAAGGAAACCGCATATTCAGCAAAGAAAAAAGCCGTCAAGAGGAAATTTCTATTATGCCCCAACCCAAACTTGAGAACACAAAAGAAAAAAAAACAAAACAAAACAAACAAACAAAAAAAAAACATTATCAAAACTTAAATCAGATATACTGATTTAGGAGACCTAAGTAGCCCAAACTCACCAATGAGCATGTCATCCGGACAAAAACTAAACAAAGAAACAATTCTGCTTAATAATAATAAAAAAAAGTCAAGTCAGAAATAAAGAAAGAAATTAAGAGAGGCAGGGCAAGATGGCAATGCCAGGAGGACTCTCATTCTGAGGAGCAGCACAGCAGGATTGGCACAGTGACTAGCAATCAGAACTCTCAGCCATAAAACACAAGTGATTGTGTTTCACAGGTGAGAGGATACCCCACGGTGGGGGATTCAATCAGCTTTAACTCACCCGGCTAAACCGCAGAAGAGATCCTGGTTCCGCCAGGCGCTTGGTCTCCAGCCCAGAGCTACAAGCCAGCGTGATCTGGTCATGGTCCCAGACTGAACTGTGGGCCCACAACACCACAGACTGGATTTTCCAGTTGAGAGATAACCCCACGGAGCAGGAAACAATTGGGACTGACCTTAGGTCACCCAGACATCCCCTGGAAAAGACTCGGGTTCCGCGGATGCCCCAAGAGCCAGCCCGGAGCCAGAGCCGGGAACCCAGGCGCCTGCACAGAGCCCTATGGCGCGAATGATTCGCGGCCTCAGATAGAACTGTGGGCACCAGGGCACCAGGCACCAGAGACTGCGTTTCACTGGCAGGTGCAAACCCACAGGGAGGGAAACGGCTGGTCTGATCTCAGAGCACTTAGCCGACACCCCAAAACGGTCTATGGAAAATTACCCAGTTTAGGCAGCAGCCAAGGCTCCTAACGGCCAGAAAGGCGGAGCCACAAGTGGACATCTGTGCATGTGGGTTCTACTCGCCACCCCAAACAGAACAGTGGTCCCCAAAGCAAAGACTGGGTGTCTCTGACAGGAGGAAACCCCCAGCAGAGGGGATCATCAGCTCTAATGCTTAGGGAACCCAACACCAAAACACTCCCTGGATTCACACAGACTCTAGGCTCTAATGCAGGCAGAAGCGCTGTGCTCAGCCGCCATTATTGAGTTCCACTAGGGCACTGGGACACACAGCTGCATCCTCAGACCTACAAAAACCAGAGAGCCATTACAGCAGCCCTCAGATACTGTGCCAACGATCAACCAGTTATCCCTAGCTAGACTGACAAAACTGTGGGAATCCCTAGTCCTTCAAGAGGGCTGCACCCACAGCGTCTGGACCAGAGCAGTGCCTGCAGCCTCCATCACAGACAAGGACACACAGCTTCTGGTCCAGAGTGAGGCACCCAGCCTCCAGACCAGAGCAGCGCCCCCGGGCGCCACCTCAACCTAGGTGCACATCCTCCAGGCCCAGAGTGGAGCACTAAGCCTCCGGCCCAGAGACTTGCTGAGTGCACCTCTCACTTTCCAGGACAGAACTGTGTGCCCCAGGATAACAGACTGAGTTTCCCTGTTGGGAGAAAATGCCACAGCTAGGGAATCAGCAGGTTCTTCAAGAGGACTGTACATGGAAATTTAGTGAGCAGCAGCACACTAAATTTATAACGAGAAACCCAGCATTGGGGCAGCTGTCTTGAGAACTTCTATAGGTGAGATCCCCCTTGCCTAAGAAGACCACAGCTACTACTCAGGGCTATAAACTTGAGGTGAGCAGTGGCAACTCCTGAGAAACACTGGCCGTACAGTGACCATAACCAAAAAGCAGAGGACTCCTTCAGGAAAAATCATCTTCCAGCCAAGGGGATTCTCCCTACCTCAGGACTCCAGGAAGCACATAAACTAACAGCCAACACCTAAATCAGCCTAATGGGTAGAGGCCAGTGTAAAAGCTCAACCAACAAAAGACAGAGCAATATGGCATCTCCAGAATCCAGCCATCCAGGGGCGAACAGCCCTGGACAACGCAGCCTAATAGAAAATCAAGAAGATGACCTTATATCTATGCTGATGAAGAGGATAATAGAGGAAACAAATAAAACACATAAAGAAATAGAGGAAGATAAAACCAAACAGATCATGGCTATCCATAAAGAAATGGAGGAAGTTAAAGACAAGCAGATTAGGGTCATCCGTGAAGAAATACAGGAAGATGCAGCCAAACAGCTTGTGGCCTTCAGAGAAGAAATAATTAAATAACTGAAAGAAATAAAAGAGACAGAGTTGAAGGAACTAAAAGATAAAGAGAAAAATACAAGCAGACAGGTGAAGGAAGTAAACAAAACAACTCAAGACCTGAAGACAGAACTAGAAAAATTAAAGAAAACACAAATGGAGTAAATAATGGAGAGGAAGAATTTAGGGAAGAAAACAGGAACTACAGAGGTAAACATAACCAACAGACTACAAGAAATGGAATAAAGAATCTCAGGTGTAGAAGATACAATGAAAGAAATCGATATATCTGTCTAAGAAAATGATAAATCCAAAAAGTTCCTGACACAGACCATCTAAGAAATCCAAGACAATATGAAAAGACAAAAGCTAAGAATAATAGGAATATAGGAAAAAGAAGACTCCCTTCTCCAAGGCCCAGAAAATATTTTCTACAAAATCATTGAAGAAAATTTCCCCAAATTAAAGGAGAAGCCAATAAGGATACATGAGGCCTAGAGAACACCCAACAAATTTGACTAGAAAAGAAAATCCTCCCGCCACATAATAATCAAAACAGTAAGTATACAGAACAAAGAAAAAATACTAAAAGCTGCAAGGGAAAAAGGCCAAGTAACATATAATGGCAAACCCATTAGAAT
>NW_026587216.1:15624144-15631295 GCF_907164565.1 Psammomys obesus | reverse complement strand
TCAAGGGACAACACATGCTGGAGAGGTTGTGGAGAAAGGGGAACCCTTCTCCACTGCTGGTGGGAATGTAAACTGGTACAACCACTCTGGAAATCAATCTGGCGCTTTCTCAGACAACTAGGAATAGCGCTTCCTCAAGATCCAGCCATACCACTCCTAGGCATATACCCAAAAGAGGCGCAAGTACACAAAAAGGACATTTGCTCAACCATGTTTGTAGCAGCTTTATTTGTAACAGCCAGAAGCTGGAAACAACCCAGATGCCCCTCAACTGAAGAATGGATGCAGAAACTGTGGTACATCTATACAATGGAGTATTACTCAGCAATGAAAAATAAGGAAATCATGAAATTTGCAGGTAAATGGTGGTGCCTGGAAAGGATCATCCTGAGTGAGTTGTCCCAGAAGCAAAAAGACACTCACGGTATATACTCACTCATATAAACATACAATATAGAATAAACCCACTAAAATCTGTACATCTAAACAAACTAAGCAAAAGAGAGGACCCTAACTAAAATGTTCAATCACCATCCTGAAAGGCAAAGAGGATGGACATCAGAAGAAAATGAAAATAGGAAACAACCTAGGAACCCACTACAGAGGACCTCTGAAAGCCAGAAGTAAACAGGAAACAATCTTGAAACCTGCCACAGAGGGCCTCTGAATGCTTCTGCAGTATAGACTGTCAAAGCAGATGTTGAGCCTGATGGCCAACTGATGGGCAGAGTGAATGGAATTCTATGTAAGAAGTGGGAAATAGTAAGAGCTGGAGGGGACGGGAACTCCACAAGCAGAGCAACAGAACAAGATAATTTGAACACAGGGAACTTCCCAGAGACTCATACTCCAACCAAGGACTATTCGTGGAGATGACCTGGAACCCCTGCACAGGTGTAGTCCATGGCAGTTCAGTGTCCAAGTGGGTTACATAGTAATGGGAAAAGGGACTGCCTCTGACATAATCTGATTGGCCTGCTCGTTGATCACTTCCCCCTGAGGGAGGTGCAGCCTTACCAGGCCACAGTAGAATACAATGCAGCCACTTTTGATGAGAACTGATAGACTAAGATCAGAAAGAAGAGGAGAACCTCCCCTATCAGTGGACTTGGGGAGTGGCATGCATGCAGAAAGGGGAGGGAGGGTGGGATCTGGAGGGGAGGAGGGAGGGGCTTATGGGGGGATACAAAATGAATAAAGTGTAATTAAAAAAAAAAAACTCAGAAATGAAAAAGGGGACATAACAGACACAGAGGAAATCCAGAGAATGTTAATGGCATACAATAAAAAACTTTACTACATAAAATTAAAAAGTTTAAAAGAAATGGTTAATTTTCTCAATAGATCTCTTTTACCAAAGTCAAATCAAGGACAGATAAGCAATTTAAATCACCTATAGCCCCTAGGTAAAATAGAAGCAGTCCTTTAAAGTCATTCCAGGGCCAGATGGTTTTAGCAAATAATTCTACCAGACTTTCAAAGAACAATGAATGCCAAAACCCCTGAAATTTTTTCATTAAAAAAGATAGTAAAGAAACATTGCCCAATTCATTCTACCAGGCCCAATTACCCTGATATTAAAACCACACAAAGACCCAACAAAGAAAATTACAGAGCAATTTCCCTTGTTACATACATGCCAAAATACTCAGTAAAATACTTGCAAACTGAATCCAAAACCACATCAAAACATTCATACACCAAGATGAAGTAGGCTTCATCCCAGAGATGTAGGAATGGCTCATTATATGAAACTCAATAAATAAAACCCATCATATAAACAAACTAAGGGGAAAAACACATGATCATCTCACTAGTTGCAGAAAAGGCCTCTGAGAAAAAGCAAAACCGTTTCATTAAAAAAAAAAAAATCTCAGAGTGATTAGCAACACAAGGGACATACCTAAACAAGTTAAGGCAGTTGATAGCAAGCCTATAACTAATATTAAATGAGATGCAGATAAATTCAAATCAATTCCATTAAAATCAGAAAAAAAGACATGATGACCACTTATTCCATACCTATTCAATATACTGCTTGAAGTCTTAGCAACAGCGATAACAACTGAAGGAGATCAAGGGGATACAATTTTGAAAGGAAAAAGTCAAAGTATTTTATTTAAAGATAGTATACATAAGTGACCTTGAAAATTCCACTATAAAGCTCTTATATCTTATTAACACTTTCAGCAAATGAACTGAATACAAAATTGGCTCCCAAACTTCAGTAGCCCTCTTATACATACAAATAACAAAGAGACCAAGGAAGAAATCAGAGAAACATGACCTTTCACAATAGCTTCTAATAACATAAAATGTCTTAGGGTAACTGTACCCAAGCAAATGGAATACTTGAATGACAAAAACTTGAAGTCTTTGAAAAAAGAAGGTGGAGAAGATATCAGAAGCTGGAACATGCTCAGTAGGATTAAAACACTGAAAGTGGAGATCCTACCAGACGAATGTACAGATTTAATGCAATAGCCATCAAAAGCCTAACATAATTATTTACAGACCTTGAAAACACAATTCTTGACTTCATATGGAAACCGAAAAAACTTGAAACTTGCCCCTAGGGGCATTGCAGGTGTGGCTGCTGTATCATACATGAGTCAGTAGGTGAAGAGAGGAGAGAGGCTAGGTCTACATTCAGTGTTCTGACCGTGAACATCTGAATAATTGATAGCCTAACATTCCCCGAAAAACATGAGCCTAAGATGCCCACCAATCTGGCTCCCTGCGGGTCTGGACAGTCTCATAGGCAGGAAGTGAGCCAGAGACTAGAAGAACCCCCTCTAAGACTGTGGGCCCGAGCAGAAATGAGCCAGAGACAGACAAGCTTCACATGGGGCCACTTGGGTGGGCTGGGTGAGGAGCAAGCTGAAACAGGCACCAGAGCCGAGCCACAGGCCCATACAGGTAGCTAGCCTGAGATAACCACCGGTCTAGCACCCCGCAGGCCGGTGGAGGCAGACTATGCCTTAGGTGCCTTAATACATGACCAGGGCATAGCACTCCTGAGACCACTCCTGAGATGACTTGGACCCCAGGAAGACCAGCAAATAAGTGGTGGAGAAATGGAACAGAAACAGAAGAATGTAAGCACAATGAAGAGAGGCAGAACTGGAGACATGATGGTAGTGAGAGCAGCCTGATGTGAGTAGCCAGTGATGCCACCTGGGACCAGGGTGGGGTCCTGGTCTGTGCTGCTTCCTGGGACCATGTCTTGGTCCTTGGCCCTGAAGAAGTTGGGGCCTGTTACCACCAAAGATCAGGTGGACATTCCTGGATTGGGTTGTTGCCTCGGAACACATTAATGTCTGAAGGCTGTGCAGAACTAGCTGCCCCCCTCCACTCACTGGGGCATCATGGGATATCTGGCCCAGGGTGCATAAGAGCAGGAGAATTGATCCTGCCCCTATCCAGCTGCAGTTCTCGGGAGAGTAGGCCAGCACGGTGTAGGAATTGTGGGTGATCCAGCCGTGAGGATGTGAGCATGGAGAGCATAGCCCTACCATTTGTCTCACTCATGGTGTGGATTAGGGAGAGATACTCACCTCCCCCTTGCTTCCTGCCCTTGCTCCTTGCCATCTGTGGCGGGTGGGAGACCTGGCCCTGGGGTTGTAGAGCAGTAGAAGTGGCCCAGCCCTTCTCAGCTGCAACACTCAGGAGAAAAGGCATTATAACTCCTCTGGACCGCACAGTACATCTGTGCAGGATTGCAGGTGAGGCAACCCTGAAGGTGTGAGCGCAGGAGACCCAGTCTGGCCTCTTGCCTGCTGTGTGGTGGGTAGGGTGAGGGAGAGGTGACCTCCTCCTTTCCCTCATCCCTTGCCCCCTATTGCAGGCAGAAGAGATGGGAAAATTGGCCATGTCTTTCACCAACTACAGCATTTGAGAGAGTGAGCCCTGCACCTTGCCTGGACAGCAGAGTCCAGTTGGCCTGAGTTTCAGGGCTTGTGAGTGAGTCTGCCCAGAGCTCATGAGAATCGGAAAGTCTTTAGGCTGAGCAGCTCAGATACCATTCAGGCCCAGATCCAGGGCTTTGAATTGGCCCACCACAACAGCTACCCCACCTATGAACTTCTGGAGTAAATGAAGGGGCTGGTGGTCCTACAGATCCAAAACTGGAAGATGTTTATGACACAGGACAACAACAGGATATGTGAGTGAGTTTCCAATATTGAGAGAGTAGCAGAAGCCAGGGGCTTCGTACCAGAACGACTCATTGCAATGAACATTTGCAAGCAAAGAAGTGCGGACAGAAGAGTATACTGTGGTACACACTGTGATATGCTATAGCTTCCAAAATTAGATTTTTTTTCTTTGCAGGGGAGGGAGTTTCAAGGATGAAAGGCTGGTATGAAGGGAAGAAGAGATGAGTGGGATTTTGGTGCTAAAATCCCAATAAAAAGGGGGGGGGAACTTGAGATAGCTAAAAGAATTCAGGCAAAGACACACTATAAAATCCAACATTTCCTGGAGCATTCTATGAGGTAACACGTGCTGTTTGTCACATTTGTTCTTCTGAGTCCAGGAAAATGGATACAGCAAGTCCCCCAACTTCCAAATGCATCACATACTGGAAAGAAAAGTGAAATCTGGGGACTTGCTGCTTTAGTTCAAATGGCTTCAGAGAAAGATGGTAGTGAAGGTACTGTATATGGCAAATTTTGCAAAGGTTCAAGAAAAAAAAAAAGACCCAGATCTTCAACGAAGAATGGAAGAAACTTCATCTCCAGCCTGTTCAGCCAATGAAAACTGAGTGGTCACCCTTTTCTGAAAAAGTGTACCATAGAGAGTATTTTCGAGGTTTTGCCAACCAGAATATGTTGATGAGGTCTCTGAACACTGTTGCATTGGTTCCCATCATGTATTGCTGGTCCCCTTTCCAGCAGAACTTCATGGTGGAAGATTAGACCATTTTGTGCATTATTTCATACATGGGTGAATAGGTGAAAGATGAAATTTTCCTTAAGGAGCTGATTGATAACTATGAGGGCAAAGTCCATGATGACAGAGAGATTATCCCTGGGTCTGTGCTGATCAGTGAAGCTGTTTTTCTGGAATTGGTGGATGTCCTCATCAATATTCAGATGATAAAGAAGATGGGCACAATGACACCTCTGAGAGAAAACAAGATGACAGCCAAGATCTGCCAGCATCAAATAGTAGAAACACATGCTATTGAAAACAACAAAAAGAGTTCCAAGAAACTGTTTCTAAATGTCATCTTCAGTGCCATTGCTTCCATGTTCCCTGAGAATTATGTCCCAGAGAAATGATGGAGTGATACTGAGAGTTAATGGAGATGTCAGACCCCAATACACTTCCCTCTCAATGCATGCTCAATATTGATGACCTCAATGCCAAGTCAGTGCAGCAGGAGCAATCATTGAACTCTTTCCACACCCTATTTTTGCCAATGCTGTTTTAAATACATCCTCTTTCTTTGTCCTTCCATGCTATTTCTAATGTATATAAACACAAGAACAAAGAAATCAAGGTTGAACCAGAACCATGAGGCACAGACTTTTTCCGTTTGCTGGAAGAAGCAGAGGAGTATTCCATGCTCCACAACCCTCCATCTATCTGCTCAGGACACCAGAAAAGGCACCATGTGGTCAGCGCCTCCTTTTCCAAAATGTCATCCTGTACTATATCTGAGACTAAAGAAGGAGACAGTGACAGGGACACTGGCAATGACTGAGTCTCCAGCTCTTCAGGGGTTAACTCTCATTGTCAGATCCCCATAAAACAAAAAGCCAGCCCAGCCCCACCTCAGCTCTGTGTTGTGGAAGCTCTGTCAGAGCCTGTGGAGTGGAATAGAGTTGAAGAATCTCTTTTCCAAGTTATCCATGGTACCTACTTCAACATCTTCTGCTCAATAGCCAGGCTTTTGGGGGAAAAGATATGAAGTTAGGTCTTTCAGTTTGCAGCCAAAGAATCACTTATCCTGAAGCTGCCAACAGATGAGCTCATATGCTCTTCTCAGAAGAAAACCCAGGTTGTGGGCTACACACTGCAGGAAAATTCACCTGAAGAAAGATAACTCTTCTACACACATGTATAACTACCAAACCTGTGACCAGCCAGATCATCCTTGTGACAGCAACTGCCCCTGCATCATGACACAGAATTTCTGTGGTAAGTTCTGCCAGTGAAGCTCAGACTGCCGGAATCGTTTTTCCTGGTTATTGTTATAAGAGTTAGTACAGTACCGTGCAGTGTCCTTGCTGTCTGGCAGTTCTGAAATGTGGACCTGACTTGTGCCTTACCTGTGGGGTCTCAGAATACTGGGACTACAAGATCATGTCTTGCAAAAACTGCAACATCCAGCATTGCCTCAAAAATCATCTGTATTTCTTTATTTATGGATATTAGCCATTAAATAAATGATAACCAACCTACACCCTGTTGCCCCTGAGAAGTTAAGTACAGATAAAGGGACTAGGGGAGACAAAAAAAAAAAAAAAACATCCCTGGGAGAGAGAAATTAAATAAGTTTTATGGTTTGACTTGTGGGAAGATACAGAAATTAGAAAGGGAAGATAGTGCTAACAGAGGGAATGTGGTGAGAGACAGATGGAATTGAGGTGCTTTTGAGGGATGTTATAGAATCCTTTAGTACAGTGTCATCTCCCTAGGAATATGTGAAGGCGATCCTAATGAGCTCTCCTAATACTGGGGATACAGAGTCCTAATTGGCCATTTCTTGTCACTAAATGAGGCTCCCAGTGAGGGACTGGGTTGCATTCAATTGAGCTGTTGTATAGTAGGTTCTGTAGAAATTCCCAAACAGCCTAGGATTTTGCTAGAACAATGGTTGTTCTGCATAAACTGACAGCAGACTCGCATTCTGAGGACAAAACCCACGCAACTCATTGAACAGATGACTTCACTTCTACCTTCTAGTGTTTTTGCTGTGGGAAGGAACTCTGCAGGCTACCAAAAAGGAAACCTAACTACCCACCCAGCCACAAAACATTCTGTCCTGCCTGAAATGTATGCTAGTGCAATGGTGGCACAGAACTGTGGGAGCAGCCAACCAATACATGAGTTGACTTGAGCCTAACTCAGCAAAATAAATGAATGAATGTGTGAATAGATAGATAGATAGATAGATAGATAGATAGATAGATAGATAGATA
>NW_026587216.1:15616110-15624134 GCF_907164565.1 Psammomys obesus | reverse complement strand
ATAGATAGATAGATAGATAGATAGATAGATAGATAGATAGATAGATAGATAGATAGATAGATGCAAACAACAAAACCTATACCCTACACTGCTTGTGTGACCAAGGACAAGATTCTAAACATCTGACTTGTAAAAACCAAACACTACTGATGTAAAGAAAAACAAACAAAAAGTAGCAATGAAATGATTGCCAATGATATTCTGATATAATCTATTCAGTCATCGAGAGAGGGTTCCTCCTGCAGAAGTTGGGAACAGATGTAGAGACCCACAGGCAGACATGCAGAGAGAGTCCTTGGAACACATAGCTCTAAATGGAATATCTCCACCAAATTCTTCCCTTCACGGCTCTGGAAACCCAGCAGAACAGGAGATAGAAACAGTGTAAGAGCCAAGGGGATGGAGGACACCGGAAGAACAAGGTTCTCTTTATCAAGTGAGTAAGGACCATATGAACTCAGAGGGACTGAAGCAGCATGCACAGGGCCTAAACAGAAACGTACCTGGTCCTTACTGTATATATTACAGCCTACAGCTTAGTACTTTTGGGGACTCTTGAGTGTGAAGGAGTGTATCTGTCATTCTTGAGCCTCTTCTTGGGGTTCTTTTTGTTTTACCTAATTATATTTTATTTTGTCAAGTTCATTATCTCTTAAGAGCCTGTCCTTTTCTAATAAGAGACAGAAAGGAAGTAGATCGAGAGTAGAGGGAATTAAAAAGGAACTGATCACAATAGGAGTGGGGAAACTGTCATTAGTATATATTGTATGAGAAAAGAATCTACTTTCAATAAAAGAAAAAATAAAAATATGAAGGACAGATATCAAACAAAATTTCATAGCAAACAACATCTTAAGTGGTAGAGCTTAGGGCCTTTACCTTAAAACAAAGATATGTGCTTATGAGTCTGTAGCAAATTGTACTTTGATTTTATTCAGGGAAGTTGGGCAAAATAATTAAGGAAAAAAGCTACATTTATTGGTAATAAAGAAAACTACTTAGAACTCCATGAGACAATCAACAGAGCCAACTAATTTGCACACAGAGGGGCTTGTGGAGCAAGCACCAACCAAGGACCATGCAGGGACCTAAGCCTCCTACACATATGTACCCAATGGGCAACTTGGTCTTCATGTGGGTTCCTTAGTCAAGGGAGGGGGTACTTTCTCTGACAAGGACTCTGTTGCATGAGTTTCACTCATTTCACCCTGGTGGAGCTGCCTTGCCAGGCCGCTGAGGAAGAGGATGTGCTCAGTCCTGATGTGACTTGATGTGCTGGGTTACCTTTGAGACAGAGGCTTTTTCTCAGTGGTAGGGGAGAGTGGAAGGAGGGAAAGAGGGAGTGAAGGTGGGACCAGGAATATAACAGGGAGGTGGCTATGATTAGGATATAAAATAAATAAATTAATTAATAAAACAGAAAACCATTTATTTTCATGTGACATGATCTTGCAAGAATTAGGAAATCCTAAGAGTAGTACAACTGTATGCAAAAAGTGAATCTTTTTTTGAATCTTTTTCTTCTTTCTCTCTCTTTTTTTTTTTCTTTAGGCAGAAATTTGATTGTTTTCCAAGGACAAAAAGAAGACGTTGGGTGGAAATGAAAATGGAACTTGAGAGCATTGGTGCTAACTCAATTCTATGAATAGTCTAAAAAACTAAGTTGCACTAGGAATAAATCTCGCATATATCATCAAATTATTCCTGTAACTGAAACTATTAAGTGTAAATAGTGGTAAGTTAAGAAAAGCTGGGATTCAGACGTATGTGTCTTCCTTTGATACAGATCTCTGCATTTCTTAGTATAGTATGACAAGAAATACAATGAAAACTTGGTTATGAAAATCTTGAGTCATTATTGCTAATTCACTGACAAAACTAAATTTGACTCACTTTCTCCCTCTTTCACATTTTGTGAGAAAGTTCTACTAATTACCTCTCCTACCACTTATCAACTCAGCTTAACACAAATGGTATGCAGGAATTATTTGGAGTACAGGATAAAAGTAAAGCAACCTGCTTCTTGTTTTGATCAAGTGCTGCTAGAAGATAGTTACTGTTTATAATCTCTACAAAATTTGCAAAATTGATGAAAATAAAGTTGACTTCCTAATAGAAAGATTCATACATTTTCAAAGTGTTTCTTTTAATCATGAATACACTGTCGAAACATTTGCAGCATAAAAAATGTAGTCATAAAATAGAGTTTCATTAATTTTGCAACTTTTAAATATAAATCCGTATTTGTTCCTGTACCTATGCACATAGATACAACTGTATACAACCCAATTAAAACAAACATGAAATGTTTTTTATCTGATGTATATCTCAAATTTGGCCTTGGTCCTTTGTTAATTAATTATTCAGGATGGAAACCATACTTTCCAGGTTTCTTCATTGCTCAGTCTCCAGTAAGCTTCATATCCTATTAAGGTTCATTGGGATTAATGATGCATTCCACTTAACACAACAATAGAATGTTAATTATCTTAAATTTACAGTTTATTCTCTTGTGAATTTGCACTTCTCTGGTAACCAGACTTTTCTTTCTTTCTGTTTATCATTTTTTCTTTCTTTCTTTTTTCCTAACACAAAGGCCAAAAGGAAAAGTCATAGTAGGGCTATTTTAATGAGTTATTAAATAGGTACATTTTTTGATAGTTCAGTCTTACCATTAGATTCCAGCACACTTTAAGATGAGTCTTTAGATACGTGTGTCACCTCTCAATTACCTGTCTTAATAGAGAGGAGCAGCAATGTGTGTAATTCAAATGGACATTAATATACATATATCTAAGTTAGAGGGCACCTGTGTCATACGCTTTTAGAATAAGTAAAATTTACAGCAAGCAATTGATATCATATAAACCATGGTTCTACCAAACTTCTCTTCATATTCTTTGTTAAAATCTAATGCTGAATTTTGTTATCATTCAGATGTAAATAAAGGTGAAAATACAGATAAAGAAGTGCCAGTAACCAGCCTCTTTGTGGTTTCTGTCCAAATGAGTTTTGCTTTTCTCTGAATAGAAGGAGAGTAAGAGAAATCTGGTCCAATGAAAGGTTGTTCAGTACGTTTTCTAGACTAATCATAGGGGATAAAAACCACAGCACTGAATCTCACTCTGAAGGAGAAATAAAATAGACATCTGAAGTAGAAGGGTGGAGGGAACTAGGCTAAGGGGAACACGGTGCAGATCACATGCAGGAAAGACTGGCAGGAGCAACAAGAGAGAGAATGGAAATGGGGGAGCAGGGTTCTAGGCCAGGGGATGCTCCTGGGAGTCTATAGGGGTGATTCTAGCTGAGAACCCTAGCAGCAGGAAAAGCCTGAAGTAGTTGCCATGTACTGTAGCCAGGTGGGAATTTCCAGTAGAGTGATCAGGTCACCAACCCACCCATAAAATCTTTGACCCAAAATTTGTCCTGTCTATGGAAAGTGTAGGGTTAAAGATATAGTAGAAATTGAGGGAAAAAACAAATGACTGGCCCAACCTGAGACTGACCCAAGGGAAAGAGCTAACTCCTATTGTTATTAATGGTACTATGCATGCAGACAGGAGTCTAGCATAACTGACTTCTAAGAGACTTCACCCAGCAACTGATAGAAACAGATGCAGAGATCCACAGCCAAATAGGCCCAGTACAGGAAGTCTTGAGGAAGAGTGGGAGGAAGCATAGAGGGAGCCAGAGGTATGAAGTGCACCACAGAAGACCTACAGAGTCAACTATTCTGGGCCCATGGGGGCCCACAGAGACTGAACCACCAAACAAAGGGCTGCATATACGTAGCAGATGTGCAGCTTGTGCTGCATATGAGTTCCCTAGCAATTGGAGTAGGGGTTTGTCTCAGACTCTGTTACCTGCCTTCTGATCCCTTTTCCATGGCTGGGTTGCCTTGTGTAGAAGAGGATCCACTTTGTCTTGCTGCAACTTGAGGTAGTAAGGTGTGTTGGTACCTATTGGGCCTCCCTTCTCAGAGTACAGGAGAAGGAAATGGGGTAGAGGGTGTGAGGATGGGAATGGGATAAGAGGAGGGAGGGGAATAAAATGATTAAACAAATTAATTAATAATAAAATCAAACAACAAAACAAAACAAAAATCCTCCATCACATTTAGGTATCAGTATTGATATGGTGATGTAGCTCTACTAAGAAGTACAGATTTTAATTTATAGTAATGAGTAATTTATTCCAAAACACTAATTTAGCCTTTCAATATGTACATAAAAATCAACGAAATCTATTTCATTTAATATATGGCAGGAAACATAAGTATCACAAAGTATATTATGGAATGTATACTACACTGAGTCAGAGATTTTTAAAAGCAAATGTTAAGAAAACAGGCAAGTAGAGATTGTAGACAGCTTCTGATGGACTGGTATTGTGTTTGGGACAAGAAAATTCTGGCTAAGATGGAGAAAACACATATGATGGATGATATACAGAGATGACTCAGGAAAGTGCTGTGTGTGGCCACCCAGGGCAAGATTATAAAGAAAAATTTGATATGACTTCCATTTGCACCTCACTTGGATTCTGTCTATTCTTCCCAAACAGGACTTATGAAATTGGATAAACATTGGGTGCTGTAAAGCCCGAGTTTGATAATGCTGTTGTAAGTTGAATGAAAGATAAGATGTTAATGTGTAACCGATTTCAATCACTGAGTTGTTTCCAATTTGTGAAATGACTGATGACTGCCATCACATTTGACGTTCTTCTAGACTGTGATTTGTTGTCTTTTTCCCTATACTTTGAAAAAGATCATGAAGCAGCACGAATGATCACAGATTAAAAAAAAATGTATAAGTATTATTTCTTTTAATTAGAACACTGAGATACAGATGCTTTTAACTTCTGAATAGCCTACATTTGTTTTGCAAAGTTCTGTTTCTGAATAATTTCCAGCACCTTGAAAACTGCAGATTTAGAAAGGTAATTTATGAAGGATTATTGAACTCTTAGCAATGATAAAAATTATAAATTACTCAAAAAAGAAACAGGGAGCTTGATGTTGCCTATTTTATGTACTAACTTGTTTAAGTTTCCCAGTGAAACAATAAATATATAAATCAAAAGTAAAAAGTCTGTGGGTGAAAAAAAGAATATCATTAAATACAAAATTAACTATTAAAATGTAATTCTATGTATCTTTAAGGATAATTTTTATTTTATTAAAATGACAAGAAAAAATAAAGCAGAAATATAGTAGTATTTCTTCACACTTGAGAAAGTCAGTGGAGTAGACTGGCTGAGAGCATGACCCACTGGGTACCAATGTGTGACCTTCAGCAAGTGGCTAGACACCGTTTACCCATTACTAAATTGGAGAAAGAATAACAACTACCTTAAACTGTTGAGAAAACTAAGGTAATTTATGTAAAACTTAGAACTCTTAGCAATTTGAAAGTGCCCTCTAACAGTAGTTTGAAGCTGAATATTCAAAACAAATATGTGCATCATTAGTGATAAAGAAAATGCAAGTTAAAATACTGGAAAAGTAATTTATTTTTGCATGACATTGCCAAAGAAGCAATAAAGATTATTTCTTCAGTATTGCTGTGATAGTATAAGCACATGATGGCTTTAAGGGGCAATGTAACAGAAACTAATAAAAGTTAAAATTACATCCCTTTAGCATAATGCCAGCACATTTTAATTAATAATTTAAATGTCAAGACTGAATATGTGAGTGGATATAGCCCACATTTAAAGAAAATAATAGAGGAAAGAAAGATGACTCAGTGGTTAAGGAGCACTGACTGCTCTTCCAGAAAACTTCTGTTCAGTCCCCAGCACCTGCAAGACAGAGCACAACTCTCTGTGACTTCAGTCCAGGGGGTTAATGACATTTTCCAGTATCGGGCAGCAGGCATGTATGCTGTGCTCAGATATACAGGCAGGCAAAGCACCCATATGTTTTAAATGAATAAAAACATTATTGGTTTTTATTTTTCTATTTATTTATTTTATGTGTATAAATGTTGTGCTCACATGTATATCTGTGCACCAACTGTGAGTCAGGTGCCTTTGGAAGTCAAAAAGAGGGCAATGAATCACCAAGCCATAGAAATATCTCTACAGCCCAATAATTTATTTTTAAATTGAAAGATCTTTCATTATATTAAGTCTAAACTGTATCTTATGTTGTTTTAAAATATTTCAAGATTTTTGTCTTTATAAAGATGTAATTTTCACACACTCATTGTATGAAGTAAGTAAAATAGTAATTACTTACAGGGTTGTAAAAACCAAAATTTATATTAATAATTTGAGTACATAATGATAAGCAGTAGAACAGGATCAGAGAAATAACATAAGGGTTTTATGTGTTTTATAATTGCAAAACATGACCTTGTTAATGAAATTTACTGAAAGATAAAAGATAAATTTGTTTAAAATTATTTTCCATAATATCATATACATATATATATATATATACACATATGTACAATACAAACAATATTCTTCTTTATGGAGTCTGCATACCTGCTGAAGAAAATGGATGGAATTAGAAAAAAATGCAGTAATTAAATATTTAGTTAGTGAGGGAGCTAGAAATAAATTACACTTTTGGTTTTCCTTAAAAATAGCCTGAGAGAAAAATCTTATGTTTTTGACAGTTGAAACTTGTTGAAATTTATTATATTAATCAGAAAAACAATAGTGATGTTTCAATTTTAAGTTTTAAAAAGGCCATGCAAATAGTACCAACATAAAATAGCAGGGTCTGGTAAGATCCTCTACAGAAACAAGAAAGGATTTGCTTTTTGAATGTATTGATTAAACATGAGCACTTTAAACAGTGCTTCTCTTAATAGGAGATGTCAGAAACAACCCACAATGGAAAGTAGAAAAAAAAATGTAAAATGGTATAAGAGCTTGTAAAATGAAGATGAAGTTAAAAAAATGTAGGTTTAGAAAATTGACTAAGATCATTGGAAAACATTAGCCACTGTGAAAGAGGTCTGTTTTTATCTACATCTCAGGAGAAAGCCACTTTATCAATGAAGAGGCATGGTTTAGGTTAGCTCCATGTAGCAGAGGACTAAAGATTGGAATACTTAACATGTATGGCTATTGCTGACCTGGTAACATCAGAAAAAGGAGGAGGAGAAACATGAGAGCAAGGTCAGCAAAGGCTCAGAGGAGAATTTATACAGACAGGTTACTGCAGGCAATGCTGATGAGGCTTTGGGTAAGGAGAAAGAAATGGGAAAATGGGGATGGGTAAGATTTTATGCCTGTTGACTTTCAAGTCTCAACAGTAACTTCACTCTTCCATGTCATGTCGGTAGAAGTGATCTTAGAAGAGGAAAGTATAATCCAGAGGTCAAGGAGAGAGTTCAGAGTGATCCTCTTGGATTGGCAACAAGAAACAATGCTTGAGTCCTCGGGGCGGGGCAAGATGGCGGGGCAGGGAGGACTCTCATTCTGAGGAGCAGCACAGCAGGATTGGCACAGTGACCAGCAATCAGAACTCGTGGCCATAAAACACAAGTGGTTGTGTTTCTCATGTGAGAGGATACCCCACGGTGGGGGATTCAATCAGCTTTAACTCACCCAGCTAAACCGTGGAAGAGATACCGGTTCCGCCAGGCTCTTGGTCATCAGACAGGTGCTACACGCGACCGCGATCTGGTCACTGTCCCAGACTGAACTGTGGGCCCACAACACCATAGACTGGATTTCCCAGTCGAGAGATAACCCCACGGAGCAGGAAACAATTGGGACCGACCCCAGGTTACCCAGACATCCCCTGGAAAAGACTCGGGTTCCGCGGGTACCCCAAGAGGCAGTGCGGACCCAGAGCCGGGAACCCAGGCTCCTGCACGGAGCCCTGCCTGCGCGCCTGATTCGCCGCCTCAGATAGAACTGTGGGCACCAGGGCACCAGGGCACCAGACTGCGTGTCTCTGGCAGGAGGAAACCCCCAGTGGAGGGGGTCAGCAGCTCTAAAGCTTAGGACACCCAGCACCAAAACACTTCCTGGACTCACGCAGACTCTAGTGCAGGCAG
>NW_026587216.1:15605244-15606110 GCF_907164565.1 Psammomys obesus | reverse complement strand
CTCCACTGCTGGTGGGAATGTAAACTGGTACAACCACTCTGGAAATCAATCTGGCGCTTTCTCAGACAACTAGGAATAGCGCTTCCTCAAGATCCAGCCATACCACTCCTAGGCATATACCCAAAAGAGGCGCAAGTACACAAAAAGGACATTTGCTCAACCATGTTTGTAGCAGCTTTATTTGTAACAGCCAGAAGCTGGAAACAACCCAGATGCCCCTCAACTGAAGAATGGATGCAGAAACTGTGGTACATCTATACAATGGAGTATTACTCAGCAATGAAAAATAAGGAAATCATGACATTTGCAGGTAAATGGTGGGACCTGGAAAGGATCATCCTGAGTGAGTTGTCCCAGAAGCAAAAAGACAGGCATGGTATATACTCACTCATATAAACATACCATATGGAATAAACCCACTAAAATATGTACATCTAAACAAACTAAGCAAAAGAGAGGACATTGACTAAAACGTTCAATCCCCATCCTGAAAGGCAAAGAGGATGGACATCAGAAGAAAATGAAAATAGGAAACAACCTCGGAACCTGCTACAGAGGGCCTCTGAAAGCCAGAAGAAAACAGGAAACAACCTTGAAACCTGCCACAGAGGGCCTCTGAAAGCTTCTGCAGTATAGACTGTCAAAGCAGATGTTGAGCCTGATGGCCAACTGATGGGCAGAGTGAATGGAATTCTATGTAAGAAGTGGGAAATAGTAAGAGCTGGAGGGGATGGGAACTCCACAAGCAGAGCAACAGAACAAGATAATTTGAACACAGGGAACTTCCCAGAGACTCATACTCCAACCAAGGACTATTCATGGAGATGACCTGGAACCCCTGCACAGGTGTAGCCCATGGCAGTTCA
>NW_026587216.1:15546299-15605144 GCF_907164565.1 Psammomys obesus | reverse complement strand
CGTTGATCACTTCCCCCTGAGGGGGGAGCAGCCTTACCAGGCCACAGAAGAGGACAATGCAGCCACTTTTGATGAGAACTGATAGACTAAGATCAGAAAGAAGAGGAGAACCTCCCCTATCAGTGGACTTGGGGAGTGGCATGCATGCAGAAAGGGGAGGGAGGGTGGGATCGGGAGGGGAGGAGGGAGGGGCTTATGGGGGGATACAAAATGAATAAAGTGTAATTAATAAAAAATTAAAAAAAAAAAAGAAACAATGCTTACCGACTGCTGAGAAGACCATGGATCCTACTGACCAATGCTTGCCATGTAACCATCACTGGGTAATAAGGAGGAACCACATTGCCCTGATACAGCAGCCCCCAGTGTTTTGATGTCCATCATGCTTGATGAAGGGAACAAGAGGCAAAATTCTTCCATATTTCCTGCCATTGAGCCAAAAGTTCAAATGGTATCTCCTAGCTTTATACATTATTTAAATTTTAAGGCTATAATTAAACACATTTCTCTTCTTCCTTTTCTCTCTCTAAACCTTTCCATGAACCCCTAAATAGTATTCTTCAAATTCATGACCTCTTTTTTTATTAATGCCTTACTTATTCATCTCTCTCTCTCTTTATCCATCTATCTATCTATCTATCTATCTATCTATCTATCTATCTATCTATCTATTATATATATTCATCCTTGGATATAACCTGTTCACTCCATATAGTGCTACCTGTATGTGTGTTCTCAGGGCTGACCATTTGCTTCTTCTCTAAGGAAAGCCATTTCTCACATTCCCTGCATTCCTCAATTGTCTCTAGTTCTCTGTGTAGGTTAGAGGCCTTGTAAGCTTTTTACCTGTATTTTGGAATGTCTATTGCTGGTATCTTGTTCTTCTCAAACTTGAGGGTTCATGTTGGTGATATTTATACGCAAACATTTTGGTGTTTTCACTTTTACAGTCTTCCTCAGTGTTCTGTGAGCCTGAAGTGTGGAAGTGTTTTGTAGATATACTTATTGTGATTTGATTCCACAACTTTGTGTTTTGATTGACTGTTTTTGTTGTTGTTGTTGTTGTTTTGTGGTCTCAATGTGCTGCAAAGAAAAGTTTCCATGATGAGGAGTGAAGGCTACACTTATCTATTGTATAAGAACAATATTTATAGATTGTTAATGCCATAGGCTGTTTAGGATTGTTTATAGATTGTAATATTACATAGTGACTAAGATATACATGCATTTGGAAATAAGAGAGAGAAACAAGAGAAAGATCCCTTGATCATGCATAATATTCCAGGATATTTTATCCAGAGAATCCTTATGCATTTTTCTCATAGGTGATTTTCTGTACAATTGTCCAATTTTCTTCTTCATTGCATTCCCTCAATAATGTCTGAATCATTTTGTAACAATATACAGCTAATGTTTGCTATTAGAAAACAGAGTAAATTTTCTATTTTAAGCCAAAAATATAGAATAAAAATATATATGACATTAGCATAAAAAGCTCTCTTTTGAGTTGTTTGTCAGGGTTGTCCAAAGACTCCCAAAATATTAGCCTATTCTTATTGCTATTGGTTGCTCCAGAGGTGGAAAGTTAAGTCCTCATTGCTGAAGACAACACATCTTTCAGAAGAAGAGCCCCAATACCTCTGAGCTGGAACTGACCTCCCTAAAGTCTAGCTTTCATGGTACCAGAAAGTGTCATGCAAGCTCGCAGAGGAAAGAGGCAAAAGATAGTCCTGCCCAGCTAGGAGGCCTATGAGTTACATCAATAACCAGTATGGAACATAGAATTTGGTAGTAATCAAAAGCTTTCAAGTTGGATTTTGACTGCTTACCAAGAGAGACAGAATGCCTGGTAAAGAGTTTTTTATTTTTATTTTCAATTTTTTTTAAATTCTGTGTTTCAGTAACAACTAAATCTAAATACAAATAGACTTCTTTTATGGACACGCATCAAGCGATATTTCTTTATTAATTTAATGAGATTGTATACTGTTTAATTAAAGGCACATAATTCATTATTACAAAGTCACCATGGCAATGCATGGATTATGCAGGGAGGGATTTGAGTTTTACTGAAGTTTATGTCATAAAGTCTCTTTACTAGACACAAAACGAAATCTTACTTCTTTCTCTGTGGTAGTTTCTTTTTCACATTTTGTAACACTTCTCAGAAACATTATAGATGTTTTTTTAAGTAACTAATGTAAATATTGTATTATGAAATTATTTCAAAATTTAAAATTTTTTGAGAAATGTAATCACATCCAAACTACTTTCAAGTCTTTTTCATGAGTTCATTCTGTAAAAAATACACTGAAACCATGTTTTGGAGAAAGGAATGTTCCTCTCAGTCTAAACTCTCTCTTCATTTGCTTGTTTCTTTAATGTTTGTGTGGTCATATATGTTTGGCTAATGATCTAAGCATCATCTTCAAAAACAAACCAGACTGGAAAATAGCTACAAGTTGATTACATCATCAAGATGCACAATTGAAAAGTAACATAAATTAAACAACAGTTGTAAAAATGTAGACAAAAAGAATCAAAAGTTAATCCCTTCCCTGAAAAGCAGAAATAAACATCACTTCCTATTTTGTTAAAACATAGAAAATATTTTAAAAGTCGCCTTCATTTTGAATTGTAATAATGATATATGGCAATGTTAATAATTTTTGCTTTATAGTTGGCCATATAATATAAATCTGTTTATTAACATCACCATATCTATTTACTTTAAAGACCTTTTGGAGAATGTTATGTGACAGATTTCAGTTGAGCCCTAAAATTCAAGGACTCATTTTTATTTCTTAGTGAGTTTAAGGTAAAACACTATGTACGACAGTTGTCCAGACTTAGAAGAGTTTAAGGTAGCATTGAAAAATGTGAAAAATAAAAAACAAAAAAAGTTGTATACAGAGCTGTGATCTGTTAGAGTTTATTTACACTTAATATGAAGTCCTAATGTAAACTTTTCAACTTCTTTTATTTGTCCTGATACAAATATTAAGTAGCAATAATGATGCTAAAAATAAAAGAGAATTTATGTAAATCAAATGCTCTGATCAATCATGAAACTTCATAAACTTGTATGATAATGATTGTGGTGAAAGTCAATGCTTTTCTTTTTGAAAATAAGTACATAGTTTTTACAATGGAGCTGTCTTCGGGAGTTTTTATTAACATTCAATGTAGCTACGCTGATAACATGACATAGATAAGTAATAAATTATAAGTTCATTAAATTTATTGATCTGTATATGAAATAAGATATTTATTTTATTTACATATTAAAAATAATTTCTTCTATAATACTGTCATCTTAAAATCATATAAAACATATTTGAGATATATTTTAATAACAATATTTTACTTTTGATTTTACATTTAATATGAAATCCTAATGCAAACTTTTCAAATTTTCAACATGGCAAATATATGGCAATTTTATTTTATTTACAGATTTTGTGAAATTTAGGTTTCTAAGTCATTTTTTCAACTCATTACTGTTTACTTAAGTCCACAACTGTGTGTGTGTGTGTGTGTGTGTGTGTGTGTGTGTGTGTGTGTACGTGCGCAAAATGGAAGTACTCTCTGTGGCTCTTTTACAACAGAGAATAATTCATAATGTAAATGAAGAATAATGTTCTTATGAGGCCATAATAAGGAACAGATGCATATGTTTAGATGTGTGAAGTGACAATAATTTTTGTCCTTTCCATTCTTTCCTCAGTGGTCAAGGAGCCAGACTAACCAAATCTGGCCATCTTAAACCCCATCAGCTCCAAAATGTTCCTGGTCGTTGGAAGGTTTCAGTTATGTGGCACTCTTTGCCCTGCAGAGGACATGCATGGCAAAAATGCTCATGAACTTTCTCACCTTTCCCCCACTCTCCCCACGTGCAGGTTTTCTCATCTCAACACTGGCGTTTTGGGCAATACTAGAAGATGTTCAACATGATGTAAGCCTTGACAATAAACCAAGCTGGGTCCCTGGATCATCTCCAAATTATTCAGATCTCGTTACTCTCAGGCTGAACGAACATGGTAGTTCTAGCCTCCATGATTTTAATATATCTCCTTGAATCACTAGGTTTAATATTACCTTCTAGCTTCCCAAATTAAAAGCAGTCTCCCCATCTAAACAAAGCGCATGAGAGGAAGATATGCCAGATACTCATTTGAGGAGCTGTATCACCAAAACAGTGGGGAGCATCCATGCTATTGTGTAGATTTATTTTCAGCACATTTACTCAACACATCTGCCTCCCCCATCAAAAGAAAAAAAAATCTGATACATTGTTGTATAATATTTCGTATTTCTTCAGAAGAAAATTGACAAGATTGCACCTCATATACTATCAATATAAAATTAGATTATACTCCAATTTTTATTATACAAGGAAAAGCAATTTATCGAAACAAAATGCCAATACAGCACAAAAACTTGACTGATACAGACAGGACTTTCTGTTCTACCATATCAGGCATTCCTTGCCTAATTTAGCCATGCAGCACTAGAACAGATGTCCGGAAGCCCGGAGAGGCTTATTATATCACATTGTTTCCTGATGCAGGTGACATGGTATGGTCTCCTTTAAAACTCAATGAGCTTTGGTTTCCAGAAGTTTACAACCTTTCATGAAGCTATATAAGAAGTTAGAAGACTCCATCGAGTTTGTGTGGGCTGTAGGACATTTAACCTACTACTTTACAGCTGAGAATTCTATTATATCTCACTTTTTTAAAGGTACTTATATATTGGTGATAGAAATGGAATAGGCTCCTGTCTTTTAGTTTGTGTAAAGCAGGTTATCTTATCCAAAGCACTATCATGCAATGTGATGATGAGTTAGATAGTAAAGACATCAGGATCCTAGTTACATACTCATAAACCCAGATGCTGTGCATTCATAGGTTTCCTCATTAATAAAACTTAACTTATATATTAATGTCTCTTTAAAAATTAAAACTGTCATTTTGGTTTGAAATTAGCTTCTTTTGGGGAGAAGAGAAAGAAAGAAAGAAAGAAAGAAAGAAAGAAAGAAAGAAAGAAAGAAAGAAAGAAAGAAAGAAAGAAGAACAGAAAGAGAGGAGGGGTGGTGGGAAGGAGAGATACTATGGCTGGTAGTGAGGTGAAGAGGATCTTGAAAAAAAGATCAAAATTTGTTAAAGAAAAAAGTTACACTAAAAAGAGATAATGTATAATTTTAATATTTTCTGGAATCATAAAACTATCATGGACATTGATCAGTGTACTTATTATATAGAAAAACTGATCCTGGTTAAACACCTCACATCAAAATAAACAAAATTTTTGTCCTGTTTATTACTTCAGTAAACATTATTTAAAAATGTTTGTTTGATATAGTCTTAAGGAATAATTTATCCAGTAGAAGAAAAGTGTAATGCTAAAATACATAACATGTTAAAATGGGAAAATGAAAGAAACAATTCAGATTGAGGATTTACTTGAAAAAAATCAAAAGCTTGTTATTGAAGTGGTAATACTGTGTTTTCTGAAAAACTTACAATCAAGAAATGACTCTAAGCCAAGTGGATTTTGACCAAATTACTAATTTATAAAAAAGAGAAGTTGTTTTTTTATATATTTTTAAAAGCTAAGTTACTAAATCTTACTTTCACTGATGATTTTTAAAAACAAAACCCACAGACAAAACATCTGTAGATTTGCTATATTTCATTGTGAATTTGTCATGTTATAAGTTGCTGGCTAGAGACCTGGCAAATTGGAGGCTTCATATTTATAACATAAGAACATTTTCTGTGTGAAACACAAAGCTTCCTTTAAATTAATATACATACTTCAAAGCATCAGTGAAAATAAGTGAAGACCAAAGACTAATTTTGAGTATTTTTTGTTTGCAGCCATTCAACTCTTATGTTTGTTCTGCCTTAAAAAGCAGGCACATACCATCTTGGGATCTGCATTTTCACGGTTTTAGTTGGTCTTACTGTTACTGTCCTGAGAGTAGATTGTTCCATGCTAAAAGAGAACAATCAGAGCAATGAATTTGCTACATAATTTATAGTTAAACTACTGAGGAAACAAAAACACACTTGGAATATATAATAGGGGAAAATACCACTGAGGTTTTTCCAAGATATCAAGTTCCAAGATATCTATGGTGGTTACATATCCCATAGAAATCAATTTCACCAAATAAAGAAAAATATGAAGTCTCCCGTAGCCTTCAATTTGTACTGCGTATTACTTTCTAGAACAAAGTTCACCTCTTCGTTATTTCAAATGAGTAGACTTTATCTATAGATGGGAATCCATCTATTCTTAGCTACAAAGGAAACATCAGGAAAACAATTACTAAGGTCTGAAAATTGCTGATGTTTGAAGAAACAGTCTTACACTTCTGAGAATCATAGACATCTTACTCAGTACACGACAGTAAAAGACATGCTGTTTGGGAAGGTGGGGTTAATTTTTTTTTTCTATTCAGTTGCCATTATTTCATGTGTGTTTTACATAATTATTATAGATTGTTATCCCTTTGAAAAGTCAAAGTACTAATGGTCACATGGAAATTTGAACTAGGAGGAAATGGTCCACAGAGGAAGACAATGCAGCAAGTCCTGATGAGACATGATAGGCTAGGCTCATATGGAAGGAGAGGAGGCCCTCTCCTATCAGTGGACTTGGGGAGGGAGAAAGGGATTGGGAAGGGATAAGGGAGGGGCTTACAGTTGGGCTACAAAGTAGATAAACTATACTTCATAAAAACAAATTAATAAAAATATAAACTGAATGATTATTTATGAACATTTTATGTAATATATATATTTAAAAAGTTAAGTTCTGGAAAAAAATTCTCTATTTGGCTTAGTTTGAGCAGCAAACAATCGATAATTATGTGTAAAGGAGCTTTTTATTCAATATAACTAAACTACATAACATTTTCAATGCAAATCAGTAAGAACTGTAAAATTATAAACCCTTAAGGTAGAGTGGCCAGAACATTTCTTGCATGCACAATGTCACAAAAAATATACTTGCCCTGGTTCTACAAATAATTGTTTCCCCCCACCCCCATGGACTAACACACATCTATATATACCCATTAGGAATACACTTAATTTTAATCACAGTATGCTTGTTCAGACAGGTTTCTTCTAAATTCTGATTTATTTTCTAAATGGAGAGGCATGGTTGTTACTTAAGACTAAATGTTCCCCACTGGTCACATTTGGGAGGCTTTCCAACAGCAGGGAACCATTGTTATTTAAGTTCTAACTTGCCTCACTGGTCACATTTGGGAGCTGATTCTGGCTGTATGGAAGCTCTTGATTGACTGACAAATAATGTGTCAGTGCAAAAAAAGCAGCCTTAATCCTGAAATGTCTATACAAACACTTCCAGAATTAAGCCAATATATTTACATACATACATACATATATACATACATGTTTACATACATATTTAAATATATACATACACATCTGAGAGAACAACTATTGGCACAGATAAACTGAATAAATAGTTCTTGACCTATAGGATTGTCTTAGGAAAATAAAAAAAAAAGATAATAATCCAACTCAGCTGTAAGTCTATAAACAGAGTATGATCTGCCTGGGAAAATGTCCCAAATGGTATAATTGTGACACTTTTTATGTTGGGTTAATCAACATCTGTGTAATGACTATGTCAGTTAATATACCAACCTGGATGGGGGGCAGGCCCTACTTCCTAAGAGAGAGATACAGACAACCAACATCTACCAAAACAGAGGATCAGATCAGTTATTTCTGGTGACGAGCCATCTGAGAGATTATCCAATCCCAAATGAACTTAGTAAGTGTGTATGTGTGTGTACCAATAATAGTTAAAGAAGAGGTCATGAGTTTGAGAGTGGAATGATAAACACTAAAAGAATTGGGAGGGTGAGGAAAAGGAGTTGAAATTATTCCAACACAGTGTTGAAAATATAAAATTCTAGAATAAAATTGGAAAAGGAAAGATACAAACCCAGTCTTGTCTTGAAGGTAACAACATTGCATTTCAGATTATTAAGTGACTGATGTTCATTTGGACAAGTTCACAGGAACCAATACTATTGCATATCACTTATTTAAAAAAAAATTAGACTTTTTCACCTAGGAATGCAGGGATATAATTGTTTTTCTTATGTTCCACAGTTAATGAATCATGCTTTGAACTCCAAAACTGTATTATAATAAAAACTGAGATGTTTGTTCTGCTAAGGTTTTGTTGCTGTTTTTCAAGACGGAGTTTCTCTGTGCAGCCTTGGCTCTCCTGGACTCGATTTGTAGACCTTGTTAGTCTCAAACTCACAGAAATCTGCCTGTCTTCCCCTCCCTGAGTGCTGGGATTATAGCATGTTCCACTGTTCCTGGCTTGCTACTTTTACATTATTCAATGAAATGTGTAATTTTTGCCTGTTTCACTTAATGATAGTTTTAGATTCTCTAATCCCACAAAACTACAAACTAATGAAAACGATATGCCATTTTTACCACACAGAAGAGTCTTGTACGATTCTTTCTAGTCAATTCTTGCACAGCTCTGGAAGGTCATATTTGTGTATGAATTTAATGCCTTTACATTATTCCCTGCTAGTTCTTGGTTTTATGGAATAAGATTTTTTGATTACTTTTCTAGTTTGGAAAAGGAGGGACAATGCAATTATTGTAGTAAAGATTAATTCTTTTCTACAAGGCAAAATATACATCAAAAATAGTTCTATAACTCAAAAATATAGACCTATTTTAGTAACTTGGCAGTCAACCTATCCCAAAGTTGTAAACCCTCTTTGGTTCCTTGCTGTTCACGGGAAGTCATCTATTGAAAAAAAAATGTGCATCTTACTTCATACAGAATGGACGATACCAGCTGTGAGTATTTTACTTTTCTCTTTAACTGTGTCTGAGAGAATGGGAATACAAAGATTGCCCTCCCTCACTGGATCAAAGCCACAGACTTGAAGAAAGTAGTAGATTTTCAGAACATAAACCAAGTTCCATTACTAATAGTTCCCAAATATACCAGAAGATAAACAGTGATAAACACAGGCAAAGTTCATACTGATAAACTAAACATGTATGAAGAACCTCTCAGTAATATGGCTCTAGTATGTTGTACAGAGGAAGCTCAGCTTGATAAGATCTGGGTAGTGGCTCATGGTGGAAGTTTTCCTGGTTGAAAGAGTACCAGCAATGTACTCTTTGTACATTGTAAATTATAAGGAAAAGGGAGACATGGGTCTCTGTGAGAAACTTCCGAAGTGACACAGAAAAATAGTGTAGGCTCCACGTCTCTGTCTGTTTCCTCGGTCTTCACACATCGGGGTCTCTAGAAAGCCACATTGCAGTCTCCATGCCTCAGTGTTCCAGGTTCTGCACTATGTTCTTTCAGACCAATCTAGGTCTGTCGAGTGATCACCCCTGAAAGCTTTATTCAGGCCAATCATATAGTGTGTGCTTGGCAGCAGTCACCTCTCAGCCCTGTTTACATGAAGCCATTGTCAATAAAACTCTGTTTATATGTGCTTTGTCCAAGAGCCACATCATAGTAACCAAACCTTCCCAGTCCAGTCTGAGGGACAGGTCCAAAGGGCTCTTAGGAGACTTTTTTCCTTTCATTATATTATTATTACTATTCTTGTTGTTGTTTACAATTTATTCGCTTTGTATCCTAGTTGTAGTCCCCTCCATCATCTCCTCCATGTCCCACCCTCTCTCCCATTCCTCCCATATTTTTCTTCCCTAGTCCACTGATAGGGGATGTCTACCTCTCCTATGTCTGACCATAGTGTATCAGGGCCTATCAGGACTGCCTGGATCCTCTTCCTTTGTAGGCTGGCTAGGTCACCCCACCAAGGAGAAGTGATCAAGGAGCAGGCAACCCAGTTCATGTCAGAGACTATCCCTTCTCCCCTTGCTAAGGAACCAACATGGAGACTGAGAAGTCTCTGGGCTATATCTGAGAATGAGGTCGAGGTCCTCTTTATGATCTTTGGTTGATGCATCACTCTCTGAAGAACCCCCTTGGCCCAACAATTTTATTTTTTGTTTTTAGCTTTGTTGATCTCCTTGTGTGGCTCCTGTCCCCTCCAGGTCCTTTTATATCCCCATTCTTCCATTCGATTCCCTGTGCTCTGGTCAAAGTTTGACTGAGTCTCTACATATGTTTCGATCCCCTGCTGGTTGGAGTATTTTAGAGGACATCTGTGGTAGGCTCCTAGCCTATACCCTCTCTTCTACTGCTTCCGGAGTCTATCCTGTTTTTCCTTCTGAATTAGAATTAAGCATCTTTCCTAGGGTCCTCCTTATTGTTTAGGTCCTTTAGGTCTGTAGATTTTAGTATGTTTTTCCTATATTATAGAACTAATATCCACTTATAAGTGAGTATATACCATGCATGTCTTTCTGCTTCTGGGATACTTCACTCAGAATGATCTTTTTCTGGTTCCATCTATTTGTCTGCAAATTTCATGATTTTCTTGTTTAAATATACCACAATCTCTGTGTCTATTCTTTGTTTGAGGGACATCTAGGTTGTTTTCAGATTCTGGCTATTATGAAAAAAGCTGCTATAAAGATAGCTGAGCAAATGTCAACTGTTGTATGGTTGAGCATCTTTTGGCTATATGAGCAGAAAACTCAAAAGCTAGTATCAGTAGCCTTCTTGTAAGCAAAAGACAAAAGGGCTGAGAAAGAAATTAAGGAAAACAAAATTCTTTACAGTAGCCACAATGAACACAAAGTACCTTGTTGTAGCTCTAATCTAGCAAGTGAAAGACTTGTATAAAAAAAAAAAAAAAAAAAAAACTTCAAGTCTTTGAAGAAAGAAATTGACGATATCAGAAGATGGAAAGAACTTCCCTGCTCATGGCTCAGAAGGAATAAAAAAGTAAAAATGATCACCCTTTAAAAGCTGGACTCGTGTGGCTAACGTTAGTGAATCAAGGATCCCGGGGTGCTCATTGCAGGGCATCTCAGCTGTATAAATGTGGGGAGATCAAATGCTACCTGACTCACATCTGTACCACTCAGACACATTATGTAAAAAAAAAAAAAAATAGTATTTAACGCAAGATAAGCAGATGTGTGATCCACTACCGCCAAAGCAAATACTCCTTATTGTTAGTGTCCATGTGAAGTCCTATATAGACCACAAATTTTTATAGAAAAATCTAAGACACTGAATTAGTTCTTCGATATCTATGATATAGTGTACTGTGATCTTGCTGCTTTTATCCATGTGTCAGCTTTGGTTCTTGTGAGTTTAGCTGCTTATTAAGATTCTTGGAGTCTATTTGTAGTGTGGGGAGGAGTCATTTTGCCCTGCAGGAGAAGGTCTAACTGAAGTAATGCTGCTTGTCCCCAAAGATATTGTTTGCCTTGTACTCGTGTTAACTTTAGAGCTAGACCTGGGAATGAGTCAACTTCAAGCCTTAACCTGAAATTTTCTGGATTTGTGGAATTTCTCAAGCCTGTGATCATTTTCACATTTTTTTTTCTTTTCACGTGAATTTTATTTTCTCTCTTTTCTGGTGATAGTCTTTAAAAAAATAGAGATTGAAATTGTATCATAGGATTACCCTCTAAGTGTGAAAATGTGTAATTATGTATGGTATTTAAAAAAAAAAAAACCATGTGTCCATTTTGTCTACAGACTCACTTGAACAGCCAGAAAAAGTTATTCTTTGGAACAAAGTCAGATGGAGGTTTTGCCTTCCTCAAAACAAAAGATTGTTCATAACCTAAGGCACAAAAGTTTGATTTGAGCTAATGCATGCATCACCAAGGCGACACTAAGTAAGGCCTTCAAACAGATATCACAAATCTGTGTCCTGTGGTATTTCAAAATTAACAGTTTCACATAGAACCAATGACAACAAAGTGTATATATTTTATATAAATATCTGCCACACACTTATTTATATACATATATGTTAGATGAAATATTATATATACATGGTTTCATGCCACTGGGCACAGTGGCTCTATAGCTCAAAAAACTAATTTAAAAACTATATATGTGTACACACAGAACCACGCACAAATTATTTTACTTATTTTAGATTTAAATATATTTTAGATGATACAAATATATAGAGTAGGAAAATAATAAAAGTTACTTCTCTTTAAGAGTCATCCAGAAAATGAAATCTCAGTAGATTCAAATGCCCTATGTTCCCCATGTGTGAGTTAGTTGAGCCCATGGTTACTGTAGTCCATATGCAATCAATGCTTTAACTCCATTCTCTGGGAGACCACAGGACTTCAGGAAGGGGGCAGTTCTCCTTCACAATGTTTATGAAACATGCCCATTTGAATAGTCAAGTCTTTCTTTTGCTAGTATAGTGCAAATCCATGCTCTCTAGTGAAAGCACACTGCCAAAAGCCTCCTCTTTAGTGAGAAGAGCGAAATGCATGCGGATATGTCCTACTAGCACACAAGTTCTCCTCTTACAATGAAAAATCTGTTCCCCTTTCAGTTGCCTTTAAACAAACACTCTTTGACAAGTAGATTTCAAAACCAGAGATTTTAAAAATCTGCTTGCTTTCCTGGGGAAGGACATTTGCATTTTTCCCTCTAAAGGAGTTGGGTTTGTTCTTTTGGCTCATTTTACTTTAGTACTTTTTGTTCTAATATACAGAGAGCTTGATCAGCTATGATCAACTGAAATAGCTTTAGTTTAGCAAGCTTTGACTTTCCAAGAGTTATGCATGGTGTTCCCACCTAAGGGTGGTGCGTGCTGTGATGAAACGCCTTGGTCTGAGTAACTGTCATGATTTTTACGATAAAAACACTTAGATCATGCATTGAGAGTAGTGACTAATTCAATTTGGCTCTTCTAATATGTAAGGTAACTCACAAATGAATTGCCACAGTTTTAATTTCTATTTAACAGCATATATTTATCAAAGATGGATTGGCAGCAAGGGATTAGGGATTTGTCTTAGGTACCAAATCACATAGTGAGGATTCAAAGGATCAACTTATAAGCAACACTGTACATCAATTAAGTGTTTTAACTAACATTTTGAAAAGGCTTTATTAGCACAGAACATCATGGCTGTATCTCTTCTAAAGAGTTGTGTTTACAAACAGAATGTCATTTTCAATAGACCTGACCTTTTCTTTAGATAAATAAGCATTATTTTCTCCGTCTAGGCCTAAGGAAAAAAGAAATAAAAGGTAAATGAAATAAAGAGACTATATATAAGGCAAAAAAAAAAGCAATCTATAGATTCAGTGTAATTCCCATCAAAATACCAACATAATTCCTTACAGAACTTGAAAGAAGAATTCTCAACTTCATATATATATATATATATATATATATATATATATATATATATATATATATATAAAGACAACCAGAATAACTAAAACTATCGTATTCAGTAAAAGAACTTCTGGTAGTATCTCCATCCCTGATATTGAGTTGTACTTTAGATCAACAGTAATAATGACATGGTACTAGCATAGAAACAAACTGGTGAATAGAAGATCCAGAAATAAACCCATACACCTACAGACACCCTTTACAAAGAAACCAAAACCCTACAATGGAAAAATGATAGCATCTTCAAGAAATAGTGCTGGTCCAACTGAAAATCTATACGTAGAAAAATGCAAATAGATCCAGACTCATCACCCAACACAAAAGTAAAGTCTAAGTGGATCAAAGACCTCAGCAGAAAATGAGACACACTAAATCTGTTAGAAGAAAAAGTGGGGAGGAGCCTTGAATGCATTGGCACAGGGAACAACTTCCTGGACAGACACCAAGAACTCAGGCTCTAAGACCAACAATAAATAAATGGGGCCTCATGAAATTGAAAAGCTTCTGTAAAGCAAAGGAAAAGGTCAACAAAACAAAAAGAGAGCCTACAGAGTGTGAAAAGATCTTCACCAACCCTACATCTGACAGAGGGCTAATATCCAGAATATATAAAGAACTCAAGAAATTAAACATCAAGAAACTAAATAATCCAAGTAAAAAAATGGGGTACAGAGCTAAACAGAGAATTCTCAACAGAATATCCAATGGGAGAGAAACACTTAAAGAAATGTTCAGTATCCTTAGTCATCAGGGAAATGCAAATCAAAAAGACTGAGATTCCACCTCACAGCCATCAGAATGGCTAAAGTCAAAAACTCATGACAACACATGCTGGAGAGGTTATGGAGAAAGGGGAACACTCCTCCGTTGCTGGTGGGAGTGCAAACGTGTAAAGCCACTTTAGAAATCAATCTGGCGCTTTCTTAGAAAACTGGGAATAGTGCTACCTTAAGACCCAGCTATTACCAGTCTTGGTGGATTTTTTAATGAACTTAATTTTTTTGGTTGTTTTCTTTAGGAGGGATATAAGACCAGTTTTGACCACTCAGGATCTAGGGACCATTTTGCAATGAAGACTATTAGTTGCCAAGTTTTCCTTTTTAACTGGGAAGCTGTGCCTTCTCAAAGGCCATGAATGGATTTGGTTGCTTAATATTTTCACAGTAAGGTTCATGGATACAGTACATTAATTTTTAACTTTTTGTTTGTTTATTTTGTCTTGTTTTTTGAAACAGGATTTTTCTGTGTAGTCCTGCCTGTCTTCGAACTGGGTTTGTAGGTGAGGCTCAGAGTTCTACTTGCTCTATTTTCTGAGTCCTGGAATTAAGGCATCCTGAGAACCACTACCTGGCAATTTTTAACTTTTAAATTGTATAGAGTTTGAAGTTTTTACTTTTTCGCTCTCATTTATGCACAGATTCAAAGGTATTGCATTAGTTTTTAAATACATTCTTCTTATGTTGCCTTAACAAATTTGGGAAAGGGAAAATGATTTGATCAAAATGTGTTCCATGAGAATTGTTTCAAAAGTATGTTTTTAAATTATTTTTATAATATATATTTTAATATAATGACCTTTTATTTTTGCCTACAGCTTTTTAATAATCCTAGAAATCACTCTGAGTCTACCAAATTTATTTTGAGACTCTCTTGGTTCTCCTAGGTCATTCACATTTTCCAACAATTTTCAAAATCAATATTGCAATTTTCACAAAGTATTCTAAATTTAGAGTGAGATTGTGTTGAATGGTTTTGTGAAAAACAGACAGAATTGAATTGTTCAATCTGTTATCATTCTATTGATTGAGGATTTTCATTAATTTCTCCTACTGCCCTTGCTTATTTGTGATGAGCACAGACATGTCTTATCTTCAATACTAGAAAATATTCTAGTTGTTGATGATCAATATAATATCACAGACAAAAAGCTACATCAGACTCCAGACTCGACAGCATCTATTCTGGCTTAATGTAGGATGGCTGGGACTATTATACTATGTATAACAAACCCAGTCAGAAAAAGCCTCTCCCCATGTAGTGGTTCATACATATTTTCTCACAGCCCATTTTAAAAAATAAAATTATAAAAAATAAACAATGCAATTATTTTACTGCATAAGCCTAAATATGTTTTATATGTTGAAGGTATATTATACCAATAGCAGCATCAACAATGGTATAATATTTACAATAAAGTCTTTTCTAGAAAGCTATGGACTAGGCATTGAGTGTAGATACTATTTCAGGAGAAGCTATATATCTTTCTTTAATATTCTAATTTCAAAATGTGTATTGTAAGTGCGTAAAGTCTCTAAAAAAGTTTTAAAATATTCTTAAAAGTCCCAAACCCTTTGCCTGGACTGTAGAGAGCACAGCCTCTTTGTGCACACAGATGAGCACTATGGAAAACACAAATGTTAAGCACTCAAGCTTGTCTCTTCAATGAAGAGTTTATGTGTATTTGTTTTCCATTCAGAATTCTGGGAGTGATTATACTTAATAACCTGGGGAACTTTGCAATCTTGTAGGACCAGTCCACACGTGAATTTCCCAGGCTATTATGTTAATCCCTGACTTTCATTCCCTAGACCTTTATCTTGAGCATTGTTTCTCAACAAATAGAGGCCATTTTTAGAGGAGGTATCACATGTACTTTGTAGTTTGCTGACCTGTATGTCACCTATATGACTGAGATCACACTAGATCCTCTCCTAGACCTTCAAGTTTCCTTAAGGTTAATTGTGCACATGGGATTGAAATAATTGTCAACGATTTTTTTTTCCAAAAATTGGACTGTACTTAGGTTCCTAAAAAAAAGATAACATGCCGTGTGACAGACTTTAGAAGCTTGAAACAGCACACTTAACTAAATCATCTTGAACCAGAGCTCCCTTCTTGCCACTCATGGCTCATTCCTCAACTGACCACAGCATTTGAAGGAACTTCCACAATACACATTGGACCATTTTTTAAAAATTACTCTATTTATCTTCTCCAATTTCTTGCTTATCAGTACGTATACTAATTTCCTGTGACTGGAAAAAGAAATGACCCAACCCAGTGTTAAATAAGAAGAACTTACACTCTCATAGCTCCAGGATGTAGACACACAGTCTGTATGCCTACAGAGCTATGGTTGTATAGGCAAAGTCTGTGTGCCGGAAGAGCAATGGCTGTCGATGTAGTCAGTGTGCCTGCAATGTGATGGCTCTATATGCAGAGTCTGTGTACCTGCAGTGCAATAGATGTATATGCACAGTCTGTGTATCCACAGTGTGTGCCTTCAGTGCTTTTGCTGTATAATCAGAGTTTCTATGTGTCTGCAGTGCTGTGGATGTATGTGCAGAGTCTGTGGGTGTCTGTAGTGTTAGAGATGTATTAGCAGGTTCAGTGTGTGCCTGCAGTGCTATATATATACATGCAGTATCTGTGTGCACGGGCAGTGCTTTGACTGTAGATGCAGTCGGTGTGCTTGCAGAGGTGGGAATTAGATCCAGGGTCTGTCTGTGCCAGCAGTGCTAGAGATGTCTACTTTTCCACTTCAGGTTTCTAGTGCTTGATGTAAGTTACTTGCCTGTAGATGCACTTTATTGTTTGCCTGTGTTTTTAATGGTTATTTTCTTCCTCTGTTCTTCTATATCTTGTTCTGGCCTTCTTGTATGCTTGTTTTCAATCTTCTTCTAATTGAAGATGCCAGCCAAATTGGATCAAGACCTGCTATATAGAACTGCAATGCTGGGATTATTATCCTATTGTTTGGAGAACATTCTGCCTACAATGTGGATGGAAGAAAGCCCAGCCCACCTCAAACCTATACACACACAATTACAAATAATTAAGGGTTGCTGAACAGATGGAGAAGTAGTCTTCATCAGTAAACAGTACACCAATCAGATATCCACTGCAAGTGGTCAGCTCTGAAAACAAACATACAATCAACACTATACAGGCTAAGCAGATTATACTTATGTATTTAGAAAATATATATGTGATATGTATACACATATGTACGTAATGACAATGAAAAAATCCATGAATTTGAGAGCAAGAAGATATTTATGAGAGGTTGGAAGAAATGGAAAGGGAGAGATGATATAATTATATTATTGTCTCAAAAATAAATAATTTGGAAAAAATAAAAACATTCTCATAAGTAAAACAAGCTAGGAACCTGCTACAGAGGGCCTCTGAAAGCCAGAAGAAGAAAACAGGAAACAACCTTGGAACCTGCCACAGAAGGCCCCTGAAAGCCTCTGCCGTGCAGACTGTCAAAGCAGATGCTGAGCCTGATGGCCAACTGACAGGCAGAGTGAATGAATTTTGATGTATGAAGTGGGAAATAGTAAGAGCTGGAGAGGACAGGAACTCCACAAGGAGAGCAACAGAACAAGAAAATTTGAACACAGAGACTCATGCTCCAACCAAGGACTATCCGTGGAGATAACCTAGAACCTTGACAATGCAGCCACTTCTGATGAGAACTGATAGACTAAGATCAGAAAGAAGGAGAGGAGAACCTCCTTTATCAGTGGACTTGGGGAGGGGCATGCATGCAGAAAGGGGGGGGGAGGATGGGACCAGGAGGGGAGGAGGGAAGGGTTTATGGGAGGATACAAAATGAATAAAGTGTAATTAATAAAATTTTTAAAAAAAAGATTCTATGTCACCACTGAGGTCTTTAAGAACAATCTACCTTGGTAGGTGGGGAGGTCAAAGAGCCAGTCATTGAGTTCCTGTTAGAAATAGTCCTTGTTCCCCTTACTATAGGAAACCAATTGATTACTGAGCTATCGGGGTCACACACGAGCAGAGGTTCTAGGTTTTATCCTCTCATGGTTTTTGGTTGAGTGTCCATCCCTGTACCCAGATATGTTTGGTCCTTGTGGAGCTCCTATCCTTTCCACATCAAACTCCCCTTCTTTCATATGATTCCCTGCACTCTGCCGAAGGTTTGGTTATGAGTCTTAGTATCTACTTTGGAATACTGCTAGGTAAAGTCTTTCAGATGCTTTCTGCGGTAGACTCCTGTCATACATTCAATTCATATCCCATTTGTCTTTCTAAATGAGGATTTATCATCAAACCTCGTGTCCGCTTTCTTGATTATCTTCTTTAGGTGTATAGATTTCATTATGTTTATCATATCTTTTGAAAATACCTGACAAAACAGAGTCATATGAAAGGAGAGGAGGTCCTCCCCTATCAATGGACTTGGAAAGGGGCAGGGAGGAGATGAGGGAGGGAGGGTGAGATTGGGGAGGGAATGAGGTATACAGCTGGTATTCAGAATTAACAAAGTGTAACTAATGAGAATAATAATAATAAAAAAAAGAAGTGAAAAAAAAGAACAATCTACCAAGCCCTGAGGAGGCTTGAAAGCCAAGCCTCCAAAACTTGAACCCTACTCTTGTCACTTACTTGTGGGCTGCCTGGAGTAAGACTTTTTACATCTGTCATTACATTTCTACATTTGAAAAAGACGATGGCAGTATTATCAATTACCTCTTACAGAATAGGAGGGACACAATTTGTAAAGAAAAAAAAAAAAGATAAACTGGGTGAGGAGGAGGAGGAACAAAGATTGTAATTTGGAGTGAACATGAATGAGCACAGGGCCTGATATAACTTGATGTAGATTTGTTTTTGCATTGTCAAGAAAATGACAAACCATGCATGCTTTTCTGAGGCCAGTACATGAAATATCTGTGGAATTATGAATTCAAAATTATACATTCTATTTCTCACTAAGCGACAGGTTGTCAGATGGCAATACAATTGTGACTATGCTGTCTTGTCTGTCTTGAAGAGTGAGTTGCTACTGGGAATTTATAACTTGGCAGACAAAAAGTATTGCCTAATATCTATGCTTTTTATCATTCTACACTGAAGTTTTAATTGTACATGACAAAAAATGGTGTAAATGTGAACAAAATAAATCCACTTCTAGTTACAGTCTCAACAATTATCAGTGCTGATAGATGATCACAACTACAAAGGCCAGGAAAATAGTGAATATTGTTTTTATTTTTTAAAGTTGATAAATTTAAAGACTGTGGGCAGTTATTTTCTAAATAGCATAATAAAGGCCCTCATGGATTTCTGCTTTTATAGCAAATTTAGTTTTTCATTTTATTAAAATATAAAAACAACAGATCCCTTACCTTAAAATTTTGCAAGGCCTAAATGTTTCATCAATGGGTATATTTCTGTATTTTAATTGTAAATCTTTATATTTACAGAATATACAAGCTAGGGTCTGAAATAGTAAGAGATCTATCATAGACTTGTTTGCTTTCATAATATTGCTAGGCTAAGAACATGTCTCTTTGAGTAAGTACTGAACTTTGTCACGCAATTGTTAAGACCTGAGTTCAAATTCCTGAACAAAACAAAAACTAGCACAGTCACATGCACCAGTAATCCCAGCACTCTTGCAATGAAATGAGAGAAAGAAAGAAGAGAATTCCTTCAGTCTTCATGTTTCTGCCCTGGACATACCTACCACATGGTAGAGAGCCAGCCCCTGACACTAATAATGATATTCTGCTATGCTTTCAGGCAGGAGCTCAACTTGACTGTCTTCTGGGAGGCTCTAGTCAAGAGCGGATCTAGAAGATGCTGGGACTTGCAGCCAAGCATGGAGCAGAACTCTGGGGGACCTGTGGAAGTGTTGGGGGAAAAAATGGAAGGACCTCAAAGGGAGAGGAACCTCAAGAAGACCAACAGACACCACAAACCCAATTCCCTGGAGTTTTCAGAGACTGAGGCAACTAAGGAGCATGCATGATCTGGACCTAGGCCCCCCTGCACATGTGTAGCTGATGGACAGTTTGGTTTCTATATGGGGCATATGGCAAGTGGAGAGAGGGGGCTGTTTCTAACATGGACTCTATTGCCTACTTTTGGATCACTTTCCTCTGGCAGAACTGCTTTGCCTTGCCTCAGCAGATGAAGATATGCTCAGTCCTGATGTGACTTGATGTGCTGGGAAAGGTTGATACAGGGGAAAGGGCTCCCCTTTTCTGGGGTAAAAAGGAGAGGGGAAGGTGGAAAGAGGAGAAGAGGGGACTGAAATGAGAGGAGGGAGGGGGCATCCTTGGGATGTAAAGAAAATAAACTGAAATAAAAAGGGAATTAAATAGTGATTGGGTAAAGGAGAGAAACAAACAAAGAGAGAAAGAAAGAAAGAGAGAGATAGAAAGAGAGAGAGAAAGAAAGAAAGAAAGAAAGGAAGGAAGGAAGGAAGGAAGGAAGAAAGAAAGAAAGAAAGAAAGAAAGAAAGAAAGAAAGAAAGAAAGAAAGAAAGAAAGAAAGGGGAGAATCCCCAGAAGTTCACAAGCCAGAGTCTGACACACACAGCAACAAGTAATCATATACCTTTTCTCAAACAAGGTGGAAGTTTAAACCAACTCTTAAAAACTGAAATAAGAGCTGGAGGGGATGGGAACTCCACAAGCAGAGCAACAGAACAAGATAATTTGAACACAGGGAACTTCCCAGAGACTCATACTCCAACCAAGGACTATTTGTGGAGATAACCTAGAACTCCTGCACAGATGTAGCCCATGGCAGTTCAATGTCCAAGTGGGTTACATAGTAATGGGAAGAGGGACTGCCTCTGACATAATCTGATTGGCCTGCTCTTTGATCACCTCCCCCTGAGGGGGGAACAGCCTTACCAGGCCACGGTAGAGGACAATGCAGCCAATTTTGATGAGAACTGATAGACTAAGATCAGAAAGGAGAGGAGAACCTCCCCTATCAGTGGACTTGGGGAGTGGCATGCATGCAGAAAGAGGAGGGAGGGTGGGATCGAGAGGGGAGGAGGGAGGGGCTTATGGGGGGATACAAAATGAATAAAGTGTAATTAATAAAAAATTAAAAAAATAAAAAATAAAAAAACTGTTATACAATGACCTACACACAAGCTTTGGCACTCATGTACCTCAATTCTATTCAAACAAATGAACACACACAGGAAAAAGTGTTGGGGTAGAGAGGCAGAGATAGAGAGAGAGAAATTGAAAGACAAAGAGAGGGAGGCATAGAGGGACAAGGACAGAGAGACAGAGAGAGAAAGAGACATAAAAAGAGACAGACTAGACAGGATGAATTTTAAAAGTAAGATTTTTATATTCAAAGGAAAAAGATATTCAATAGAATATCTTTTTATAATCAACAGAAAGAGATAAACGGATTATAATTCTAAACTGTAAGGAAAGTATTTATTGAATAGATATTGATTAAATTAAGGAAAAGTGAATACAAAAATGTTAACTAAAAATCGAGACTATCTGAACAACTTTAAAAACCTGAAACACTAGGATCTTCATGGCTCTGATAATTTTCTAAAATTCAGTAAACTCCTACAAAATTAAGAAGCATAATTATAGAAGCATCCAACAAAATCAACCCTGAGACTCTGGGAATATCCATTTGGATTCGCTGTTACCTGCTACATGTTTTTAGGGTAGCCCATCTGTTTGGAACAGATGTCAAATCCCATCACAAAGAATGCTGTGTGCTACACTCATCTGCAATGGAAACAAGGGAACAAACAGCAACCTGGCTGTACAGAGTGGATTAGTGTCTTACGAAAGTGTTGGAATAGGAAAACAGCCTAGAATTTTCCTCTGAACAATAGTTTAGATCATGACTAATGACAGCGTCTCCATCTGTGTAGGTCTGGCATTGGTCTAAGATTCAGGTAGCATATTTTATGGAATCTGAAAAAGAGCCCTAGTCTTATGTAATAGGTAAGGGGAATTGTGTGGTGAATTTGTATTCCAGATCTGGAATTTCTTGTGAACACTCCAGCTGTGTGTGACATGGAGAATCAATATTCCACATAAGCTCATTTTGTTCATACTGAAATGCTTTCATGAATCTCTTCACTGGGTGAGATGCTTTTATGAAAATTACTAATATTGACTCAGTAGAAAAAGATACAAAAGCCATTTGCTTAAGTATTTTGGCAACATGCCCATGAAACATTTTGAAGAATACTATTAAGTCCTTTCATTGAAATACAGTTTCTAAATACATATACATGTTCCCTAATGATTATCCTGAAAATGTGTTTATAAGTATTTTATAGATGCTTGTTTAAAAAATCTAAATAGAATACCTAGGGTGAATTACTGTTCAAAATATTTTGAACTTTTCTGTTAAATTGCTATGTAGTGTAAATTCTTCCTCAAAGGAGGTAGGTTGGATAGATCACAGTAAGTTATGTTTGGAAATATCATATCTGACATATATTAATTGATAATTCTGCCTTGTGTGAAAAGACATATATAGCATGGTGATATCATGGAGAAAACAAGATAGTTTAAAAGTTTATGATCTGACAGTGAAATATTGTTTACTTAACAACAAAAAAAAAATCTTGTCAACTTCTAAAATATAATGACTATACAGCATGGAAACTGGTCCAAAACATATACAACTGTCAGTTTCTTATGACCTCCCTCATAAGGCTTAGAATCTAGGTACACAGGTTGAGAAAGAGACTTTATAGTATCACATATGAAGTGAGGCCGCAAGTATATTTTATTACAGACTTTACAGATATAGGAGCAGTGATCAATATACATGTTACAAGCTAACATGATTACTAGACAAAAGAGGCACTACTGAAAACATTTTATTTAGTATGTTTTCTCAATATACATATGTAGTAGAAACAAGCTATGACATGAATATTCATTAGAATTTGAATAAATTACTAAAAAGTACAATTTTATAATTATAATTATCATAATTTAAAATATAAAGATAACTATAATTATCATAATTTAAAAATCATAATTTAGAACTATAATTATAATTTAAAATTATCAAATTTTAAAATAATTTAAAATGAAGAATAAGTTTTAAAATTAGAAGAATTCATCGTGTTGAACAATAAAGGCCAACTTCAACCTCTCACCCCTTCCAGAGAGATCACTGTTCACTCTGGCACAGCCACACCAAAACCAAGAGATATGCGTTCCTTATATGGTAATTCTGAGTTTATAAGATAGGTAAAATGCTATAAATGTTTCCACAGTAATAGCTGAATACTTAAGTTGTCTGTTATGACTTGCATTTGATAGTATGGCCTGGGATGCTTATTATGTGACTAAGAGGTAAACAAAAGTATAAATGAATAGTTCCACATGTTAGTTCATTTAAGATCCTTATTTGAAAAATAAGGGAAAGGCATTCAGATATCTCGCATGAAATTTCCTGAGTAGGTCATTATTTTGTAAATACAAATACCATGAATTTGTATATTAGGAGATCCAGGGAATGTTTAGGAAATTTTGTGAACACAGATCGTTAATTACATGACTTTTTTTTTTTTTTTTCTGTTTTTTTTTTCTTTTTTTTTTTAATTTTATTTTTTTCTTATCAGTTACATTTTATTAACTCTGTATCCCAGCCGTGTCCCGATCCCTCATTCCCTCCCAGTCCCTCCCTCCCTCATCTCCACTGTGCCCCTTGCCAAGTGCACTGATAGGGGGAACCTCTTCCCCATTCATCCGATCCTGTTTTATCAGGTATCTTCAGGACTGGCTGCAAAGCTCTCCTCTGTGGCCTAACAGGACTGCTCCTCCCTTGGGGGGTGGGGAGGCCAAAGAGCCAGTCATTGAGTTCCTGTTAGAAATAGTCCTTGTTCCCCTCACTATGGGAAACCAATTGGTTACTGAGTTACCAAGGGCTACATCTGAGCAGAGGTTCTAGGTTACATTCATACATGGTCCTTGGTTGCATGTCAGTCTCAGAAAAGACCCTGTGCCCAGATATCTTTGGTCCTTGTGGAGCTCCTATCCTTTCCTCATCAGACTAACTCCCCTTCTTTCTTATGATTCCCTGTACTCTGCCAAAGGTTTGGTCATGAGTCTTTGCTTTGAAAACACTGCTAGTTAGAGTTTTTCAAATGCGCTCAGTAGACTCCTGTCAATGTTTAATGTGCATCCCATCTGTCTTTCAAAACGAGGATTGATAATCTTACCCCATGTCCGCTCTCTTGATTATCTTTTTTAGGTGTATAGATTTCATTATGTTTATCATATCTTATAGGTCTATATAAGTGAGTATATACCGTGTTTGTCTTTCTCCTTATGGGATATTTCACTCAGGATGATCTTTTCTAGGTCCCACGATTTGCCTGCAAATTTCATGATTTCCTCCTTTTTGATTGCTGAGTAGTATTCCATTGTGTAAAAATACCACAATTTCTGTATCCATTCCTCCATTGATGGACATCTGGGTTGTTTCCAGGTTCTGGCTATTACAAATAAAGCTGCTATAAACATGGTTGAGCAAATATCTCTTTTGTGTACTTGAGCAAACTTTGGGTATATACCTAGCAGTGGTATAGCTGGGTCTTGAGGAAGCACTATTCCTAATTGTCTTAGAAAGCGCCAGATAGATTTCCAGAGTGGTTATACCAGTTTACATTCCCACCAACAGTGGAGGAGGGTTCCCCTTTCTCCACAACCTCTCCAGCATGTGTTGTCCCTTGAGTTTTTCATTTTGGCCATTCTGATGGGTGTAAGGTGATATCTCAGGGTCGTTTTGATTTGCATTTCCCTGATGGCTAATGAGGATGAGCATTTCTTTAAGTGTTTCTCTGCCATTCGATATTCCTCTGTCGAGAATTCCTGTTTAGCTCTGTTCCCCATTTTTTAATTGGATTACTTTGATAGGCTTTTGTAGTATGACCTAATGATTGTTTGAATTTCCTCTGTGTCTGTAGTTATGTCACCCTTTTCATCTCTGATTTTGTTTATTTGGATAGATTCTCTCCTGTTCTTTCTTTAAGATTATAGTATAGTAACAATAGTTTTCTCTTTTAGCCCTCCACATCCTGCTGTATACTGCTTCTCACTGTCCTTCAAAATGATAACCTCATTTTCACTGTTATTGCATGTACACATATGTATGTAGATACATATATATTCTTAAATATACCCCACTCAAGAGATTTCTTATTTCTTTTTGTTATTTTTTATTTAGTAAAAGATTTTTATATTTAATTTTTTCAACATATTCTCCTTTTTAGCCAAGTTCTTCCAGATTCTTTCATCCTTATATACACAACTTGAAAAGTTCCTTCTCAAAAACAAAAACAAGACCCCCAAACCCAATAAAACAACCCCCCCAAACCAAGTAAACAAAATAAAACAGCCCAAAGCAAAAACAACAGTATCAAAAGAAAAAAAGAGAAAAACTGAACTATAACCATATAAAATCACATACAACAAAAGAGCAACAGCAAATACAAAAAAAACATTAGGCCTATGATGAAGTGGTTGATATACCCAGTGTCACTTCTTTAAAGAAAATTGATTTTGACAGTTCAATTCTTAACCTTTACCTTAGTGGCTAAGTTTTCATTAATTCATTTTTTTCTTACATATAACAAAATAATATATAATAGAATACAAAAAACAAACTATCATGTCGAATTTGGACAAAACAAACCAACAGAAAAAAAAAAAGAGCCGGCGAAAAAAGACAAGAATAAGAAAGGCACTCATTCGCATGATCAGGAATCCCATAAAAAACACCAAACTAGAATCATAATATATGTATATATGTATATTATGTACATATATACATACACAATATACATATATGTATATTATGTATATATATACAAACACAAAGAACCCGTTGCAGATTCATTCAGGCACTGTGTATGCTACTATAGTATTCATGACTTCATAAGAGCTTTGCTCACGCTGATTTAAAGAATGAAGTTATTTGGCCCCAATAAACTAGTGTGTTTGAATGCTGGGCCATGGAGAGTTACACTATTAATTGATGTGGTCTTGGCAGAAGAAGTATGCCACTGTGGTGATGGGGCTTTCAGGTCATATGTGCTCAAGCTATGTCCAGTGTGATGTAGTCTCTTTCTGCGACCGAAAGATCAAGATTTAGAACTCTTCCAGCACGCATGTTGGCCTGCAAGTTGCCATGTTTTCTTCCATGATGATAATGGACTAAACTTCTGAGCTTGTAAGCCAGCCTTAATTGAATATTTTTCTTTATGAGAATTGCCATGGTCCTGGTATCTCATCATAGCAATAGAATCCTAAAAAGTACTAACACATTACTGATCTATGAGTATAGTAGAATATCATTAGGAGTACATTTATCATTATACAACCAACAACATCAAAATAACAGGAAGTAACAATCATTGGTCATTAACATTTCTCAATATCAATGGACTGAATTCCTAAATCAAAATACACAGGCTAACAGAATGGATGTGAAAACAAGATCCATCATTCTAGTGCATATAAGAAACACATCTCTACATCAAAGATAGATATTATCTCATACTAAGGGGCTGAAAAAGATTTTCTAAGCAATTGAAGCCAAAAAGTAAGTTGGAGTAGACATTCTAATTAAGTAGATGTACCTAAAAGTAGATAGCCAGAAATAATCAAACTCAGGGTGGGAATCAAAATTACAAGAGAGAGAGAGAATACAATGAATGAATGATACCAAGAGTTGGTTCTTTGGAAATATGAAGAAGGTCGAAAAACTTTAGCCAAACTAACTAAAAGGTGACATAACAACAGACACTGAGGAAATACAAAAAATTGTTTGGTCTTACTTCAAAAAAAATCTATCCTCCACAAAATTGAAAGTTCTAAATAAAAGGAATGATTTTTATTGATAGATACCAGTTACCAAAGTTAAATCAAGATCAGAAAAACAATTTAAATAAAGTTATAATTCCCTAAGGAAGTATAATCAGTCATTAAAAGTCTCCTAACCACAAAAAAAAGCACAGAACAAGATGGTAGATGATGTTAGCACAAAACTCTACCAGAATTTACAGAAGAACTACTACCAATACTCCTCAAATCATTCCACAAAATGGAATAAAAAAGAACAGTGCCAAATACATTTCATGGGCCCACAGTCACACTGACACCAAAACCACATAAAGACCTAACCTAGAAAGAGAATTTCAGTCCAATCTCCCATATTGATGCAAAAATAATCAAATACTCACAAGCCAAATCACAAACATCATCCACCATGATCTAGTAGCCTTCACCCCAGAAGTACAGGGATGGTTCAACATATGAAAATCCAACAATGTAATATACCACATAAACAAATTGAAAAAAAAAACATGCTTATCTCATTAGATGCTGAGAAAGCCTTTGACAAAATCCAATACCCATACATGAAAAATGTTTTAGAGAAATCAGGGATACACGGTACATACCTAAACACAATAAAGGCAATATACAACAGGTCAATAACCAACATCAAATAAAATGGAAAGAAAATCAAAGCAATTCCACTAAAATCAGGAACACAACAAGGGTGTCTGGGTTCTCCATGTTTTGCAATGTAGTAATTGAAGTTATAGATAGAGCAATAAGACAGCTAGAGGAGATCGAGGGGATGCAAATTGGAAAGAAAGAAAGAAATCAAAGTATTGCTGCTGATGACAAAAGGGGGACCCTTTTTCTTCTACTGTGTTGCCTCAATCCAGCCTTAATTTGGGGGAAGGTGCCCAGTCTTGCTGCAATTTGATATGCCGTGGTTGATTGGTTGATATCCACGTGAGGCCTGACCTTTTCTGAAGAAAAACAGAGGAGTAGATCAAGGGATGTGTGGAGTGGCGATGAAGGGTTAGAGCTGGGAAGAGAAGAAGGAGAAGAAACTGTGGTTGGAATGTAAAAGTAGAAGAAATGTATTTATATAAAATACAATGTATTATTCAAAAAAAGGAAGACAGAAAGTGATTACTGTGCAGTAAGCCGCATGGTGTTTCTGTACAAAAAGAGATGAACAAGTGTCAGAGCTGTGATTTTATCAATGAATTTATGGATGAATCAAAACACATCTTCTAAGCTAGAACCTTATTATAATAAATACAAATTTTATTCTGTGTTTGCATTTTATATTAACCATAAAAATTTCTGTTTAAATTCTATTGATAGTGTCCTTAATGTAATTGTTGAATGCATAAACTCATGAGATGGGGTCTTGTATTCTTCATTTGCAAACTAGCTCCTAGTTACTAAGTGTGTTACATTATTTTGATAATTACTCATAAAGTAAAATTAATTGCTTTGATAGTTTATTACTTGGTGTCTGAACATCTCTAATTTTCCCTCCTTTTTATTGAGTTTTATGTACCTCAGTGAGTTATTATTATGGTGGCTAATGTATACTAGGCATATTTAATAAGTTTCGTGATTTGGGATTATCTTTAAATGACTTGACTGAGAAATAACATCCTGAACAACACTAATATGTCTTTCAAAATATTTAAGTAATAGAAAACATTAGATCAAATCTACTTCAATGTAGACTTTTCTTTTTTTATTTTATTTTTTCTTATCAGTTACATTTTATTAACTCTATATCCCAGCTGTATCCTGCTCCCTCATTCCCTCCCAATCCTACCCTCCCTCCCTCATCTCCACCCTGCCCCTGTCCAAGTCCATTGATGGGGGGAACCTCCTCCCCATTCATCCAATTCTGTTTTATCAGGTATCTTCAGGACTGGCTGCAAAGCCTTCCTCTGTGGCCTAACAGGACTGCTCCTCCCTTAGGGGGTGGGGAGGTCAAAGAGCCAGTCATTGAGTTCCTGTTAGAAAGAGTCCTTGTTCCCCTCACTATGGGAAACCAATTGTTACTGAGCTACCACGGGCTACATCCAAACAGAGGTTCTAGGTTATAACCATACATGGTCCTTGGTTGAATGTCAGTCTCAGAAAAGACCCTGTGCCCAGATATATTTGGTCCTTGTGGAGCTCCTCTCCTTTCCCCATCATACTAACTCCGCTTCTTTCATATGATTCCCTGTACTCTGCAGAGGTTTGATCATGAGTCTTTGTATCTGCTTTGAAAAACTGCTAGGTAGAGTCTTTCAGATTCGCTCAGTAGACTCCTGTCAATGTTTAATGTGCATCCCATCTGTCTTTCAAAACGAGGATTGATAATCTTACCCCATGTCTGCTCTCTTGATTATCTTTTTTAGGTGTATAGATTTCATTATGTTTATCATATCTTATAGGTCTATATAAGTGAGTATATACCGTGTTTGTCTTTCTCCTTCTGGGATATTTCACTCAGGATGATCTTTTCTAGGTCCCACGATTTGCCTGCAAATTTCATGATTCCCTCCTTTTTGATTGCTGAGTAGTATTCCATTGTGTAAAAATACCACAATTTCTGTACCCATTCCTCCGTTGATGGACATCTGGGTTGTTTCCAGGTTCTGGCTATTACAAATAAAGCAGCTATAAACATGGTTGAGCAAGTATCCCTTTTGTGTACTTGAGCAAACTTTGGGTACATACCTAGCAGTGATATAGCTGGGTCTTGAGGAAGCACTAGTCCTAATTGTCTGAGAAAGCACCAGATAGATTTCCAAAGTGGTTGTACCAGTTTACATTCCCAACAGCAGTGGAGGAGAGTTCCCCTTTCTCCACAACCTCTCCAGCATGTGTTGTCACTTGAGTTTTTCATTATGTTCTGATTTTTGTTGGGTGTGCTCTTACGTCTGCCTCTAGCCATCTGGTTATTTATAACCCTCACTGTTCCTCGAGTTTGCAGTTCGAGCTATGATCGTCTCTTTTTGTTTTCTGGACTGTTTTTTTTCAGGAAGATGAGAGACCGTTCACTGGTTTGGGAGTGTGCAGTTTTGGTTTCAGTTTTGCCTAAGTAAGGAATGTGACACTGACGCTATTCGCATGCGCTTTTAGCGGGCGCAGTGTGCATGCGCGGATTCTCTGACTATTGCAGTGGCCTGCAGGCCACTATTATGCAGTTCTGTCTGAGATCCAGGGATGGTTTGCCTGGATTACACTGGTAGACCCGCAAGGCAGAGGCTTCAATGTTGGGGTCGCTATCCCAAGAATCCCTATGATGCCCTCACTAGGGGTGTGGGTGGCAGGGATCTCGTCTGGTTGCTTCTGTGGAGAGGCCCTGGGTCTGGGGCAATCTCTCCCTAGAAGGCTCACTCACTCTCTTGCAGGACCAGTTTGAATGCACAGGGGTTCCCCTTGCTCTCTACTCTCTGATTTGGTCCTGCTGCAGAAAATGCGCGGGTAGGCTAACAGTCAGCTCTGTGACACTGTGGCCGCAGGACTCAGTGTCCACCTTTCCTGTGTGCTGCCTCTCTGTCCTTTCCCTCTGCCAGGAAGGGTTATGTTGACTGGTCCCAGGGTAATGCATGAAAGAGTTAGGTTGAGTGTTCTCAATCCCAGATCCCTGGCCCAGATCTCTCTGCCAGAAGCAGCCTGGCAGTAGAACCTCTGTTTGCTGATCCCGAGAGAGTACCAGGTAGGGTTGAGTGTCCTCAGATCCAGAGCTTGGGTTTCTCTGCCCGGGGCCACTGGGTGAGCTGGAGAGGGGGTGCTGTGTCCTGTGGCAGGCTGCCTCTCTGTCCTTCCCCTCTGACCTTCCCCTCTGATAGGGCAAGCTTATGGAGATGCTCTCAGGGGAGTGCCAGAAGGGGTTGGGACTTCTCAGATCCGATCCTAGCCGGGATTTCTCTGCCAGGTGTTGGGGGGCCCCTGGTGTTAGGACTTGGTGCTAGACCTTATTGCGCTGGACCCAGGAGAGTCTCAGGACGTGTTGAATGACCACAGTCCGAGATCCCGAGCTGTAGTTTGTTTGCTAGGAGCGGCCGGCAGCACTGGGGTCCGGGCACTATGAAGCCGCTGTGCACCTCTTTATCCTTCTGCTCCGCTGCGGCAGGGTTATGGTGGTGTTTGGGGGAGTGCCCGAAAAGATTGGGTTTTCTCAGCCCCGATCTCGGGTTGGGGTACAGACAATGTAGTCTGTGGCAGATTCTGCTGGCCGCCTCCTGCCTCATCTGAAGAGGGAGTAGAGAATTTGAGCTGGGCGCGCAGCTGCTCTCCACGCAGCGGGAGCTCAGTTGTGATGGCGGCAGGTACCTGTGGTAAGTGAGACCTTTCAGGGAAAGACTGGGTGACCCATGATCAGTCTCGTAACTTTCCTTCCCTATGGGGTTTTCTTGCGACTTGGACTCTCAGTCTCTGGCACCCTTGTGCCCACCAATCAGCCTGGGAAAGTGATCGGGACACGCAGGTGTGCAGCTCCAGCCTGGAGACCCCAAGCCCACGTTACCAGGGATCTCTTCCGGGTTCTGGCTGGGCAGTCGGAGAGTGGACCTGACCAATTCCCATGCTGTGAGAGCCTCCCCTCACCTGGGAAACATGATCGCTGTAGTTTTAGAGCCTAGAGTTCAGTCTCCTGGTTGCTGCATGGAGAGTGTTGTCCTGCTTCTCAGACACAGTGCTCCCCGGGCGCCGCCATCTTGGCCCCCCAATGTAGACTTTTCTTACAGCATTGTTTACTCTGCTTCTATGTGATTCAGTCACATTTGTACATGCATACAGCACAATCTTACATGGCTTTTCCTCTCCTTTATGGGTTCTTTCTTTTGTCAGAATGAAATTACCATTAAAACATATATTTTAAAAAGACCAGAATATTAGCAGAATGGGATGGCCTCATACTCCTGGGTTTCAGGATGAACAGGCATAATTTCTCTGGAAGTATCATTCATTTGAAATGTGTACATATATATGGATGCTCTGGTGTTGCCAGCAATGAATAGGAGAAAACAGAAAGAAAGCACAAAGGGAAAACTATCTTTCATAAAAGCTATAATCCCAGCATTCAGAGAGGCAGAGGCAGGTGGATCTCTGTGAATTTGAGGCCATCCTGGTACACAAAGTGAGTCTAGGACAGCCAAGGATACACAGATAAACCCTGCCTCAAAACCAAACCAAACAAATCAGCTTGGTGGACAATAATTTGAAACATATTAGATATGCCTATTTTATTACTGTTTTTTTTTTCTGGCTTTGAGTTCTTAATTAATAGTAATTTATTATATGAGTCATTTGTCACATATAAGTGTCACAAAATACTACTTCCATTTAACATACAGTATTTTAATTGACTGAAGAAACAATCATTCTGAATTTTAGCAATATTTAATTTATATGCATCTACCACCTTATTTTTATATGCTATTTAAGAAATCAGTTTAGGGGCTGGAAGAATGTGTAAGAACCAAGAACATACGCTGCTCCTGTAGTGGGCCTCGATTCAATTCCTAGGACGTACAAGTGTCTTCCAATCCTCTGTGACTTCAGTTCTAGGAAATCTGACCTGCTCTTCTGACTCTGTGGATACCAGTTATACACGAGGTGTACACACATACATGCAGGCAAATTACTCATATATGTAAAATGAAATAAATCTTTAAATAATTGTGTTCATATTTCAATTTGTAATTTTTTCCTGTATTCACTTTAAAGATTTTATTGCTTTAATACACATTTGCTTCTTTATAAATCTGAAGTGGTGGGTTTATTAATAAACATTGTATGTAAATCAGATTTTAAACATTCCTTATATATACACATATATGTTAACAAAACAATCTAATTTAAGATCATATTCTCAATTGACAAATATAGCTTAAAGACTATATATAGGTATGATTTAATATGGTGTACATTATAGACATATACAATCACATTCTATTTCCCTCCTAAATAAATGTCCACCCAGGATTACCACATTTGATATGCTTGTGTAAAATCACAATCTTGTACTATCTCCGAGCGCAATCATAGACTTAGAAAGATGTTGGATCTTATGTCCTGACTGTATAGGTTAAGTGGCAAGAAATATTTCCCATATGACATTGTGAGGACAAATCAGATGATTTGGATTTTATTTAAAGAGACATTCTCTCAGAGCACCTGAGTAACCCAGATGTCATCCTTTGTCTATCATATTGCCCTGGTCAGTGTTTATTGTCCACATGGCACAACCAAGTTTATCTATAGGGAGGAAGTACCCTTAATTGAATAAATCACTTCAATATTATCGGCTTGTGACCCTGACTGTGACAGACTGTCTTTATTAATGATTGATGTGGGAGGGCAAATAGCCACTGTGAGAAGCACCAGTCCAGGGCAGGTGAATCTAAGCTGTATAAGAAAGCTAAGTGAGCATGAACCGCTGAGGTCACCAGTAAGGAGCATCACTTCCTTGGTTTCTGCTTCAGTTCCTGCCCCGAGTTATGAATGTGACCTGAAATGTAAGCCAAGCAAACTATTTCCTCTCCAAGTTGCTTTTTATCATAGAGTTTTGTTACAATAGTAAGAAAATTAAAACTGAATTTAAAATAATCAGAGATTTTTTTCCTTGACCATTTTGAAGATAATAGAAGCTCTGATTTTCTATTAGCAAATTACTGACTTTCAGAGTGAGACTGCAGTATTGCCCAGTGCTTTGAATTAAGCCTCACAAGAATGAGTGTTGGCACACTGTACCATTTTACAGAAACTATAGAATAAAAAAATATGTGCTGTTTTAACTTCCTAAATTTGTGGCCATTTGATATGCTGTGTAATATCACATAATCTTATATTATACATAGAGAAGGCTCAGATATTTTTCATAATTCTCATCCCTTGTTTCTCCTCATTATAATAGACTGATTGGTCATGACACCCCCACCAATTAATGTATATGTCCTTTATAAACTTCTTTACTGAACACATGTACTCATCTTATGAAATAATGGATTCTGAAGATCAATTTTTAAGAACTCAATCATTTCTTCATGATGAAAATACTTGAATAATGTTAGTGTTGCTAACTTGTTTTGTGCATTGGGGTCTTTGGTTTCCACAGTAAGATAAGGGTCCTAGTTTCATCAGACAAACTTATATCATAGGTCTGGATGTCAGAATACTTTATATGCACAGAATCTTGACATACACTCATACATTGGGTAGGTTACAAACTCTAAGAACACGTGAGAATCCTCCTTGGTATTCCCGGCAAACAGAGCTTGGCAACAGAAGTTTTAATATACAACGTTTCTTGCCATCAAGTATAGGTAACCAACATTTTATCTTTTCTCCCAAAAGTAGCTAAAGATGATATATTCTCCTCTTCCATGGACATAACTATTGACAGCCTACTGGTATTGGTAAAGCTGATGAGAAGACTCTTTCTGATGATACTTCTACTCATCTCTAACAAACATACAGACAGTATCAAACAGTTTTTCCATGGCACATAGGCAGAATTATTCCATCTCTTCATAGGGCAGGCTTGGATCTCACTTTTATAATCTCATTTAAACCTAATTCCTCCGAAGTGATGTTTATCCAAATGCTCACAGTTAGGATTTTAACACATGGATTTTGGGGAAATAACACATTTTATAAGATTTGGCTATTACTAGTCTCTGAATTCCACTCTGCACCACTGACTTGTCAGTATCCTGAGTTCCCTACAATGCAACATCCTTCGTGCCACTTGTTCTCTCTTGCCCACATTGACACTACACATCCGACTCACTGTTACAGTTTTATTTAAGCTGCCAAGTATTGTGCATGTTTTCTGTGTCAATGTCTAAGTTGTGCACATTCACAATTAGTACATAAGAAATTCATTTTATTAATGAAATTAAGTTAATTAGCTAAAAATGATACACATGTTAATATAACACTATGGTGTTCTATTAAAGCAGTGATTTCTTATAAAAAAATAAATTATGTCAGCATTTCATTTACCCACTCTGGGCCTCTTTGGAGTAAGATGTTTTAAAGTCCTTTGAAGTAAATAAAGATTGAAAATTTGAAAGCAGCTTAGTTTGTATAATGAGCTCCAGGCTGGTCAGCGCTATGTGAAAGGACCCTGTCGACACAACAAAAAACCAGTTGTCTACAACTACAAAGAGAAAGAGAGAGAGAGAAAGATATAAATGGAGGATTTTGTAGAAACTTCTTTTAAAATGGAGTTTTTGATTATTTGACAAAAACTTAGTATTATATATATGGAAGAAAAAGTGACACAATCCATACTGTTATGAGAAATTATGCAGTTGGATTGAGATCAGAAAAATGTCTGGAGACATTTTTAAGCCAGATGTCATTGCTTAAGATATCAAGAAAAATATCACTCTTCCTCATCTGACCCAGTGAGGTCTTTTGCTACATAGGTTCATGGAGTATCAGTGGTGTATTGATGTTGACTGCCCTAGCAAGTCAAAAGGAGCTATCACAAATATGTTCCACTGTTATCTGCCTTATGATAGTTGTAATAATGCTTGGGTTTGGTGCTAGAAGAATAAATGTTCTTGTATCCGCCAACTCAGAATTAATTGATCTTTAAAAGGGTACAGTGATGATACGTATTATAATATTTTCATTGTCAAGTAAAATTCATGGCTTCTTAGACTTAGAAAGATGGGTTACAGATAAGTCAATGGTATTTACACTGCTAAATATATCAATAAAGAAATGAGAGGGAAATCAATAGGGAGTTTAGGCAGATGGATAGGCAGATAAATTGATAAGTAGATACAGAAAATGCATTTAATAATATAACCAATAATAACTATAAAACTGCCTGTAATAACTACAGAGAAAATATTATTAGCCTTTACCAAGCATTGAAAGGTAGCTACTTCAAAACAGTATGTTTAGTAGCCCTTTAGAGAAATGTAAAATCTTACTTAACAAGCAAAAGCCTCAGACAATGTTTAGATAAAGAATTCATAATTGTGAAAACTACAAAACCATAATAATAATAATGAGAAACTTTGGGTAAATAAACTTTTATTAGGTAGCTCAAATATATTATGTCATTTTTACAAACAGTAGAAAAATTAAACAATAAGACACATTTTATCTCTTTATCAACACCATCGTCTGAAAAGTAATGTAATGTTCCTATATATCCATTTATATACCATATGTAGAAAAACAATGGTACTTGGGAAACCATGCCTAAAAAATGTGGGAATACACAGCTTTTTTCTTCACTTACAGAATATTAAATGATGGGATAACTTATATAAGACTTTTGCTTTGCATTCTTGCCAAACTCGAGATTCATAGACATGAATAGAAAGGCACTATTTAACATTAGGAACTTGGATGAGTTCCAGAAGTTCAATGTCAAAAATAACACCACTAGGTAAATTATATCACTTTCAAAAAATGTGAATTTAAAAAGAGGAATGTTACATTTTGTTCTTAAGGCATGTTTATGTACAGAAAGCTGTATGCAAAAATATACAATATAAAGCTTTTTAATTGAACTTATTATATATTAATAATATGATTTAGTAATGCAAAAAGTTAATGTAATTTGAAATTGCATTCAAAGGCCAACTCTATATCAAAGGAAGTAAAATTGTAAGCTTATTGTACTGTCCCCTAGCAAGGACATTCCTAAGTACAATTGCCTCCTAAATTACATTTGTTTTTAAAAGAGGCAAAATGTTAAGGAACAATAACATTTGAGTAAGCAGAAGCTGAGAGATAAAAGTCATTAACTCAAAGCAGTTACCACTACGTTCCAAGGATAATGCTAGGCAGTGTACCAAGGAGGGAAATGATTAAAGAAATGAAGTGTCATATATTTTGTTATTGTTTCCTATTATTTTTGTAACTCTTTCAAATAGGCTTATATTCTTCATGTCACTTACTTCAATATTAACTTTTTGGTTTTGAAAATCACCTGTGCAAATGACAAGAGATACTCCTCAGCAGAAATTTTAAAACTGATTGTGTGATTTCCCTACTTTCTTTTTCTGTAGACATACTATGCTTAAGAGTTCATTGACCCAGTGAAGAGGCAAATTTTGAAAGCATATCTTTGGTATGGCAATATATCTTAGTTGAGTGTGGCTACTGTCTTAAGGCTACTTATCTAGAAAACAGAACATTTAGGAAATCTCCCTCATCAGTTATATGACTGGGCTTCACTTCACATGAAAATAATTACTATATTTATTTCAGTATAGGTCCTAGGCAAGGGGTAGTAGGATAGATTAGAATATGCTACAACAACAACAACAACAAAACCATTGTGTGTTTTACTCCAATTCAATAAAAAATACATGGCACCTACTTATTTTTAATTTATTTGGTACAAATAACTGAAATTTCAGCAAATAATTATTTCACTTTCAATTTAAATTAGTCCTCTCTTATTTAAGTATTGATTAACTAATTCATCTCTTTAAGCCTGAATCCAGCCCCTTCCTCTCCTTCAAGTCTCACCTTCACTTCCAGCTTTCCCCATTCTCCCCTCTTTCTTTTTCTTAGAGAAGAGGAGGCCCCCAAAAGATAACCACCCTCCCTGGCACCTCCAGTAGCAGTAGGACTGAGTGTATCCTCTCCCACTGTGGTCTGACAAGGCAACCTATCTAGGGGAAGGGCATCCAGAGTCAGGAAACAGAGTCAGAGATAGCCTCTACTCCCATTGTTAGGGAACCCATATGTTGACCAAGCTGTACATCTGCTACATATGCGTAGGGCATCTGGGTTCAGCGCATACATGCTCGTTGATTGGTGATTCAGTCCTTGTGTGTATGGGCTCAGGTTAGTTTATTCTGTAGGTTTTCTTGTGGTGTCCTTAACCCCTCTGACTCCTTCTATCCTTCCTTAACTCTTCGACAAAACTCCCAGTTATCAGCTTATTGTTTGGCTTTGGGTCTTTGCATCTGCTTCCATCAGCGGCTGAATGACGCCTCCCAGAAAACAGTTTTGCTAGGCTTCTGTCTGCAAGCATAGCAGAATATCATTAATAGAATCAAGGGTTGCCTCTCTTTCATGGGGTGGGTTTCAAGTTGGGAAAGTTACCGGTTTACCATTCCCTTAATCTCTGTTCGATCTTTATCCCTATACTTTTTGTAAGCAAGACAATTTTTGGGTCAAATGTTTTATAGGTGAGTTCATGTCCCTCTCCCTCTACTGGAAGTCCCATCAGGCTACAGGCGGTGGCCACTTCAGGCTCTATATGCCCTGTTGCTAGTCGTTCCAGTTAGTGTCACACTCATCGATTCCCAGGAGCCCTCCCAGTCCCAGAGATGCTGTCCCCTTCACCTATTTTATTTTCTCTTCCAGTGTCTTCCCGCTTCCCACAGCTGATCCACACACTCAGTACATCCCACCCTCTTTCCCACCCAGTTCCCTCTCTCCATCTACTTCAGATATCTATTTTATTTGAGTGCTTTTAAAATGGGGCAATGTCAATTTTAGAGGTAATGTCTACAGACATTATGCAGTCCAAAATTATTATTTCCCATTCACTTGTTAGAATACTTGTCCTCTTTTTTTTATTACAATAATTTTAGGTTAATCTAAATTCAGTAAGTAAATCTTCCATTGCAAAAGTGAGGGTTAATTTTAAATGTTCCATTTTATTCCCTATAATTCTTTGCCTGTTTGGTTGAACAGAAAAAACTTTGGATAGAGATCTAGTTATTTGCCAGCAGGAGACACTCCCTACCCCCTCAATTGGTTCTTATAATGGTGTAATCATCACAAGACTTCCAAGTTCTCAGGTTTAAAGTTTATCGTAGTTGGCATGAAACAGCCAGAATGGAAATATGGTCCCATATCCTATAAATTATCCCATTAGTGCTCTGAACTCTCTTTTTAACCACACTTCTGAGGAAAACGAACAAACAAAACCCAGTAACATTATAAATTTGTCTGTTTCAATGTCACATATAATAACAGTTTCATATATTCCATGCCTATGTACCTCACTCTGTCTTCCAATGCTACCTACACCAAGGAGAGAAAAGGTGTTTATCACCATGGAACTCTCCCTTTAGTTCTTCCTAGGTACCTCACAGTAAGGCATGACTACTGTCACTAATGGCCTGTGGTCACAGTAAACATTAGCATTCTGGGGGTAATTTGCATAAGAACAAAGTACCTCCAAATATTTTTTTCTTGTCTAATGATGAAGATGTCATGTGCATTGTGATAAGTCTACAAAAACATAGATAAGCATCCATCTGCAGGGTTCTTTGAATAACGATGTTTCAGGTTCCATAACACACATACACTGATATATAAATGACAAATAATAACATTGGATTGTATAATGCCTATGGACATCACCGCTAAAACTGAAATTTATCATTCTACTTTAAAAGCAATTGTGCAAAATAAAAGAAAATCTTGCTGTAAGAGTGAAGGCTTATCTTGTAAAAACTTAAGCAACAAGAGAGTGCTAACTTTAAGTGGAAATGAAGTAATTATTTGCTGAAATTTCTATTATTTGCCATAATTTTGTTAATATCCTATCTTATTCAGTAGTCTATCCTATCTTATTCAGTGGTCTATCCTATCTTATTCAGTGGTCTGGTATTACAAAAACCCCAGATTACTAAGCTACTTCCACCCTTCCCAGGCTCAAACTTTTATAATTACAGCATTGAAGAGATGACAATTTTTTTCCATTTTGATTTGCATGACTTATCAACAAAGACCTTCAGTATTAAAAGAGAGATGTGTGTATTATAAAGAAATATCCAAATTGACTACATTATGTTATTCATAATGTAAATCACCATGGTTTTTTGAGTAAAGCTCTGAGAGTCAGGGCTTGGCAGAAGTTTTTGGGGTTTCAATGGACTTTTTATTGTCAAGAGTAAAATGAAGTAAGTCAATCTAACTGAGGCATATAGTCAAACATTTAATTTTTGGATGTAACACAAAATATTAACTTTTAATGCTTTAGGTTTTTAGATATTTAACTTCTGAAAAAATACTTCAGCTATAAAGATAAAGACTAATTATGCAGCCAAGCACAGGGTTCAGCTTTAACCGTCCCCTCACCTAATGAGCAGGGGCAGAAGGACTAACAGGTTGTAGACACCCTGGGTCATATAAGCAGACCATGTTAGAAAAATAAGGTAAAATAAACATTTAAAATGTTTTCTTTAATTACTCCTGTGATTATGTATTTATTAAATATCTCTTCTGTGGAAATAACAGCAGGAAACATAAAAGATACAAACAATTAGTTATCCAGTACCAAATGCTCAGCCCTGAAAACATATGTACAAGTAACGTACAGACTGAGCATTCTTGTATTAGTGTATTAAATGGGTGTATACATGTATACATATTTATGTATATATATGTATGTATTTATACATGTGCATATGTACAATGCAGATACACATGTAATAACAGTTACTGAGAAAAGCGGCTATGAATTGTAAAAAGAGCAAGTAGGAGTATGTGAGAAGGTTTGGAGGGAGGAAAAGGTCACTATTGCTGTGATGACTTAAGCAACTTGGGGAGGAAAGGGTTTATTTGGCTGGTGCTTTCATATCACAGTTCCTCATCAAAGGAAGTCAGGAAAGGAATGTCAGCAGAGCAGGACCCTAGAAGTAGGAGCTGATGGTAGGATGCTGCTTACTGTCTTACTGTTCTTTGCTTGCTCAGCCCACTTTCTTACAGAACTCAGAACCACCAGCCCAAGGATGACACTACCCAATATGAAGTGGGCCCTCGCTCATCAATCAGTAATTAAGAAAATGTGCCTTCTGGCCTATTTTATGCAATCATCTTCTAAATTGAGGTTACGTAATTCAGCTTAGGAAAGCTGACATGAAACCACCCAAAATAAAAGAGAAGAAGAAAATAAAGTCATTATATTACAGTTGCAAAAACAGTAAAAGATATAATAAAAAACAGAATTATAATTGAGAAAAAAGATTATAAAAAGGTTATAAGTAAATAATTTTAGTAAAGAAATAAATCAAGAACTCCAAAATTTGTCAAAAAGTTGTGACTCCCTACATTTTGTATAAAACAACAGTCTTCAAACTTAGCATTCGTGTGAGCTATTTTTCAGTCTTAGATTATGATGGGAGATGATAAGATGCTTATTAAGAGTCATGAACATGTAAGATAACTATGAACTTTGAGGATAACAATTGTATATTCTTTTTATTATTTATTCTTTTCTCATATAATATATCAACTCCTAGGTTTCTTTTCCCTGCTCTCCTCACAGTCACTTCCTCTCACCTTCCCTCACCTCTATATCTACAACAGAGAAGTTCAGACCTGGCAAGGATAGCACACACACTCACACACGCACACACACACATATATACACATAACAAGGCATAACAAGTTGTAATAAGACTATACACCCCCCTCATATTAAGTCTGAATGAAGCAACTCAGTAAGAGGAAAGGTTCCCAAAGTAGACAAAAGAGAGACAGCCTATGCTCCTGCTAGCATTTATGCAGGAACCTAGGTCAGACCCATGTAGATTTCCTAAATTTGGTTCTGGCTCTACAGTCCTTCCTTTCACTTTTCTGCAAGATTATCCAAGCTATAATTTTACTCAATACACAAATTATATATATATATATATATATATATATATATATATATATATATAATTGAGATGATGTTTATAATTGTATTTTATTGTATTTCTCATGAATATATTTACATCATGTTGGTTTCTTAGAATCTTGGATAAAAGCAAAGAAAAATAGTGTCTATGGAAAAGTGACAAATATCATATATATGTATGTATACCCAAATCACTGCTTGGTTTTCAGAGTTCTCTGTAGTCCAAATATTAATGTGTTGTGCATAAGAAATAAGCCTTGGAAAGTATATTTCCATCCACAGCATCTGCAATGTGAGGAGACTAGCAATTAAGAAAAACTCAAGCACCACAGTGTTCCATCACTGACGCCAAGAAAAGTCATATAAAGCAGGTAATGAAATGTCTGAGGAAAACATTTACACCTTCTCAGATTAAAAGCAAGATCCAGAACTCAGTTTGAAATCAAGTATGATGAAAGGACAAGAGAGATTTTAAGTTTTGTGTTGGGAAGATGACCATGGACCTTACCTAGAGAAAATGTGAAATCTCCTGTTATTAGGACAACTGGCAGCTTCATAACTTGAGGCTCTTTGCTCCTGTCCTCTTGAGGATTTGGAAATTGGAACTTAGTTTTCCTTAGTGAATCCAGCTCTGGAAAGCAACTTGAGAAAAAGCCTGTGGTGTAAAAACACTACAGATTTGCATATCAAAGGTATGGAGAAAGCCCATAGGAGATTCCTAAAACAGTACACTAAAGGAAGGAAGGTCACAGCCTTGAATAATGAAGCAATCTCTTAGGGCTTCCTTCAGTCACCTGAATACTTTGAGCCTTAGAGACTCAGAGCAGATTGAAATCTGATAATTAAAGGCTTCTTAAACAGAGACCATCATGAGTCTCCTCTTAATTACTTTGGTGTTTTCAGACTGTCACTCCTCCCTGTTTTATTACCTTCTTGTGCAACTACATTTCTATTGCTAATATTCTGATGACATTCAAGATGGGAAAAATCTAGAGGCAGTATTATTTTTTCCAAATTTATTTGGATTTTATTCATTACTTATTTTTTTCCATATGTTAAAAATATTTTAAAAACAACATTGGCCGTTGTTCAGTTGGCATCTCTAATTTCCCTCCCTTCCGCCACATCGTTAGGTAAATCCAACTTTCTCCAACCCTGACCCCTTAGAGAAAAGCCTCCATATTCCTGGTATTCCTGAGGTATGCCCCAACTCCCTCCCAGCACATGGAGGCAACAGCCCCCCAAGTCCAGCAGGTGGTAGAGGCATCATCTTTCTTTGCTTGCAATCCTTAAAAAAATCACTCCCACCATGATTGGTGTTGGACTTCCTCTGGCCTATTCCTGGTGATGCAGCCTTGCCAGGCCACTGCCGAAGTGAACCCAGGCAGTCCTGATGAGACTTAACAAGCTATGGGCAGATGGCAATGGTGGAGAACTCCCCCTTTCAGTGGACTAGGGGAAGGGCATGGGGGGCAGAGGGAGGGAGGGTGAGACTTGGGGGAGTTGAAGGAGGTGGCTTCAATAAGGATATGTAATGAATGAATTGTGAAGAAAAACATTTAAAATTAAAAATAAGAACAATTCTAAAGAAGAAAAACAGACACACTTATAAGGAGAATGCATTTTTGACAGATCAATAATGTGAACACATATCTGTTCTTTTAAATTACAAATGTAATTTGTAATTACAATTTCTTCCTAATGTATAGGAAGAAATTGCTTTTTAAAATGAGAATAGAACAAATGAATACAATGAACATTGGAGAAAACTCAGTTATTGTGTGTTGGATGAAAAATTACAATATATAATTACAAATTACAATTACAAATTACAAATATATTTATTTGTAAGAATATAAGAATAGAAAATTTATTTGAAATGTAAATGCTTTTCAAGTTATAATGTTCTGCTCAAATGTAAGGATTAATGTAAGAATTACATTAATTCTTTGTTACAATTTTTTTATATTATACTTACAACATTATAGTTGTCAAATATTTGTGGAATAAAAATGAAAAATAAAATGAAATAAAAACATCTAAGGAAAAATAACATATAACAAATTTTACATATTGTTTAGTTGGCATATAATATGTCAGAATTAATTAAAGTATTATAATGCCCAACTGTGTTGTAGGAAAACTACTGTGATGGAATAGCACTATGTTTTTATTTGTAGAGCTATTTAAATAACATGTATGCATTTTTGTAAGCTCATGAAAAATGATAATAAATCACTTCTGCCAACCTTTAAGTATAATAATATTTTTCTTATTCCATGCTATTGCAATTATTAATTTGAAAGAAATGTGAATATCCCTCATTCCTAACATTATTTTGCTATGTACTTCTCAGCAAGGACTTTTTTATATATTCACAATTCGTGGAATTAACCTTCTTTTAATTATTATACTCAGTAAAAATAATATCCTGTCTCCCTGGCAATGGGCCAAGAGAACCTAACAAGGTGGTGCTGATCTTGAATTAGTCTGAGGCACAGCAGTTGGCAGTCCTTTTGTTCATCCAGGCTTTTATGCTTGGCTTTGTGGCCAAAGCTGTTTTATGCCTACTACACATAAACAACAAACAAACAAAAAACAAATCAAATCTGGATCCAGGAAGCATAGCTCAGGAGGAGGAAGAGAGACAGAGACCTGTGTCCTGCTATAGTGTCCTACATAGTGTAGGTTGCGGAAGATGCTCCCGGACCTGTCCTTCACTACAGACATGGAGTCCTGGTTACCACCACATGGCCAATCGAAGGAGGAGGAAGAGAGTCAGAGACCTGTAGACCAGCATGTCACCCACAGACTGGCCATCTGGTGCACAGCACAGGCAGGGCATAGATGCCCTCTTGCTGACAAACCACAAACCAGAAAGCGCAGACAGAGATGTCAACCAGCAACCTGTAAGATGTGTGGTCAAGTCTGCAGTGTGAATCAGCACACTGTATAAGTATGTGACGGACAGACTGGGGAGAAAGAGAAGTGAAGCACTTGAGCATTACGAAGAGAGATGGAACTGGAGGCTGGAAGGTGGGGAAGAGTAGCCTGTTTTGAGTGGCCATCACTCCCACCCGTGGCTATGGTGAGCCTTCAGCCCAAACTGCTGCTGAGGGCCATGTCTGGGGTACTGTAGTTGGTGTTCTTGTTACTGCCCAGTCTTTCTTTTCTTTGCAAAAATAAAAGCAGTAAAAACACCAAAAATTTTCCTAGTGAACTGGCAGAACCAAATCCAGAAAAAAAATATAATGACATTTTATAACATAATAATCCATTTTCAGCTTTCTGAATTTATATGTATAGCAAATCATAATTATGCAAATTGGACCTGAGATCATGATATATACCAAAGAAACAATACTTTAAGTAAATTTGAAATTCCCCATTTATTGCTCAAGACTTTCCAGGAAAACATCATTCATGCTTTGGTCAGTGATAGAGAGCTATTGGTTTAGTAGCACATATGGAAGACAAACAATTTGTTAGTGGAACTGAGAGAGTGAACTCTCTGTCAACCAGATGAAATGAGCTGGAGTGGCCTGCATGTAACCCTTTTGAGAAAAGAGAAGATATATTTTTAGGTTAGAGGTGGTTAGTCTTTGAAATACTTGTTAACTGATTAGAGGTCTTAATTTTTAATGCTGTGCTGATTTTTTAAAACTAAACTTCATTGTTTTAGCAGTATAATTTGAGCCCAGTGATATAATAATGGAAGGAGCACTTCATGTATATCATTCTCCCCTGGCAGGCCTGAATGGCTAGGCCACAGGGGACTAGGATATGCTCAGTCCTGATGCAACTTGATGAGCCAGGGTGGATGGGAAAGAGAGCTAGCTCCCCTTTTCTGAGGAAAAGGGGATGAGGAGAGGGAGAAAGAAAGGGAAGGCAGGGCTGGGAGGAAAGGAGGGATGAGGCTACAACAAGGATGTAAAGTGAATAATTTTTTTTAAACCTCAAAAACCAACAGTGATCATTATATTAAACCATAATTGGACACATGCAAAAATGAATGGATTGCTGGGAGGCCAGCCCCAATGGATATACCTGCACCGAAACTCTCACTTAGCTCAAGTTACAGTATGGAAAGTCAGTAAAAGCCAGGATACCAGGAAGTCTGCTGAGAAACAGTCTCTCTTATGGCTGCATAAACAAAGCTGGAACAATGACAACAACAATGGATATATTAGCATAGAAGACAAACATTTCATGAAGTTCTACCCTTACACAAACCCATAAGCAACTAATAATGCTGGGAGAAGGAGAATTAGCCTCTCCTATACTTGAGCCAATACAGAGTGGCCACCCTTAAACCATATTATACACACAAACAACAAAAACAAGCTCACCAAATTGTATACATACATATATATATATATAATATATATATATACATACAATTATATATATTTTTATGCATTATATAAATTGAAAACTTATATATTATGTTAATAAAATATATAATATTTTCCAATTATATAAATATATTTTCAATAATATAAATGTGTATATATATATATATATATATATATATATATATATATATATATATATGCAACAACAAAGATTAAAGAAAAGAGGCTCTCAAACTGGGATTAGAAGGGGCCATGGGCAGAGTTAGAGGGAGCTTACCAGGAGTGGTCTTATGGAGAAAATGAAGAAGAAAGTGGTGTAATCCTATTTTAATTAAAAGCATTTTAAAAAAGTGAATACTAAAGAAATTAAAAATTAAATAAATAATTTTTAGAAATTAGGAAATATAATAGCTGGCTTTAGTTCTTATCAATAATCCACACTATGGTATTAGAATGAAGTTTTAAATGTTGGTTAAGTTGATCTAAAAGAAATGTAAGGAGAATGCTGACTACTATTGCCACTGCAGTTCTGGCCTGTTGGAGAACTGTGCTTACTAATGGCAGCTATAAAACTCATCTGTGGAGCATGGTGTGTAATCTTTCTTCTTACTGTCTCTATATAAGCTCTATCTTTCTCCTGTACTGACTTGGTGTTCTAAATATGTGATCTGTATGGATGACATTGAAGGATGTACTTGCAGGTTGACTTTTTATGGGGTTCATTCTATGAGGAGCAATGAGAATGTCAAGGAGAGAAAGAATAAGGAGTTTTAGATGTTTATTCCTTCAAATGCTGAATAAACCAATGTAGCAGATGTCTGAGTGCCCTCATAAGAGGAAACAATTTGGCTAGACACATGGCTATTTCAAATTGGAGGTTCCAATATTACTCCTTTTTTTTTTTTTTTTTTTTGGTTTATATAAAGCAAAAAAAAAATGTTTTTTTCCTCTAGTTACTGCATTATTTCTTGTAGATCCCCACAACCTTTTCAAATGCTAAACAAATAATCATCTGTTTAAAATCTCTTGAAAAAGTATGCAAGCATATGATAGTCAAGCCCCTAATAAACAATCAAAAAAATGGAAAATACTCTCTGAGACTTTTAAATACTGTTCTAGACTTCTGACTATAAATACATGAAGTATACTTGTTTATCCTTTTGATTTGCTCTAGACAATCCTTGTCTGCTAGATTATCTCATAGTAGTTTTCTCTCGATCATTTTCTTTGGTAGAGTTCCAAACTCTTACAAATTACAGTGACAAATCATAACTATCTTCTCAAAAAAACCCTACGTTTTGAACATCAATATAACAAAGATTGTGTTTAAACAATTTTGGCATTTGATTAGTATTCTGAAGCCAAATGAAGCTTTATCCCCTAAGAACCCTTCAAAGCAGAGAAGCAGAGCAAGCAGCATGAATACTACACTGGGCATCTTGCTTTTCACTACTTTCTCATGGTTCATGTGAAGGTCAATTTCAGGTGGTGCCTCCTGCAACTGAACTCCATAATTTGTAACATACATACATACATACATATGTTTGTGCCATACATACTTTTAAATACCTTTTTATCGTCTGATATTTTTTTTATAAATATTTGTCCCCAGTGTTAGATTTTTTTCTACTAAAAACAGGATTGATTTAATAAATTTCAAGTTTCAGGAAGATGGGGCTTGCATGAACTCATTTCAGTATATACTTTCTAGAACTCTTTCATCTGGACATATACTGAACTTACGTACAAGAGGAAGTCAGGAAGCCAAAAAACCAGGATGCAAGAAGCCAGATGTTATGATTCTCTAAAGAAATGAATAAACTTTGGAAAGAAAATTAGAATTACTACTGGTGCTGTAAAGAAATAATAACCAATACCAGTAACTCATATATAGAAATGATGTGGTATTGCTACCCTGAATACATAAGAAAAAATGAGGACCCAGTTGAGTTTTAAGAAACTAAGTCAATCATGAATCAAGGCACCGAAAAAGCCCCTACAATGATAAAAATACTGAACAACAAAGGTAGGGATATAGCTCAGTAATGGAGTGCTTGTGACACTAAATTCAAGTCCCAGGGCTTTCATCCACATGTCCTTAAATAAGTGTACACTGAGAAACACTGTAACGTTTTTTTTCTCTATTTCTCTTCCTTTTGAAAAACTCCTCCCAGCTTGTGCAGGATTGTGACTCTAAAGAGAATATATATCAAAATAATTAAGTTGTGAACTCCTAAGTATTCTTTCTTTACATTTACAGAACACAGAACATTTGATGACCTGCAAGTTACACAGAGGACATGAAGGTGAGTAGTACCCTCTTCCTTCTGTGTTCTATAAGTTTACTAAAGTGAAACATAAATTACTGTGAGATTTAACATGTAGAACAGTAATATAATCTAACTCTAACTGTCCCAGGAGGTCAAAGTCAATTGTAAATACTCAGCTAAAGGTGTGTGGACAGGACAGGCGGCATAGTCTATATATAATGATGACATTTCTCAACCTGTAATTTTTTCCAACTCATTACACTTTCTTCTTAGCAACAAAAGCCCATTGGACCTATCAGTTTCTAGGGCAGTAATTTTGATGACTGTATCTTTTATCCTTTCAGAGCTGGCCTTGGAATAAAAATGATTTTTTTTTCTTTTTAAAAATTCTCATCTCCCCAATATTACTTTTTGAGAGGTAAGCACTCCTGACCTATGTCTGGTACATCTCTTCTGCTTATTACTCAAAATTGTTTAACCTTTTTACTCATTCTGTTCTAACACCAGAGATGAAAAAGCTAGAATTGTTCCCTATAAAGTCAGGCTATGATGATATCCAGTCTTATCACTCCTATTGTTTATAATGCTACAGTCAAAATCTTATAACAGAGCTTCATAGTGATATCATAAAATGCACAAAAAAAGTACAGACATTTACTTAACAGCTATAGCCTCAGTTTTCCAAGAGGATAAAAAGGCAGAAGAACAAAATCAGATACTGAATATTCTTTGCTGACTTGTTGAGAATGATGGAATTCCTAGAAAGGTGAAAGGGAGAAGATGGTGGTTTGTTGAGTGGATTAAAAGGTCTGTCCGAACACCGATAGGCGCTCATTCTCATTCTGTCCCTTCACAAATTATCAGTTTCTGTTTGACATGTAGTTATCATAGAGGCTATGGCATTCGAAGGTCATCATCTAGAATCTAGCTTCTTTTTAAAAAGCTTCATGTTTGAAAAACAGTTTCAAACCATCTTTCACTAGATTCTGAAGACACTCCACAAGAATCAAGACTTGAGCATTTTGTTCCTCAAGGAATTTTCTCACTAAGGTGTCCAGTTTCAATAGTGCAAACTGACAAAAACTGTAAATGAATGTGTAGGGCTGAGTGGAAAGTGACTTTGAAAAATGCCAAAATATAACCACCTGGTCTCCCATTAATATAGCAAAGAAGGCTAAGAAAATAGGAAAAGTCTCAATTAATCTCAATTAGAATCAAAAATTAAATATTTTCCCAAAAGAAAAGACTGTTTTCTGTGTGTCAAACAGAAATACAAAAATAAGAAATAAGGCTCTATAGGAAATATCCATATTGAATACAGGTAAAGATACTTGCCCTGTTATTCAGAAAGAGTTGCCAAAAAGTAGTAATCTAATAAATAGACATAACTTAGACTAGCAAACCAGTAATAGAACAAACTCAGCCTTCAAACAGATCTTTCTGATAAGATTTTAAAAACATTTTCATAAGAAAAATTTATATCCATTAAAAATATCCATTTGTAAGGGTACCTATATTTGAATAAGGTATTGGCTTATGTCCGCATCACAGACCTTGATTTTGTCTAATGATTTTTCCCTATCTTGCCCTCAGTGGGTTTTATCTACAGTCTTTCTATTTTAACAGAATGATGTGATTGAAGTAGAATCTTGGTGCCGTCAATATGGAATTTTCTGCCTCACTGTGTCCTGATGGCTATCTTTTATAAAGGCAATTGAGTGGAAATAAATTATTAAAGGAAATGGGGATGGTCTATTTGGTGATTACACATATAATGGCAAAACTTATAAATACACACTAAAATTTGTCTTCATATATGTTATTATGTATATATATGCATATCTCTGAATTGAAGTTCTCTCATTATATAACTCCATAAGTATTGGAAGAAATAATGTGAAAACTGTAAAAGGCCTCATCAAGGATTGTGACTCTGAATAATCCATACTACTGAAAAGGACCAGTGCATCAGGTTCAGAAAAAGTGATTGAGGACCAGATATAATTGCCTTTCAGACACAACTAAAGACCAAAATAAATAAAAGCACTATTTTTAACACCAATGAGGATCAGCAATTCTGGAAAATGAAAGAAACAAAAAGGTATGGGTATAGTCATCATAGCTGAAATCTGCAGTCATGGGCCTTCTTTTGACAGTGTTCCTTCCCCAGTTCTTGCCTTCAGCCTCCCATCCTTTACTAATACTTTCTTTTGAAGATAAACTCTTCCTTTGGATTTTGTTGACTACGCACAAGAGTGGAGTATGAGCTTCATATGAGCTTCCCTGAAGACAACGGGGAAAAAAGGAAACTCCCCAGAGGGCTTGACTGATTTCCTGATGTGTCTGTGTTCCCATTTTCAGTCACATAAAAGCCCTTGACAGCTTTAAAACCCCAAACAGGAAACTTTGTGGGGGGGGGGGAAGAAACCTAGAAGAATGAAACAGAAATTAGAAAAATTATCTAAAAACAAACAAACAAACAAACAAACAAACAAAAAAAACGAAAAACAAAAAACAACCTAAACATTTGTTCTCAGAAATATCAAAACCAGAACAGGAATGATACACATTAAAAAGATGAGGAATGAAAGGGAGAATATCTCTGTACGCTTACAAATTACTTGAAAGTAGTACTATGAACAAATTTATAACAAAATAAATAATAGCAAAAGTTAAAAAAAAATCTTAGTAAGACACACCATAAATTAAAGAATAAATAAAAATGCCAACAAACATATAAAAGGTAATAAAGTTGAATTAGTAATGAAAGAAATCTGCCAGTCAAAATAACTCATGAATATAAATACAAAGCATGAAATAGAACACATGCAAACAGATTATAGAATCATACGGAAAAACATTTTTTTTCCAAAAGATAGCTAGTCCTACCTGCAGACATTCTTGATCCAGAAGGGTTTATTTGCATATCTTCTTTCTTGTAGACAAGGTAGAGAAAAGAAGAAATTATGAAATTTCATCCTAGAAATCTTGAAAATACCACATTAACCAGGTCACAAAAGTTGTCATCATCAATGTTTCCACATAGTGAACATTTTTGATGCATCAATAAAGAAACCTCTTTTCTGGTGTTCTTTTGCTATCAATGACTTTTCAGGACAAATGCTCGCTCCTATGAATAATCTTAAACATTAACACTACTAAAACAGGTATTTCTTGTATAGTTACTCACTGACTCTCATTCACTTTATCTTATTCATAAAGTATTTAAACTTATTTATCCAATGAACAATAAAGTTGATGAAAACTGTTCAAGAAATATTAACTTATTTCATTCACAACATTGTATTAATTAAAAGAATAATGTTAAGGAACCTAAAATAATTAGTGCAATTTAAATGGTTACACTAGAATTTTTTTGAGCTCTTTATTGTATTTTATATACCACAGTAAAGGACACCACAAAGCAGTATACATAAGAAAAACAAAATATTTATTGTGCTAGATATGAGTCTCTTTTTCAAACACTCAAATCAATTATGTATAACGTAGATGTTACACTATAATTTTAAAACGTCAAAGTTTTACTCTGTTAATTTTGCCATGCCATGAGCATGGGAGATCATCGTAGCAAAAGCAATCTATAGATTTAATGCAATTCCCATCAAGTTACCAAGACAATGCTTTACAGACTTGAAAGAAAACTTCTCAACTTTATGTGGAATAACAAGAAACCAAGAACCACCAAAACAATCTCTACAAAATATATATATGGAGCTCTCTCCATCCCTGAGCTCAAGCTATACTATACAGCAATGGTAATGAAAACTGCATGCTACTGGCATAGAAAAAGGGTGGTGGATAAATGCAATGAAACAGAAGACACAGAAATAAAACCACATACTTATGGACAACTAATCTGTGACAAGGATGTAAAAATAATACAATGGAAAAAATCTTCAACAAATGGTAATTGTCTAACTGAATATCTACGTGTAGAAAATTACAAATAGATCCATATTTATGACCCTGTACAAAACTAAAGTCCTAGTGGATCAAAGACCTCAACATAAAACCAGACACACTAAACCTGTTAGAAGAAAAAGTAGGGAAGAGCCTTGAACTCATTGGCACAGGAGACAACTTCCTGAACAGAACACCAACAACACAGGCTCTAAGATCAACAATCAATAAACGGGACCATATGAAACTGAAAATTTGCTTTGCTTTACTGTAAAGGACGCTGTCATCAAAACAAAATGATAGCCTACAGACTGTGAAAGGATCTTCACCAACCCTATATCTGACAGAGGGCTATTATGCAGAATTATAAAGAACACAAGAAGTTAAACAGCAACAAATCAAGTAATCCAATTAAAAAATGGGGTACAGAGGTAAATGGAGAATTCTCTGTAGACGAATATCGAATAGCAGAGAAATACTTACAGAAATGTTCAACTTCCTTACTCATCAGGGAAATGGAAATCAAAAGGACCCTGAGATTTCACATTATACCCATCAGATGGCTAAGATCAATTGACAACACATGCTGCAGAGGATGTGAAGAAAGGGAAACACTCCTCCATTGCTGGTGGAAATGTAAATTTGTACAACCCCTTTGGAAATCATTTGGGCGCTTTCTCAGACAATTAGGAATAGTTCTACCTCAAGATCCAGCTATACCACTCCTAGGCATATATCCAAAAATGCTCAAATTTACAACAAAGACATTTGCTCAACCGTGTTCATAGCATCTTTTTTCGTAATATCCAGAAGCTGAAAACAACCCAGATATCCCTCAACGTAGGAATGGATACAGAAATTGTGTTACATTTTTTACACAATGGAACACTGGTCAGCAATTAAAAACAAGGAAATCGTGAAATTTGTAGGCAAATGTTGGGAACTAGAAAAGATCATCCTGAGTGAAGTATCCCAGAAGGAGAAAGACACACATGGTATATACTCACTTATATAGACCTATAAGATAGGCTAAACATACTAAAATATGTGCACCTAAAGAAGATAAACAAGAAAGAAGACCCAGAGCAAGATGATCAATCCTCACTTAAAAAGACAAATGGGATGAACATTGGAAGTAGGAGAAAACGAGTAACAGGACAGGAGCCTACCACAAAAGGCCTCTGAAAGACTATACCTAGCAGTGTATCAAAGCAGATACTAAGACTTATAACCAAACCTCCAGCAGAGTGCAGGGAATCATATGAAAGAAGGGGGAGTTAGTATGACGTGGAAAGGGTAAGAGCTCCACAAGGACCAAATATATCCGGGCACAGGGGTCTTTTCTGAGACTGATACTCCACCAAGGACCATGTATGGATATAACCTAGAACCTCTGCTCAGATGTAGCCCATGATAGATCAGTAACCAATTTGTTTCCCATAGTAAGGGGAACAGGGACTATTTCTGACAGGAACTCAATGGCAGGCTCTTTGACCCCCCCCCCAAGGGAGGAGCAGTCCTGTTAGGCCACAGAGGAGGACTTTGCAGCCAGTCCTGAACAAACCTGATAAAACAGGGTCAGATGAAAGGGTAAGAGGTCCTCTCTAATCAGTGGATTTGGAAAGGGGCAGGGAGGAGATGAGGAAGGGTGGGAGGGATTGGGAAGGAATGAGGGAACGGGATACAGCTGGGATCCAGAGTTAATAAAATGTAACGAATAATAAAAATTTAAAAAAAAGAAAAACAAATGGGATGGACAGGGGAAGTAGGAGAAAACAAGTAATAGGACAGAAGCCTACTGTAGAGGGCTTCTGAAAGACTACCTAGCAGTGTATCAAAGTAGAGTGCACAGAATCTTATGAAAGAAGGGGGGGATAGAAAGATCTGGAAGGTTCTGGAGCTCCCCAAGGATACTACAGAACCAAAAAATCTGGGTACAGGGGTCTTTTCTGAGACTGATACTCCAACCATGGACCATTCATAGAGATAATATGGACTCCCTGTACAGAGGTAACTGGTGGCAGCTCAGTCTCCAAATGGGCTCCCTAATAAGGGGTGCAGGGGCTGTCTCTGACATGAACTCAGTGGCTGGCTCTTTGATCACCTCCCCCTAATGGGGGAGCATCCTAACCAAGCCACAGAGGAAGACTATGAAAGACAGTCCTGATGAGACCTGATAGGCTAGGGTCAGATGGAAGGGGAAGATGTCCTCCACTATCAGTGGACTGGTGAGGAGCATGGGAGGAGATGAAGAAATAAGCGAGGTTAGGATTGGGGGAGGATGAGAGTGGGGCGACAGCTGGGATACAAAGTGAATAAATTGTAATAAATTAAAAAAATAAATAAAATGTTAAAGTTTAATACCACTCATTAGTACAAAGGATTGTTAGTATACTTTTTGTCATCTGTTCCTTTGATTAGAAACAGATAGAAATATAAAATAGACATGTGAAAAATGTAAGTCAAGGTTTTTTGATTCTACATGAATAACACTTTGAATAATATATTTCTCTTATTATGTTGAATCCTGTCATTATATTGAATGCAATTTTGACACTGAAAATTCGCATTATTCCCATGATTTAGCATTCTAGCTATTTCATCTGATAAAAATTGTGTTCTTTGTTAGATGTTTGAAAAAATAGCGTGTTTCAATAGCTTTAGAAATTAACCATCATCTTTCAATGTTCAACATCTGTAAAAGTATATAAATGGTTTAGTTCTGTACCACGTGACACCAACAGGTGGTGATGGACAAATTACTTCCTAGTCAAGGAAGTAATAAATTTGAGTGGGATGTTAAAGAGAATACAGTGAATCTAGAAACAGGACATAATACCATATGACATCACATGGTATGGCAATTGACCTAAAGACAAGTACTTTCTACTTTAGATTAAATATTTCAAATTTAATAAATATTTTTCTCGTTATTATCTTTATAAAGCCTTCACATTGACTTCTCTGCAAAGTTAGATTCAGATCATATTTGTTTTTGTTTTGTTTATTTTACTTTCGTTTTCTGCACAGCAATTCAAATTCAAATTCTGCACAGATATTCAAAGGTCTTATTTGAAGACCAAGCTTGTAAATGGGTAGCTTGTAAATGCAGAGCAAGGGTATTAAGAAGCCTGTAGGTGTATGACATTATGTTCCCAAGGTCTAATATTTTCGAAATTTGTTTCAAATTCTTCTTTTGTTTATTTGTTTTGAAGATATTAAGTGCCTTTATTCGCTACTCTGTAGAATCTTATAACAGTACAGATCAGTGTGCCCTCCCCTAAAAATGAGACAAATTTAGGGTTCACTATTGAAAACAAAAGTGAGGTTTATGGGTCATATTTCCTTAGATTAATATGGCTAATATGGTTTGAGGAGTCATTCATGACAGATAAATTCTCTTGACAAAGCCTATTTAAATAAACCATTTCTTTTTTAGTTTAGTGTGGCTTTGTTTTGCCAATAGTGATTTTGTAGGATTTATAAGAATTTTCAATTTTCTCAAATTCAAAAGTTACTTAATAAAGTATATAATTTAAAACTTACATGGTTTTATAGTCAATATTGAATAGAAACTACAGGTGATCAAATTAGTTTATTCAGATTTAATGCATCATGTTTCCTTTAGTCTGATTTCACTCTGAGTAAAAAACAGTACTCTGCAACTGCTTGAATGCTTTCTTCAAAAAAGCCTGTGTCAGATAAATAAAATATACTAATTTCCTGTATATGTCATTCTTATCTGATTGTAACTGCAAATTTCAGTTAATCTCCTTGCAACTTCAGATAATGATTAAGATGACTTATCATTAGGAACAATGAAAAGACAGCTTTGATAGCCCAAATGAAAATCAATAATACTCTGTCAATGAAGATGACATGCTTAAAAGAATACTGTGCGAAATGTGTGTTCAAGTCTCAGTCAGAAAAAAATAGAGATGATGGTGAAGCATTAGGTGAAGCAATATCAGAACATGGATCTGCTTTATCTCTTAGTACAATATATATGTAGAACTTTTAGAAACTCACATAAAATATATGTCAGAAAGTACTAAAATATGTGCATATATTTAAAATATATTAAGAAGTTAAGTAAATATTAAGATATTATGCTATATATACACAAATGCAAATATAAGTACAATATAGTCATATATAGGCTTAGATACATATCCTATTGTATTTGAAGGGGCTTTTTTGTAATCAAAATCAGTCCTGTATGAGCAAATATAACCAACCAAACAGGTCAAACTGAGTGATCTAATATTTTCTGTATGCAATGTTAACCAGCTATTACATGTTTAGAGAGTTGTATTTAGGAATATATATGTATGTTGAGATAGGCATTAACCAACAATTAATGAAAATGGAAGAGATGAATTTGAAAGAGATAAAGGAGAGGTATATTAGAGGGCTTTGAGGAAAAAAATGAAAAAAGAAAATAACATTATTATAATCTAAAAATAACAAAATAATTATCATAAACTTAAAACATAATTAAGAAAAAATAGGCTATAAAGCACATTTGAATATTCTTAAATATATAGACACACACATATACATATATATATATATATTATCATGCACATTCAATACCAAGTTGTGAACAATAATATAATAATAATTTCAAATTAATATAATTTTAAACCCCTACCTCCCCACCCTGGGGCTTCATATTCTGGCTTACAACTACAGCAGAAGAGTTCTACTTTTCCAGAGACCATGTTGGTAATAGGGACCCCAGGAAAGACATGGTCCACCTCCTGCTAACACTCCTTATAGAATTCATAACAGCCCAAATTGTACCCACTCCCATGGGCTCCTTGTTCTGTCCCACAAATCTGGCAGAAAATTTTTGCTTTACTGGAGGCCACACCATCATAATAACCCCAGATCATACAGGTACTTGGAATTCCAAAGGTAACATTGATACGCAAATCCCCAGTGGTCATACACAGCTTAAGACTCTCTAGTTTCCAAAACCCAGGCCACTCAGGGCAGAAAACCAGAGATTCAGAAATCGTTCAAGGTAAGAATATCAATGTATCAGTCAATGTGATTCACCATATAACCAAATTGAAAATAAAAACAGATGATCAGATCATCTTATTAGATGCTGAAAAAGCATCACTCCTCCATTTGAAAAGTCAGTGTAAGATCAGGCATAATAAGGACATACTTAAACATAATAAATGCACCAAACAACAAGCCAGCAGACAACAATAACTTAAATGGAGAGAAACTCAAAGTAATTCACTAGAATCAGAAACAAGACAAGGTTGCCTACACTCTCTGTATCTACTCATCAAATTACTTGGAGTTTTATCTAAGCAATAAGATAACTAAGGAAGATTAGGGGTTTACAAATTGAAAAAAAGAAGTCAAAGTATCTATATTTACAGATGATAAATAACTCCCAAAATTCTACCAGAGTATACAGTGATCCTCAGTGAACAAATTTAACTAAAATGAAAAATAGTAACCCTTTTACATACAAAGGAAAAATGACTGAGAAAGAAATCAGGGAAAGACCAACCTCCACAATAGCCACAATTTATATGAAATGTCTTGGTGTAACTTTAACCAAACAAGTGAAAAAACTGTATGACAATAACGTTGTATCTTTGAGGAAAAAAATTGAGGAAGATATCAGAAGTTGGAAAGATTTCCCATGTAGAATTAACATAGTAAAAATGGCCATCTTAGCAAAAGTAATTTACAGATTCAATGTAACTCCCATCAAAATTCCAATAAAATTATTTACAGACCTTAAATAAAAAATACTCAATATACTATGAAAAATAAAACCCATAGGGATAGCTAAAACAATCCTGTAAAATAGAAGAGCTTCCAGAGGTGTCACCATTCCTGATTTTAAGTTAAATTACTGAACAATAGTAATAAAAATTCACATGATATTGGCATAAAAACGGGCAGGTTGATCAATGGAATAAAATTGAAGACCCAGTTTTAAATCCACAACCTATAGACACATAACTTTTGACAAAGAAGCCAAAATTATACAATGGAAAAAAAAGAAAGCATCTTCCACAAATTGTGCTGGTCTAACTGGATGTTTATATGCAGAATAGTGCAAATAGATCTATATCTATTACCCTGCACAAAACTTAAGTAGGAAGGTAATAGCAACTGATGGAAAAAGATGCAGTGACCCAGGCCAAATATTAGGCAGAGTTTGGGAAATCTTGCCGAAGAGATAGATGAAGGATTGTAGGAAACAGAGGGGTCCAGGATAGCACAAGAAAGCACAACATAGGACCTCACAGAGACTTAACTGCCAACCAAGAAGCCTTCACAGTACTTCCCTAGGCCATTTGCTCATATGTCACATTTGTGTAGCTTGGTCTTCATGTGGGACTATGAACAATGGGATTGGGTCTTTCTCTGACTCTGTTGCCTGCCTTTGTCTCCTTTCCTTCTACGGGGTTACCTCATCTACCCTTATTAGGAGAGGAAGTATCTAGTCTTACCACAACTTGATATGCCATGGATGGTATCATTGGGAGGCCTGTTCTTTTCCAAAGAAAAATGAAGGAGGAATGGATGGGGTGGGATGTGGGGAGAGGGATAGGAGAGGTGGGGATGCAGACCATGAAGAGAGAAGGGGGTAAAAAAGTGCACTCAAGATGTTGAAAGAAGGAAGGAAGGAAGGAAGGAAGGAAGGAAGGAAGGAAGGAAGGAAGGAAGGAAGGAAGGAAGGAAGGAAGGA
>NW_026587216.1:15541649-15546289 GCF_907164565.1 Psammomys obesus | reverse complement strand
GGAAGGAAGGAAGGAAGGAAGGAAGGAAGGAAGGAAGGAAGGAAGGAGAAAGAAAGAAAAGAAAAAGAAAGAAAAAAGAAAGGATATGAGTCTCAGTATCTGCTTTGATACACTGCTAGATAGAGTCTTTCAGATGCCCTCTCTGGTAGGCTCCTGGCCTGTTATTTGTTTTCTCCTACTTCCAATGTCCATCTCATTTGTCTTTTCTAAGTGAGGATTGATCATCTTACTCCTGGCCCTCTATCTTGTTTGTCTTCTTTAGGTGTACAGATTTTAGTATGTTTATCCTATCTTATAGGTCTAGTACCCTCTTATAAGTGAGTATATACCATGTGTGTCTTTCTCCTTCTGGGATACCTCATTCAGAATGATCTTTTCTAGATTCCACCGTTTGCCTGTGAATTTCACGATTTCCTTGTTTTAGAATACAGGGCATCATATAAAAGAAGGGGGAGTTAGTATGATCTGGAGAGGACAGGAGCTCCACCAGGATCAAATATATCAGGGCATAGGGATCTTTTATGAGACTGTTTCTCTAACCAAGGACCATGTATGGATATAACCTAGAACCCCTTATGTAGCCCATATGTAGCACTTATGTAGCCCATGGTAGCTCAGTATCCAAGTGGGTTCCCTAGCAAGGAGAACAGGGACTATCTCTGACATGAACTCAATGGCAGGCTCTTTGACTCTCCCCCCACCCCACGGGAGGAGCATCCTTGCTAGGCCAGAGAGGAAGACATTGCAGCCAGTCCTGAAGATACCTGGTAAGCTAGGTTCAGATGGAAGAGGAAGAGGACTTCCCCTATCAGCGGACTTGGAAGGGGGCAGGGAGGAAATGAGGGAAGGAGGGTAGGATTGGGAGGGAATGAGGGAGCGGGCTACAGCTGGAATACAAATTAATACACTGTCACTAATATTAAAAAATAAAAATTTAATTAAAAAAAGAGGAATTCAAAACAAAAAAAGAAAGAAAAGAAATGAAAAAACAATTTCAAAAGCATCACACATAACAGAAATGAAATAACAGGTAGAAATAATTTAGGCAGTATAAGGAGTAAAGCTGCAATGGTGAAAACTTGAATACATGAACAAACATATTTACTTGCTCTGCTGTTGGGATAAACATTATAAAATAGTAATTTCTCTTACTTTGATCAATATATTTCTCAGAATGTTTCCCGTCAAAGCTGTGATTTATTAGACACTAATGGCTCTCTTCTTCAAATCCAAGTCAAGGGAAATAATGGGAACCATGGGATTGTTAAAGCTGAGATTGATGGAGCTAAGAAACTAACTTTGAGCCGGTGAAAATCACTAAGGACATATAGATGGCAGATTTCCGGTGTGGTCTTATTGTGTGAATTTCAAGTGTTTTCTATGGACTCGTGTTGAGTAGTTGCTTCCCAGATGCCAGACCACTTTTTAAATGGAGAGCCTGAAGGAAGTCGGCCACAACTGTTGAAGTAGATCACTAGGGTTTGCTTTAAAGTACACTCAGCTCCTGGTTCTATTAAAGATTTTCTGCTTCCTCGAGCCCATCATTCTCCTGCTACCATGGAACAACTCTTGCCACTATACATTCCTTGTCATGAGATATTCAAACCATGAACCCCAAATATCCCTCCTCCCTTAATATCCTTCTGTCAGGTATTTTGTCAGAACAATTAATGAAATAAACTAACACAAACATGTCAGAACAGGACTTTCAAGGCAAGAAAAAGGCGAGGATGACTATGTTGATGCGGGAACTGTGACAGGATGGTTTACGATTTTTATGTGTGTGCATGGCCTGTAGGATGGATACCAAAATCTGATGTGTGCTGTCTTCTCCTCTGCAAATACAATAACGAAAACATTCTAAAAAGGGTTTCATGATTGCTATCATTTGACAAGAGCCCTGTTAATTCATGTACAAATTTAGTTCATTCCTTCTACTTACTCTCTTTCAATTGTTATATCTTCAATTTTGAATTGGAAAAAATTGAATTTATTTTCATTAATTTTTTTAATTTAGCATAGATTATTTATTTTTTAAGAGAATGCACATTTTCTTTTCCTCACTGGAAACCATATATCTTTTAATTATTCTCAGAAGTCTTGAGCCAACCAAATAACATGTCTAAGTTATATAAATGAAAATATCCTAGAAACTTATGAACTTATGAATTTTATCTCTAAAACAGTTTTAAATCATATAAATTTAATATAAGGTTCACACAAAAACTAGAAACGATAGTGAAATTATTTAAGAAACAGAACAGTCTGGTGTCTGATTCTAATTTAGACATTTTCATGAAAATTTATGTTCTGTTAAGAATTATCTTCATGAGAGAGACTTAGGGCTGTTGGTAAATTAACACATGGTGAGAATGACATTGGTCCTTACAAGTGTATAGAGATTTGGAAGCCACCTCCTTGTCACAAGACAGGAAAATGAAATTGGCCTGAGGCTTTCCCTCAGCCTCAAACACCTACAGCATTGTGAGAGAACTGCTGGATGCATTATCTATCAAGTTCTAAAAAGTAGTTCTTGTTAACAGGGTGACATGGGCCATTGTTCCTGTCAAGTTGTCATTATTAGCCAGAAATTCAGAATTATAGTTGCCTATGACAATAAAAAGAAAGCAACCTCAACCTTATAGAGAATGCTGTTTTCGATGTAGCCAGATGCAAAAGAAATCAGAAAAACCTTTTAAATAACTAGTCCTTTGTTCCTTTCAAAAGGCTACACACCTAATATTCATTAATATTGAACAAATGACAATTTTATCCCTGATTAAAGACACATTTTATTTCTCCCCTAAGTAATTCTGTAGAGCTATGAATATAACCTATGGTATATCACATCCTTGGGTTCCAAAATGAAGGAAAAAAGAATAGAAGAACTTTAGTTATACTATAAAAGAACGACAGTGTATTCTCAAGCTAAATAATACTAGCAGCTAAACAGTAGCTATTTTATTCTAATTAAAAATGGCCGAGTTTATTAATAAACAAAGCAAGCATTGACTTCTATGTACATCTGTGTGCCTGTAGAATAATTTTGTGTTGCTATTTCCTTTAAACAGTTTTATGATATCAGATTTATACGAAGAGTTCTAATAAGCCTCAGTGATGTTATGCATAGCTGAAGAGAAAGAGACAAGAGGCTTGAAAGTTCAACAGAAAAAGAAAATGGAAGAAAATGAAAATGCAGTTGGTTTTATTATTTGCTTGACAATGATGGAAAACTACACTCTTTCTGTGTGTTTGCTTTTTAATTTTTCTAATAAAGTTAGGTTCAAATAAATTAACAACTCTACAAACTCTGCAAATATAGGAATTTAAAAGAATATATTCACAGCATATATTCATTTCTTATAATCATCACTGTGTTAAAATATTTTGCTTGTGCGTATTGTGATAGATCAAACACTTAAGAAGCTGTTTGAGGAATTTCCCTTTTAGGCAAGTATGGACTACATAGTATAACTTTTGGCTCACAGTAACCTGAACAGTGAATACAACAGCAAGCATTCAAACACTGAAGGAGGCAATCTTGCTAGGCATCTACTGTGGGTAAAGAAGTGGGAGACAGTAAGACCTGGAGAGGACAGGAACTCCACAAGTTGAGCAACATATCCAAAAAGTCTGGGCACAGGGGTCTTTTCTGAGATTGTTACTCCAGCCAAGGACCACTCCTGGAGATGGCCTGGAACACCTGCACAGAGGTAGCCCATGGCAGCTCAGTGTCCAAGTAGGTTCCATAGTAATGGGAACAGAGAGTGTCTCTGACATGAACTGATTGGCCTGCTCTTTTATCACCTCCCCCTGAGTGGGGAGCAGCCTTACAAGGCCACAGAGATGACAATGCAGCCACTCCTGATGAGACCTGATAGACTAGGATAAAGGGAAGTCGAGGAGGACCTTCCTTATCAGTGGTCTTGGGGAGGGGCATGGGAGAAAATGAGGGAGGAAGGGTGGGATTGGGAGGGAATGAGGGAATAGGAGGCTACAACTGGGATACAAAGTGAATAAAGTGTAATTAATAAAAATAAAAATAATTAAAGTAAAAAAAATAGAATTAGGGGAAAAGGGAATGATGAGAATGGAAGGAATGGTGATCCCCAGGAGCAAACCCTCCACTGGCTTACCCAGTACCAAGCAGTAAGTCCTGAGACCATTTTATCTTAGTTAATGTTTGTATTCCTGGAGCAAAAAGCAAGTTAGGGAGTAACTTACACTTCCAGATCACACCCCATTATCGGAGGAAGTCAGGACAGGAACTCAAGCAGGGCTAGAACCTGGAAGCAGGAGCTGATGCAAAAGCTATGGAGGGAAGCTGCTTACTGTCTTACTTTAATTAACTCCCTAAGTTCCTATGGCTTGCTCAGCCCACTTTCTTATAAAACCCAGATCCACCAGCCCAAGGACGGTACCACATATGGACTGGGTCCTTCCACACTGACCATTCATTGAGAATGATTTATAGCTAGATTTCATGGGGGCATTCTCTCAACTGAGGCTCCTTCCTCTGATAAATCTAACTTGTATCAAGTTGACACACAAAACCAGCCAGCACTATATATATATATCTTACATAAATTATAATATAATATAATATAATATAATATAATATAATATAATATAATATAATA
>NW_026587216.1:15483373-15541639 GCF_907164565.1 Psammomys obesus | reverse complement strand
TATAATATAATATAATATAATATAATATAATATAATATAATATAATACAATACAATACAATATAATAATGTATATATTACAGGCAAAATTATGCAGACTGATCAGGTTGTATTGATGTGTTTAGAATTATATATATATATATATATATATGCATACTTGTATTTATAATACATGAATGTATATGCATTCATACCTATTTATATGTGTATATATACTTATATGCCTACATATATAGTTATATAAATAAATATGTATGCACATACTTACTTATAAGTATATATATATATATAGGGATATATATGTATGTTATAAATATGTAGGTATATACACATATACTTATAAATATATGTATATAACTATGTAGGTATAGATGTTTATATACTCATAAGTATGCATATATATTTATAAACGTATTTACATATATAATGAATGAGAAAGAGACCATAGATTCAGGAGAAAACAACTAGGCAGGTGGAAGGGGATAGAGGGAAGAAGAAGAAGAAGAGGAAAATTAGGTTATTATATTATAATCTTAAGAGTAAAATAATATTAAAACAAATTAACACATTTCTACCTTATTTATTTATGTTTGAGATAGTTCTCAAGCAGGCCAGGATGACTGCAGACTTACTGTGCAGATAATGAGGACATTGAATGTCTACTTTAACCTCCCTAATATAGGGATCATAAACTTTGGCACCATGTCTACCACTCGGCAATTTAAGATTTATCCACCTATCTATCTATCTATCTATCTATCTATCTATCTATCTATCTATCTATCTATCTATCTACCTATCCATCTATGTGTGTGTGAATGACTTCATGTTTGTATGTGAACCGCTGGGGTGGCTTTTGGACAAAAAATACCAGCATGGAGCACCTCTTCCTCTAGAACTGAAACTGTGGTCTGATATCAACACTGGCAACAGAAGAAGAATCCTGTAAAAGAGCCACAGCCACTGTTCTTCACTGCCCAGCCATCGCTTTGATACAGTGCTTTTAATTTAATATGAGTGGTCTGAGAAATACTGGAGGTGTTAAATAACTGAATTTAAATATGTACCTTATATCATATTTAATATATAACTAAAACCACCATGAATGAGTGCACTGAACAGAAGATTTAACAAGACACAGCTAACGGTAAGTTCATGGAAAGCATGTATGATAGCTGCTTACATGGTTCTCCAGGCCCTGGCATAATGAAATACTGTTCGTGGTTGCTCTGGCATGGAGAACGTCTCATTCACTCCTCCGGGGCTGCCTGGGCCCCTCCCCTCATGTTCTAGTGCATTAGTCAGAGTACATTAAAAGAAAAAAGCCACAAGCTTTCTTTCATTCTTCCAGAATGTGACTTAAAGCTAAGAAGTAAAGTTACGACTTGTGATTCCAATTCCTTTCTCCAGTCTCTAAAACTACACTTTGCAATGCTCTGTGGCAAAGCCCATGGATGAGTTTTATTTTCTCTTGTACTTTTTAACTATATTTTTTCTTTACTCAAAGAATGCATAAATGTATTTTATTACATGAAATTAACAATAATTATGTCAATGTCTGAAACTAATTTACAGTGATAAAAAAATGCCGGTGATATTTTAAAAATTTTACTTAACTGAATAAATTCATGCTGTCAAATTCATTCTGTGCTTGCTCTCTTTCATAATTTTATAAAGCCTCTGCAGTTAAGATTATGTCTTATAATGTTCTGTTTCATAATGACACACTGATGCAAAGAGAAGTGAAGTCAAGTCCCATAACTAGAAAGGGTCAGAGGTGGCATTTCAAGGGGCTCAGCATTGTGGTCCTAACAATAATGTTCTTCTGAATGCTTCATACTTGTCCAGGGAATACCACTGGTTAACACTGCAGAGAAATTTCAGCACTCTTTGAAAATAAAGCTGTTTATCAAGTAAGAAGCCCATCCTGTATCTTACCCTCCAAATTTTGAAAACAATCATCTCATTATTCTGCTTATGTTCCTGCCTCACTTGGCATGGGACTCCTTGTGATCACCAGTTATAGGTGAGTACCCTGAGGACTGATTCTCAGATCCTGAAGCTTTTGCTTAGGGGCACTCCCTGAGCGGATAGCCACTTCTGTTCTTCTGCATGATCCCTGATATCACACTCTCCATAAATGGCACATGGCTCATCCATATGAACAGTTGCAGTAACAACAGCTGCATCAGAATAGCAGTATTCTCAAGATAAGCATTTGAAGGTTCAAACCATGTAATCCACTAATATTATGCAATCTTTTTTCTAGTAGTATGGTCTGCTTAATGTTATATAAAACTCGAGAATTGTTGAATAAATTGAATTTTATGCTAGCATGATTTCAAATATTTGTGTGGTCAGACCATGTATCAATTCACATGATTTATTGGTTCAAAAATATATTTGTTGTATGTTGGTATGGTTTAGTGAGTACTTACATTTAAATGTACTTTTGCTCATGGAACACTTTTGAGTCCTACATTTTCCCTTTAATATTTTCCCTTTAATTTGTTCTTTGCATTTATCCTTTTGTCTGAATCCTTCTTAATATAAAATATCCCCTTAAGCAAAAAAAAAAAAAACAACCTTATTTTTACAAACATGCTATTAATTTTCATTTTGTGTCATAAAGAAGGGAGCTTCCATACTGAAAATGCTTTGTGAAGCACATCTGAATATTTTAACATGATTATATTAAGTGAAGAAAAGAGAGAATGGTGAAATTCATTTAGATTGATTCATTCACTTTGTTGATAATGACATCAATTATCACTTCCAGGTCGCTTCACTGTAATAAGAATTATTAGGAAAGCACTGACTGACTCAGCATGTGCACTGCATGTGAGGATGAAAATTCCATTAGGAATACACAGGAGCTTAGCTCAGTACTCTGAACACACACCTCCATCACAGAAAGGAGATTAAAATGCAGCACACGTGGCGCAAATTGCGATCTTTACATTGCTAATTGAGATTTAATTGGATTTCACTTTAATTTAATTGTTAACCCATATCAAAAATGTTTACTTAAATGTGAGTGTTTGAGAGATTCCATGACCAAGTAATAGATTCTACTTAAATCTATTAATTAAGTATAGCTTCTATGTTTTCAAAGACTACAATTTTACTCAGAAGGCACCATCATATGAATTTGGAAAATAGATTTTAATGCTTTTGCTCATTAAAGAGAGATTCTTGGATAAAAAAAAAATAACCACAGGAAATTTTAAAATTATACTACTATATTTATGCAACTGTTTTCAGACAATTGGGAGTTGAATAACAGGGCTAGTTTATTTATTTAAACATTATATATTTTTAGATTTTAGAAAAAATAAATTTTCCTCAACAATTTTAAGGCTTTTTCTAGATCTTCTCTTACTTTTGCCTGTAGCCTCAAATTTAAAATATGAGATTTAATCAACACATTCTTGAAATCTTGAAAGCAAATGTTGCACAGTCTGTCTAAGCCAGCCATTTTGTTTAAAATAGTTTGTTGACTGCTATCAACCTCATTCATACTACAGCTACTTCACAGGTCCTTCTTCCTGTGTTCTTGAATACATTTTGTTTTTTAATTTTATTTTATGCAACTAGTAAGAAAGAATGGTTCCTTATGAATTATGAACTAGTCCATATAAGTAGCAAAACCTACCAATAAAGTCTATCGTAAGCTGCTACTCTCAGTAATGGTAAGTAGGATTGCTGTATCAGCAGTTTGTCTATTTTTCTTTTCCTTTTAGTAACTTCCAGTCTGCTGATGCATTACCCAGGTATGTACTGCTGACAGTTTTTATGATCCATGTCATTTGGGAATAAAGTGGGTAAGCACAGCAGAAAGGCAGTAGCAGAGTTCAAGGTACACTAGGCATTTCAGAACCTCACAGCTGGAGATCAAGCTTACTTGGTCCTGTCATAACCTCAGGTCTACGCCTCAGATGCTATCATTTGGTATTATTTTATAAGAAGAAGCATACATAACATTAGTTGACCAATTTTTTCTTTACATGAAATACTTTCTCATTGCTTTTATTATTATTTCTGTCTGAGTATTTAGACTGTAAAAGTAATAGGGATTTCATGCTCAGCAAAGTTGGAAATTCTTCTGAGTCTCACCGTTTTCATCATAGTGGGGTTTCTTTCATCATACTATAAAAATGCCTGAGACTATAATAAAATATTATGCCACCCTAGACAGCATTTTCTATGTGTGTGAATTCAGTGACAATTCACACACATTGAATCATATATATATTATATATAATATTTTTCTTTTATTTCAGAAATATGAATTTACCATCTTGGGCTAAATTCATGGCAGGAAGTGGAATGATACAGGATTTAAAGAAACAACTAAAATTGAACAAAAACTTTTTTAGGGTAAAGATAGAGCTGGATAAAGGAAAAAGATCCACCTGTGAAGTATAAAAGCCAAGTGTGTTGTGGAGATGCCTAGAAGATTTTAGCAAGGTATACACAGTGAACTTTCCCCTCACCATGCCTCTGTATTTCCCTCCTTCTTATTATCAATTCCCTGTCCTTCTGGTTTAAATACCATCCACTCAAACAGTACTTTGAAATTTCAATAAGTTATATCTGACTAGTCTTCATCTTTTATGGTCTAATGATTTCAAATGGACATGTTTATTCATGTCACATGACTTTAACACTGTGTAAAAGCTTTGGCATTTAAACCGGGATTTTCATATTTTAACTTAAACTTTAACTCTAATGAAGCACCAATACAATGCAATCCAATGACAGGATCCCTAGATTTAGAAACAAAATGTACTGAAAAACAGTGTTGGATGAATCCATGTCACTCAGAAACATTTGCAAAGAATGATACCGCACTGGTCACAACCAAGCAGAGCACGTCAAATGGCACACTTGATTGTTTTCCAGAGAGAAATGATTTCTTGTCTCCCTTTAATTAAGCACTACAATGTGAATATCACAAAGAGAACAAGAGCCAACCACTGCTGATCAAAATGGTTAACGAAGAGTCAGAAGAAAAAAGAAGCAGTATTTGTGTTGAAGTAGTAGCAGCAATCCATGCCTACATTCAAGCCCAGATAACAAGGGTGCTCTTAATGATTAGAGACTCCGAGAAAGCTGCATGATTTTATATTTTTGTGAGAAAAATGTGTGGTACTATTTGGTAAAAGTACTATCAGGATATTTTAAATAAATTCTTGATTTTCAGTTGTCATAATTGTCTTGGCAGGATAATCATACTAAAATTTGTACACCTGAAGAAGGCAAGCAAGAAGGAGGACCCTGGATAAGATGTTCAATCTTCATTCAGAAAACCAAAGAAGACGGTAATCAGAATAGGGAGAAAGCAGGGAACAGGACAGGAGCCTACCACACAGGGCCTCTGAAAGACTCTACCCAGCAAGGTATCAAAACATATGCTGGTACTCATAGCCAAACTCTGGGCAGAATCCAGGGAATCTTATGAAAGAAAAGGGAGAGAGAAAGACCTGGAGGAGCTCCACAAGGAGAGCAACAGAACCAAAAAAATCTGGGCACATGGGTCTTTTGTGAGACTGATACTCCAAACAAGGACCATTCATGGATATAACCTAGAACCCCTGCACAGACATAGCCCATGGCAGCTCAGTGTCCAAGACAGTTTCCCAGTAATAGGAACCTGGACTGCCTCTGACATGAACTGATTGGCCTGCTCTTTGATCACCTCCCCCTGATGGGTGAGCAGCCTTAACAGTCCACAGTGGAAGACATTGAAGCCAGTCCTGATGAGACCTGACAGACAAGGGTCAGATGGAAGGGGAGGGGGACCTCCCCTCCAAGGACTGGAGGAGGGGCATAGAAGAAGAAGATGGACATAGGATAGGTTTGGGAGAGAGTGGTGGAGGGGGCTACAGCTGCAATACAAAGTGAATAAACTGTAATTAATAAAAATTAAAATTAAAAAGTGGTAAAAGTAATTGTCTTGGGTCTAAAAAAATCTACTCTACATTTAATGTAACTTTGCTAAAATGTTAAAAACTAAGACAGAAATTTAATTTTTTTTTCTTTTGAAGCAAAATTATGGAATATTGTTTAACAGGAATGGCTTTCACATTTTTAGAAAGAAGTAAGTTTTATACCAATTGGTGAAAAGTATTGAACCCTTTGAAAGAACATAAGCATGAAAAGAAATGTCTTTGTCTGAAAAAACAAAATTCTACACAGATGTCAAAAATGGATCAGGATAGCACTTGCCTTCCAGCTTAGAAGTCAGAACTTGCCCTGGGGCCACGAAAATATTCCTTGCAGACCTTAAGAAGAATGGGCATTCTTGAGTTTCAAAGTATAAGACTTGTTACAGAAGCATGATTCCTCTCGTTACCAATCTCCTTCAGGCCTGCTAAAGAAGAGATTGCAAAATCAGGACACGACTGCGGTGTCACTTAGTGAAGACTTGCCGAGGCTTACCATGCACAGAGTCTTAGGGGACCCCAAGGGGGATGTGAAAGGGAAGGGTGTATAGGGGAAAAGAGAAGAAAACTTTCTTGAAAGAAAATGCAGAAACATAGATTAGAGATGTGGCACAAGTCTGTAATTTCAGTATTTGGAAGGTGAAGGCAGAATTAGAATTAAAGATTATTTTTAGTTATATAGAGTGTTCAAGGCAATCATGGTCTGTATGTGACTCCATTTTGTAACAATAACAACAACAACAAAAACAAAACAAAAATGCAGATAAACACAGTGAACGTATTTTAATTATGCTCATATGACACCAAGTTAAATTGTAGTCAACTAAACTACAATTCAGTGCTTCATTTTAAGTCTACCATACAGCATTTGGGAAATATTTGTAATCATGATTCAGAATCTTGTCTGCCAAGTTAACTTGATTCAGAAATACTTAAGAAATTTGTAAAACATCGTTCTGACTGTGTCTAGGAGTTGTGCCTAGAGATAAATGTAATGTTGGTCATCTCAGGAGGAGGCACATCCTGACTTAAAGTGGGGTATACTGTAGAGTGACTGGCTTTCTTCCCTGTTTCGGCTCTGCTATTGCTTTTCTCCATGTAACTCTATATGTTTGTTTCTAGTAAGTCAGCTTGAAGGCAATAGTAATATTACGGCTGTGGACATAAAAGAGCAAGGATTCTCTGAGCTACTGCAGGCTATGACCACTTCAGTTCAGTCATGTCCTGGATTTGCTCAAATACCTACTTCATCTATTTAAGTTGGGCACATTTTCACCTGTCGAGATTAAATATAAATTATCCAATAGATGAGCAATGCTTAAGTTGCATAGAAAAAACCCACTAATACAGATTGAGTAGAGAATGTCTCTGTTGTATCTATGTGTATAGGAAACACATGATGATCTCAAGGTCAAAAATATGTTTTCATAATACAAGAATTAGAAGATAAGTCTAATTCATACTTTTCTTCTCTGCTCTGGAAGAGATGGTAGAGTGGCAAGCTTTGGTTATGATGTGGGAGACCTTGCCTGCAGGGTATCGGTGCTGGTCTTCAGCTAACTATATTCTTTGGACAGAGACTCGGTTTTTCTGTGGCAGTGGTACTGACTAACACTAGCAACAGACTCAGTCTGAGCTTTCATTTTTATTTTCTTTTAAATTGTTACTTTATTTTTTTTTTTGTTCTTTATTTTGAAAGGATGCATGAACCACTTCACACTTTAAAACAACTTGTTTTAAAGAATGCTGATCAGTATGCCCATTCTTTGAAAATAAATTCAAGGGTCTTGAGGGATGGATCAGTCTATGATGTATTTCTCTCTATGTTTGCATGAAGAACCTAGTGCCATCTCCATCACCCATGTGAAAAGCCAAGTGTAGTGAGGTGCACCTGAGTTCCCAGTGCTGGAAAATAGGAACTAGTTGTATCCCTGTGACTCAATGGCCAATTAACCGAAGGTTTAATTGGACACACACACACACACAACCACTCCAATACATACCATAAATATATACACACAAAAAGTGGAGTTCAAGACAACTAAAATTATTAGTATTAGGCCTTTTTAGAAGATAAGCAAAGGAGAACTGAATGTTAAATGGAATTTTGGCAGAATTTGTATACTGGGGCAACTAAAACTTGTATGACTATATTAACACAGAGTTTACTGAGTATATCTTGATTAGAAAATCTTTACTCAGTTACTAGTTAACTAGTACATAAATCACTGACCCAAGTTAGACTTTAAACCGCAGTACTTAAATAGTTAAAAATCATAATTAAAGCTTCCATTGGTGCCAACATTGTAGTAGTTTGGTTCTAAAACAAATCAGTGAGTGTGGTCTTCTGCTTTATTGATAACAACGTGGAGGAATAGGACCTGGAAAACGGAGTCATTGCTTTCATGTATGTGAGCCTAATATGAAAGAGACCATAAACAACACTGTAGCAACTGTGTCACACTTACCCTACTTTAAGATGCACGGAATGACTCAAAACTACCCTTGGACTATCACTGTAACAAAGTTAAGAGCACTTGAAGTGGTACATCATTTGCATTGTTTTGGACATTGTCCTGATTTCTAGTTGGAGTTGGGCACTTGGGAGATATTCAAGATGAAAATTACCATCATGTGTCTCTTTTATTGTCCCAAAGCAGTTCCTTTACATTCTCAATGAAATGGTTGCAACTCTAGCCAAAACCTCAAAAATAATGAGAAATATTAATGAACACTCATCCGTTTTTTGACTCCATGAGTATAAAATGTACATCTTTACTGTCCTTTTAATAATTCTTTAAAATTTTAGTAATTTTTGTCTGAAGCGGAATTACTGAATATTCAACTTTATATTTATATTAAACTATTTTCAGTAATTTGTAATCATAATTTAATATAATTTACTAAAATACTCATGTAAGCAAAAGAAATGTACCTGAAATATTTTCAGTGTGGAATATAATATTTTAATTTGATAAACTTCATAAATGAAAATAAAGTTTCTCTTAAGGAAGTCATGTACAAGGAATTCTAAACTTTCTTTTAAAAAATAATCTAAGAGTTCTCAAAGTTTCATTCTGTTGAAATTTTTAACAATATTACTTTAATAATGTAATATTACTTTAATAATATTTTATGTCATGCTCACAAATCTATGGTGTGTTAAATTCAAACACATGTAACTAATGAAAAAATAGCGACTGGAGTGATTTTTTTGTGACCTCTTGTCCTGTCTAAGCAGGAATGTTCTTGGTTTGCTTTCCTAAAGTTCCTGTTAAGGCTTCTGGAGACATCACGGGTGTAGCATTCCTTCTAAAGATACTCTGCTATGGCAATTCTCTATTCCTCTGTCTCTCACAATCTTTCTGTCTACTTTTCTTCAATCGTCTCTGAGTTTTAGTAGTGCTTGCTATGCTATATATGCTCCATTATCATGAGCATTCCAGAGTCAGGTTTTGTTTGCACTTTATCAGTTGTGAGTCTCTGTATTAAATGTAATCCAGTACAAAAAAAAATAATAATAAGGTTCTCCTACTAAGGCTGTGAGCAGCATTAATCTGTTGGCTGTAAGAATGAATATCTAGAAGGCAATTTGGATACTGTATCAGCTTATCAAAGTGATAGTAATAAGCCTTCTTTTAAGTTCTATGACTTCTTGAGCCACAGATTCTTGTCAGATATGTGGTAATAGGATGACTTTCCTCTTGTGGAGTGGGCCTTCCGTTCAATCAGACAGTTGTTGCTTACCAGAAAGATATTCATGGTATTATGGCACCACTGAGTAACCTTTACCCAGCTGGTCATTACTATAGTTCATCAAATTTGGAGCTGGGTAGGAACATTAGCTCTCCTCACGGAGAAGCTTCACATCACCTTCTAGCACCATGAGAGCTGCAGTAAAAAAGGTTCCTTCCAGCTCGGTACCAGCTGGAGTTCTCTAAGTTTTGTTACCAAAATGTGTGTTGTCTTTGTTAATGAGGTATTACTTACTTACATTCAAGTTCTTGCAGATAACCATAACCCAAAGCAACAGTTTATAACGCTTTGAGAATCTCTTAGATTTCCTGATCAATAATTCAAACAGCAGTATTCCAATAACTAAGATTAGGCTTGTATTTATTTATCTACTTATTTATTTATTTATTTATCTATTTATTTATTTATTTATTTATTTATTTATTTATTTATTGGATGGTCTATGACTTCTGTAGACAGAATTATAAATCCTATAAAGGACAATTACAAGTAAATTATATTTTTAAAAATATGTGTAATTTTAGAAAATTTATAAATTAGTATATTTCCATATATCTTCTCAAACAACATCCTTCACCCCCTTTATGTTTTGCTCTTTTATCCTTCTCCCAACTTAAATCTTCTTTTTCTTTCTCCTCTTTTTCTCTGTTTCCCACTTCAAACCACATTCCTACTTAAAAAGTTACAGGATGTTAATGGTTACTGGAGAAGGGACAATCACTCTTTTTCAAGAGTGGTCCCAGTAAGTTATCTATGCTCTATACAATCAGAGCACATTGTATTCAAACATGCAGGTCCAGTTGGCCAAACAGCTAGCAGAAATGAGCATGAGGATGGTTCCTGAGCTTCACTGACAGGCCCATGGCAGTGCCTGTCTCCCCTAGGAGTCCCGTTGGCATCAAAGACATCCAGCCAGCACTAGAGACAACCAGACATCTAAGGTCAGTTTAAGAAACATACTCAAAAAGAGCCAGGGCATTATGGCACCACCAGAACGTAGCTCTTTTATTACAACAACCACTGGATATCCTAACATAGCTGAAGCACAAGAGGAGGACCTTAAATCCTCCTTATAAAGATGATAGAGGTCTTTAAAGAGGAAAGAAATACATCTCTTAATGAAAAACAGGAAAATACAAACAGGCAAAGGACATGAATAAAACGGCTCAAGACCTGAAAATGGAAATGGAAGCAATGAAGAAAACACAAACTGAGGGAATCCTGGAAAAAGAAAGCCTAGATATGAAAACAGAAACTACAGAGACAAGCATCACAGAGAGAATATAAAAGATGGAAGAGAAAATCTCAGGCATAGAAGATACAATTGAAGAAACCAATACACTGGTCAAAGAAAATGTTAAATCTAAAGACTTCCTAACACAAAACACCCAAGAAGTTTGGGAAACTATGAAAAGACCAAGCCTAAGAATAATAAGAATAGAAAAAGGAGAAGATTCTTGACTCCAAGGTCCAACCCAGGAGGAGCTGTCTCTGACTCTGTTGCCTGCCTTTCAATCCCTTTACTCCTAACGGGGCTGCCATGTTTGCCCTCGGTTTGTATGTGTGTGTGCATGTTTAAACAATTATGCTGTCATAATAAAAATTTAATAAAAACAGTCATGATAAGTGGTTCAGCCTCATTTTCTTCTATAACTTAATGTAGCAGTAGTTGCTCAGCTGCTATGTAAGAAGACAACGGGAATGTGGGCCAGAGCAGATGACCAGCCAGCCTTGATGTGGTTTTCTTTGTGTCCTATTTTACAATGACATTTTGAGATTATGGTAAATTTCGGAAACAAAATATTAGTTCCAAAGTGTTATAAGGTGAATGACATAGCTTTTAAAACCTAGAACACGAATGTACTATCACACATATGTTAATAGAAAAATACAAATGCATGTTCACTTTCAAACTTACTTGCAAAATACTGAAATTACTGTGAGAAACATCCATTATGTCTGGGACCTGCCTTCAGAATGAGTCTTTGTGAATTAACAAATGAGCTTCATATATTTAAAAATTAAAAATGTTCATAATATGATACTTATAATAAAAATAGAAAACATTATGTGAAAATGCTTCATAGTATACCATCATTAAAAATATACTGATTTCACTTCTATACTCAGTTTACTAATAGTGAAATAAATACAAGTTGATTTGAATTTATGCTTCAAGATTTAATACACAGCAGTTTTAACTTCGTAGCATCAGCAACTATCTTGTTTGATTCTGAACAGCTTTAAGGTAGCTATTTTTGATGCTTTGATACCTAAAATGGGTCACAGTTTAGGAGATGAAAGATGGAATTTATTCATTTCCATATTTTTGAGATTGTACTTTGGATTATCTCAATATATCATCAAAGGAATCGGGCTATTGAATTTCCCTCCCACTAAATCGCTATAAAGTAACTTGACAAGGAGAAGAACCACAGGACAAAGATTTTCGGTCAGACTCTTTTGGTTTGCCAAAGATCAGTCCACTATAGTGATAGAGTTTGCATTTCATTAGATTTGAGATTTTAAAGAATAAAATAGAAATGAAATACCACACATTCTTATTATATATAATCAAATGCTTTATTAAATGAATATTATAATCCCAAACTATAATTTCATATTCTCACTGGCTTTTTCAAAAGTGTCTTAGAGATGCTTGAGAAGTTATTTTGTAAACCAAAATATGCTGTAATAAGAGAAAACATTATTGGATGTGTCAGGCAATGTGAAACTACAAATGCATTGCTATGAAGATCTTGCAAAAATTTGCAACTGCTATTTTCATCACAGATATGGCTATGTTAAGAAGGGGCGATTACATAATAAAGACTCTTTGTCATGTATAGTTTATTTTCTTTAGGATATGCCTGATATAAAATCGTAATTGGTCCTCACTAGTGCATTCACTTTCTTTTCCCTCAATTCTTCCTCTTCCTCCACCTCTGTCTGCCTTGAACTTTTTGTCCTGTACATGTATATTCTTTTGCTCATGTGATAGTTTCCAACCATCTTATAATGCCTTTAGAAAAATATTTTCAGACAAACCTCCACGATTGTAGACTTCTTTGTCTCAGACTTGAAAGAAATAAATTTTTGTCTTTTGCTATTTTCCCATTGTATGCTATTCTGATAAGACAACAAAAAACAATCTAAGGCACCAAATAAAGCTTAAATAGCTACATAGTTCAGGAAAATTAAATTTACTAATTTATTAGTGTGGTATCAGCCTTGTGTCTATGAGAGTTTGGGCATTAACTCTAGGACCTAACACTTGCTTGACAAGTTATCAACCACTGCTTTACATCACCAGCCCTTACTATTACAATATACATATTAGAACTGGACTGTGAGTTTGATTTTACCTGTACTTTAAGTAAATGCAAAAATCAATCAACCAAACAACCAACCAAACAAAAAATACATTATTAGTTGATATCGATAAAGCACTTAGATAAAGTTTCAGGCTATCTAACAGGCTTTACATAACACTTATAAATTTTAAATCTTAATTCCCAAAATCACAATACAATAAGCAAAAAACAAAAACAAAACATAAAACAAAAACCTCTGTCTTTATGACAACCAGAGTACTGTTGAGTACTTATGCTTTCTTAAAACATATTATTTCATTCACATACATATTCATTTTCATTAGCAGTACTTTTAAATTAATTTTTATTTTTTATATTAATTACAGTTTATTCACTTTGTATCCCAGCTGTAGACCCCTCCTTCATTCTCTCCCAATCCCAAACTCCCTTTCTCATCTTCTCCCATTCCTGTCTCCAAGTCAACTGATAGGGGAGGTCCTCCTCCCCTTCCATCTAACCCTAGCTTATCAGGTCTGATCAGGATTGGCTGCAATGTCCTCCTCTGTGGCCTGGCAAGGCTGCTCCGAGCTCGGGGTGGGGGGTGTCAAAGAGCTCATCACTGAGTTCATGTCAGAGACAGTTCTTTTTCCCCTGTACTAGGGCGCCCACTTGGATACTGAGCTGCCATGGGCTATATCTGAGCAGGGGTTCTAGGTTATCTTCATGAATGGTCTTTGGTTTGAGTATCAGTCTCAGAAAAGACCCCTGTGTCCAGATATTTTGGTTCTGTTGGTCTCCTTGTGGAGCTCCTGTCCTCTCCAGGTCCCACTGACTCTCCCTTCTTTCATAGGATTCCCTGCACTCTGCCTAAAGTTTGGTTAAGCATCTCAGCATCTGAAATTTGCAGGCAAACTGTGGGACCTAGAAAAGATCATCCTGAGTGAGGTATCCCAGAAGCAGAAAGACACACACAGTATATACTCAATTATGAATATATATTAGACATATAATATAGGATAAGCATACTAAAATCTGTACACCTAAAGAAGCTAAATAAGAAGAAGGTCCCTGGGTAAGATGATCGATCCTCACTCAGAAAGACAACTGGGTGGACAGTGGAAGAAGGAGAAAACAGGAAACAGGACAGGAGCCTACCTCAGAGGGCCTCAGAAAGACTCTACCCAGCAGTACTTTTAAATTATAAATAATCCTTGAATAATGTAGATTTAATTACAAAAAATCACCTATAGTGAATTAATTAAAATGTTGGAGTTTATGGCAATTTGAAACACATTATAGATGAACTGTGTATCCTATAGATACAGAAAATGATGAAAAATATAGATTTGGTACATAATATAAATATTATATACATATATATCGGTAGCCTATTTCATTGCTTGCTATTAATGAATACACACACAATTATGAAGAACTGTGTAAAGAATCACAGGTTCTTTTAAGAGGCATTCATTCATGTCAAGAGAAATGTTAATGTAAAGAACAAGGTGATACCTATATCAAATTAGCTTGGTACATACTGGATTACTTCTGTTTCCATTTCTGTGAGATTAGACACTACTTACTTGACCTTAACACCCCACATAACACAGGTTCCCTCAACTGAGTAGTTTGTTCTTACCTTTGCCCTTGCATATATAACATAAATGATATATGCAGATATGTGTTAATTGTTATCAGTGAAGTTTCTGATCCACTATGATTTTTAATTACTTTTTGGTGGAGCCATTATTACAGATGAATTTACTGCTCTGTTTCAATATTCTTAATCCAATACTATTCATGAGTCAAATATTTAATTATTTCTTTTGTTAAAACATTTCTCTTAATATATTTTCTGTGGTTACTAACTATGCTAACACAATATTTGCTGTATTATATCTTATTTTCTTACAATACATATAAAACATATATTCATCAATGATTATCCTCAGTTAAGAAGAATATTTGACAACATCTAATGAATCTATGACTGTGGGTCTTTGCAACCTCTCAGAAGTCAGTTAAGTTAGGCTCCTATCTGCAAGCATAGCAGAGTATCATTAATATGTCAGTGGTTGGCCCTCTTTCATAGGATGGGTCTCAAGTTGGGCTAATCCTTGTTTGGCCATTCTCTTAATCTCTGCTCCATCTTTATTTCTGTACATCCAAGTTTACCTCTTAATCAAGCTTTTAAGAAGTGCTCCCTACTGTGAAAGTTATACGTTTGCTAGCAGCCTCTTTAGAAGGTTTTATTTTCCTTCTCAGGTATACACAAAACAGGTACAACACAAACAAACAGGGCGTGTAAAATATAATAATACATAAGTTAGATACATACTTATGCTCCTTAAACTATGGCACCACTATCATAGTTCAGGTAATGATTCACACAGCAAAGCATGGGGTAATTAAAGTTACCCCATGTTTTGCTGTGTTTCTGTGCCTCCTATTGGAAAATCTGTCTTTGCTAGGTAATTACTGATCTGCTTCCAGGTTTGGATGTTCTAGAATCTCATAGAAATGGGACTAGTCAGGAGGAATTTTGCACTTGTTTTTAAATGAATCTTTCTGTAATTCTCTACATCTCTATCTTGCTGTTTCTTTGTCAAGTCTGTCTCTTTGTCTTTCTCTGTTTCTCTGACTCTCTATCTCTGACTCTTTGTCTCTTTCCTTCCCTCCTTCACTCTGTTTATTACTTCCTCTCTCTCTCTCTCCTTTCCTCCTTCTCTCTGTTTATTACTTCCTGAATGGACAGACACTGGATGCCATATAGCCTAAGCTGTTCTTTCATTCCTGAGCCTCTTCTCTTGCATTCTAATTATTAGAGATGACTGCTAGCTTGATTGAAAATATAGATAAGAACTTATTACCCAGGTTACTTTTGGGCTGGAGTTAACTTTTAGATGTTAGTCACAGTAATGAAGGCTAGACTAACTATGCATAAACTATGTGTGATCAAGTTTCATTCATTTTGGGCAAATATTTAGGAGTAGAATTGCTAGCTTATATATAAGTATACACATTCAGCTTTCTAAAAAAAATAATTTTTAAGAATCCTGCACACCATTACAAATGAAAATGCCTATAATACCCCTAAAATTCAAATCAATTCAAATTAATGATAACATAAAATCACTATTTTCTCAGCAACCCAAATTATCATACTTTCTATAGGTGGACAAATACATGCTTTAATCCTTTGAGTGATGATTTTCTATGGAAAAAACACTCACCTGTTCCTAACACAAGTAAATGCGTACAAGTTTTACTCTACTTTAAATGCAGCAAAATGATACAGTTCAAGTGTGGAGTATATCACATGCTTTGTTTTCCTTCTTCCCTTTCTTGCTTCCTTCCTTCCTGTCTGTCTGCCTTTCTTCCTACCTTCTTTCCTTCATCTTTTCCTTCCATTCTTTCTTCCTTCCCTTCTCTCTCTCTCTCTCTCTCTCTCTCTCTCTTTCTTTCTTACAATTTATTCACTGTGTGTTCTGGCTGTAGCTACCTCCTTCATCTCCTCCCAGCCCCACTCACCTTTCCTCTTTTCCTCCTATGCCTTTTCTTTAGTCTACTGATTCTGTCTCATCAGGGCTCGCTGCATCCTCTTCCTCTATGTCTTGGCAAGGCTGCACCCCCCAAGGAGAGGTGATCAAAGAACCAGCCACTGAGTTCATTTCAGAAATAGCTCGTGCTCCCCTTACTAGGGAACCCACTTGGAAACTGAACAGCCTATGGGCTTCCTCTCTGAAGGAGTTCTAGGTTCTCTCCATGCATAGTCCTTGATTGGAGTATCGGATTCTGCAGGCCATCCTGGGCCCATTGTTTTGGTTCTGTTGGTCTCCTTGTGGAATTTCTGTCTCCTCCATGACTTCCTATCTCTCCCTTCTTTTGTAAGATTTCCTACACCCTGCCCAAAGTTTGGCTATGAGTCTCAGCATCTTCTATGATACCCTGATGAGTAGAGTCTTTTGGAGGCCCCCCTGTGGAAGGCTCCTGTCCTGTTCCTTGTCTTGCCTACTTCTGATGTCTATCCAGTTTGCCCTTCTGAGTGAGCTTTCAGCCTCTTTCCTAGGGTCTCTTTGTTATGTAACTTCTTTAGGACAATAGATTTTAGTATATGTATCCTATATTACATGGCTACTATCCACTTATAAGTGAATATATTCCATATGTGTCTTTCTGCTTCAGGGTTACCTCACTCCAGATGATCTTTTCTAGTTCCCACCATTTGCCTGCAAATTTCATGATTTCCTTGTTTTTATTTATTTATTTATTTTTTATTTCCTTGTTTTTAATTGATGAGTAGTATTCCATTGTGTAACTGTACCCCAGTTTCTATATGCACTCTGCAGTTGAGAGACATCTAGGTCATTTCCAGATTCTGGCTATTATGAAAAAAGCTGCTATAAATATAGTTGTGAAAATTTCCTTGGTATACAGTTTGGCATTTTTCAGGTATATGCCCAGGAGTGGTTTAGCTGGATCTTACTATTCCTGATTTTCTTAGAAAGTGACAAATTGATTTCCAAAGTGGTTGTACAAGATTGCATTCCCATCAGCAATGGAGGAGGGTTTTCCTTTCTCTACATCTGCTCCAGCATGTGTTGTCACTTGAGTTTTTGATCTTAGCCATTCTGATTGGTGTAAGGTGAAATCTCAGGGTCATTTTGATTTGACATGCTGTACTATCAAGCTGTGCAATATAGATTTTGTTGACAGACAAACTAATGTGAGAGGATATACTGTAGACACACCTGTACTGAAATGTTTTCAAAACTATCTTGAATCTTATTTATGAGCAAATGCATACTTGACACATTCTGCATACTCTGTTCAAAGTTATGTGATAAGGAGTGATAAAAGACAAATAGTACAGAAACAGTAAAAGACTTCCACAGTGTACCATAAGACAATAGTTGGTGATGTACTGTTGTCTCATCAGTGGAAATGATACTGAAAACATGTGGGATAAATTAAAATTGTGGACATTAAAATATCTTTTTTAAAATTCTATGTTTTTTTTTTTTTAGTTACAATAATGTCATAGTAGCTAAAAACACAAATAATCACAGGGCTATAGTCAAGGGTGCATGCGTGTCCCCAGCACCGCTTTCAGTGTAATGTTTTCCCATCAGGAGACAAATGACAAATGCACTTGTTTTAGTGCTTTTTGTCATTATGTATTGACAATTTTTTAATTATTAATTGGGTATTTCTCTTGACCCATTTAAGTATGTAGTATGAAATTTGATTTTCACATTACTATATGAAAGAAATAATAGACCTGAATCATAAAAGTATGCTCAAAGCATAAATTCAACATTAAAATTTCTCATTGCCAAACAAAGAGGACAGCAATATAAGATACCCACATCCTCAGCAATGCATAGGTTAGTCGTATTCGCTTTGTTCTTCATTTGCCTTATTTTCTCAACTGTGGATTCTGGCATCCACTCACTGATAAATTATCAACATGCGGTTATTCCATCAGGATCTGCTTTTAAAAGACCTCAGCCTGAGATCAATTAGCAAAGTACTAGAAATTTGGAATTACGTTTTTGATGTTCATTCAGCAATATTAAAAGGATGTTGTTATAAAGGAAATGTTGTTTGCTAACTTTTCCTTAGCACCAATATTACCCATATGACGAGTATCAAAGATCTCATGAAAAAATTTGAGTGTGAAGTTAAAGGTTTCTTTATGCATATTTACGAAGAACTCAAGGACGGGGCTGCATTTGAACTACAAATAGTGCCCTGTGGTTAACAATTTGAGCTAGGTATTGGGCTACACAGTTTCAATCCCACTAGTAAGAAGGCTGAGGCAGGAGGGTTCTGGATTGTCTGGGGTACATAGAGAGCTCCTGACCCAAGAAAAATAAAAACAGAAAGAAATTTTAGTTTTAATTTCACAGTCCTCTAAAACATTTCTTTTGTTAAATTATTCACTTAGGTTTCAAATTTTAGCTATTATTACAAATACTTTATTGTACTCTCCATATGTTTTCTGGAATCATGCATAAAATAAAATTTTCTAAGATACTATTTAATCCAAATACGCTTTAATTAGCAAGTAGAATAGGTTTCATTTTTTATAAATTTGTAATATTTATTTTATTTACTATGTGTACAGTGTTTTGCCTGCAGGCCACAAGAGGGCACCAGTTCTCATTATAGGCAGTTGTGAGCTACTATGTGGTTGCTAGGGATTGAGCTCAGGACCTCTGGAAGAGCAACTGGAAGCCTTAATCTCTGAGCCATCTCTCCAGACCAGTTTCTTTATACTGTAAAGTGAGCAATTTACTACTGAAATGTGTATGTTCTTTTGAATTTCCTGATATTTTGAAAATACCTTGATTCTCAGTATTTTCCACTCTTTTTCTTTTGTTATCCTTAAATCTCTCTCTTATTGAATTTATTTTTTAAATTTAATTTACATTTCAAATGTGCCCTCTCCTTCCTCTCCTTACAGCCCCTCCTTCCACCTCCCCCTTTCTTCCTTACTCCTTTCTTTCTCCTTTTACCCTCATAAGATGGGAACCCCCCACCCTGTATCAACCTTCCCCAGCACATCTAGCCACAGCAAGAATAAACCTATCTTCATCTCCTGAAGCCAAGCAAGGCATCTCTGCCAGGGGAACATGATCCAAAAGCAAGCAATAGAAACAGCACCCATCCTCCCCATTCTCCAGGTGCCCCATATAAAGACCAAGGTGCCATTGGCTACATGTGGGCAGGAGGCCTAGGTCCAGATCATTCATGCTCCTTAGTCTATGTTTCAGTCTCTGAAAGTGCCCATGGGGCTGGAGTAGTTGTCTCTGTTGGTCTTCTTGTGAGGTTCCCGTTCCCTCCAGGTCCTTCCAGCTTTCCTCCAACACTTCCATAGGACCCCCAGAGTTCTGCCCCATGCTTGACTGCAAGTCCAAACATCTTTTCTGATGCACTGCTGGCTGGAGCCTCTTGAGACAGGGTTTCTGTGCATAGCCCTGGCTGTGCTAGAACTGCCTAGACTAAGCTGGCCTCAAACTTAGAGATCTACCTGTCTCTACCTTCTGACTATTGGGATTAAAAGTATATACCACCACCACCCTATTCTCAGTGTTTTCAAGTGTAGACTTTCATTAGTAAAGGAACAGAAATTTCATATAAAATAATTTGGTGAGGAAGTTTTACTCAAACAGCAGAGGACAAATAGTAGTTTATAAAATAGTAATTCTTCAGTTCAACATGGAAACTTTGGATGAATTTTTTATGGGTTTTCTGGCTACTTGGTATCCTTGGGGATTATGTTCAAGCCTGCTGAATGACGTTCAAGTGCTCAGAGAAAATAACTACTTACACCTGACCCTGTATATCCTCCCATCTCTTTGAACTTGTCCCTGCATTGTTTAAAATACCTACTGCAGTATAAGTAATGTTCCAATATTCAGCTAATTTTATGTTTTAGATAATAATGTCAAAGAAAGTTTAGCTACACATTCAGAACACTCATGATTTAATTTTCAAATATTTTAAGCAAAACTGGTTACACTGAAAGACAAAGGGGGCAGTTTTATGTGAATTAAGAAAATAATGAAATTGTAAGGCATTAAATTACCACAGAATTAAACACAGACTGTTGTGACTTTGTTTATTCTAATGCAGTTTGTATTTGGTAATATTTTCCTAATCACTAACATTGTAGATACCAAAAAGCTTACAAATGATTACCCTCAGCTTAGTAAGGTAAATGGAAACCTAGACATCTCAAAATCTTCTTTGAAGAAAAGATCAGAAGTAAACAAGACTCAAGTCACCTACAGAACTTTTCACTATCTTTGTGGTCCTGGTCAGAATGTATCTGTGAAAAATATAAACTGCCTCTGGTCATTAAAAGAAAGGGAAAACTTGAAAGTACAGTCATCATTTCACATTCTTTATGAACTAAAATTACTATGACTTTGTTACTTGCCTTATAATACTCCTTTTTAGATCAAGGAAAAGGAGAGAGAGAAGTGTTGGAATTCAATTTATCAAGTCTATTTAATTTATTCTAATCTTCTGAACTTATTTAGAAATGCTTAGTACAAAATGTCATGCTTGCATGTCAGAGTCCTCCACTCATTTTCCTTAGCAACATATCATTTTAAAGCTTTGTATACACACACACACACACACACACACACACACACAATTTTTTAGACTTTCAATTAATACAAATACAAGAAAGGATTTTGTAGTCTATTTGGCAAGCTGATGTTGAACTGAGGCAGAAGATAACAGTATGTTTATTAGTAAATGTTTTTTCTACAATAATTACAGGTTTTATCTCCAATATAGAATGTGAAAAGATCAGCAGATGAGCACAAAGGGATGAAAAAAAAAAAAGAGGTGCCTACCCACTGGAGCTCTGGTGACCATTGCACATGGATTTTAAATATGATTCACCCTTTTGTATTGCTCACCCTGCCTGCTTCTCCTGAAAAGGAAGGTTACCCACTGCCATTCCTCACCTCCTGACATGCAAGTGGAGAGTAAAAATAGTGGCTGCAGCCCCCAGTGAGGTTGAAAAATACACTTAGCCTTGACTGAGAAATGATGCTATTGTGATAAAGTGTAAATAAAGGAGAGATAAAATAGGATTTGGTAGAAAGGATACAAAGAGACACTCAGTCACTAAAAAGAAAAGTCATTTCTCAGAATCCGAAGCCACAGAAATAACCCTGAGCCCAGCTAAGAAAAACTGCAGTGTGCTTTGTAAGAATATTTGCTCCACAGGTCAAAGAATCTGACCATTATCAACTTTTAATTCCAAATGCTTATCTTTTCTGAATTTTTCCAATAATTTCTGTATTAAAATATATATTCTCATTCTATGTTAAAATGATTATGTTGGATTATTTTATGTTACTCTGCTAATTATACCAATTTTTTTATTTTCTTAATTTTATTTTTCTTATTAGTTACATTTTGTTAACTCTGTATCTCAGCTGTATCCCACTCCCTCATTCCCTCCCCAAACCCACCCTCCCTCTCTGATCTCCTCCCTGCCCCTTTCCAAGTCCACTGATAGGGGAGGACCTCTTCCCCTTTCATCTGACCTTGTTTTATCTTCAGGACTGGCTGCAATGTCCTCCTCTGTGGCCTAACCGTACTGCTCCTCCCTTGGGGCTGGGGAGGTCAAAGAGCCTGCCATTGAGTTCCTGTTAGAAATAGTCCTTGTTCCCCTTACTATGGGAAACCAATTAATACCTGATATATTTATTTGCATAATGTTTAATTTGCAGGTAAATGGTGGCATCTGGATCATCCTGAGTGAGCTGTCCCAGAAGCAGAAACACACACACGGTATATATGCACTCATATAGACATATGATATAGGACAAACCTAATAATATCTGTACACCTGAAGAAACTAATCAAGAGGGAGAACTCTGGCTAAAATGCTCAATCCTCACTCTGAAAGGCAAAGAGGAATGACACCAGAACAAGAAGAAAACAGGAAACAAGTTAGGAGCCTCCCATAGAGAGCCTCTGAAAGGCTCTGCCCTGCAGACTATCAAAGCAGATGTTGAGACTTATGGCCAAACTTTGGGCAGAATGCAGGGAATCTTAAGAAAGAACTGGAAATAAAAGTAAGAGCTGGAGAGCATAGGAGGTCCACAAAGAGAGCAACAGAACCAAAAAAATTGTGAACACAGAGGTCTTTCCTGAGACTCATACTCCAACTAAGCATCGTGCATGGAGATAAACTAGAACCCCTACACAGATGTAGCCCATGGCAAGTGGGTTCCCTAGTAATGGGGACAGGGACTGTCTCTGACATGAATTGATTGGCCTGCTCTTTGATCACCTCACCCTGAGGGGAGCAGCCTTACCAGGCCACAGAGGAAGACAATGCAGCCACTCCTGATGAGTCCTAACAGACTAGGATCAGAAAGAAGAAAAAGAAACCCTCCCCTACTAGTGGACTTGGGGAGGGGAGTGTATGGAGAAGGGAGAGGAGGGGAAGCATCGGGAGGGGAGGACGGAGGGAACTAGAGGGGGGATACAAAGTAAATAAAGTATAATTAAAAATGAAAAAATAAATAATTTCTAAATTTGCTAATCATTCTTAGTATTATAACCTTATGCCATAAAAAGACAATTTAAAGACAATTTCTTAGCCTCCCTGTCTATACATTTACATTCAGCATGTTGTCAAACAAAACATAGTAGGTCCCCCTTCTTAGCTATCACAATGATTGGTCATCTCACAGAATCTGCTAGTTGAAAATTTAAAGGCTAGATTGAAAGAGAGGCCACTGCTGAGAACAACTCTGAATACTGAATCAGCCCCCTCGTTGGAACATGGTCTCCAGGTCACTGCCAGAGAATTGTATTTATTTAATCTTTCTTTTCTTCCTATTTTTTTTCTGTTTATTTTACCTTAGAACAAAAGCCACAATCTTATCTTTCTTCTATGTAAGTAAAACTGTTGAATTTACTGTAGGTATGTATTCTACTTTATTTTCCATTTGCCGTGGCAAATCCCATGAAAATAACCAGCTTGGGTAGGAGAGGGCTTAATTCAGTTTATAGTTTACGGTCCATCATGGAGGTAGTGAAAGACATGACCTGAATGTAGGAGCTTGAAGCAGACACCACAGAGAAATGTTGCATACTGACCTGCTCCCAAACCTATACTTGTTATACAGCTCAGGCTCACTTCCCTAGGGATGTCCACCCACAGTGGGCTGTGCCACCCTACATCAATTAACAGTCTAACAAATGTTCCCACAGAGTGACCAAAAGCCAGTCTAGTAGAGAGAATGCTCCAGCTGAAATCCCCTCTCCTCTAGTGACTCTAGGTTTACATTAAGCTGATGGGTGAAGCTAATGATTCCCGACGCACACACACAAATATTAGTTGTCGCTTTAGCATCTGTATGAACAATGTGCCTGCTATTTGGTAATAAAATCAATTGATATAATCTGGCACTGTGCCTATTGAGAAAGATGTGTTAGGTATCTTTAAAAAGGAAAAAGAAATCCAAGTTCTATACCACAAATTCTACATTATTTTAGAAACATAAAATGGTAATTACATACATGTTTACAATTAAAATGTAATAAATATAGTAAACACAAATATGCCCACGAACACACTACATCTCTGTCTTACATGGGGGCACATCTGGCTTATTATGGTTGGCTAGAAGTCAGCTTACCTAGTCTCCAAATGTCAAGAAACTGCTGTGCTCTGGAAAACCTTGCCTTTCTTGTTTATTCCAGAATACTGATATGATATCCCTGCACTCTCTTGTATCTATTTCTTAGGGTCTTTCCACAGTCAAGCTTCATTTTTTGTATTGTTTAGTGCTTTTCAGTGACTAACAATACAATAAACAATATATTTAATAGATATAATTGTTTTATAATAGAAAGGGACTTCTTTTTAGAAAATTCTGACTACTCAGTTTTCCAAAAGACACCTTGAAGTTCTAATGAGTCTGTGAATGTGAACTCATCATGAGTTAGGGTGAACAGTAATGTCTGATGTCCTTAGGAGAGAAGTAAGGAAACATTTATTGTGAGAGGATGGGAGAACACAGACACACACTGGTCTATTGTATCAGGTCAAAGTACGTGGTGGTTGCTGGTAATATAAGAAGGCAAGAGAAAGGACGGGAAGACAATTTTGTCCCAGAACCATTAAGAAAATCATGGTGCCCCAGGAACCTTCAATTCAAGACTCCTGATCCCTAAAATTATAAAAGAATAGATTGTTTTAGGTCTTTGAATATACGGTCCTTTTTGCACCATCCCATAACATAAATATAGGTAGGCTAGTATATTTGACTGAAATTTGATTGTGTAACAACATAAATTGATAAATACAAAACTGCTTACTGCTCATTTATTTAATCATAAATTAGTATGTATTTTCATATAGTAGGTTTGAATTATCCTGTCCGGATAAGGCCTGACCCCTGATTAGAACAGGCTCACAGTTATAAAATTGGCTTACAGAGTGTTCTCAGTAAATTCTTACCTTGCAAGGGTATCTCAAAATTATATGATATTAAAGAAGGCATGATCCATGATGGACACCTGCTTTTTTTTAGGAATGTGTAATTTAATAGGTGCTGGGAAAAGAGTATTTTCATCACTGAGTCTGAACAAATCTCTTGGGAACTGAGGCCTCCAGTAAAACTGAAGGACATATTACTTTGTTTCTGCTGCTAGGATTCTAATGTGTACCAGATGAAGTTGCATGAAAGTGAGGAAGTTATTAGACTTTACCTGTATTTCAGTTCCTTAAGCTTGGTGTATGTACTTAAATTTCACCCAAGCAAAACTTAGATGCACATGTATTTATGTTTTGCTTTCTTTGTTTTTATTACTATTTTAATATTGTGCACAAGTTTAGGGATTATGTGCATGTGAGTGCATATACTTACAGAGGTGGGAGGCCAGGGGTCTATGCCCACAGAGCTGGAGCTTCATATTGTGTGAGCCACACAATATGTACATTGGGGATTAGATCATGGTTCTCTGCAGGAAGATTATGTGCTCTTAATTTCTGTGCAATATCTCCACAGTCTGCACCTATATTTTGAGGGATTTTTAACTCTGCTAGCAAAACTCTGAACATAGAAGAAGACATGGGGACTCTTAAAACAAAGAGAAATGAAAATGTAAACAATTCAATTTTATATCAGGAAGGTGTCACTTAGTTTTTTCATGGTTGTTTATTTATTATCTTATTTGTGTATCTGTTTTATGTGAGCTTGTATGGAGACCAGATGGTGTCATCTTCTATTAATCTCTACTTTGTTTTATGAGGTTTGGTCTTATTGAACCTGGCTCCCAGAATCTTCTAAGCTATAACGTGAGTACTATGTATCTGATTTCAGGTCTTTATAGGAACATATTATCCACCAATATAATGAAGCCCTGTGAACTTTTAATGAGTGTGTAAACTAGTGCAGCTACTACAGAAACCAGTGTGGGGAGCTGTCAAGCCTGCATTAGAATTACCGTATGAACTAGCTATGGGACCCCTGGAAAAATGTTCAAAAGGCTCTACATCTACTGCAAAGATGCTTGTGCACTCTATCTCAGCTTTTTCTTTCTAGCAAGAAAATGAAATCACTTTCCATGTCCATCAACAGATGAGTGGATGATGAAAATGTGGCATATACATATAATGTAAATTTATTCAACCACAAAGTGAGGATAATTATAAACAAATTCAGGAATGTTCATGAACCAAAAAGCATTACGTTAAGTGAGGTTAACCAGGATTGGAAAGACAGACACTATATGCAGAGTCTAGTGTTGAACTGTTAAATATCCAAATGGGAGTGACATTGGTATGGGCCAGGAATGTACAGCTGGAAACCTGGAAAAGAAAAAGTCTTGGTGGGAGGGGATGAGAAGAAAATAGAACAATGTAGAAAGGGAAATACCAGGGTCAAAAGAAACCAGTAGAGAAAGGGAAGGAAGTAGATGAGAAAGAAAATTGGAAAATTAATGTAAAATAAAAATATAGAAACTTACCATTTTATGAGCAAATTTAAAATTTATGTCTTTAAAATTATGCATTCCTTTAGCAAAAAGTTTGAATGAACATGTAGTCTTATAGAAATTTTAATTTTGCTTTTATTTAAATTGTATTGTAATTCTGTGTATAACTCTAGCTCACTTTCTTTACAACTATAATTTTATAATCTTAACTTTCAACATCATGATATATAATATTTTATAATCAGTAAAAACTGTAGGATTACTCTACCAGAGGCTGGAAAGATGGCTCAAAGGGAAACAACACTTGCCTTGCACGGGACCTGGGTTTAGTTCCAAGTATCCACGTGGATGCTCAAAACTGTCTGTATCTCCAGTCCAGGGAATCCATCTTCTCCTTCTGACCTCCACAGTCACCAGGCATTCTTGTAGTTTACTTACATATTTGAAGGTAAAAGTATCATGTACATAAAACAAAATACATAAATCTAAAAGCATTGTTGTACTGTATAACCAAGGATGGAAAATATTCTTATAAAGTTGCAAATCATAACAGTGGAGGAAAAATTTGCACTTAAAGGCAATCTTTTTAAAACTAATATAAAAAGTATACTTCTTATAAAGTCTCACAATTGAAAAGATAGCTCACAGCTATTTTTGCTGAGATTCTATTAGATTACAGAGTTACTGTCACCCCCTCTAAGTCACTTACATTAATTTTATATGTGATATTTATTAAATTATAAGTATTTTTATACTCACATATAGTATAATAAATATACTGTGTTTCTTAAGTATTGAACATTTTCTGTGTTTATAAATCTGTTTGCTATTTGCTGAATTTTGATATTACAGTACTGAAGTGTAATAAGATGGGCATATATACCTGAATTCAACAATAAATTAAAATAAAAATTTCCATTAATTTATAATTTTAAATACATTTGATTCTAAGCCAAGTTATACTTCATCACTAACCACCTCCAACCATACAATATTCATTTTTATATAATGGAATAGGTTTTCTTTTTCCTTCAGAAAGTAGTTGGATGCAACACTAATAGATCCTAACAATGACTGGCATGGTAAGATATTCATAAAGGTAGAGAAAGTGGCAATCGTATGTGATTGTCATCCAATAGCTGTTTAATTGGATTTAAGGCCCACACCTTAATAGGAAGGAAATTATGTCTAGAAGTAAAAGCCTAGCCAGCTTGCCAGGGCTAGTTAGGTCATAAAACATAGAAAAGATTTATTAGAGCCATTTTTTTTCTAGACCAGGAAAATTTCTTACTACATTCTAAAGCTTGCTCTTATACACACAGATCACTGTGGCTACCACTCTTCAACAAATACACTTTACAGCAAATCAAAGCTGTCACATAAAACCACAATTGGTTGCAATGCAGATCAAGGATGGGGTGGGAGGGACTAACCTCAATGGATACATCTGTATTACTTCTCTCCAGAAAGAAAAGTCTCAGAAGAGGAAGTGGAAAGATCTAAAGAGTCAGAAGACCTGGAAGGGTGCTATGAAACAGTCTCTCTTAGAAATGGATACAGAAACAAAACCAGAAAAACAATGACACCAATGGAGATGTTAAGGTGAAAGCAGAAAATTTTTGTGCGGTCCCGCACCTAGGCAACGACTGTCTCCTAGAAGTAGAATTAACCTCTTCCAGTGTGTGATTCCTTATTGGTTGTCCAATGTGGATTAGTCAGTCTTGAAACAATATATACACAAGCAAATAAAAGTGGAATCATCAGGAGGAATGTGTGTGTGAGAGTGTATTCGTCCATTCACACATAATGTATGTACGTAACAAATATAATAAAAAATTCATCAAATTGAGAGTGTGGGGCAGTGAGGTTTTAGGGAATTACTGAAGGGAGGAAATGGGAAAGCAATTTTATTTCAACTAAAACCTTAAAAAATAAAATGATTAAAATATAATTTTAAAAATACTAGACATTGAATGAAGCATCTAATCTTTACATTTTTGAGAATATTATAAACTAATCAATATAATATGATTTAAAGAAGATCACACCATGTGATAGTTATTGGTCTAATTCTATTATTTGCATATGGACATCCATTTTTCTCTGAACTGCTTTTTAATGTTGGTGTCTTTTCTCCATCCTAAAGTATTTTGCGTTTTCATCAAACATCAGATGACTATTTTATTGAATACTCATTCTTGAATATTTAATTTTATCTTGGTAACCAATGTATTTGTTTATTTTTGTGCTAGAACTGCATTGTTTTTATAACTATAGCTGTATAATATTACTTGAAGTCTGGAAGAGCAATTTTTCCAGTATAACAAATACTTGTCAATGTTCAGGATTGACCAGGACATATAAAACAGAATCTGTGTAATTGGACTAAGGCCCAGTCAACACTGAGAAGTCATCCTTAGCACTGAAACCTAACTGGTTTCCTGGGGTTAGTGAGGTAATGGAACTTATTAAAGAATATACTACCATAGCTTTGCTAGCACAGCAGAAATCCACAACTGAGGAAGGGATAAAAATATTGTAGTACATTTACACATTGGAATACTACTCGGCAGTTAAAAACAAGGAAATCATGAAATTTGCAGACAAATGGATGGAACTAGAAAAGATAATCCTGAGTAAGGTGACTCAGAAGCAGAAAGACACACACACACGGTATATACTCAAACTTTTAACTAAATATTAACCATATAATATATGATAAACACACTAAAATCTATAGACCTAAAGGACCTAAAAAACAAGGAGGACCATGTGAAAGAGGTTTAATCCTCATTCAGAAGGTCAAACAGGATACTCATTGGAGGTAGGAGAAGACAGGGAATGGGACAGGAGCCTTCCACAGGGGGCCTCTGAAATACTCTACCCAGTAGGGTATCAAAGCCGATGCTGAGACTGATATCCTAATTACATTCTAAATCTTGGTCGTATACACCCACACAAGTGAAGGTACAACTCTTCATCAAGGACATCTCTTGTTTCAGTAAATGGAGACCATCACATAAAACCAGAATACAGGTCAACAGATTGTGGGGAACCCACTTGCAAATGATACATTCACATCACAAATTCTGTACCTATACCTCAACAAACACCACAGTAGAGGGGTCAGAAAGATTGTGAGATCTAGAAAACCAGAAAATACAGTGTGAAACTGTATCTCCTAGAAATTGCTGTATAAAAAAAGATTGAAATAATGGTAATATCTATGTAACATAGAAGAGGGAAATGTTGTGATGTCTCATCCTTAGACAAAGAACTACATGCAACTATTGACTTCTGGGAGAAGTCAAATTAGCTTCTTCCAAGGATTAGCCACTTTGTTGATTGTCTAATGCAGAGTTGTCAACCATAAAACCATATATACACAAACAATAAAAACAGACTCATCTGATTTTATGTATATGTTATGGAATGACCCCCATTAACCCATATAATTGAATGCTTGGTCCTTATTTGGTGAAACTGTTTGGGAAGGATTAAGAACTGTGACATTCTTAGAGGGAGTATTTAACAAAGTAAGCTATGACTTTTCAAATACCCACTTCAATCCCATTTATCTCTCTCTGCCTTATACTTATGGGTCAAGATACAGATGTAAGCTCTCAGCTACTGCTCCCATACCAGGCCTACTTGCCCCTTGCCATAGTTCCCACTATGATAATTGTGATTTCATAGTATGAAACTCTAAACCCCAAAGAAATGATTTCTTCTATAAGTTGTTTTGGTCATGGCATCTTTACAGCAACAGAAAATTATTTTTAATTTTCTTGGACAAAAGTTGGTATCAGGAAAGGCATAATTTTGTGACAGGTCTGAAGATGAGGTTATTTTGTTTGTTTGTTTGTTGTTTCTTGAAGAAGGTAGATAGGCTTTAGATTTTGGACTAGAAAATCATTTGAATGCTGTAAGAAGGGCTACGTGTACTATCCTAGTTGGAGCTTAGAAGACAATAGCAATAATAACAATGTGAATTATGGAGGCTCAGATCAAGAGGTTTTAGAAAAAAATAATTTTAGCAACTAGTAGAAAACTATTCTTGAGATATTTTGACAAATTATATAACTTTTTTTTGCCATTGTTCTAGGAATCTTGTTGAGTCAAAATTGAAGAATTTGCTCTAATTTTGTAGTAGAAAACTTCAAGATAACCTAATACTCACCCTGACACTTGACTAGAAGGGACTATTACACATATCCACAACAGAAAAGACCAATCAGGGCCAAAGGAAATACAAAGTGTACAGGTTGAGGAGAGAACTGAGAAACCAAAGAATTTTGGGTATTGGTTTAAAGTTTAAAGCACAAGCCTGAACAAAGGCCATCCAGGTGGAGACATGTCCAGTAGCCTGTGGGAGAAGAACCAGCCTTACTGCATTCTTTCCCTGCCCACTAGAGATACAGTTGCTAGGAAACCGGCTCAGATGGCCAGACCAGAACTGTTGGTGGGCTTGGCACAATCATTTCAAAAGTCAAATTCTTTTACTCAATCATGTAACGCCAAGGCATGTAACTCTCTGCTTGCATTTTTTTCCTCTTTAAAATCCTTGTTCCCCTAAAATGCTGGGCAGCATTCCTTTTCTGCTTATGCAAGAATTTCTTGTGACTCAGGCTCCAGTACATATACAACAAACCTTCATGTATTTGCAGCGGAGCATATTCCTGGTGGTCTTTGGGATCTCATGAGCTGGGCATAACAAACAAACATCAAGAAATCTACTATTGAAACCAAGGTATATACTGAGAGAGATAAGGGGAGGCCTGTGGAGAAATGAAATAAAAGGAGTGATATCCACAAGACAGCATGTAAACCAGTTAATCCTGAAAGTTCTGAGGGAGCTAGATTTTTTTTTTTTGACCCTAAAAAACACATCAAATCAAAGCTCATGAAAATGTAATTAAAGGAGTATAATTCAGTCTCTGTCCCAAGCTGGCAAATGAACACAGAGAATCAGCCACACGGGTCTGTTTTAAAGTCCTGTAGGATAGACAAGAAAAGCATTTTTGAGTTCCTCTTCTGTTGTAATGGAGAGTGTTGGGGTGACCATCCTTCTCATTGATAAAGTGTGTCTCTTATTTTCATGATTACTATAACCGACAGAGAGCTAACTGCTTGGTATTGTAATTTCTATGGCCCATCATTGGGTTTTCTTCTTGCAAACATTTGTCTTTCCACATCTGCCCAAACATGAAGGTCAGGCACCCCTTTATGCCTCAAGACAACCAAGGAGATGGATCTTACTGCTGTTTTGTTTCAGTAAAGAATTTATGGACAACACCTGGGGCAGGAAGTATGAGGGCAGAACTTCTAGGCAGAGGGACACAGGGAGAAACAATCAGAGACAGGACAGGAAAGGGAACAGACACAGACTGAGCAGGGAGGTAAAAAGCTAGTGATGTGGTGGTTTGCAGTGATAGAATAGTTGGGTTAAGTTTAGATAGTAGCTGGGAGACTGCTCCAGCAAAAGGCTTAAGCTTTAAACTATATTAGAGGCTTAAGCTTTAAACTATATCAGAAATCTCATTGTCATTATTTAAATCACTGGCCGGTCAGAGAATGCCCCATAATAAGATTCCCTGCAGGTAGGTTTGTGGCAAGTGAGTCCCTGTGAGAAAGCCTTGAGAATCCATTCAGTATGTGAAGCTATACAAGTGAAACCTAAATTGCATTTAAGACCTCAGGGTGTTGGAAGTACCAGAGCCATGAAATGTTTGACAGTAAGGTACAGTGCAAGAGAAGTGGGTTACAGTCAGACAACTGAAAGGAGCAAGCCATCTAAGACCTTTGACATCAGGCACAGAACTGCAGGATTTGGAGTTTTCTCTATTGTGTTTTCATCTTGGTTTGGTCCAGTAATTCCTCACTCTTTTCCCATGCCAGCCTTTTAGAATGGTAATGTACATTCTGAGCCATGTAGGAAGTATGTAATTTCCTTACTGATTTCACAGGGGGTTACTTAAGGTAATTAAAACATTACTTTAAGTCTCAGAATAGACTTTAGATTTTAGTCTTTAAACTGTGTTGGGTATAAAAAGATTACGAAAACTCGAACTAAATGCATTTTATATTATGACATGGCCATGAACCAGTTGGGTCCAGTGAGTGGAATGTAGCAGTATAAATAAAAATGGCCACAATAGGAATATTTGAGTGCTTGAATTAAGTGGAGTGGTGTCACTGGAGTAGGCTTTGAGCTTTTAAATTCTTTTGTTATTCCCTGGTAGCTCTTTATTCCTAGTGCTTGTGGACAGATCAAGATGTGAGTGATTAGCTGCTGCCGACCTGCTACCATACTTCCAATCACTCACGATGGTCGTGAACACACACTCTGAAACTATAAATAAATTCTTTTTTTTCTCTAAGTTGCTTTAGTCATGGTGTCTTATTATAGAAACAGAAAAGTAACTAAGACATGTTCATAGCATGAATACACACATATGTAAAATGATAAAGAAAAAGAGCTTATGAATTAAATAGTAGGTGTCAATGAAGTGGTTTGAGGGAGGGTACTTCAGACAGCTTGGAACAAGGAAAAGGAGGAGGGGAAGTGATACAGTTTTAATTCATTTAAAATATTCTTAAAATAATAAAACTAAAAACCAAAGCTGAAGCAAAACAAACCAAACCAAACAGCTCAACTGAGGTGATACAAAGCTCTGTCTTATAAGTGTGAGGTTGAGTGTGAAACAATAGCAGGGCCTTGTACTTGGTCATATGCCTGAGAGGTAAACTGATGGCAGTGAATAATATCAATGCTGTATTCCGGGACCAAAACTAACAAAGGTTAAAGATAGACTCAGAGTAATAAATGTGGCTAGTTATTTCTTATTTTAAAAATAAAGACCTATAGAAATAAAATTATGTTATTTCTTCCTGGAAATGATAAAAGGCATATTTTGCTCCATAAAATCATATTATCCTAGACAGAATACTCAAACCCAAGGCAAAATGGCTGCAATTGAAGAAAACTCAAGGAATCTGGCCTCTATTCTCTACAGTAATCATGGCTTGACCTGTCAATCATCATCTAAATATTCTATTTTATTGTTTGCACAATTAAGCTAATATGCATAATCTATATACTTTTTCTACACATTCGTGGAATTACATTTTGTAAGCACGATTCTGTTATATAAGGGGAACTCGAAAAAGAGCTATTGTCATGATTAATTTTCAGAGAGAGAGAAATAGGAGAGTGACAACATCTTTGTCTTCTGGATACAGTAACAATTATTTCTGAGTATTGTTCTAGTTAAGTGGTTTCACAGCATGTGTTCTGTCTCCATTTTCTAATTTCATCATATATGATGATGAGTCCTCATCTTCCATTATTTGCTGTCTTACTATTCAAATTTCATTTTTTAAATCAAGGAATTATTCTTCTTTTCTGTTCAATAAGTATATCCATATAATGGTTAACAACTAATAAATATTTCTAGATAATTTTAAACTGTATGCAATTCGTACACTATTCTATTGAAACTCCTCTAGATCTTAGTAAAGATTTTTTATCTCGCTCTATGCTATTTCATTTTCTATTATTTTAATAATTATAAATCAATAAAATAGTTTTGTAAGCAAATTACTATTAAGTTAGTAAAATAAGAACAGAATAATAGGCTATTTGTTACATATTAATATTCTTACTCCTTGAGCATTTCTATGATTAGAAATGATATTTGAATTTCTACTTTGGCTACTTAAATCTAATGCAGGAATACTTAGGAAAAAACTCGATATTACTTAATAGTTTCTAAAAATCACTTATTTTATTATTTATTTATTATTATCATATACTCTGTTTCAAGTATAAATAAAAAGTTACAATGCTTGAGAGAGCTGTACATTTTTATCAGCTTAAATTATGTATAAGCATGTGACAAACCTGCCTTTGATCTCTAAACCCTTCTACTAACAGATTATATAAGTAACAGTTTCTTATAGTTAGGGGCTGTCTTCATCTTTTCTTGGATTTTAGTCAACTGCACAACATGTAATAAGATTTGAAGACTTAAAATTTGACTCACTAGCCAGTACTTTTAATGTTAATGTTGTATTTGTTTTATTATTTCTTCAAATTATTATACTTATTTATATTTTCTATGCAGCATCCTATCTTTAACTGACAACTATTCATTCTTTCCTTTTTCTCCCTATTACATTTTAATTTTAACCTTTACATTTTACATTGACAGGCTTAGAGATGAGTCAGGTTATAAAGGTTCTTGCTACCAAAATTGAAAAAAAAAAGAGTTTGAATCCAAAAATCTACATAGTGGAAGAAGAAAAACCATGCTGTGGAATGTCAGCACATACACACAGAAAATTTCTCTCAAAAAAAAAAAAAAAATGAAAATAAGCCAAAAAAAAATCATAATGTTTCTTTTTTTTTTAATTTTTTTTAATTACACTTTATTCATTTTGTATACCCCCATAAGCCCCTCCCTCCTCCCCTCCAGATCCCACCCTCCCTCCCCTTTCTGCATGCATGCCACTCCCTAAGTCCACTGATAGGGGAGGTTCTCCTCTCCTTTCTGATCTTAGTCTATCAGTTCTCATCAAAATTGGCTGCATTGTCCTCTACCATGGCCTGGTAAGGCTGCTCCCCCCTCAGGGGGAGGTGATCAAAGAGCAGGCCAATCAGATTATGTCAGAGGCAGTCCCTCTTGTTTCTTTTTTAATTGTCAGTACAGGAATATAACATTAAAGCGCTACCCAAGAAGAATATACAGCAAGACTAAAGGGGAAGATTAGATAAATTATTTTGTGCATTCTAAAATTAATTTTTACATTATATTTCCAGCTCCATCCATTTAAATTTACATAAACAAGAAAGGAGCTACAGAGAGACATATTCAAGTGTAACTTCTCTTTTATAGAATATTTCTTAGGAAACATCTCTTTGGACATAAAATAGTTATCATTCTGACCGTAGGCAAAAACCCTGAGACATTCAAGGAGTGTTAAATTTCAGGTTTCAGAAATCAGAAGAAGAATGAGTGACAATCCTTTTGACTTCCAGTGTCACATTTCTAAACATTAGAAGTATCTGCTATGAAGGTAAGAGGAGAAGCTGTTGATAATACTTTTTAAACAGAAGAGAAACACAAACTTGTAAATATACATTTTAAAATACCATGGCATTATACTCAAGGCATGTTGCTGTAAGTGAATTTTCTTGGTGTTTGCATTATTTCATTTGCATTTCTATGTATTGTGCATGCCTGTCAATATGAGGCCAGAAGTCAACATGAGGAGTCTCCTCTACTCTCTCCACACTTTTCTATTTTACTTTTTAATTTTCTTATTTTATTTTTTTAATTATTTGTTTGCTTACTTTATTTTTTTACTTAGTTCATTGTTCTGATTTTTTTCATTTTTTATTACTATAATTTATTGCAGTTTGTTCAATATGTATCCCGACTGTTTCTTCTCTCTCCTCTCCTCCCAAACCTACCTTTCCACCCTCTTCTCCCCCAATATGCCTCCTCTAGTCCACTGATAAGGGAGGTCCTACTCTGCTTCTATTTGACCCTAGACTATCAAGTCTCATCATGACTGGTTGCCTTGTCTTCCTTTGTGCTCTGGCAAAGCTACACCCACCAGGGGGAGAACCAGCCACTGAGTTCATGCCAGAGAAATTACCCATCCCCCTTACTAGAGACCCCACTTGGAGACTAAGCCTATGGGCTACATCTGAACAAGGGATGTAGGTCCTCTCCACACATTGTCATTGGTTGGGGAATCATTCTCTTTAGGGGGCTCAGAGCTCAGTTTTTATGGCTCTGTTGGTCTCCTTTTGGAGCTCTTGTTCTCTCCAGGTCTTTTTATCTCACCCTCCTTTCCTAAGATTCCCTGAATTCTGCCCAAGTGTCTATGAGTCTCAGCCTCTGCTTTGATATCTCTATCAGTAGAGTCTTTCAGAGGCTCCTCCATGGTAGGCTCCTGCCCTGTTCCCTGTCTTTTCCTGCTTCCGATATCTGTGGCATTTGACCTTCTGAATGAAGATGGAGCATCTTCCCTAGGGTGTTCTTGTTGTTTAGCTTCTTTAAGAGTACAGATTTTAGTATGTTTATTCTATATTAAGTGGCTAATATCCACTTATGAGTGAGTATATACCATGTCTGTTTTTCTGGGTTTACCTCACCGCATGTCTGGGTTTCTGGGTTACCTCATTCAGGATGATCTTTTCTAGTTCCCAACATTTGCCTGAAATTTTCATGATTTCCTTGTTTTTAGTAGCTGAGTAGTATTCCATTGTGTAAATGTACCACAATTTCTATATCCATTCCTCCTTTGAGGGACATCTAGGTTGTTCTGTCTGTTATGAATAGAGATGCTACAAACATGTTTGAGTGAAAGTCCTTGTTGTATAGTTGAGCGTATTTTGGATAAATGCCTAGTACTGGTATAGCTAAATCTTGAGGTAGCATTATTCTTAATTGTCTGAGAAAGTGCCAGGTTAATTTCCAAAGTGGTTGTGGAAGTTTACATTCCCCCCAGCAATGGAGGAGGGGTCCCCTTTCCCCACGCCCTCTCCAGCATGTATTGTTACTTGAGTTTTTTATCTTAGCCAATATGATGGGCATCAGGTAAAAGCTCAGGGTTGTTTTGATTTCCCTCATGACTAAGGAAGTTGAACATTTCATTGAGTGTTTCTCTGCCATTCGCTATTCCTCTATTGATAATTATCTGTTTAGCTCTGTACCCCATTTTTATTGTATTTTAATTTTATTAATTACACTTTATTCACTTTGTATCCCCCTTGTAGCTTCCTCCCTCCTCCCCTCCAAATTCCACTCCCCCTCCCCCTTTTCCACATGTGTCCCTACCCAAGTCCAATGATAAGGGAGGTCTTCATCTCCTTCCTTCTGATACTAGTCAATTAGGTCTCATCAGGAGTGGCTGCAGTGTCTTTCTCTAGGGCCTGATAAGGCTGCTCCTGCCTTAGGGGGAGGTGATCAAAGAGCAGGTCAATCAGTTCATGTCAGAGACAGGCCCTGTTCCCATTACTATGGGACCCACTTAGACAATGAACTGCCATGGGCTACCTCTGTGCAGTGGTTCTAGGGTATCTCCATGAATCATCCTTGGTTGTTGTATCAGTCTCAGAAAAAGACACCTGTGCCCAGATTTTTTGGTTATCTTGCTCTCCTTGTGGAGATCCTGTCCTCTCCAGGTCTTACTATTTTGCACTTCTTTCAAAAGATTCCCTGAGCTCTGCTCAAAAGTTGGCCGTAAGTCTCAGCATCTGCTTTGATACCCTGCAGGGTAGAGCCTTTCAGAGGCCCTCTGTGGCCCTCCAGTCCTGTTCCTGGTTTTCTCCTTCTTCTCATGTCTATACATTTGGCTTTCTGAATGGGGATTGAGCATTTTAGCCAGAGTCCTCCTTCTTGATTAGTTTCTTTTGGTATACAGATTTTAGTAGGTTTATCCAATATTATATGTCTAATATCCACTTATGAGTGAGTATATACCCTTGTGTTTTTCAAAATCTGGGATAGCTCACTCAGGATGATCTTTTTCATTTTCCACCATTTATCTACAAATTTCATGATTTCCTTGTTTTTAATTGGTGAGTAATATTCCATTGTGTAGATGTACCACAATTTCTGTATCCATTCCTCAACTGAGGGACATCTGGGTTGTTTCCAGCTTCTGGCTATTATAAAAGCTGCTACAAATGTGGTTGAGCAAATGTCCTTGTTGTGTAGTTGAGTATATTTTGGATATATGACTAGGAGTGGTATAGCTGAATCTTGAGAAAACACTGTTCCTAATTTTCTGAGAAAGTGCCAGATTGATTTCCAGAGTGGTTGTAGAAGTTTACATTCCCACCAGCAGTGGAGGAGGGTTCCCCTTTCTCCACAACCTCTCCAGCATGTGTTGTCACTTGAGTTTTTGTTCTTAGCCATTCTGATTTGTGTAAGATGAAATCTCAGGGTCATTTTGATTTGCATTTCCCTGATGACTAAGGACATTGATTATTTATTTTTAAGTGTTTTTCGGCCATTCGATATTCCTGTATTGAGACTTCTTGGTTTAGCTCTGTATTTTATTTATCCCATTTTTCAATTGGATTATTTGATTTGGTGCTGTTTAACTTCTTAAGTTCTTTATATATTCTGCATATTAGTCCTCTGTGAGGTATAGGGTTGGTGAAGATCCTTTCCCAATCTGTAGGCAGTCGTTTTGTTCTGACTACAGTGTCCTTTGCTTTACAGAAGCTTTTCAGTTTCATGAGGTCCCATTTCTTGATTTTTGCTCTTAGAGCCTGTGCTGTTGATGTTCTGTTCAGGAAGTTGTCTCTTGTGACAATGAGTTCAAGGCTCTTCCCCACTTTTTCTTCCAACAGGTTTAGTCTATCTGGTTTTTTTATTGAGGTCTTTGATCCACTTGGACTTTAATTTTGTGCAGGGTGATAAATATGATTTTTCATTTTTCTACATGTAGACATCCAGTTAGACCAGTACCATTTGTTGTCAATGCTATCTTTCTTCCAATGTATTGTTTTGGCTTCTTTGAATAAAATCAGGTATCTATAGGTTTGTGGGTTTATTTCTGGGTCTTCTATTAGATTCCATGATCCACCATTCTGTTTCTTTGCCAGTACCATGCTGTTTTAAGACTGTTGTTCTATAGTACAGCTTGAGATCAGGGATGGAGATACCTACAGAGGATCTGTCATTCTACAGGATTGCTTTAGCAATTCTGTTTTTTTTTGTTTGTTTGTTTGTTTGTTTTTTGTTTCTCCATATGGAATTGAGAATTGTTCTTTCAAGTTTTGTTAAGAATTGTGTTGGTATTTTGATGGAAATTGCATTGAATCTGTAGATTGCTTTTGACAGGATGGCCATTTTCACTATGTTAATCCTACCAGTCCATGAGCATGGGAGGATCTTTCCATCCTCTGATATCTTCTACAATTTCTTTTGTTAGAGACTTGAATTTTTAGTTTTAGTTTTTGTTTTTGTTTCAAACAGTTCTTTCACATCCTTGTTTAGAGTTACGCCAAGGTACTTCATGTTATTAATGGCTATTGTAATGGTTATATTTTCTCAGCCCCTTTGTCTTTTGTATACAGGAGGTCTACTGACTTTTTTGAATTAATTTATATTCAGCCACTTTGCTGAAAGTGTTTATCAGCTGAAGGAGTTCTATTATTGAATTAGTGGGGTCACTGATGTATATGATCATGTCATCTGCAAATAGTGATACTTTGAGTTCATAAGAGAAATAGGTCTGAAGTTCTCTTTTTTTGTTGCTGGGTCTTTCTGTGGTTTAGGTATCAAAGTGACTGTGGCTCCATAGAAGTAGTTTAGTAATGTTCCTTCTGTTTCTATTTTGTAGAACAGTTTGAAGAAAATTGTAGTTAGCTCTTCTTTTAAGGTCTGGTAGAACTCTGCTCTGAAACCATATGGCCTGGGCTTCTTTTGCAAGGGAGACTTTTGATGACTGCTTCAATTTCTTTGGGGAATATAGGACTATTAATATATTTACCTGTTCTTGATTGAATTTTGGTTAATGGAATCTATCAAGAAAATTATCTACTTCATTTAGATTTTTGAATTTTGTGGCATGTAGGCCTTTGTAGTAAGACCTAATGATTGTTTGGATTTCCTCAGTGTCTGTCATCATTTCTCCCTTTTTCATTCTGATTTTGCTCAATTGAATAATGTCTCTCTGCATTTTAGTTAGTTTGGCTAATGGTTTGTCTTTCTTGTTGGTTTTCTCAAAGAACCTGCTCTTTGTCTCATTGATTCTGTTGTGTCTCGATTTGTGAAACCCCAAAAGACTACCAGGTGTAGAGTCCATTGAAAAACACAGAAGGATTATTTTATTACAAGCTATACCTTGGGCCCATACTTTCAGTGACTCAGAGGCTTAGAGTAGAGTGCCCTGTGCTCAGGTTAGGTGGTTGAATTAAATATTCTAGTTCCTGCCAGCATGCCCAAAGCTGGGGAATTCCTGCCTGGTAAGTGTCTATTGGTTGAAACACAAAAGAGGATTTTGCATTTTTAATTAATTGGCTCTACAAAGGCCTCCAAACCCATTAATGGTCTAGTTTTCCTTGTTTGGCTGTCCTAGAGGAGAATGGCTGTTTGGATTGGTTTCCTAGCAACTGTATCTGTAGTGGGCAGGGAAAGAATGTAGTATGGCTTTTTTCCACCCTGCAGGTATCTGGACATGTTTCCATCTGTCTGGCCTTTGTTCAGGCTTGTGCTTTAAACTTTAATTCAATAACTCAAAAAACTATTTTTTAATTCTTTGGTCTCTCAATTCTTTGAATTGTTTTCTTTGTTTCTAATTCATTGATTTCAGCTCTGATTTTGATTCCAGTTGCCTCCCCTTCTTGTATGTGTCTGCTTCTTTCTTTTCTAGGGCTTTTAAGGTGTGTGGTTAAGTTGCTTGTATGAGATGTCTTGAACTTCTATCTGGAGGCACTTAGTGCTATGAACTTTCCTCTTATCATTGCTTTAATTGTGCCCCATAAGTTTTGGTAAGTTGTGCCTTAATTTTCATTGGCTTTTAAGAGGTCTCTAATTTCTTTTTTCATTTCTTCCATGACCAAGCTGTCATTGAGTAGAGATTTGTTTAGTGTTTGCATTTTTATTTGTATTTCTGTGTATTGTGCATGCCTGTGGAAATGATGCCAGAAGTCAACATGAGGGATCTCATCTACTCTCTCTACATTTTTCTATTTTACTTTTCAATTTTCTTCCTTCTATTCTTTCATTTTTTTAAAAAAGATATTTGTTTGCTTATTTTATTTATTTCCTTTTAGGTGGGGTTTTACTATTTAACCATGGCCTGGACTTCACTTTGTAGACCAGGCTAGGCTAGATCTCTCTGTCCATGTCTCTTCCTTCTTAGTGCTGGGAATATGGGCATAAAACCATGTACCACCACAGCCAATCTTGAATCATAGATTGTGAGATGCACCCTCCTCTTGAACTCCAACTGGCCACCCTGGCTGACCAGGACACTGTAAGGGTTCTCACATCTCTCTGTCCTAACAGCACTAGAATCATAGACCTCTCCTTCTACTCTCAGATTTCTGCACTGGGGATGAGGATCTGAACTCAGGTTCACATACTTGTACCTCGTGCCCTTCACTGACTGAAGTATCCCTCCATACTCACTTCCACCTCAAACAGTTTAAGGGATAAAAACATTTCAGGGTCCTTTCTCATTTTGTTCTGATCCTGTCTTACTCACTGAACAGTATAGATATGCCTTAAATTAAAGATCCTTCCGCTTCAGCTCCCACCAGTTGCATCTTTCTAGTCATAAATTGTGGGAATATCAGTAGTGGTCTCTTGTTTTCCAATACTAATCTTCTGTATAAACTCCATACAGACAGGTACTTGTCTGTTCTTTTGCTTGCAATCAGAATGACCAGTGCTCAGTAAGATACCACCTTCAGGGCTAGTATACATTAAATATTCAAACTGCCCAAGGAAGGGCTTTTGAGGCCACTCTCACTTCTCACAGTTTACTATTATGCTATATTACTATATTTACTATTACGTAACTTCCTCTGAGGCTGTTAATAGTACTGTTAGCTGTTTTCTTATTAGATGTATTTACCTCACAGACTGTACCTCTGAGGCAGTTTTTAATTTCTCATTACTTCTGATGTAAAATTCTGAGAGTAGAAAAATAAGACAAAATATTAAAATACATAGGACTCTGTGACTTAAAATAGCGATTCACTTATTGCAGTTTTGAAAGGGACACAACTGTTGCTGTGCTTAAGAGCACTACATTCCACCTACGCAAGCTGACACCGTAAGCAATTATTGACAGAGCATGCATCATTACAACAAAACCTCCTCACTGCTAATTGGCCAAAGTGTAGGAAGACTGAGGATAGCTGAGTCATGCTGCACAGCCAAAATGTCATTCAAGTGCAAGAGAAATGCTATAGCTTAAAATGACAGAATCCCCTTATCAGTGCTTCTCATATAAAATTGTCTTCCAAAAGTCAAAAACAATATAAGGATGTGCATCTCATAAATTCACACCATATAAATAACTGTCAAACCCAAAAGGAAAGAAGGCTGTAAGAATGTTGTGCAAAAATGAAAACAAAGAGAGATGACTAATAACAATTGGGTTTGATTTTCAAGACTGTCAGCGCCTGATCTGAATATTTAAGCATATTTACATATACAGTTTAACATTAACAGACCAACAATAAATCCTAGCCATTTAATTCTGATTCACAGTTACGGTATTCATTATATAAATCAATTTAATTTTTCCAAGCTAAACTCTTTTAATTTAAAATGCTTCTGGAGGTTGTCAAGATGGCTCAATGGATAAAGATTCTTGCAACCAAACTTGGCAAAAATTGCCAGAACCAACGAAAAGAGAATCAATTCCCATAAGGTGTCCTTTGCACGTTTACCATGTCATATGCCTACCAGTGCCCCACATCCATCATGAACAAGTCAAATAAAATAAAAATAAACTTCGTTTTCTGGAACTATTTTCTGATGCCATTTTCAATCTATTGTTCAAATTGAATGATAATGACCATGTTGTACAAGGATACTTAAACTGTATCAGCCAGAATGATATATGAAAGTCAAAAGGATTTAACGCTGAATCTTTAGAGCATGGTGTAAAATCTCTTTCTAGTTCTAAAGGCCCTAAGTCACTTTATTTCTCAACTGTGGTGCTTTATTGCAGTTTATAGTTTTATTTGTTTTGCAATAATTCAAAAGATGTTTATGTTCCTAGAGATTTAATGGCTTGTAATACATCTGTACCAGTACTAAGAGGTAATTTTAGAAGAAAATCTTAAAGGAATCACTGCCAGTAGGAGGAAAGTTTTCCATACAGAGAAAAGCACCAAGAGTAATATATTTTCTTTATACATCCCATAACATTTTATGGCTCAACTTTGTGAAAGAAAGTGAAGTATGATTTTGTTTCTAATAACTATTGGAATAGACAGACTGTCATTACAGAAATGTAAATTCATAATTGGAATTTCATATGTAGTGATTACATTGACTTCTTATTTAGTAGTCTCAGAAAGGGGAATAAATATTCATTTAGTGAGTATACTTATGAATACTTTTCAACTCAGTGAATCATGTATGTTAAAGAGATGTGGCAGTTCTGTTTTTGGTTACACAGGTGTGATACCCAACAATCTCAGAAGGTGCATATTGCTAGTTACATACTGACAGAAGGCCAAACATTCTGGGCCTTTTCTCCTTTTTCACAGAGTGGTTAGAGGCTATTCAGCTGTAGCTTCCAGAAAGAAGTGAATACTTTGTTGCTCTCAGTGAAAGTCAGACTGGATAAGCCTGAGTTCAAAGGGGATAATTAGCTCCTGCTATTCAGTGGTCAGGATAATGAAAAGAGAATTCCCTATTTTAATGCTATAGCTTCTGCTACTAGAATACATAGGAATATATTTTAATTGTTGTATTTGTTATCTGTTCAGAAGCTTTATCTTCAGGACCTATACTCGTTTTCTTTTCTAGCCTCTTAAATCACAAACACACATGTACACACAAACACACACACGCATATAAACACGCGTTCATGTGCATGTGCGCACACGCACAAATACGCACGTCATATTTGGAGAACTGCAGTCAGCCTACCCACTTGCTTTGTTGGCATGGTTGTCATTTCCCCAGAGAATGTCTGCTTGTGTTGGGGCCTGGAATATGGAGGGAAGCAGGGAGAGAAGGTCTGTATGATGAGTTGGGAATAGAGGTCATAGAGCAAGGGAAGATCACAGCATTTTTTCTGCTTCAGAGTTGAGGATGAAATTGGTTGATGGGATTTGGAGAAGAGGAAGGAGAGTGAAGATCTGCAGGCAGCTTACCTGCTTCCATGGCTGCCGAGGCTTGTGGCATACCAGGGAATGCCTGTTTCATTCAGCAGCTGGGATAAAGCAAGGAATGGGTGAAGGAAGTTTGGAGGGGAAGATCTGTGTGACCCAATGGACATGAGATAGAGAGGAAGAGGAGCCCATAGCAGGTGGTCTGTTACAGAGCTAGGGATGAGACTTAGGAAAAGATTTGGAGAAGAGGAATGAGAGTTGAGAATCTGTAGTTAGCCTACCTCCATGGTAGATTTTTCAAATTTCTATGGAAATTTGAAGCTGATGTTCAAGGACTTTCCTGCTTGCTGTCCATACTTACTGTTCTCTGTAAGGAAAGCCAGGGAGCACAGAGCTTTCACCCCTATGTCCAGAAAATGGTGACAATATTATAGAATGGGAAACTTCTGGGGAAAAATATTGCTATTTAGCTTCAATACTGAATTATAGTTTAGAAAATCATCAATAAATATTCTTTAAGATAAACAATATAAATTTTTTCATTGAATTGTACAAAAATATAGAATTCATTTTGGAATAGGAAGGCTAGCACTGCATATATAAGGACCATTTACTGAAATGTTTTTTTCATTTCTCTGGAAATGGTCTTGCAATGAGCATCAGGTATCTGTAGATGCACAGACATATTTCTGGGGTAGCTTTTCCATTACATTTGTCTATGAGTAAAATTTTAGGCTGCTACTATGCTATGCAAGTTACTCTGGCTCTGTCTTGTGTCTTGCAAAGATTTAGCAATTTCCCTAGCCTTTATGTTGTTGTTTTCCAAGACTGGCTTGGTTATTCAAGATTTATGGTAGTCCTATATGAATTTAATGCTGTTTTTCTAGTTTTGTAAAAATTGTCATTGGTATTTAATTAAAACTGAGCTGGTAAATCAATCACATATTGCATAGTATGATTAATCAAATATTCTTTCTTTCAATCTATAAATATTGCTTTTTTGTATCTTGTTCTTTCTATGTATATTTTTTCTTTAGTTTCTTTCATTACTGTTTTATAATTTTCCTTATTTTGACCTTGTTTTCATTATGTGAATTAAATTTATCCTTACAGGTATTTTATTTGGTCATGGTTTAAGTTTGTGAAAAAATTTGCATGTAAACTACTTTCGAATTCTAACTTTTTCTTTGTTTTGGAAAAGATAAAGCAAGCATTGGTTGTCGGAATGGCTGTTGTTTCACTGTGACACAAAAGTAAAATTTTTAGAAGGAATAACATCAGTTTTCATATAGCAAGTTTGTTGCTGATTGTTCTTGTTCTGTGAGGTATCTCTACACTGGTCATGTGATGTCAGCCTACTCCAGATGTGTAGCAGCTCTAGTGATCACAACACCAATGTCCGCACTTATTCCACACTGACTTTAAATGATTAATTTCACAAAATTGTTGGAAGACAAAATGATTATTTTCATTGGCAATATTTAATCTTTAAAATAATAATTCAATTTGATAGTAGATAGGTGGAGATAATTACCCTGCATTAAATGCTACCATTTAAAGCTAAGTACAATATATGCAGCCAGCAGAGAATGCATCACCATCACAATTCCTTTCAGGTAATTCACCTTGTTTATTTTACTGACTTAGCGGTAATTAATTTTATTATGATTTATGATTATTTTAGAGCATTTATAGATTTGTCTTTGCTGACATGTATTTTTTTCTTAATTTGATTCTTAAATTTTCATTATTCCACAATAACTAAAATGGATTTTCTATGTATTTTTAACAAAATCATGCCCCGGTCTTATCAAGACGGAAGTCTGTGAACCTATCTAAACACTGTTGGGAATGACAAATATGGCACAAAGATGCGATTCTCACTGGGATTTCAGCACTGCCTCACCAAACTTTCACCCCCTGCAAGCGATGGCCTGCACAAAATGGCTTATTCACACAGAAGGAAAGCATTCACTCTTCCTCACCTCTGTTGAAAACAATATTAGGATGTCATTTCCAAACGTCAGTGGTCATGATTTTCCCCTTTCCCAGTTTTGTATTAATCATATTTTCACAGGTTAACACCTCAAGAGTTTTAAATGTGAGTCATGGTCATTCTGTGTACAGCACATTGGCGATAAACTTGCGGTGATTCTCTTTCTCCTGCCTCCAGGTTCCACCACACATGGCACCCACTGAAATTTTTGCTTGTTCCTCTCAATGTTTGTTAGGCAATCCAATTCTAGATTGAGTTTTGACACTTTTTTTCTACTGCTTCTTTATTTATTTTATATATATTGTTATGAGTTTTTTGAGAAACTTTTTTTCTACTGCTTGTTTATTTATTTTATGTATATTGTTATGAATTTTTTGAGAACTATTACTTGTGTATATCCTTCCCTGTAGCATGGCTGACTTACCAGGAATGACACTCTTGAACAGAAGTGACTATTCCTCTACTAGCAGTTTTCATTTGCTAGTATCTCATCTAGGAGTGAGATTTGGTATTTACTCCCTCTCTCCAAGCTTGAGTTTGGTTGGCTTGAGTTTCCATGGGTATTGTATATGTTACCACAAGCACTGCAAGTTTAAGTGTGAACTTGCCATGATATGCCTAGAGAATACTCCTACCTTCTTGACATTTACTTCTCTGATTCTTACTGTTTTTCCATATTTTGCAATTATCTATGAGCCTTGAGAGAAGTTTCCAATTTTGGCTATATTAGTCTTTTTTTTTAACTTATTGATTAATTTTATTACTATATACTTTTCATTGATTGGTGATCTGCTCCATAGAAGAGAGACAGTAGAATGGGATTTTTCAAGATTGACCTGTTGTTGGCACACAGTCATAGTCCCACACACACAGCAGGACTGCTAATAGTCCTCAGCAAACTTTAAGAGTGAAAATGGCAGGCTTTTTTTTTTTTTTCAGAAAATACAAAATCTATGGAGTGGCAATGTTATGAAAATGTACGCTACACTAAATAAGTTGAAAGTCTAAAGACAGTACAAGTAGATAATTATTAATTAATGAGTGCCATTCATTTATTAATGAGACATAATGCAATGCTAAGCACAATCAGTCTCAAACTTAAAGAAAAATGTAGTTTACCTTGGAAAGTGTTTGAAATACTCATGTTCTTAGGATAGAGGAGAGAAAATAAATGATAAGATCCAGGAGGCAACAGGAATCAGCAGTCTTTCAGGATTTTGAGTTCTCAGACTCTGCTAAGAAGCAGGAACATGAGAACACATATAAGTATCTGTGGCCCAGGAATGAGAGGGTACACTGAAGGAAAGTAAAGGCAATGAACTTCATGTACATTGAAGATGGAGAGGAGAAGATACTCCTCTCCCAATCCTCCACATATACAAGTCTTACCAAATTCTAATAAATCCAGAATAAAAAAAAAATGAAACAAGCCAAGGATTTCTCTTACTGAATTACAAAAGGGTTTTCTGTTTAAAAATATAGACTCTACATAATCAGACAACACTGAAGATGATTGATATTTATGGTAGTAGAGTTATTATACAGAATTTGAACACTGGACAGGAAGATTATTAATATATTACCAAGATGTGTGCTGACAAATATTCTACCCTATATCAAAAGAAAAAGCAATAACAGAACCTCATGGAAAAGCCAGGAAACTGGAAAAATACAGTACTGAAATGTGTGAGATCTAAGACATTGACAAGAATATTCCTTTTTAAAGAAAAAACAAAGTTCTAGAGGTAAGATAGACAGTAACAATGATCACATTGCTTAAACAAATTAAGCAACTTCAAGATCACTTAAAGGAATGAAGGCACAGTATAGACATTTGGTCATATTTCCCTTATTTTGTAAATGAATCTATTTTGATTCAGAATCATATAAATAGGCAGTATGGGAAAGAAGTCTAGACACTATAAGAAATTAACATAGTATTACCTAGCAAAGAAGTTAATACAAGTTACTCAAGGCCTTTGTAAAATAGAAGAATACTCAGATTATTGGCATTGTGGAAAGACTTAGAGCTTGACTAGACTGTCTAATATAGTTCTGGAACTGATAACCCCACTTAATACTGTGGCTATCTGTCTGGTAAGGGTCAAGACTAAAGACACAATTGAATCTCTCTCCAGCTCTCCCATCTCTGGTAAATATTATTGTACTTCTAACTTCTCTGAGACTAACTTCCTTTTATTGTCTTTTTTAAATTGAAAATGGATTCTTCTCTCATACAATATACCCTGATGACAATTTTCACTCCATCAACTTCTCCCAGCTTCCCCACATCTCTCCCCTTTCCCAAGTCTACTCGCTCCATGTTTCCCTTCAGAAAAGACCAAGTCCACAAGAAACAACAGCCTAACATGACAAAACAAGACAGAATAAGACAACCAATGTCTATTAAGCTGTATTTTAATTTTATTTTGAGTGGTAATTCACCAGCTTCAACACTTTCATTAATTGACAATTTTACTATGTTGCCCAGGCTGTAATTGTACGTTCAATCCTTCTTCCTCAGAATTCTAAGTAGATAAGAACACAAGTTGATATCAACATTTTTTAGATTCCAATTAGTGGTATGAGTATTTCTGACCTGCTTTATTCACTTAATGTCAACTAGGTTTGTTAATATAGTCATACATGATGGATTCTAAAACTTTGGTGATTACATGGAATTCCATCACGCACCTCTCTTTCCTGATACTCTGCATCAAGAGACAGTTGATCCTCCAGCAATCTTAGTAGATGTTTCATGTCTCCCAACCCCAGGAAAGTTCAGGACAGAATGCTTATATGTATGAATCACATCTAGGTTAATAATAGATACCCGTTCCACCTCCCATTTCCTTAGCACGTTTGTTGGCCTTTGTTTGTCTGATAGTTTCATCAATTTGCTTCTTCAGAAGTGACCGTTGTTTTTGTACATAGTACCATTAAGTGGGTATGGGAAAGAGGTTTGAAAAACACTAAAATCTAAAACAGTCTTTCTTTGAATTTCAATAATATCTCTACTTCATTTTGTTTAAAGCAAAAAATTATACACATATTACAGTGGGATTCTATAACATGCTGGCATTCTTGGGCCAAGGAAGTTTATGTACCAGGAATGTAGCCTTTGGCCTAAGGAGCCACAATAAATTCATTGTTATTTTAGTCCATGTTTTCTCTATCTGATATTTAGTTTCTTTAGACCATAGACCTAAAGGTCATGATTATGGGCTCTATCTTTTCTATGTTTAATACTAATTTTAGTTATACAAATATGTGTGAAAGTATAATCATGTGAGAGCAAGTGTCCACAGCAACTAGTGGCATCAGTTTTGAGCCAACTTATATGGGTATTGAGGACCAAACTCTGAGCCTAACCAGAAAGGATTTATAACCACTTATCAGTCTCTCCAGACTGAGATATATACTTTCTCAGAACTGAGTTATGAGCAATGAACATAAGTGAAACTTGAAAGCATTTTAGCAATCTTTTTTTTTTTTGTCCATGAATTCTAAACTCTCTTGTCTCTCTGCATCTCATCAAGGTCATGTTCTTCTCTCTCTGGGATGTCAAAGATGGCATTTATAGCTTATTCTATCTGACATGCTTGCAAGGAATGCTGGTGCAATATGAGATAACAATCTTGCTTTGCACAGTTATGTGTTTACTTTCATATCATCTTTGTTATATAGGTTTCATGATAGCACAGATTCTTTTACTGTTGAAAAGCAACATTGAATATATAGTTATAGCAAGCTGCTTTACAAGGGTTATATTTATTCAAGGACAGCAATCTATGGCAAGCATTGTGCAAAAGGAAATCACAAAATCTCAGGGACCATTTACCTTCTAATACCCCATGTACTTTGGATGAAAACTAAGGATGCAATGGTCTTTCAAATTAGTTTCCACCTGCTCCCAGCCTTGCCTATCCCACGTTCCTGTAAGGCGATAGATGAGCAACAAAAAGGCATAATTTGCATGCATTTGCCTGCCCTGGTGTCTAGCTAATTCAGACCTACTTGATATACTTGAACATTTCTGTCCTATGTAATCTGCCTACACTCATTCCTTAAAACACATATGCAAACATGGACACACACATGTACAAATGCTCCTTTATCTTATCATATCTTTTAAGGGCACCCATTTACAAATTTGAACATTTTTTTGCTGTCTGTCTCCCCAGCTCTTTAGTGAGCCTTCAGAGCTTACAACATCTCATTTATTTGCAATTGTTTCATTTTTATATAGATCACTTAATTAATCAAAATCAATAAGTTTTTCTACAGAAAATTTACAGTACTCAACACAGTTTTTAGAAGATTTTTTTTTTCAGATTTTTTTTTAACTGAAAAAAAGAATGAACTAAAATTCTCTTCAAAGAGGACCAGAAGCTTTACTGAAATATATTTGAAGTTTTTGGAAAGAAAATATTATCAAATATTTGGAATATATCATTTAACTTATTTTTTATATAATCAAAAATATATATGGACCGCCGACATTAAGGGACATCAAAAAGAAATGTGTATACAGGTAGGCTATCTGAATGTATATATAGATACATGTAACCTGTTTGTGTATTTCTAGCCTCTAATAAGCCTGTCAGAATATATTTCAATGATTTAGAAACTTGTGAATCCCTACGCATGAATCTTTCATATTCTTTTCTGAATATAAAAGTGTATCTCATATCCTTAATAAATTATGTCAAATTATACAGGCCATTAGCATAAATAATCGAACCTTCACTGTGTGTATCATGAGAAGTATGAATAGTGTGAGTCCACATGCTTACTGGAGGCACAAGCACATTCCTCTGTTAGTTATCAAAAGCTTTTTCTTGAGCTATCAGAACTTGTCATCTCATTTGCCTTTCATCAGTCCTGATTTCCCATAGTGTTGACAAGTCAATTCTCAATTCTCTGAGTTTGTCACTCACTTATACAACGTTAGACATTGTATACAAATTAAATAAAGAAAAATAACCGGAATATTGTGAGAGCTTTCACAAAACCAAGAAAAGAGAAAAATAATATAGAATTCTTGATTTTTGTGTATGTGCATACATTTAGCTAGATAAAAAAATATAGTTATTCATGAGGACAATAACACACACATATATGACGTAAATGTGTTCCACTATTTTATATTTCTAGAGAAAATCTTTTAATAAATTTCTTAACAGATAAAATTAAATTTAAGTATTTCAGATTTCAAGATTAGTTTAATATTATGAATAATGGTCTTTCGCCCTTTTCTAATGTTAATAATTGTGTACGTGAAATAATTTTTTTGGTGTCTTTAAAAATAGACTATAAAATTCTCTAAAAATAGTATTCACACATGACGATTTTTACTAGTGTATAAGAAGAATGACATGTTTTCACCTGATGACAATGATCCAAGGAGCAATTGTGAGTTGTCTTCACTCCGAGAGACAGAGTACTTTTTGTTTCTTAGAATACAATATGAAAAAAAATAAATAGAATTTTTATTTTTTCGTGCTCTAAAATTTCTTGCCTGATTTTTGAAAACAATTACATTTTAAATCACCTTTTGACTGACTTAATGAATGTGAACAGTTGCCTCAAGCTCTAACTGTCATAAATTTGCTACCATAGTGAATTGACCCCTGCAACTCTGAGCCAGTATAAACCCTTCAGTAAATAAATTTTTTAGCTATTTTGTTGCAGCAACAAGACTTGTAAGGAATGTATTATATTATAGAACTCCGTTAAATAAATATCATTTACTATGTTTTGGCATTTTGCTACACCACATAATTGGGTAAGACACATTCTAGAAAATACGTCTAATAAAATGTATTGTTTGTTGTGGTCAGATACAGTAGATATGTGTGTTGACTTTCTCTGTACTATCTATCCACTCATAGCTGATCAGGACCATTTTTGTCTTTCCCTATAGGTGTAAATGAAAAGATATAAACAGCTGGTGAGTGTTGTAGCTCCTGCAAAACAGGCAGAAACAAGACATTCTTGAGAGCATTGCAGTTGGATCACTGTGTAGACACATACGCACAATGGATACAGACATGTGTGCCATTACATATATCTCCGCATTTTCTCAACCCTCTCTTAGTCAGCATGGTTTTTTGACACTTATAAGAGTCTCAGCAAATAGAGAAGGCTTGCTAGTCTTGTGTCAAATTAACACAATCTGGCAATATTTGGGGAAAGGGAAGCTCAACTGAGAAATTTTCTCCACAAGACTGGCCTGAAGGCAAGCCTGTGCTGCATTTCCTTACTTGATGCTTGATGTAGGAGGGTATACCTGCACTGGGGGCTCTAGATATTATAAACAATAGATAAAAGGAGTGATTGAAGAGAAGGAACTTGGTAGGAAAGTGGGTGTAGAGAGTAAAGAGGATGGAATCAGACATGGCAGGGGGGGAAGGGAGAGAGGACAGAAGGCATGTAGAGAAAAGAGAAACTGAGGGTGGAGACATCTCTGTGACAAGCTGGAGACCTAAGTCAATCACCTGGGAGGATATGAGGGTGACTCAATCAGAGACTTCTAGTAGCAGAGACCACAGAAAATGAGGAGGACACCCTGTAACTAGACTACTCTCCTAGTAGAGGGAGGGAAACAACAAACCACCCACAAAAACTTCAACCCTGAGTTTAACCTGCCTACAAGGTTTACAGGGATAAAGATATAGGAGATAGAGCTAAGACTGAGATAATGCCCAAACAATGCCTGGTCCAACCAAAGACACATGCTATGGGAGAGTGCCAACCCCTGACTCTATGAACAATACTCTGCTAAGCTTGCAGACAGCAGCCTGTCAGAGCAGTTCTCTGAAAGCCTCTAGCCAACACTGCCTCAAAACAGATGCTGATACTCACAGCCAAACATTGGGCAAAGAATAGGAAGTCTTGTGGAAAAATGGGAGGAAAGAGAAAAGGACTTGGAGGTGACAGGAACTCTACAAGAAGACCAACAGCACCAACTAGCCAAGGCCCAGAGAGGCTCGCTGACATGGAAACATCAACCAAGGATCTTTCATGAACTGTACCTAGCCCCCTACAAAGATACAGTAGGTGGACAGCCTAGGCTTCATGAGGGTTCTGTATTAAGAGAAGTGGAGACTGCATAGGACATGGGCTTATTCGCTGTTTTTTGATGACTTTCCCCTGGCAGGACTGCCTTGGAAGGCCACAGGGGAAGAGTGCAAGCTCAGAACTGATGCAACTTGATGAGCTGGGCTTCCCCTTTATTAAGGAATAGGCAAGGGTGTTGGGGGAGGAAAGGAGGGTGGAGCTGGGAGGGGATAAAGATGGGGCTACAACCAGGATGTAAAGTGAATAAAAATAAATTAATTTTAAAAAGGCAACCTGGCTGGGAAAGCCATGAAGAGCAAACCTATAAGCAGCACTCCTCAGCGGCTTCTTCATCAGTTACTGAATCCACGACCCTGCATTAAGTTCTTCCCTTGACATTTTTTGATGACAAGCAACAAGCTCTAAAAAGAAATTTATTCTTTTCTTCACAAGTTGATTTGATCATGTTGTTTTATCACAGCAACACAAATCCTAACTAATATTATATATATTCTCCAGAAATGCTTTTATTGAAATAAAACTAATCTGTTAAAGTTTGCACAGAATTATCACTCCACAGATTGATGGGTAAAGCCAGGTCATCAGAGAGGTGATTTTGGATAGGCAGCATATTTTCTTACCACACTCAGTGTCTGGTATCTCACTTATAATCACCTATGAGACTGTACATTTTAATGAAGACATTATTGGAGATGTAAGAATATATAACCTATACATCTTATCATACAGATGAAAGAAGTTTGCTTATAGAAACAGTGACTAAAACTTCTAGCACATGATGCCATCTATATTGATTAGCTTTTTTGCTGCTATGACAAGGTGCTTGACAAAAAGCAATCAAAGAATATTGGTTTTGGCTCAGAGTTACAGGAAAAATCCAGCTACAGAGTCAGGAGCTGGAGGCAGGTAGTTATGCTATAGCCACCCTGAAGAAATGAAGGAGAGTGGTCTGCATGGCTCTGTTCTATGTTCTATGTAGTTTGGAATCAGAACTACATGGAATGGTACTGACTACATTTATGGTGAGTCTACCCATATCAGTTATTTTATCTTGAATAATCCCTAGCAGATACACCTAGAGAGTTGTTTACAAGGTATGGTCAAGCTTAAAATCAACACAAACTATTATAGCATCTAGCACTTATTTCTTGACACTCACCCACTCCCAGCTTTCCACACAAACAGAATGAAGCCATTTAATTGATGGTCACTCACAAATTATAAAAGCAAAACACAGCTTTCCATGTAGATATTTAAACTATTTTCTGACTAAGGGAAATTTTCCAATAACCACAACAATGAATAGATTGCAATGAAAATCAGTTTCATGGTTTATGTAAGAACTACTGTGACATGTTATGAAGTATGAGTAACCTAAAACAGCATGAAGAGGTTCTGTTTTTCTCAAAATAATGTGATTAAAAACCAAAACTTTGGAGGACTTTGCAGCCAGCCCTGAAGATACCTGATAAAACAGGGACAGATGAAATGGGAGGAGGTCCTCCCCTATCAGGGGACTTGGAAAGGGGCAGGGAGGAGACCAGGGAGGGAGTGTGGGGTTGGGGAGGGAATGAGGGAGCGGGATACAGCTGGGACACGGAGTTAAGAAAATGTAACTAAAAAGAAAAAATAAAATTAAAAAAAAAAAAAAAACCAAAACTTTATATCATGTAAAAAACAAGCTCAATGAAAAGAAAGAGAAAATCAGCAGCAGTTTGATAGCTTGATTAGCATGCATTGATTTACGTAATATATTAGTTCCATGACTGACTTAGGAAAGTTTTTTTTTCTTTCTTATTAATTACACTTTATTCATTTTGTATCCCCCCATAAGCCCCTCCCTCCTCCCCTCCCGATCCCACCCTCCCTCCCATTTCTGCATGCATGCCACTCCCCAAGTCCACTGATAAGGGAGGTTCTCCTCTCCTTTCTGATCTTAGTCTATCAATTCTTGTCAAAAGTGGCTGCATTGTCCTCTTCTGTGGCCTGGTAGGGCTGCTCCTCCCTCAGGGGGAGGTCATCAAAGAGCAGGCCAATCAGATTATGTCAGAGGCAGGCCCTCTTCCCATTGCTAGGTAACCCACTTGGACACTGACCTGCCATGGGCTACATCTGTGCAGGGGTTCTAGGTTATCTCCATGAATAGTCCTTGGTTGGAGTATGAGTCTCTGGGAAGTTCCCTGTGTTCAAATTTTCTTGTTCTGTTGCTCTCCTTGTGGAATTCCTGTCCTCTCCGCTCTTACTGGTTCCCACTTCTTATATAAAATTCCATTCACTCTGCCCAACAGTTGGCCATCAGGCTCAGCATCTGCTTTGATAGTCTGCAGGGAAGAGGCGTTCAGAGGCCCTCTGTAGCAGGTTTCTAGGTTGTTTCCTGTTTTCTTCTTCTTCTGATGTCCATCCTATTTGTCTTTCAGGATGGGGATTGAACATTTTAGTTAGGGTCATCTCTCTTCCTTGGTTTCTTTAGATGCATAGATTTTAGTGGGTTTGTCCTATGTTGTATGTCTGTATGAGTGAGTATATACCGTGTGTGTCTTTTTGCTTCTGGGACAACTCACTCAGGATGAGTGAGTTTCCAGGTCCCACCATTTACCTGCAAATTTCATGATTTCCTTATTTTTCATTGCTGGGTAATATTCCATTGTATAGATGTACCACAGTTTCTGCATCCATTCTTCAGTTGAGGGGCATCTGGGTTGTTTCCAGCTTCTGGCTATTACAAATAAAGCTGCTACAAACATGGTTGAGCAAATGTCCTTTTTGTGTACTTGAGCCTCTTTTGGATATATGCCTAGGAGTGATATGGCTGGATCTTGAGGAAGCGCTATTCCTAGTTGTCTGAGAAAGCGCCAGATTGATTTCCAGAGTGGTTGTACCAGTTTACATTCCCACCAGCAGTGAAGAAGGGTTCCCCTTTCTCAACAACCTCTCCAGCACGTGTTGTCACTTGAGTTTTTGATCTTGGCCATTCTGATGGGTGTAAGGTGAAATCCCAGGGTTGTTTTGATTTGTATTTCCCTAATGGCTAATGAGGTTGAGAATTTCTTGAAGTGCTTCTCTGCCATTCGATATTCCTCTACAGAGAATTCTCTCTTTAGCTCTGTTCCCCATTTTTTAAGTGGATTACTTGGTTTGCTGCTTTTCAGCTTCTTTAGTTCTTTATATATACTGGATATGAGTCCTCTGTCAGATAAAGGGTTGGTGAAGATTCTTTCCCAATCTGTAGGCAGTCGCTTTCTTTTGATGATGGTGTCCTTTGCTTTACAGAAGCTTTTCAGTTTCATGAGATCCCATTTATTGATTGTTGCTCTTAGAGCCTGTGCTGTTGGTGTTCTGTTCAGGAAGTTTTCTCCTGTACCAATGAGTTCTAGGGTCTTCCCCACTTTTTCTACTAACTGATTTAATGTGTCAGGTTTTATGTTGAGGTCTTTGATCCACTTGGACTTCAGTTTTGCGCAGGGTGATAAGTATGGATCTATTTTCATCTTTCTACATGTAGACATCCAGTTGGATCAGCACCATTTGTTGAAGATGCTATCTTTTTTCCATTGTATGGTTTTGGCATCTTTGTCAAAAATCAGGTATAAAACAATTGGATCCAATTATTTTGCAACATGTGTGAATGCACACTTACCACATTATCGTGCCATTTTATAGGCTAATTAAAAACATGAACCAGAAAATTATTTCACTCCTAGAATTTTAATGTATTTAAAAACAAAAATTGTTTCATTAAGAAAAATATTTAAAAATAAATAAAAATTCTCATTCATGTAAATTAATTAAATATCTATAAAACCATTTATGATTTCTGAAGATGCAAATAAATAACAATAAACATACCTGATGCTATCGTGGTGGCTCATGAAAGTGGAAAGATAAGCAAAGTACAGTATTAAAAAGCATTAAAATAAAATGAAATGATTTACACATTTGTACTATAATTTGATTAATTTTCTTATCCCTGGGGACATGCAATTTAACCTCTAAAACCAACTGATAAAATTTTAATTAGAATATTATTTCTTTATATATTGATAAGATTTTGATGTCTGTGGAATTGAATAACTTTCTCACTACTGTCAAGGATATGGGTATATGAGCAAACATAAAAGTCAATGTCATCTTTCTAAAAGTACCTGTGCTATACACTTTGAGGCTTAATAAACATCACCTCCAATAATTCCTATTATAAGCATATGATATAATAGACATGAAACCTTAGTAAAACCAATGTAAATTTTAGAAGTGAAATCTTGGTAAAAATCAATATAAATTATTCTCTCAGTAAAAATGCACAAATTAAAGAAAAACATACACATACACAAAAAAAGGAGTAAAGAAATAAATCATAATTCTTGTATTTGGAATCTTAATGCTATGTTTTCGGTCTTCTTCTAGAATTTCATAATGAAGCATGTAATGTGAGCATATCCACCCTCTGCTCAATTCCTCCTACTCTCCTTTATACTCTCATGCCATTGCTCTCCTCTCAACTTCATATCCTCTTCCTCTTTTATACTAATGAATTGAGTCCAATTAGTATTGCCCATATGAACATGGTCTTTAATATGGTGATGGGGGACATAAGAGTGTTAGCAGCCCTGACTCTTCCTTGCCTAGTAACCATCAAACCCCAGTAACTCTTCAACTATTGGTGATCCCCAGTGAGCCACTCCCCGATTCAGGCTGGATTTTTTAATATCTTGATCATGTGAAGGCAACCACAGCTGCTGTGAGCATGAGTACAACAATCCTGCCATGCTAAGAAGGCACTGGTCACTCTCTACCCTCAACCTCTGGCAGCATTTGGATAATTTCTGCCTCCATTTTATTATTTTTTTAA
>NW_026587216.1:15473644-15483363 GCF_907164565.1 Psammomys obesus | reverse complement strand
TATTTATTTATTTATTTATTTATTTATTTATTTATTTATTTATTTATTACAATTTATTCACTTTGTATCCTGGCTGTAGCCTCCCTCTTTTTCTCCCAGTCCTACCCACCCTCCCTCTTCTTCCCCTATGCTCCTCTCCAAGTCCATTGATAGGGGAGGTCCTCCTCCCCTTCCATCTGACTCTAGCCTACCAGGTTTCATCAGGACTGGCTGCATCCTCTTCCACAGTAACCTGGCAAGGCTGCACTCCTCCCTAACCCCCAAGGAGAGGTGATCAAAGAGCCAGCCACTGAGTTCATGTCTTAAATCTATATTTCTATAGAAGCAAAACAAGGAGGACCCTAGGGAAGAAGCTGAAACCTCATTTTGAAGGGTTAGAAGGGTAGACATCAGAAGTAGGAGAAGACTGGGAACAGGACAGGAGCATTCCACAGAGGAACTCTGAAAGACTCTACCCAACAGGGTATTGAAAGAGATACTGAGACTCATAGCCAAACTTTGGACAGAGTGCTGGAATCCTTATGGAAGAAGGGGAAGATAGAAAGACCTGGAGGGGACAGGAGCTCCACAAGGAACTGACAGAGCCAAAATACATAGGCCCAGGACGACCTGGAGAGACCAATACTTGTTTCCATTTTCATGTTTTTGTTAAGCGTTAGAGAAGGGCTTTGTGACATACGTATTCCATTATTAATGGATGAGAACTCCATAGTCACTTATTCTATGTACCCATTGCTTTTCTTCTTGTGGAGAGAATCTTAAATCTAATAAAAAATTATTTAGTTGCCATATTAAGTCTTATCACTATCGTACTAATGGCAATGCTGCTTATAATTATGTCTCATAGGCATTACAGCTTGGTAACGCTTTTGATGATTTTCTCCAAGTTGCCTAAATTGTTCATTCTAATACTACTGAAAGCTAGCCAGCAGAATTACAATATGGAATTTTATTACTTAATTAGAATAAAGAATGTTAATAATAATTAGTGATGTTTAAACAAACATCACTAAATGAGAAAAAAATAAACTCTTAAGTGCAGGATCATAAAATATTGCCTGGAATGAGTAAAAACAAAGATTATACTTCCTTAATATTTTATAATTATCATATATTACTTTTACAGTCAAGCCATTAAATGCTTAAGATCATGAGATAGATTTTGTTACCTTAAAATAAAATTTCATGAATTCCATTGATGAGAAGTGAGGGGATATGAAGAAACTTAAAAGATATTTTTCACCTGGATACTAAGTTGTTATTGTCACAGTTTTCTTCCTGTAAATATGCTATGGAATGATGGTGGTAACATGAGGATTTAAAACAAAGTTGATCCAATTAAAAAATGGGGAACAGAGCTAAACAGAGAATTCTCGACAGAGGAATACCGAATGGCAGAGAAACACTTAAAAAAATGCTCATCCTCATTAGCCATCAGGGAAATGCAAATTAAAACGACCCTGAGATATCACCTTACACCCATCAGAATGGCCAAAATGAAAAACCCAAGGGACAACACATGCTGGAGAGGTTGTGGAGAAAGGGGAACCCTCCTCCACTGCTGGTGGGAATGTAAACTGGTACAACCACTCTGGAAATCTATCTGGCGCTTTCTAAGACAATTAGGAATAGTGCTTCCTCAAGACCCAGCTATACCACTGCTAGGTATATACCCAAACTTTGCTCAAGTACACAAAAGAGATATTTGCTCAACCATGTTTATAGCAGCTTTATTTGTAATAGCCAGAACCTGGAAACAACCCAGATGTCCATCAACGGAGGAATGGGTACAGAAATTGTGGTATTTTTACACAATGGAATACTACTGAGCAATCAAAAAGGAGGAAATCATGAAATTTGCAGGCAAATGGTCGGATCTAGAAAAGATCATCCTGAGTGAAATATCCCAGAAGGAGAAAGACAAACACGGTATATACTCACTTATATAGACCTATAACATATGATAAACATAATGAAATCTATACACCTAAAAAAGATAATCAAGAGAGCGGACATGGGGTAAGATTATCAATCCTCGTTTTGAAAGACAGATGGGATGCACATTAAACATTGACAGGAGTCTACTGAGCGCATTTGAAAGACTCTAACTAGCAGTGTTTTCAAAGCAAAGACTCATGACCAAACCTTTGGCAGAGTACAGGGAATCATAAGAAAGAAGGGGAGTTAGTCTGATGAGGAAAGGATAGGAGCTCCACAAGGACCAAATATATCTGGGCACAGGGTCTTTTCTGAGACTGACATGCAACAAAGGACCATGTATGAATGTAACCTAGAACTTCTGCTCAGATGTAGCCTGTGGTAGCTCAGTAACCAATTGGTTTCCCATAGTGAGGGGGAACAAGGACTATTTCTAACAGGAACTCAATGACTGGCTCTTTGGCCTCCCCACCCCCCAAGGGAGGAGCAGTCCTGTTAGGCCACAGAGGAGAGCTTTGCAGCCAGTCCTGAAGATACCTGATAAAACAGGAAGGGAGATGAGGGAGGGAGGGACTGGGAGGGAATGAGGGATCGGGACATGGCTGGGATACAGAGTTAATAAAATGTAATAAAATGTAACTGATAAGAAAAAAATAAAAAATAAAATTAAAAAAAATAAAAAAATTAAAATAAAACAAAGCTCCAACAAATTAAATCACACCCACAAACCGTATTTATTGAGAAAGAGGGTCAAGAGAAAAATGCCTCCAAATATATAGAAGACATTTTAGTAATAATGTGTTTTTAAAAATGAAAATACTTTCAGTAGTAAATAAGGATTCGTGGAATCCAGATGACATTATGTCATGACAAGTGCTAGGCACCGAGTCTGATCCCAGTGGTGTACCTGTGCCTCTAAGAAGACTACTGGGGTGGATCTCCTCAAGCACCTGGGATTGTGTTTGCTGATGCTGCTAGCTGTAAGGGTCAAAGAGCCCCAGAGGGAAGAGTTCCAAGAGCTAGTTCCCAAAGGCTAAGGTACAAAAGTACTTATTTCTTATATGGTCTATCATTTGCTAACTTCTCACATCATATTAGTAAACATTTCAATGTCAAGCTTATTAATATTTCTGAATATTGAACATAGTCACACTAGGATATTCTGTCATCTTCCATTTTAATTTTGTTAGAAAATATGGCAAAAAGAATTAAAGTCAACTGTAAAAAATATCACATTTCTAATATTTAATATATGAACTTGTATATAAATAACTTATTTTTGAATTTGATATACTTCGAAAAACACTTGGAGTGCAGCATTAATATTCTTCTCACATAACCATGCTCTATCTTCTACTGTGCAGTTTCTTAGAAAAATCAGATAACTAAAGCACTAATAGAAATAGATTGCCAATACATAAAACGTTTCTTTTTACTTTAATTGCTGCATGACATTTCAGTTTACAGGTACATGTATCTTTAATGTGAATAGCACAGCCTTTAACTTGCTAGAGTTAAATTCAGAAAAAATAAAATAAAACAGATGACCCTATTTTTGCCAAAGTCTAAGCCAGGGAAAGAATCTCAACAGTGAAGCATTCATCATGATAATAGCCAAGAAGTCAACTGAATTTCTTTTCCAAAGAAGAAGAGAGTCACACCAAGCCATTTTCAGAGAATTTTATCTTTTTTCACTCGTCAAAGTCTCAAAGTAAATTGTTTACATATTTAAAGCACTCAGCTAAAATAAACTGAAGTTGGAGCCTCTGAGAAGTAGTCTATATTTTTATGTCTATAGCTCAGTCACCTCTATAGAAAACAGAATAATTTTATATAAAAATGTCCTCAGCAAAAAACTCAGATATAAGTATATCACAACAAATCTCTTCTTACTTGGTTTTGCTTATAATGTTAGTATTAATTAAAGTTCCCAATTGGCAATATCTTCTATATTTTTGTTAATTTTCAAATTACTTTACTGAGTTCATATATACATATAATGTATTTTGTTCAAATCCATTTCACACTCCATTTTCTTCTCTATCTTCTCCAACACTTTTCTCTCCAATTCATGTGTCCTCCTTTAAAAAAAAAATCTAGTGAGTACATTTAAATGCTGTGGATATTTGTGTATATAGAAAATTCAATTTGAATGTGTCACTGGATGCCTGCACTCAGTTGTATTCAGGAAAATAATTTTATAATGAGAAATAATGAATATCAAGTTGAATGATAACTAAAACAGTCTATTTTAAAAGAAGACAAAACAGACTCAGATTTACAATGACACATTTGGCATCTGTCGTACAGAAAAAAAATTGATGAACAGCAGCTACTTATGCTGCTTATTTTTTTTTAGCAGTTTAAACTGAAGAAAATATATCAAGACTTTATGTCAAGTGGCTGGTTAAAAACAGGTAATTAGATTATTAGGGTCCCCAAAACATTTCTTTCATTGGTAAACTGCTCTCATTCAATTCATTGCCTTCAGCTTTTTATTTGCCATTATCTAGTGTTTTTCTTTAGATTTTCTTCAATGGAGGCTTATGTACAGGTGCTAATTTTTGCTTTTGGTGTTGCCATGTCTTTCAGATACCAACTTTGTCCTTTACTGACAAAATAATAGTTATTAATATCAACCCGAGAAAACACCCAGAGTGAAAACCCAATCTCTGTTTAAAAAAAATTTTTTAAATTTTAAATTTTAAATTCAGAGAAATTTATAGAAAAAATAACTATGATGAATACTATTAGAATTGTGATAAAGCATGTGAACAACCTGAAAAATCTTTATATTTATTGTAATCTTGAATGAGAGTCCAGTCTAAAATGTGTCTATGTAGCTATGGCTCCTTATTGCCAAGTAACACTGTCAGCCCAACCTAGCCATCTATGTGTGCATAGTGAGACTATCGATCCTGGAGGAGAATATACTATTTCTGGTTTTGTAAGCAATATATATCTGAGCGCACTTAAATACAGATAAGTATAGATCGCATCCCTCATCAAAGATGCTTTATTATTTGAAGCAGAAAAAGATCTTTCTGAAAGCCAGAACTAGTCAAAATGAAGAGAAAAACTGACTGTGGGGTGCCCAGCTGTAACTAATACATCTAGCATAAGACCTGGAGAGATGGCTCAGAGGTTAAGAGCACTGGCTGGCTCTTCCAGAGGTTGTAAGTTCAATTCTCAACAACCACATCTACAGCATCTGTCTTGCTCCCGAGGCTCAGGTAATATCATGGGACAGGGTATTAAAAGATTGTTGAAAGCCAGAAAATCATGAAGACTGCTATGAAATTGTGCCGTCTGCTTATGTATGACAGACAGGCTACACTCATGAAATAGCAACAGCTTACTTACCTAGAAAGAGACTTGATCAATTCCAACAATTGATCCATTCCAATATAGATTTGGGGAAATCTCACAGGGTTGGGGAAGCACCTGGAGATGAAGTGTCATTAGAAATTAACAATGGATGAGAAAAGAAGTCTTAGTCTTGCCCAAGGATGAACCCTGATTGCTTAACTAGCACCAAGTGTCAGCCTGGAAAAAAATAAACACAGACAATGCTGAATGGATTTAACAGGTTGTATGTACACATATACACACATATATGTATTCATTAATATATATATAATTAAATGTATATTCAATAAAATCAATATATATTCCACAATAAATATTTATTGAATATAGTCAATATATCTATTCAATATATCTCTATATATAATATTCTCTCTCCATATATATATATATATATATATATATATATATATATATATATATATAACAATGATTAGTGATAAGTAGCTTTGCATTTGAGGGCGATATAGGGAACAGACACAGGAGGAGTAGAAGGAAGGAGAGAAAGTGAAGAAATGATATAATTGTAAAATATTCCTTTATGTTATTGCACATTGGATGTTTCAGCTCAGCTTCTGTGAATATCTGTGAGTAACAAAATACCATCATAATAGTTCAGTATCACTATAAGGTTTGCTGAGTCATGGAGCAAGTACATCTGTTTTTCTAATAAATTTTCCTTCTTACAGCTTCTTTTTGCAATGAAGTTCTTGACTCTGTAATTGAGTTCTAGTTCCTCCAATTTCCCACACTTTGATACAGCATTTATGTATGTGTCTCTTTAGCAATTTAAAGGGTAGTAATAGACATTCACGCTTTTTCTTTCTTCTTTTCATCTATATATTGTTTGTAATTAAGTAGACTGTTTCCTTCTTGGTGAAATAATTTTTCCTATGTTTTGACTAAGAATGTTTATTATGCATACATTTAAGTTTGTACATTGAGTAGCAAGTTACTCATTTGGAAAAAATATTAATTAAAATATTTTATTTTTTATTGTTTGTGAGTTAAATGTATGTGAGAGAGTGACTGTGTGTGTATCACATATACATGTGGAGGTCAGAAAACAAACAACATTTGAGAAGTTTATACACAAATATTCAATTTATATCCTTTTAGCTTTCCTGTCTACTGTTACTACTTCCTTGCATCCCATTCCATCTTAAAATCAAGACCTACTCTTCCTTACAAAGAAAATACATGAGTCCATTTAGTGTTTTTCTTATGTCCATATGTTTAGTGCTGACCATTTGTTATTGGATAACTTATAAGCAGATTCATCCCTGAAGGAACTGATTGTAATATTCCCTCCAAGAGTCATAGACTATTAATCAAAATCCTCAGTGCCAAGCATGCAAAACCTCTCATCAAGTTCTTGGTCAGAAGGATCCAAGAGATTCCTAAAAATTATGGGCCATTGTCAGTATACTTTATTGTCTCTCAGAACTTGAAGGTAAAGACTATATTGCTAAAGACACCATGTACTTTAGGCATGGGACATTGATGAATAGAACCATAAGTGGTCTGGAATATTCTCTAAACCACTGCATCTCAGTATTGGAAGTTGCTATGCAAGCTTCTAAGAGAGAAAAGTAATCACAGTTCAACCCAGTTCTGAAGCCTATGCATCATAATACCAGCACAGCAAGACATGTCCTATGGTGGAGACAACCTCCCAAGAGTAGGGAGCCTTGCAGAAGAGTCGGGGGAAGGATAAAGCAGCCCAGAAGAACTTGAGCTCCACAAGAACACCAACTATCTCAACTAACCTGGAATCAGAGGGGCTTGTGGAGTCGGAAACATCAATCAATGACCAGGCATACATACCCAATGGGCAGTTTGACCTCCTTGTGGGTTCCCCAGAAAGGGGGTGATAGATAGCAATCTCTGATACAGTCTCTTTTGCATGCTTTTCAATCTCTTCACCCTGACATGGCTGGCTTGCCAGGACATTTTGAAAGAAGAAGTACACAGTCATGATGAGACTGGAGGTGCTGGAGTTGAGGGATGTGGTCTCCCCTTTTCTGAGGGGGAAGGGAGAGGGAATAGGGAGAGGAGAGAGGGCTACAGGGAGAAAGAAGAGGAGGGCGATAGCTACAATTGAGAAGTAAATGAATAACTAAATTAAAAAAATGTAGCAAGAAAAAAGAATGTATAGAATACAAAATACAACTTCTTTTCTTTAAAGAGAAATAAAGAAAATATTGCAAAAGTTTTAGAGGGTCTGAAATATTTTAATTGTTGTGTTAAATGACAATTTTAATTGTACCAGTCTATGTGGTAAGTGTGAAGTCATGATTCTTTAATGGAATATGGAATGATTACATCAAGTTAATCACATTTATATAACCTCAAATATCTGTTATCTTGTTATAAGAACATCTAAAATTTACTCTCAGCAATTGTGAAACAAATAAGAAAATAATACATTATCATTACACATATTCACCAAAATGTGAAACAGAACCTATAAAATGGCATTACCCTTCCTACTCTCTTGGCCACCATTGCCTTTATGCCTTAGAGAATGGAACCATCACTACGCTCAAGGGTTCTGAGTTTGTTTTTACTTCCATGTATTAGTGTAAGTATCATGTATTGATCTTCCTGTGTTCTGGTTACTTCATTTATTTTATTGATTACCCAGTGCTTCAGTGTTTTCATAAAAGACCATTTCTTTCTCTGTAAACACTGTGTAATACTGTTTCACATGCAAATAAGTGACATTTTCTTTACTCATCCATCTACGAATAAACATTATTGCTTTGATTTCAAATTATGAAGTAGTTATGCTTGAGTTTGGAGAGAAATGCCATGCAGCTTTCTGCAAATGGTTACAGTAATTTAAATTCACACCAGACTGTATACAAGCATTGCACTTTCTCCAAATTCTAAACATTAGCTTTTATTATATCGACACTAGATATTCTACAAGAGTAAAATGTCTCAAATTTTATCTTGAATATTATTATGATTATCTGTATTGATTACTTTCTCATGTATATTAGATAGCTTTTTGCATCTTCTTTAACAAATGTATACTGAAACCCCTAACTTATTCTTATTTTGAAATTTTGTTTTCTTGCAGTTAAATTGTATGAGTGCCTTTTATATTTTCTTTATGTACCTCTTATCAGGTGTACAAACTGAAAATATTTTCTTCCTGCTACTAACTTGTCTCTTCAAGGTGTTAATTGCTGAATTGGAGCTTGTTGATTTGTCTTATTTGTATCTCTTTATGGTCTGATCACATCCAGAAAACTCACTAAGCAGGGTATTAACTCTAAAGGGTTTCTCTCTATTTACTCCCAGGATTTCTGTATTTCCTTATCTTTGTTTCTATTTAATCATTAATGTAATGTCAGGAAATAATTAAATTCAATTCATATATATATATTTTTTCCCAATGATATTTATGGTAGTTATAATTTTCTATTTATATAATTTTGGAAATTTTGTCAAAATTCGTGGAACATAGGTGTGATGGTATATTTCTGTGTGATGTGTTCTGTTCCATTAGTTAGTGTCCCTTAATTATTATAACTTAGTGGTCAAATTTGACCTTCATTATAGTTTTACTTTTGTTTGTTTATTGCCAGATATGATTTCTCTATGTAGCTTTTGCTGTCCTGGACTCACTTTTTAGACCAGGTTGGCCTCAAACTCAAGAGATCCACCTGTCTCTGCTTCCCTATGTGCTAGAATTACAGGCGAGCTCCATCACACCCAAATGACCTTCATTATTGTGTTGAGATCATTTGTTGAAATCTTGCTCTCTGATGTGATCAGTTTTTGTTGTTGTTTTGTTTTGCTTGGATATTCTGGTGGCATACGAATCTTAAGATAATTTTTGCTTTTATATGTACTAGCATTTTGATTTTATTTTCACTGACTACTGTGATTGAATATTGAGAGTTTTGGATTACCTTTCTATGTGACTTTGTCATGTTTGAGCTCTCTAATTATTCTTTTAATTTTTTTACATTTAGTTATTTATTGCAGTTATTAACTTTGTATCTCAACTGTAGCTCCCTCCTTCATCCTCTCACAATAGCACACTCCATCCCTCTTCTCTACCCCTGGCCCTCCCCCAGTCTACTGATAGGTATCATCAGGACTGGCTACATTGTCTTCCTCTGTGGCCTGGTAAGGCTACACCTCCCTCAGGGGGAAGTGATCAAAGAGCCAGCCACTGAGTTAATGTCAGAGGCAGTCCCTGTTCCCTTCACTAGGGAACCTACTTGTATCCTGAGCTGCCATGCACTACATCTGAGCAGGGATTCTAGGTTATTTCCATGCTTGTTTCTTGGTTAGAGTATCGGTCTCAGAAAAGACCCCTTGGCCCAGATTCTATATCTATCTATCTATCTATCTATCTATCTATCTATCTATCTATCTATCTATCTATCTATCTA
>NW_026587216.1:15417581-15473634 GCF_907164565.1 Psammomys obesus | reverse complement strand
CTATCTATCTATCTATCTATCTATCTATCTATCTATCTATCTATCTAATTTATTGTTCTCCTTGTGAAGCTCCAGTGCCCTCCAGGTTTTTCGTCTCCCCCTTCTTCAATAAGACTCCCTGCACTTTACCCAAAGTTTGGCTATGAATCTCTGCCTCTGCTTTGATACTCTGCAGGGGAGAGTCTTTCAGAGGCCCTCTGTGGTAAGCTCCTATTCTGTTCCCTGTTTTCTCCTTCTTCTGATGTCCATCCTGTTTGCCTTTCTGAATGAGGATTGAACATCTTACCCAGGGTCCTCCTTTTTGCTTCTTCAGGTTTCATACAGATTCTAGTATGATTATCCTATAATATGTTTAATATCCATTTATACCTTTGGAGAGGAAATGATTAAATCACTAGAAGAAATAATAGTCTTTTAAATTTTAAAAATTAATATTTTTGGTCTCCCGGTAAGTTTTTCTCTAAGTATTTTTCTTTTCTGGTTATTTAAATACTACTTTTTTTCTAGTTCTTTTACAACTAGTGAATTGCTATTGTACAGTAATATTATTAATTTTGTGTGATAAATCTGGATCTTGGATCATCACTCAATTTATTAGTTTTCACTAGTTTTTTGAGGAATTCCAAGTTTGTTTAACATAAATATATACACGCAAATCTCACATTCTATATTTGTATAGATTCATATAATATGAACCCGTTGACAATTTCATTTTTAATTTATTTGAATTTTGTATTATTACTTTTAGTTAATAACTCTACCTGTGATTTTAACATTATATTAAGTAGCAGCTGTGAATAATTTGACCATTTGCTTTTAGAATAAGATGGATCATTTAGAAATTTCACTGTATTGAAATCCATTACTTCCACAGAGAGTTTTGTAGAAGTTTTTTCCGCTTATTTCTTCGATTTGTTTACTGTTACTTTTTTTTTTAATTTTGGAGGTTAAAATATGATCATATCACTTCCCGCTTTCCTTTCTACCTCTGGAACTATCCCATGTATTATTCCTAGCTCTTTTTCAATTTCATAGCCTGTTTTCCTATTAGCTGTTGTTATATGTGAATATATTCCTCAATATAACCTGTGCAGTCTGTCTGTGTGCCAAAATGAGCATTTGGTATTAGATAGCTCTTTGAGATTATTTTTCCCACTGTTAGCATTCCTCAGTTGCTTCTAATTCTTTTCATAACTGGTGGTGTATTGAGTAGGGCTGGTGCCTCTTTTTCATCTGTTAAGATGATGTTTTGGCTAGATTGCTCTCCTTGTGGAGCTCCTGTCCCCTCCAGGTCTTTCTTTTTTTTTTTCCATTGGAAAATATATGTTATATAATATTTTAGACAGTTTGATTTGGTTTACACACAAAGAAATAAAACTTAATTATATTGAGAAATTGTTCTTTTTTTCTAATATATTTTTAACTTTTATTAATTACATTTTATTCACTTTGTATCCCCCCATAAACCCCTCCCTCCTCTCCTCCTAAACCCACCTTTCCTCCCCCTTTTTCACACATGTCCCTCCCCAAGTCCACTGATACAGAATGTCCTCCTCTCCTTCCTTTTGATCCTAGTCTATCAGATCTCATCAGGAGTGGCTGCATTGTCATCTTCTGTGGCCTGGTAGAGCTGTTCCCACCTCAGGGGGAGGTGATCAAAGAGCAGGCCAATCAGTTCATGTCAGAGTCAGTCCCTGTTCCCATTACTATGGAACCCACTTGGACACTGAACTGCCATGGGCTATATATGTGCAGGAGTTCTAGGTTATCTCCATGCATAGTACTTGGTTGGAGTATGAGTTTCTGGAAATTCCTGTGTTCAAATTTTTTGGTTCTGTTGCTCTCCTTGTGGAGTTCCTGTCCTCTCCAGATTTTACTGTTTCCCACTTCTTACATAAGATTCCATGCACTCTGCCCAACAGTTGGCCATAAGTTTCAGCATCTGCTTTGATAGTCTGCAGGGCAGAGCCTTTCAGAGGCCCTCTGTGTCAGGCTCTTAACTTGTTTCCTGTTTTCTTCTTTTTTTGATGTCCATCCTCTTTGCCTTTCGGGATGGGGATTGAGCATTTTAGTCAGAGTCCTCCCTCTTGGTTAGTTTCTTTAGGTACACAGATTTTAGTAGTTTTATCCTATATTATGTGTCTATATGCGTGAGTATATATACCGTGTGTGTCTTTATGCTTCTGGGACAACTCACTCAGGATGATCCTTTCCAGGTCCCACCATTTACCTACAAATTTCATGATTTTCTTGTTTTTCATTGCTGAGTAATATTCCATTGTGCAGATGTACCACAATTTCTCCATCCATTCTTCAGTTGAGGGGCATCTGGGTTGTTTCCAGCTTCTGGCTATTACAAATAAAGCTGCTACAAACATGGTTGAGCAAATGTCCTTATTGTGTACCTGAGCCTCTTTTGGATATATGCCTAGGAGTGGTATGGCTGGATCTTAAGAAGGCGTTGTTCCTAGTTGTCTGAGAAAGAGCCAGATTGATTTCTAAAGTGGCTGTACAGGTTTACATTCCCACCAGCAGTGTAGGAGGGTTCCCTTTTCTCCACAACCTCTCCTGCATGTGTTGTCTCTTGAGTTTTTGATCTTGGCCATTCTGATGGGTGTAAGGTGAAATCTCAGGGTCATTTTGATTTGCATTTCCCTGAAGAAGTGTCCTTGTGGTATTGTGGAACATCTTTTGGATATATGCCCAGAAGTGATATAGAGGGGTATTGAAGTAGGTCTATTTCCTTTTTTCTGAAAAACTTTGAGAACGGTTTTCACAGTGGTTGCTCATTGTGCACCACAACCTGCAATGGAAGGGTATCCCCCTTGCTACACATCCTCTCCAGCATGTGCTGTCACCTGAATTTTTGATCATAGCCATTTTTATGGTTGTAAGATGGAATATTAGAGTCATTTTGGTTTGAATTTTCCTGTTAACTAAGGATGTTGAACATTTCTTTAATTATCTCTTAGCCATTAGAAATTTCTTTATTGAGAATTCTTTGTTTAGTTTTGTATCCCAATTTTCTGAATTTTTGGTTGTTTGGTTTTCCTTTTTTATTGTTATAATTTATTACAATTTATTCAATTTGTATCCTGCCTGTGGCTCCCTCCCTCATCTCCTCCCTTCTTTTTCTCCTCTATGCACCTCCCCTAATCTACTAGGTAGATTAGTACCAAGGTATCGATGCAGAGGCTGAGACTCATAGCCAAAGTTTGGGCAGAGTGCAGGGAATTTTATGAAAGAAGGAGGAGATGAAACACCTGGATGGGACAGGAACTCCAAAAGGAGACCAACAGAGCCATAAAAACCCCGGGGGCCCTAAAGAGAATGATACTCTAACTAACAACAATGCATGGAGAGGACCTAAAACCCCGGCTCAGATGTAGTTCATAGACTCAGTCTTCAAGTCGAGTCCACAGTGAGGGGAGCAGGGACTTTCTTTGTCAGGAACTCAGTGGCAGGCTCTCTGATCACCTCCCTCTGAAGGGGGTGCAGCCTTGCTAGGTCACAGAGGAAGATAAAGCAACCAGTCCTGATGAGACCTGATAGGCTAGGCTCAGACAGAAGGGGAGGAGGACCTCTACTGTATCCCATTTTTAAATACTCTTCTTTGGTTTGTTGCTGTTTAATTTATTGAATTCTTTATGTATTTTAGATATTAGCTCTCTTTTGGATGTAGAGTTGGTGACGACCATTTCCTAATCTGTAAGGATGCCATTTTATCTTCTTGACAGTGTACTTTTCCTTGCAGAAGCTTTTCATTTTCATGAGGTCCCTTTTATTATTTGTTTATCTTAGAGCCTGAGCTGTTGGTGTTCTGTTCAGAATGTTGTCTCCTGTACCAATGCATTCAAGGCTACTCCCCAGTTTTTCTTCATTGTTGAAGAATAGAAATAGACCCAGATTTATCCCCCTGCACAAAAGTCATGTCCAAGTGGATCAAAGACCTCAACATTTCTTGATACATTTTTCTTTCTATTTTTAAGATATACATATTTTAATACAACAAATTCTAGAGCTCAGAATCTCATGTACACTTCTAAGAAATAATTTCCAATCAAATATTGAGGCAAGTTGATTATGATACAACACACTTAGAAGAAATGGCTATAATAAAAATTAATATATATGAGATAAAAATATTATAAACATGTTTATATACTGTTTATTTTTTTCTATATTTACATGTGTAGATTTTTTAATGTATATTTGCAAAACTAGTATTTAAAAGCCCATTAATTTGGGGTGCTTAAATTCAAGCATTTTAATGTTAATTCTTAGCATTTAAAATTGAAATTAAATAAAAATGTATACTACCATATATGTATGGATGTTTATATATGTTGTTGAATATAAAATGGTGTTGGGCTAAATAATGTTTATTATTAGCCCTACAGTTATCTCAGTGGTATTATTTAAGCTGATATTACAATTAATCAGACACAGATACCTGTTAAATATTATAATTGCCTTATTTACCTTGGACTATGCAGATATTTCACTTATGTTGTTTCAATAACCTCACCATCCACCTCCAAGCTGACATCCAATGCCATTCTCCTTAACCATCCTTATCTGGGCTACCTTCCATCCATAATCTTATAAATACTTGCTTTTGGTCTTCATCTGGGCCTTTCCATGTCATTATTGGATTCCTTCCTCCCAGCCCACATGGTGCCTTCTCCATGCTAACTTGTCATGGTGGCCTCCTTCCCATCCATTGTCTTTTCTTCCCATGATTCTTCTCTTCCCAGAACTCAGGACCCTTAGCCAAGCTAACCCTATTCTGCCCTGCTCAGCTTAGGCCTTTTAATTTTGATATATTTTTCATGATTGCTCATTCAAGATCATTTGTATTTGTAAAATTTTCAACATTCTCTGTCTTCTTAAGCTCTTGATTTATACCTTTGTCCCCAGGAAACTATGGTCTTACTTTCTAGTTATTTTTTTTTTCCATGTGTGTGTGTCCTACTATATTATCCATGTTGGAACCTCTGGCATGGATATGAGATGAACCAATACTTTGTTGCTATAGCTTGGGGTCCCTATGTGTATTCGCTTGATCTTCTGTGTCTTATGCACCATTCAAGCCCAGAGTTTTCTTATCTTAAGGATCTACATATTTTGAAATTAGGTTGCTAGGGTCCCTTGCTGTTATTTTACCTTCTTCACTTCTTTTAATATTTGATATATTTTTATTTTTTAGTGCTCCAAGCATATTGCTTTTAAAAGTTATAGCCCTTGATAGACTCATATAATGTCATTTGTTTACTTTTTAACTGATTTAATTCAGTTACTATTTGTCTTATCGTACACAGGTCAAGCCCTCTCTATTCTGTCTATACCTTGAAATCATAAAGTGTGATTGATTATCCTTTATTTTTTGTGTATGTTATCTTTATTCCTAAGGGAACTCTTGTTTGTTACCTGTTGATGGACCTGTAGTTTCTCCTTCTTTTGTTTTTGCTCCTTTTTTTTTTAATTTTCTTCATGCCATTAATTTTTTCCTAATAAAATTTGGCTATTTATATTCCTGGCAGTTATTGATATATAATGACATAATATTATTGTTTTCTGTTTATTTTGACAGATCTACCTTGGTGTTTTTAGCAGTTTATGTGTTTTCTTTATCTTGTCTGCTGTATATTATAGTTAGGAAAGATTATTGCTCAAAAAGAGCAAAAAATCTAAAGTATAATTGTTCATAAAGACAAATATTTTTTTAGTCCAAATTGGCTGCACTACTCAGCAATACTGCAAATTAAATGCAAACTTATGATTCAGTCACATAATTACTGTGGTATAATAAGAGACAGAAATCCGTATTTAAGAAATTAGAAGGTCTGTCCTGGAAAATGTTTATAAACAAACTGGACAGAATTCACCTTGAAAACAGTTCAGTAACCAGCACTTATAAAACTCAGTCATTAGTTTTATATAAAGTCATGGTTGTTTGTTGTTTTTACTGTAAACCATAGAAAAGCTTTCCTGCACATGTGTACTGATAACCTACCTCTGATGAAAAGTTTAAAAAATAGATTTTTCATAGACTGTTCAACTTATCATTGTTCTTATTAATGTGGTCTCCCTCATTTTGTCATATATCCTTACTCTTATCTAACCATCTATATTACTCTAAACATTGCCAAAAGAGAACAGCATTTTTCACAGATTATGTTGCACCGTATTTTTTCATTTGTCTATTTGTTTATTTATTTATTAATTTATGTGTGCACAGTCTTGATTTCTAAAATTGTGACAATGTTTGTGTGAGTTTTTCTCTCTTTCGTTCTCTCTCTGTGTGCATGTGTATGTGTGAAAGAGAAAGACAGAGAGAGAGAATATGTTTGCATTTGTATTCTTTGCCTTAAACTATTGCTTTGTGAATTATGAGAAATTTACCTGGAAACATTAATATTATAGCAGTCTTCTTCCACCTTCCAATACAGTCTTTCTTGCATGCTTCCTGTCTACTCTTTTACTCTTTCTTCCACATTCTAACAGTTTTGAAATCAGTGTTAACTTAATTTTAATATGTTATGACCAGAAGTGAATCATTGAAATAGAAATGATTCATTCCTTTGGAATCTTACAAAAATAACTAATGTGCATTAGTGAAATAGAGCTTAACCTATGGTGAAAGGAATACTGAACCTTTCTTTATTATTGCTTCTTTAATGTCCTTGTGTTCTGCAATTATATTTAGATTTGTGTTATGAATTATATTTTAGTACATTTCACCATAAAATATAAGAAGAAATTATTCGCAGTAATCAGAAAGTCTATCATCTTTTCTCCATTTTGCAAATGCTTCTTACAATTATGGATACTACTTTCAGAATTCATTTAATATTCATATTGAAATAAAGCATCTGTTGAGGCAGATGGAGCAAATGACATCTAGTTCAGCTGTTTAAATAACCCTTAAGGATCAATGTGCAGTTTACAAAAAAATAATTTGTAATTCATTTTGGATTAATTAATTTGAATTTATGATGTTTTATAAAGGCATATTGCAGCTGTTCCCAGTACTGAACTGATTGAATTCAAATGGTTAGACCTCTTAAAACATGTGCTTTGACAGACAAAAGACAATATTCTTCATACTTCATTGTTTATCTTTACAAATAACTACATCCTCAAAAAATCTGGAAAGATAACATACCTGAACACAGCAACTCATTTGCATCATTATCTAGATTCTTATGTTTTCATACTATGAATTTTCTACGTTCTAAAGTAGCTTTTATCAACACAGTCAATTGAGATAATTCAAATATTTTCAAATGCAAGATTTTAATTTTTCTTATATGTACTTCTATGTACTTTCATATTTATAGGCATATTTTTGCATGATGAAGTTCAAAAGCACGAGAGACAACAAAATATTTTTCATATTAATCATGTCTTTAAGTGAAACTTTGTTGTCTCTTATGAGAATTCATTAAATATCAGCATTAGCACCATCATTCACTACTAATTTGGATTCTTTGTGTAGCCCTGGATGTCCTGGAGCTAGCTCTGTAGACCAGGTTGGCTTTAAACTCATTGAGATCCACCTGCCTCCAATGCTCCTATTTCCTTCTTAATGCACAAAAGGCTGCTATGACTATGTCTTTGATAGTTAACACATGACTAATCATTCCATTATCTAGGCAGGTGTATCCTAATGTTCTACTCTGTAGAGGGAATACATGCAACACAATTTCCCTCATTCTCTAATGAAGCTTTCTAAACACCATATTGCCTACTAGAATGCTGAGCTTACCTATCTCCGACAAAACTGACTTCCAAACAAAACTAGTTAGAAGGGATATAGAGGGATGATCCATACTTATCAAAGAAACACTATATCATGAGGATATAACTCTAACAGCATACACACATACATTCAGTTTGACTTTAAAATTCTGCTGGAAGCAACACCAGAGATTAAGCTGAATACATTGGTGGTATTTGATGGCACTAAAACATTCACAGCAATTTTCTAAGTTACCCATTCTATTGCTGTGATGAAACATTATCACCAAAAAGCAAGTTTAGAGGCACAGATTTATTTGTTTTACACTTCCACATTGCTGTTCATGACCAAAGGAAGTCAAGACAATAATTGAAACTTGGCAGGATTCTAAGGCAGGCGCTGTTACTGAGGCTGTGGAGGGGTCCTTCTTCCTTGCTTCTAATGGCTTGTTCAGCCTGCTTTTTTATAGAACTCAGGACTGCCAGTCCAGGGGTGGAACTACCCACAATAGGCTGATCCTTCCTTCACTGATCACTAATTGAGAAAAGGGCTTATAGCTGGATCTTATGGAGGCATTTTTTCAACTAAGTCTCCTTTCTCTCTGACGACTCAATCTTGTGATATGATGATAAACAAAGCCAGATATTACACTAATAGACATATCTTAAGAAAAGATTACACAGAAAAACTAGAAATAGCAGTCAGCTACATAACATCCTATGCAAACACTAAATAATTTGTATTTCTTACAGTAGCCCATGGAACTTTCCCCACATTTATCATATATTAGGTTTTAAAGAAAATCTCAACAAATATAATAAAATAGAAATAACAATCTGTATTAAAATCTGAACGCAATAGACTAAAGACAGATATCCACATCAATAAATACTACAGAAAGTGTAAAGAAAAAAAAAACCTACCATATTTTTAAAAACAATCCTAGAATTGAATTAAAATAAAAACACAACATAACAAAACTATAGGACACAATAAAAACAGTGTTTCAGATACCTTTTATTTTATTTGTTTTGTTTTTTTTAATTGTAAGTACTTACATAAAAATGTGGAGAGACTGAGCAAATGTCCTTTTTGTGTACTTGAGCCTCTTTTGGGTATATGCCTAGGAGTGGTATGGCTGGATCTTGAGGAAGCGCTATTCCTAGTTTTCTGAGAAAGCGCCAGATTGATTTCCAGAGTGGTTGTACAAGATTACATTTCCACCAGCAGTGGAGAAGGGTTCCACTTTTTCCACAACCTCTCCAGCATGTGTTGTCCCTTGAGTTTTTTCTCTTGGCCATTTTGATGGGTGTAAGGTGAACTATTCGTGGAGATAACCTAGAACCCCTGCACAGATGTAGCCCATGGCAGTTCAGTGTCCAAGTGGGTTACATAGTAATGGAAAGAGGGACTGCCTCTGACATAATCTGATTGGCCTGCTCATTGATCACCTCCCCCTGAGGGGGGAGCAGTCTTACCAGGCCACAGTAGAGGACAATGCAGCCACTTTTGATGAGAACTGATAGACTAAGATCAGAAAAGAGAGGAGAACCTCCCCTATCAGTGGACTTGGGGAGGGGCATGCATGCAGAAACGGAAGGGAGGGTGGGATCGGGAGGGGAGGAAGGAGGGGCTTATGGGGGGATACAAAATGAATAAAGTGTAATTAATAAAAAATTAAAAAAAAGAAAAAAATGTGGAGAGATTTCAAATTAATAATGGAATAGTGAAATTGAAGGTATTGGAAAGTAAACAAACTAAACAAACCCAAAACAGTAGATTAAAAATAACCAAAATCAGAGTTGAAATAAGTGAATTAAAAAGAAAAACAAAAACAAAAATCAATTAAAAACTTGTGCAATGATGAGTTGGTTCTTTGAAAAGATAAATAAGGCAGGCAACCCTTTAGCAAAAATATCCAAAAAAAGAGAGAAAAACTCTAAATTAATAAAATTAGAAACAAAATAGAGATATTACTAAAGATTTCAATGAGATTAAAAATCCATAAGGACATATTTTAAAATCTTATATTTTATAAAATTAGAAAAGAAAAAATGGATGAATTCCTGGATGTATAGGATATACCAAAATTAACCAAGGAGGACATGAATAAATTAAGTATATCCATAGCCATCAACTAGATTGAAGTACTAATAAAAAGCTGCTAATATCTGCTATTACCTAAAGGTTACTCCCACGCAACATGCTCAGTCCCCACCCAGCCAGATTGCTCACATCATTCTCCAGGGTCTAATCTGATTCTTGATTTTCCCATCTACACACCCTATCCAACCCACCAGATCTAACAAAGATGGCCAGAATAATAGACTGGGTAATAAAAAGTATCTTCAACAAAACATATTGGGAAAACTGTATGTCTAAATACAAAGAATAAAGTTAGATCTTTATCTATTAAAATTCACAAAACTTACTCCAAATTAATCAAAGAACTAAATGTGAAATCTTAAATAGTTTAACTGCTAGACAAATGCATAGTCAGTACAGTACTTCATATCTGTGTAGGGAAAACTTTAATAGGATCCCACTTGTTCAAGAATGAGGCCAACAAATGACAGCTACCATATCATAAAAGTGAAAAGCTTCTTCATAATTAAAAAGAAAGAGTTAAAAAAAATCTATTCAAAAAGAAGCTTGGGGACCTCAACAAATAGTTGTCTTTCTCATACAAAGATGTAAATTTTGACCAAAATATGCTAGTGGTCCGGTCCCCATGACCATGAGTAGGCAACAAACATTTAAAAGGTACTTATTATTCTTAGCTATCAGGTTAATGCAGGGAGATTTAAAGTATTGATTTCTAAAAAGGGAGTGTCTTGTAAATTACATAGATGTAGCACCTATCAGTAATAAATCTAATAGCCTATAGCTTTGTCAGGAAATAGGAGGCAAGACATGTGATAGGTAGAAATGATTCTAGAAGAGAGCCAGGTACAGGAGATTCAGCTGGCAAGATATGAGGAGGATGAACTCATGGTGCCTGAGCACAGGGAAACAGCCACTTGGCAGAACTAAAAATAGTACAAATGGGATATTTAAGATATGAGGTAGTCAGAAAAGAGCCTAGTTATATGGTCTACTTATTTTTATAATATTTTGAGTCTTATGAGTCATTATTCTGGAAACAGAGAGCCAGGAGAAAAATCTCCATCATATTGAAGCATAGAATCCAAACAAACCTGAGAAATGACCCAAGTAGAGAAACCAAGCCTACCAGAAAAGAAAACAGCTTCTAAGCTCTGTCTTTTCTAGAAAAGAGGCTGAGAAAAAAAAAAAGTGACACTTGAAAACAGCAGCTTTGCACAAACATTAGCAGGCTCTCCATAGCACTGCATTATTCCAGGGATTCAAGGCAGGAATTAGGATTCAGCTGCAGAACTCTTGCAGACCTCAAGGATCTCTGCCCAGACCCAAGGCGAGAAGCCAGTAGGAACCTATCCAGCGAGGAGAAGAGAGGAGTCAGGCATCTGGTGAGCAGGATCCCAGAACCAGGCAAATCACAAAGCTTTCAGGGAATGTAGACCCCAAGTCAGAGGTTTGACATGATCTGGTAAGCAACATCCCAAATCAGGTTGGCACTTGCATCCAGGAGGAAGGCCTAAATGCCTCTCCCTGTGAGCAAAGGGAAGGGCCTTTGCTTGGGGAAAGGCCAAGCAAAGCACAACAGAGGAATCAGGAGTCAAGGAAACAGAAGAAATTCAAACTCAGTCAAACTTCTAATCAGGTAAAACTGTTTAAAAATCACATTTTTATGCTAATAAATAAATAGACGATAGATAAACAAACTGAACTTAAACATTAAAATTAGAGTTTAAATAGTAAAACGTAGTTACCATGGAGAGACTAAAAAATAAAAATAAAAACATTTTCCATATTGAAAGATGAAAGATCCTGTAAAAGAGGACATTTGAACGCAGATAAATTTGTTTTGACTGTCAACAAACAAATAGTATATTCAGTAACAATTGTAGTTTTATACATCCTTCTTAAGAAAGATCAGAACAAGAAAATCTGAACACAGGGAACTTCCCAGAGACTCATACTCCAACCAAGGACTATCCATGGAGATAACCTAGAACCCTGATAATGCAGCCACTTCTGATGAGAACTGATAGACTAAGATCAGAAAGAAGGAGAGGAGGACCTCCCCTATCAGTGGACTTGGGGAGGGGCATGCATGCAAAAAGGGGGGGAGGAGGGAGGGGCTTATGGGGGGGATACAAAATGAATAAAGTGTAATTAATAAAAGTTAAATAAAAATTTTAAAAGAAAGATCAAACGATAATAAACTTAAAGAAGGAGATGAAAGACAGATGCTGGATTAGAGATTGTAGAACAGAGATTCAAATAAGTAGTTCCAAATGAGAAAGGCCCACAGGGCCTTGAGGAAATTACAGCTAGCAGCTCACTGAGATACTGGACAAAAGACTGAGACTATAGGCCAACATGATCAGACTAAATATTATACGCTAGTGTCAAGATTCAATTACTGAATAGAGGAATATATGCTAAATTAGCAATACAGATCCTGTTTGATGTTGCCTTGGAGCAAGGACATAAAGTGGTTTGTGTGCTTCATGTTACAGAGTTTAGAAAGCATATGCATCATGCCATAGGTTCATATTAAGAATTTGTGTGGTTTTTGCCTTGAATTATGAAAAGGATGATTTGGAAATTCCACATTTATTAGCAATTATGACTGTCTTAGAGGTGCCTTTACAGATTGGGGCTGATGGTGTTTTGGCATCTTTATTGGAATGCAACAGTTTTATTAATCATGACATGAAACATGTTACAGATATAATTCTGTAAATCAAACAGTTATGAAAAGATCTAAGAATAATTTAAAGAATATGCACATAGAACAAAAGGGAGATAAAGAATCTCCCAGGGATAGATTTAATGACGCTTTATTGACATTGCATTTTTTAAAAGTCAATGAGACAAGTAGCACAGCTGCTAAAAACAAAACAAAACAAAAACACTAGAGTTTAGAAAAAGACTGATGAACTGCATCAACAAATAAAGGTCCTATTTCCAAAATGGAAATGAAAAGAGGTATGTTGTTTTGGAGAGATTTTACATTTGTTCCAACACAAAATGAAAAACTCTATCTTCCACACAAATAGCTGGAAAGCAGATTTGGCAGAGGAAGGCCCCTTGACCATCCTGGCTACAGACAGACCAACAAAGCAGGTAATGTGTGTTGCTGATCCTGCTACATGGGAATAATTCTAGGAATGGCTGAGATATAAATGTCTATGCATAACCAAGAAAATTGCTGGCTACAGAATCCCCATGACCTACTATCACGTGACATCCTTTCATGTGGCATGTAATGCATATTACAGTTTGGTTATGTAGTACAAGCTAGCTTATAAAGAAAGACCAGTGTCTTTTACCTGCTCAAAGAGAAAAAATAATCATCCTTAACTGACCTATGCACATTGCACATTTTATACTAATGTAACTACAGAAATGCATGATACTTATGAGAGCTTATATATTTATAGAACAAAGGGATAGACATGGCCTTGACAAGACTCCAGGATGCTGAGACCCTAAAATAAATTGAGTCCAGCATTCTGCATGATTTAGCATCAGACTACTTCAGTTGTTTCATCAAAACTTGCTTCCAGGACAACTTCAATGCATCTGTCTATCTCAAATTTTCCAGAATCACATACTGTTCCAAACATAATTTTAGTTAAGCCTGTATTTTCTCAGCATTTAGAGACTGGAAAACAATGTTGCTGCTAGCTTGCTTAACCATTTTTCCCAATTTTTTGGGGCTTCCAACAAATTATCTTAGGCCTCCAATCAGAAGGAAGCAATCTCAAGAAGAACAATATTCTGTTCCCTTAGGTTATGTTAGGTAGGTTTTGGTTTTTCTATTGAGTGATGGATGCTTGTTGTTAGAAAGGGCTTGGTTACAAGTTATTAATAGTCTTAATCAGAGAGAAAACAAGGTATAGGGACTTAGACTCCAGGATTTCTCTCTTGCATTTTCTTTTTCAACACTTCTTTCTTTCTTAGATAATGGGATAAGGTTGAGAAGAAAAGTGGGGAATATAGAAATATGATATAGGAATGATAGGATAAAAGGATAGATTATTGACTATCTCTTCAATTTAGAGCTTTTGTTATTCTCATATATAATTATTATTGATATATTGATATAAAATTTTATAGTGTTACAGAAATAAGGTTATTCTTGATTTATTGGTATAGAAATGTCTATATTGAATCAGAAATAAGGTTTTTTTTTTTGATACATTGGTATAGATTACTGTATAATGATACAGAGTTAAGATTATTTGTAATACATTGGTATAGACTATTATATATTGAAACAATTTAAGGTTAATTTTGATACACATATGTATGTATGTTATAACTCTTGTATAAGGTACTGGGACTTTATAACTCATATAAAAACACAATGTTTACTTCCAGTCCTTTTTAAAGTTGCTATTACAAAGTGTTTAGGATAATTAAGTAATACAAGTTAACAGTTATTCATTTGGGAACTTATTGTGAAATTTATCTTCTGTAATGATTACATGGAAAAGGGTGTAATCAGAGGTCAAAGATCACATTATTAAAACAGGTCAAGATGAAGAGGTTTTGAAAATCAATATCAGATTTTGTGTGTTTGGTCATTTATTGAGAGGGGTTCTCACTACAGATACCTGCCTTGACTAGAACTCTTCTATGTTTACCCCACAGACATGGAACACTTAGAAATATAGTGCTGTTACCTCACTAGTGGGGGGATGAAAACTCGTGCCATCATGTCCAGCAAATGACTGGCTTCTAATTGTAAAATCATTTTACAGCTTATTTAGCTGTCCATTTGTAAATACTGCTCAATTTCCAATGTCTTTTCTCTGTGCTCTTTTTGTCACAAAACTGCAATTGCCCCATCTATGTTTATCTTGTAAATGCACATCTATGCTTTTAGCCCTGAATGTATTTTAATAAAATATGAACATCATGCAAGAACTGAATTTTATCTGAATTCTATTTTCTTATATACACTTCTTTCTTAAAAAGTGTGTGTAGAGAAAATATCCATTTTACATGGATATCAGCTTTTAAGTTCCAGGAGAGAAAGTTATGTCTTGATATTACCTAACTTTGACATGTTTCCAGTTACTCACTAATTTGTGGAAAGTAAATTGGGACAGCTTTCCTTTCCATTAAAGCTATCTTCTTTGGTTCCTTAGCTCTCCTTAAGCTCCTTTTAGATTTCTTCCATCAATAATCTCTTAAAATGCTGACAGAAGAAGCTTTCCGCAGGTATTTTATCTACGCTTATATGATTTCATTTACTGTGCTATGATGGAGCTGGAGCAATTTGCTCACACAACACCTCAACTTTAAATTGGATGAAGAAATGCTCTGAAACCATTTTAGCACCTAATGAAGACATTAAATGGGAAAGTTCTACTGCTCACCTATCAATGCAATCTACTACACAGATGGCATGGGGGGGGGGTTCCAGCCACAAAAGACCATCATGGAGGAAATAACCGTGTTCTTTTCAACACATTTTTAATTACACCTCATGGGTAGAATTTTTAAAAAATAAAAAATTCAGAAGGAAAAAAATAGGGAAATGGCATATTAGAACTTGATTTTGTACCTGTGTGTACGTGTATTATAAATATTCATATCACTCTCAGGAGCACACAGATGTTCGGTGCCTCTCATTGTGCTAATGGTCACTAGAAGCTGGCATGTCCACCTGAAATGTAAAGTAAAAATGTTTGAAATCCTGTGTATCAAATACATTATTTATTCATTTTTTTCTAGACATGTCATTGAAAATCATACATGTACTTTATAAATGCTAAAGTCTACATTTCTTCTATTTATTTCACGAACAACATTCAAAAAAATTTGAGAGAAGTTGACAAGTACAGATATGGCATTTTAGTCAGACAGCATGGGATTATCAAGAGTTGCTTTGTTCTTTAAAAATACTCAGCACTGTGAAATTAGTTTGTACATTTAAACCTAATTTGAAAACTACGTGTTTATTCTTGTCTTAAACAGATTCACTCCCCGGGGTAGAGTACATTCTATATGTGCACATTATGCTGTCAGAGAATAGTCACTGCTTTGACACTATTCTTTTTAATTCTGATGCATCTAATTATAAGCTTCAATCAAAGTCTACATTCAGCTGCATCCTGTCAATTTTTTTTTGTATGCTGTATTTCTGTATAAATTAATGCTAAAGGTTTGGGAGTCTTTGAATTCTTCTATTTTTGAAGGAGAGAATTTAATCATAAGATATAGACAGTTTAAGTGGTAGTTTATTTAGCACAGCAAAGCAAACATTCCAACAGGAGTTGGACGTGTCTTCCAAAAGTGTGGCACTATACACAGACTGTGCATTTTAATTTTTAAGTAAGAATTTTAAAAATTGTATGAGAAGTATGGTATATTTATGAGTCAGGTAACTTTTTATACCCCTGATAAATGATGAAGTGGAGACTCTCACTTACTTCTTCCCATGATTCTCTCAATAACAGGGATGTGAAAACCATAATGCAAGTGATACAATGATTTCAGGTCTTCTGAGAGACAAACAGAACTTCATTACTTCACAGGCCTGAGAGAATGCCCTGGTGCCTTAGTTTCTTTTATAACTGCAACGATCTAGGTGTAGCTTCAAGGATGTTTAACCATAAATCAGCATTCTGACTGTCAGCAACACAGCTGGCAAGGTGCAGCAGCAGTGTTTCTCAGCTATGCCCTCTCTAGTTCCCTGCCTATGTGCTTTCACACCTATTTTCTCCCTTCCACTCTGCTTTCATTTTGAGACAATAGTTGCCTGCATATATGTTTTAAAAGAATACTTGAATTTTCAAGTTCATTTCTATTTATTTTTAATTAAATAATATTGTAGATGGGGAGTTAACATTCACATTTTCAAATCCTTAAAGTAATTATAATTGTTTTGTCATTCCTGAATAACCTATCTAAGAAAAAAGCTAATACAGCCTTACAAAGCATGTTCATGAGACTGTTTGTGGGATTACTGGTATTCATGTTCAGTCTAGATGGTTGATTCCATTTTCAAAGATTCCATTTAATTTTAAATCTGCTACTGTTACATTTATTATTAAAACTAGGTTACTAGAGACTGATTTTTTTAAGAAAATAAATCTCCTATTTTCTTTTTTACTTTTGGGTATGAAATAGACATCTTATTTAATGGACTACGAACCAACATATCAACATCTCACTGGACAACAATATGAACATGAGTGTTTATTAGCATTTCATCAAGAATATCTAAGTTATAGATCCAAACTAGATGTTCAAGAAAGGAGTGGATGAAAGAACTGAACAATACTTTTAAAGGATAAGTTAATATCAGAAAGATAACTACTATGCATTCTAAGTGTTTTCCTGGATGCTATATAAAAATCATCTGTGCTCACATGACATAGAAAAAGAAACAGAGTCTCACCCAACAATATCTAAGACAGTCTCCTTGGAAACTTGGAAACACAAGACAGGAAAGGAAGAAGCTATCTAGGGAATCATGTAGGTGATTTTCACTCTCCTTTCCATCTTTCAATTCCAATTCCACAGTCTTATCCCTAGTTTATTGCAGAACATCTGTGTCAGGCTCTCCTTTTCCTCCACTATCACTCCCAAGGAAATAACCACATTCTCTTCTACGTCTTGTCTTTCTCACCACATTTTTTCTCACTCTTTTTCATCACTCTTTTTATGTAAAAGGCAAGGACATCATATCTTTATGATAATCCCAGTTTATTCTCATTCTGGTGGATCCTCACAGTCTTCCACCCTTCTATCCATCCAAGTTTGTACTGACATATTCTACAAGGAATCCCCAGGTTGACACCCAGCACAGACTTTGAAGCACTATATACTAGGTAACCGACAGCCATCACCACATGCTCCTAAGATCCAGAGAGGGCAACAGTAACCACTGAACAGACCATGCAGAAAAGACAACCAGATACCAACACCTAGAATTAAAATCATCTCAAAACAAGATTCTCTGATGTTAGCTAAAAAAAAAAATCAATAACAGACAGCATAATATGTCTCCACTAGAAGCCAGCTACCATACTTTAGTAGGTCTTTAGAAAGGCAATGTAGCTGAATCACAGGACAAGGACTTCAAAATAGCTATTATGAGTATACGCAAGAGATGTATATTCTTAAAGAGAATATACATAAGACCAATCATGAACTCTATGAAAACAGAAACAAGCAGTAGACTACAATGAAGAAAACTGTAAGACAGGAAAGTAGAAATAGAATCAAATAAAGAAACCCAAACTGAGGAAAAACTGAAAATGAAAAGACACTTAAATAGGGAATCCATAGGCAAACATCAAAAAAGAATATGCCAAAAGGAGTTCTAAGGCTATGTGTGGTTTTTCTTGCATGGCCCCTGACAAGAATTTAAGAAATGGAAGAGTCTGACAGCTGTTCCCCAAGCCAAAAAGAAAGCCAGCCCAGAGAAGCATCTCTCATTTCATGGATTTTTCCAGTTACTTGGGTGGGAGGCTAAAACAACACAAATTCTGCACCTTGGCACAAGCAAATACATTTGTAAATCATACATCTAGCATTGTGTAAGAATGAAACAATCACATATATCCTTTACTGGAATAAAAGAAGTTGGTTTGAAAATAAGAAATGGAAGAGAGAATCTTAGGCATTGAAGATAAGGAAGTAAAAACAGATATCGCAATTAAGGAAAATGTTAAATCTTAAAGAATTAAAGCATAAAACATCTGGGAAAATGGGGTACTATAAAAAGACAAATTCTAAAAAAGTAGAATAAAAGAAATCCATTTCAAATGCACAGAAAATATTAAAAAAAAAAACTCTTTGGAGAAAAATTTTGTAACCTAAAGAAAAAAGTGCTTATCAATGTACAAGAAGCATATAGAACATCAAATAAATACCCCATGATTCACAATATTCAAAATACTAAAACTACAGGGCCAAGAAAATTATTAAGAGCTGCAAGGGGAACAGATCAAGTAACGTATAAAAATAGACCTACTAGAGCAACAGCTAACAACTCAGTAGAGACTCTAAAAGGCTAAAGCTCCTAGAGAGATGCTCTACAAACTCCAGAGATGCTACCCCAGACTACTCCATCCAAGAAAATGTTCATTCACAATAAATGGAAGAAGACATTGCATAATAAAACCAAATTTAAGCAGTATCTATCTACATATCCACCTCTACAGAAATTACTAGAAGGAAAAGTTCAACATGAAGAGGTTAGTGACACCAAAGAATACCCCAAAATTAACCTCAGACAAGTTTGTCAAAAAAAGGATGAAAATTGTACAACCAAACAACAAATTCACACGAATCAACAAATACTGCTCATTGATAACTTTCAATATTAATGGTCTCAATTTCCGAATAAAAAATAAAGACTAACAGATTTCATACAAAAAAACAGGATCTATCCTTGAGCTACATCCAGGAAACATACCTCAATGTGAATGATAGACAGCACATCAAGGTAAAAGGAGAGAAAAGTATTCCAAGCAAATAGACAAAAACAACAATCTGGTGTAGCCATTTTAATATTTGATAAATCAGACATTACCCAAATTAACTAAAGGCAGAGGAGGGAGAGCTATGCTAACAAAATTAACAAAATTAAAGATAGAAAGTTGTCTCTTGGGCCAATGCATTCAAGGCTATTCTGCACTTTTTTTTCTGTTAGATTTAATGTATCTGGTTTTATGTTGAGGATTTTTAAGCTCCACTTTCTCTTTTGTTACCAACTTGGAAACAGAGAAGCTTATGGGCTTCCTCTTAGCAGGGGCACTAGGTTCTCTACATCCACGGTCCTTTGTTGGAGTACTGGTTTCTGCAGGCCCTCCTGGGTCTAGGTTTTTGGCTCTGTTGGTCTCCTTGTGCAGTTCCTGTCCCCTCCAGGTCTTTCTATCTCCCTCTTCTTTGGTAAGGTTTCCTACACTCTGCCCAAAGTTTGGCTATGAGTCTCAGTATCTCCTTCGATTTCCTGATGGGTAAAGTCTTTCAAAGACCGTCTTTGGAATGCTCCTGTCCTGTTCCCTGTCTTCCAATGTCTATTCTGTTTGCCCTTATAAGTGAGGTTTCAGACTCTTCCCTAGGACCTCCTTGCTGTTTAGTTTCTTTAGGACTATCGATTTTACTATGTTTATCTTATATTACATGGCTAATATCTACTTATAAGTGTGTATATACCATATGTATCCTGCTTCTGGGTTACCTCACTCAGAAGGATCTTTTCTAGTTCCATCCATTTGCCAGCAAATATTATGATTTGCTTGTTTCTACTAGCTGAGTAGTATTCCATTGTAGAAATAAATCACAATTTCTGTATCCATTGTTCAGTTGAGGGACATCTAGATTGTTTTCAGATTCTGGCAATTATGAATAAAGCTAACATAAAAAAAAGACACTGTCTTCAGAACCAAATGACAGCCTACAAATTGGGAAAATATCTTCACCAACCCAATATCTGACAGAGAGTTAATATCCATAATAAATAAAGAACTCAAGAAGTTAAGTGACAAATCAAGTAATCCAATTAAAAATGGTATACAGAGCTAAACACAGAATTCTCAATAGAGGAATATTGAATGGCAAAGAAACACTTAAAGATATATTCATTGTCCTTAGTCAGCAGGGAAATGAAAATCAACATGACCCTGAGATTCCACCTCACACCCGGCAGAATAGCTAAGATAAAAAAATCAAGGAATGACACATCCTGGAGATGTTGTGGAGAAAGGGGAACCCTCCTCCATTGCTGGTGGGAATGCAACCTTGTACAAGCAGTTTGGAAATCAATCTGGAGCTTTCTCAGAAAATTAGGAATAAAGCTACCTCAAGATCCAACTGTACCACTCCTGGGCATATAAACAAAAGATGTTCTACTCTACAACAAGGACATCTGCTCAGCTATGTTTACTCCTAATAGCCAGAATCTGGAAACAATCTAAATACCCCTCAACTAAAGAATGGGTACAGAAATTGTTGTACATTTACACAATGAAAAACAAGACATCAATTAAAAACATTATTTTTGTAACAATTTCCTAAAAGTGTTTCTACTTAGTTTTAACTTTTGAATGCTTTGGACAAAAGGTTGGATGTTAGAACAACTGAGATTTCATATGCACAAAACAAATGTTCAATGAAACTGTATTCCATTCATAGATATTTCTCATCACTTTTGGTATACTGGATGTGTCAATGTTTTCAGAGGCATGGTATTGGTAAATATAATCTATGCATTAAAAGATAAAATTTGTGAACTTACATTATTCAAAAATCTGAATTCTAGAGATCAGTTTTGTCACCTTTAATACAATAATGGATATCCATCCAGAATACTTCATACATTAACCACCATCTCATACAACATATATACATTAACTTTAAAAATGCATTTAATAATTTTTATGTCATGTTTATGACTATGTGTTTGCATACCACATATTACCTGCTGAAACCAAAAGAGGCCATTGAATCCCATGTAACTGGAGTTTGAGGCAGTTGTGAGCCACCTCCTATGCTACTGTTCTTAATGACTGTTCAACTTTTCTAGCCCCACATCTAGTTTTTAATACTAAGCTCCTCTAATAATACAGAAAGCAGTATCTTCCTGTCTATATAAAGTGAATTTAGAGTGATTAAGTGAGTAGCCAAATGTCACATTGCTCATCGCTTATTTTAGTTTGAAATCAATATTTTAAATGCTCACCCCCTAAGTTAAGGCTCTTAGAAACACAATGCATTGGTGACTCACTACCTGTTACTGCTTATTTTCAGTGTCTTGAAAGCAGAAAATTGTTTGTTTCTTTGGTTCTGTTGAGAGATTTGGTCACATACATGTATTTTCTTTTTTTATGTTTTTATTAATTACACTTTATTCACTTTGTATTCCCCCATAAGCCCCTTCCTCCTCCCCTCCCAATCCCACCCTCCCTGCCCTTTCTTCACGCATGCTCCTCCCCAAGTCCACTGAGAGGGGAGGTCCTCCTCTCCTTCCTTCTGATCTTAGTCTATCAGATCTCATCATGAGTGGCTGCATTTTCATCTTCTGTGGCCTATTTTCTAAAGACTGCGCACTGCTTCTGTTGTGCCATATCCGCAAGACTCCAAAAGACCACCAGGTTTCTAGCTCATTGCAAAACACATGAGGATCTTTTTATTACAATCTAGCTCAGGATTGGTTGAGAACAAAAAATCCTTGTGCTCAGGTTAGGTGGGTGATTTAAAGAGTCTGGTCCCTCCCAGTATACCCAAAGCAGGTGGATTCCTGCCTGGCAAGTATCTATTGGTTGAAACACAAAAGGGGATGTTGCATTTTGAACTGCTTGGCTACAGGAAGGCCCCAAACTATTAATGGTCTGGCTTCCCTTGTTTGGCTGTCCTAGGGGAGAAGGCCAATTTCCTAGCAGCTGTATCTCTAGAGGGCAGGAAAAGAATGCAATAAGGCTGGTTCTTCCCCAACAGGTGGCTAGACATGTCTCCACTTGGCTGGCCTTTGTTCAAGCTTGTGCTTTTAACTTTAAACCAATACCCAAAATTCTTCAGTCTTTCATTCCCCCTTCATATGATCATTTGAATACCCAATCATGGGTCTTTCAGATTTGACCCAAGGAGTCTGCCAGAATTACCTTTCCACAATGAGATCTGAGTACCATTACTGTGTCACTCCCAAACATTCCTTCAGGAAAGCCATCAAGCAATTTAAAACACAAGGCCCAAAGGTAAAATTCAAAGAAAGTAGAGATCCCATCAGGGTGGATACAGGGGTAGTGAACCAAGAAGAATTATTATACCAAGATTTAAACCATCCTCTGGAATCTTTTCTCTCTAGTGTCTCTCCAGGTTTTTTGTCCAGTTGGTGCAATACTAGTTTCTACTCCAGCTAAGCAAGATATTTGCTAAAGACAGGGAGCCCCTTTTACCTTAGTATTCCAGCCTGTTAGTTGGGATTAGGGTGGAAATCTCTTCTTCTGAAACTGTTTCAGTGCTGACCATGGGGCAGACGACATCATGGGGCTAGGAAGGCTGAAATGGCAGTCAAAAGCTAGGCAACGGGGCACTATTTAATTAGCAATCCACTTAAAGAGACATGGAGCCAACACATCAGCTTGGTTGTTTCAGCTTCCAGCAAGTCCAGATTTCAGTTTACAGTCCATAGCTAATCTCCAGATAGAGTCAACCAGGTAAAAATCTGCTGAGACAAATTCAGACAAGAGATAGAAGTTAAAATTTGTCTAGTAATTAGGGAAAGTGAGAAATCCAACACGAAGGGAAAAATTCATCAACTGAATATATGAGAACAAAAAATTTACTGTTTCACATGGATTATACATGTGAAAAAAAATCAGAAAAGTAACATATCAGGAAATCTGATATAAACATTCTGAGAGTAACAGGTAAAATTGCATCCAACTGAATAAGTATCAGTTCTCCTTAGCTGTTTGTTTTGTAACGTTTATAAACAATGTAAGTGAATCTACTGTCTGAAACTCTAACACTTTTCCTGTGGGCACAGCTATTGGTAATCAGCCACCAATGGAGCTCAGGCACTTCTTGAATACTCAACATCTACTTTTCACCCCCACTTCCATGTCACACTGGAAAGTTAGGCAGAAATATATTAGTGGTTTTAGGGTTAAACCCTGGATGCTTGGACTCTCTTTAACAAAGCAACTATAAGGAATAGGTTTAAGATATTCTTAAATCCTGTGTCAAAGTCTACCTCAGAAATCCAGATATTAAGAATACCATAGTAAAAGCTATGGCTTTTGGGTCAGATATACACATTGGAAAGATGTTTTTACCATGATGAGAAGCACCTCTAAGTCTATCTCAAGAAGACAACCAAGAGGAAATTAATCTCAAGCTTGTGACTGGATACTAAGCAGTCAGTGTTTCATCAACTTATCAGAATTCTACTGATAAATGTCAAAACTCTGAACTTAACAACATAAGCACAATAACAGCAGAGAGAGGGGAGGAATCTAAAATATCTCCCATTTTCAATATGCCTTTCAGCATAAGACACAAGCAACTAACATGAAGCCTTGCATTTCTAAATAAAAGACCTAGTACCTGGTACTTCTAACTAGCTACTGAAATGACCAATGAACTAACAGTGAATCCAATTGTCTGCTCTTTGGCTGCAAAGTTACCATTAGCTTAGCCTAGGCATCAATGTGATCAGAGACCTGAGAAGGATAAATTATAAGCTAAATGAATCTATGTACCAATCAAAATGACAGAGATGACTAGTCAGTCCACCATCTAGGCAGTTGCCCTTGTTTCCTTGGTCTCATGGCATCATGAGCAGAGGCAGTCCAGGCATCAGGCACAGAGGATGAGAGACTGTTTCTGTGGAGAAAGGAACATGAGAGATCATCCTCACCTCATCCTCAGCAAAGTGAAACAGTAACTCTCCAGGTATCCACACCTTTGTCCACAGTTTAGGCTGGGCCCTAGTGGTGGGTCAGTTGGAGCCATCTTGCCCAGTGGTTAGCATACCACAATCCAGAGTTGCAGTCTTCTGTCATTGTGTCCAAATCTTCTGGGAGACCTTGGGGTGTTCTACCAGGATTTTGAGACTGTCATAATGAGCTCAACATGTTAAAATGTCATATTCATCAGATCTCTGACAAGCCTGAGGGCCTGCATATCTGAGTTACTCTTTTTTGGTCTTTAATCATCTACTCTAAATTATGTCCTGTAAAAGAGAATGCTATAATATCTATTTCTGGCATATTCCTTAGATGAGTGCTTTAGGACAATATAGATTTTAAGTAGATCTACATAGGCAAACTTCATAGCTATCCATCCTAAGCTTAACCTTAAAAACCAAAACAAAGAAACTAGGTAAAGCTCAGCTGAGTCATCAGCATAACTGTAAATATATTTCTGTACTAAAATCAAAGCAAAACTTTCAGTCAGATACAGTTCATAGAGGGGCTAGCAAATCTTGCTGATCCTACCATATTGCATTAAAACTGAACAGCAGAAAGCTTAAAAGACAAAAGTTGCACTTAGGACTAAACAAGGAAGTGAATACAGCTGGTAGCCCTCAACAAAGATGGCAGTAAAACTATGGCTCCACCCTCCTTATCCCTGAACCAACATGGCAGCTAGCCATGTGTTGTTACAGGCTGTGGCCAGCAATATAAAGCATAACCATTAGGTGTCGCTGATGATATTGCTACCTCCCATAGTATGGCAAATACTGTAGAACATTTACAATTTTCCTTAACCAAAAGTTTTAACATTTTAATTAAATAAGTTTTAGGACCAACTACATAACAGAACAGTATAGAACAATTTTAAATTGTACTTGAAGTATTCTGGCCATACAAAATCTATCAGCCAGAAGGAATTAGCATTAATCGTTCATTCAGGAGCTGGCAGCCAGGCATGTAATGGTTAAAAATGACTTGAATACAACTGTGTATAACCCTGGGCTAACATAGAGCTGCATTCTTCTTTTCCCTTTGAAAGGCATAAGAAAACATTTTTCATTAAAGAATTACCAGCCTTTTAAATGAAGAGCAACGTATTGTACAGTTCTTACTCAAATCATATTTGCAGATATGAAAAACCAAAGCAAATACATTTCATATGCCCTCTGGCTTTCTATACATATTCTGACCATCTGTAACATTCTATATACCTTCAGATTAGCTTTTCCTAGCTCTGTTTTTCTAGTTTAACCAGACATTCTTACTTTAGACAAGCTAGTCTTTCATTTTCTTTTCTCTACTATCTCAGTCTCTTGCTTTTCTCTTTCTTTTTAGACAGAATAAAAGTTTCCATCAAAATCCTTCTCATTTTATTTTTTTACTAAGTCATTCCATGGCTTTTTACTATCATGACATGATACACTGTAAAAACTTCAGTTTTCTTAATTGACTCAAAAAATATGACTTGGTTTCATTTGGTAAAATTAATAAAATACATGCCAAAGACTTCTGTTCTCCCCAAAGGGTTGAGAAACTGTTCCATGTTCTTTATTAGACTGCCCAAGGTCATTATTTAAAATACCTGATAAACTTTAAAATGTTTCATAGCTTTAAACACATTTAAACGTTCTCTAAAACCTGTTTTTTGTAATATCAAAATAAAGTACCATTTTTAGAAGTGAAATCACAAAGCATAGGCATAATTTAAAAAGTCAAAAACAAATTTTAAAACCAAATTTTACCAGTGCAAACAATCCAATCTCTAAAACGAATACCAATTTAAAATGAGACTTGTCTTCTTATTCTAAAAGGAAATAGGATAATAAATATAATTCATTTTACCTAAGAGATTCCATAATTTTTTTCCCTTTGCTCTGCCTCACACAGGGTAGCAATCTCAAGATTGCAAAGTCACATCACATTGTATGGCAAGCCATATGGTTGCTATTTAAAAATATTTATCCTTCTATAGATCTCACAAATACATATGTACACATATATAGGTTCAAAACAAGATTTTAAATTTAACCTTTAAATATATCTAATAACGGTTAACCTATAACCAAGACATACAGAGCATATTAACCATTTAAGATCAGTCAGAAATTAACATGTAATGGCCATGCGTTCATTTAAACGGACAGACAAACCTTTTCTTACTCAATCTAGCTGTAATTTCAAGCACCTTGTCCCATCAGTCCACAAAGGTCTTGGGAGATCTCCATCTATCCCACCAATGACCAGAGGTACCCCAGCTTATAGCACTAGGAGCATGGGGCAGGTAAAGTCACCATGGTGCACAGCTGTTTGGTCACCTGCCTACTGAGACCGTCATAAGCAAACAAACCCATAAAGAACAAAACAAGAAAAAAAAATGTACCAGTACATGCCGCCAAAAAGAAAGAAAGAGAAAGGAAAAAACAAAGGAATAGTTCAAACTCTAATTGTTCCACTAGATTATACCATCCTGAAACTCTGCCTGTCATTCAGAAAGTCCAGTTGATCTGAGGTAGCAGTTCCCTTGGCCCTCTGCCTCTGCCATGGGCTGCTGCCTTCACCATGGGCAGCTACTGCTGCCATTATCAGCAGTGGCTGCTACCTGGCCCCACCCTCACATTTGGGCTGGCAGCCAGAGGCTATTCTGCAGCAGTGGAATGTGGGCAAAGGGAGGGAGGGAAAACAAAAATGACAGAAACATGCACATGGAAATAGGTTCCTCTGATGGGAAAGGCACACATATGACAATGAATAAGATAGAAAGACAAGACGCAGACTGAGTGACCATGTAGCCATATTGCAACTGAAGCTTAGGACCATGGACCTTCAGATTCTGGCTCTGGATTCCCTGCCACAGAAGCTCCAGATCAGTGGGTGGTTCCGAACCACCTTCAGATGACAGAACTCTATCTGCCAAAAGACTGATGAAGCCAAGGGTTTCTGTCTGACTTCAGCAGCTGTGATTGTCAGCATATCTGCTTTAATCGTGTCATGATGCCCTTACAGTTATGGACACCTCAAGGAATTTTTTGAATAGAGGACAGAAAGTACATGCACACATGGACACTGCACAAAGACACTTAGATACTTACTGCAGGCATAAGACCCTCCAGGTCAGGGTCCTGGAGTCTTTGGGAATCCTGGACGAACTTCTAAATGTTACGCCCAGTCCGTGAGACCACCGAAAAAAAAAAAAAAAAAAACCAAAAAACTACCAGGAAACTACTCCGCTGCCAACAAACACATGAGGATCTTTTATTACAAGCTCGAGCCCTGGTCGCAGCATTCTCCCTGGTTGAAGAGGAGGAGTGTAACCTCAAGGTTTCTAAAGGGAAAAAAAAAACACAATCATGGAATTACATGTCTTGGCATTACATGATTGGGTAAGGGAAACGGACTTTTGAAATGATTGATTTACTTTAGGTGCCAAGACCATAAATGGTTCTAGACTGGTCATCTGGGATGGTTTCCTATCAACTGTTTCTCTAGTGGGAAGGAAAAGAATGCAGTAAAGCTAGTTCCTTTCCCCAGGTGGCTGGACATGTCTCCATCTGGCTGGCCTTTGTTCAAGCTTATAAACCAATACCCACTAATTTTTTAGTTTTTTGGTCTCTCACTTTATATGTTTACATGAGAACTACACAACCTCAAAATTAAACTATTTTCAGTATAATAAATAAGTATGACAATTCTATATTGAAAGTAAGGTCTAACAGTTTGTATTGTGTCTGATTTTTTTAATGATAAAAATGGAGAACTTTTATCTTTACCTTATAAAACAGAGAGGCTTAGCCAACTATTTGAGGAAAGCACACTCTTTGGAGTTTGTTAGAAAGACATTGGAGAATATTTATTAAGTTTTCACCAGAACCTATCAATAAAATTTAATTTTAATTTCCTAACTTGAAAGTAGAAAATATAGAGAACCACATAATAAAATGGAAATTAGCTTTATGGAACAATGTAAAGAGTAACCCATTTATGAAAAACTAAACGAATGCCAATATTCATTCAGTTGCTCCATATCATGTTTATTCTTCATAATCTTGTGCTGCTGCCTCTTAAAGATTCTCTTTTCTTGAACCAGAACTTCTTTCTTTTAACTCATCTGTTTTTCTGTCATGATAGCAAGAGATAATTTGATTGTATCTAATAAGTTATTATAATAAGTTATTAAATTGCTCAGCAAAACTGCCATATTTTCACATAAGAGTTGATTTTTTTTTTTAAAGATCAACTTAACTTTCTTCCCAGGAAGATAAAATGAAATATTTTTTCATTTAAATACAGTACCAAAATAGACAAGCATTTTAATTATAGATTTAATTTGTGTCTCTTTTACAGATATCCTTCCTTTTATGTTTTGAAGGCAAGTTTAGTTTCACAGAGTTTTTCTTTTTCAAATTTACAAATGTTTTGTGGCACACTTTATTCCCATTTTACATATGATGCTACATGTATCTTCTCATTCTTCTAAAATTGATTTCAAATTGAAGTTCCAGTTCTTTAATTTTTTTGTTATTACTACTAGTTTTGATTATTTTTTAGGTAATTTTGTCATGATAACCATGTAAAAGCTAAAGATCTTTAGTCTATGTTTGAGTGGATTGGTGCATATAAAAATGTTTACATGTAGATAACATTAAAGAAAAACTTTTTTATGTCTCTTAAAGACTGTGAAAATTTTCAAAATAAGGTCATTACTTTGGGGATATGATCCCAATTTAATGATATGAAATAGTAGTTAATAAAATTATAGATATTTGATTTTAAGTTTATTGCTTTAGGGGATTTTTGAAATCTTCAAATAATGAAATTTCATATGTATTACAGAAACAAATGAAATGAAAATACATGGCTTGACTTTTACAAAGTGTTGTGGCTAAGCAGTGCTTTCCAGAGCTTTGTATTTTGTTCTAGAAATGAACATACAGCAGGTATAGAGGCTTAGACTCGTCTATTTTGTTACTTTCCTATGAATTGCTAAAACTTCACAATGTAACTGAAAAATCAGTTCCTGGCCAAGTGTGAAAGTTCATCAATAGTTGTATCTGCACTCAGGGGAGTGCTGAGAAGAACTCTAACGTCACATAAGAGTTTGTTGGACCATGACTTATTTAATTCTTTTTGTTTACATTAATGTGTGTGTTGTTGGGAGAGGCATGTACATGTGTGTCGTTCCTGAGTAAAAATCAAATCACTATGGGGAAGTTGGTTCTGTCTTTGTATCATCTGGATTCTGAAGATGGGACCCAGATCAGCTCATCAGTCTTGGCGACAAGCTTTCTTACTCTAACTTATTTATCTGGACCCTTATTTAATATCTGAGGTCTAGGAGAACAGAAGATAGGTCACACATCCTATATTTAGCAGTATATTACCAAGTACATTATATCTCAGAATACCGTTCAGTACTATCATCTCAACTTGTGTATAACTTATTATAAAATACACATAAGAGCAAAGGCAAGACAACCTCTTAGCTATTTCACAGTCCAAATAAAGTCATAGGACATAGTCCTATACTATCAAAGGCCATAGTCCTATACCATTTCAGAAAATGTGGTAATGTTATAGAAGTCTAATCCATCTTCCTTTTTCTACAATTAATGAAAAATGTGGAAAGAGAATGCCTATCTAAGATGTAGCGTAGAGAAAGTCATATCCTACCTACAGGTACCACAGTGCAGATTTTATTACCAGCTAGAGTATAGAACCATGCCACTTAACACTGATTAACCATGAAGTTACCCAAAAGACATTCAAACTACATTCTTTACCTGGGAGGTATCTCCTCATTTCTGGCTCACTTCAATGATATTGTCTGTAATCCAGTTGACACAGCAGAAGACACACTGCATCATGGTTCTTGGGTCTTTCATGTCAACACTGTGTACAGTGTCCTTTCTTCTGTCATGAAAACCATCAGTAAAGAAATGCAACAGGATAAAATGTATAACTGCAAGTGCTGAGTCACTTTCCAGTTCCCATCTTTAACAATTCAGTTGAAGTAGTCTGACAGCCTTTATTTTCCATTCTTATTTACAAGTAAACAACAAAAGTTTCAATATGTAAAAACTCAATTGTAACTTCCTTGATAGAATCTCTTCTGTGAAAATGCCTCTTTGAATGAAAAGAAAGAAAGAAAGAAAGAAAGAAAGAAAGAAAGAAAGAAAGAAAGAAAGAAAGAAAAGGTATTCTCTAGAAGGGCTGCTCTTTGTCAAAACAGCTAATAAGTTATTTTCTCAAACAATATAAAGAAACAAGATGGGCAAGCAGTTCTTTTTTTAATTTCCCTAAATTACCTTCTTTTATCTCATTATTGCACAGTCATTCTTATGCCAATGTTCCCTTTATTTCATACTGTTTTGTGAGGTCTGAAGAAAAATCTCCTACCTCCAGGAAGGAAGTGAAAGCTAACACATGTAGGGAATTGAAGATTATAATAAGAAAAACAAAACAAAAAGCAACAACAAAAACCAAATAGTTTATAAAAACTCAATGAATTAAATCGGATACAAATTGCATAGGAAATCAATTTGAGAAATTTAAAATGAAATGAAATTTTGGGTATATTCCTAGGAGTGGTATAGCTGGGTCTTGCTCAAGTACACAACAAGGACATTTGTTCAACCATGTTTGTAGCAGCTTTATTGGTAATAGCCAGAACTTGAAAACAACCCAGATGTCCATCAACGGAGGAATGGATACAGAAATTGTGGTATTTTTACACAATGGAATACTACTCAGCAATCAAAAATGAGGAAATCATGAAATTTGCAGGCAAGTGGTGGGATCTAGAAAAGATCATTCTGAGTGAAGTATCCCAGAGAAAGACAAACATGGTATATACTCGCTTATATAGACCTACAAGATATGATAAACATAATGAAATCTACACACCTAAAGAAGATAATCAAGAAAGTGGACACAGGCGAAGATGATCAATCCTCATTTAGAAAGACAAATGGGATGTGCATTGAAGGTATGACAGGAATCTACCGCAAAAGGCATCTGAAAGACTCTACCTAGCAGTGTTTCAAAGCAGACACTAAGACTCATAACCAAACCCTCAGCAGAGTGCAGGGAATCATATGAAAAAAGGGGAGTTCGTATGATATGGAAAGGATAGGAGCTCTACAAGGACCAAATATATCTGGGCACAGGGTCTTTTCTGAGACTGACACTCAACCAAGGACCATCTATGGATATAACCTAGAACTTCTGCTCGGATGTGGCCCGTGGTAGCTCAGTAACCAAGTAGTTTTCCAAAGTAAGGGGAACAAGGACTATTTCTAACAGGATCTCAAGGTCAGGCTCCTTGACTCCCTCCCCCCCCAGGGGAGGGGCAGTTCTGTTAGGTCACAGAGGAGGACTCTACAGCCAGCCCTGAAGATGCCTGATAAAACGGTCAAATGAAAGGGGAGGAGGTCCTTCCCTATCAGTGGACTTAGAAAGGGGCAAGGAGGAGACCAGGGAGGGAGTGTGGGGTTGGGGAGGGAATGAGGGAGCGGGATACAGCGGGGACACACAGTTAACAAAATGTAACTAAAAAGAAAAATAAAATAAAAAAATGAAATGAAAAACAGAACGCGTCATACAGAAAGACATTAGTGAATATGATATGTGATTCATAAGCATGTGATTCATAACCATTCATAAGTATGGTTCAAAGGATTTCTTGTTTTCATAATTTTATGTTAAGTAGTACTTTTTCTTTGATTTCATTATCCATTTCTTTGAGGTAGACTATTAAAGTTTTTTTTTTTTTGTAATATCTTGTTTCTCATTGCTAAGTGGTCACTATTCAAGTGAGCATTCTCCTTGTTACTTTTGGTTTAACCGATTATTTAATTTCCTTCCAAATGTTAGTTTTGTTAGACTTGGGAGCTTCTTATAATAAACACATTTGTAGAATATATGCTAGGAAGAAATAAAGGCTGAAATCGCACAAAATCAGCCAACTTCAATAGCACCTGATGGTGTGGTGACCTAAAAAATGAACTATAAGGCTGATAACATGGTTTTTATTAGCAATTCTTATGACTAGCTTTTGAATCATGAAAGTAAATCTCCAAACAAATGCTGAATAATAAAGAATGTTGCTTGAAAAGAATCAGCACAATGTATTAATGATTTATCTGATATATAAAAAATAATCAAGATTAAATCAAACTGGAAATATCATCTCTTTTTTCTCTGAATTAGTTCTTTAAAGTCTGTGTTTAAGTTATTGTTTTTATAATTAGTCTTTAAAAGCCAGAACACATTGTCATTATTTTTAATATAATACTTCTATCTTTTAAAGATTGCCTATTGTTAGAAAAGAAAGAAAGATGATAAATATAAAAAGCTTACACTGATAGTCTTCTATATTTGAATCTTCTGGTACATTTTGTGAAAGTGCCACAGTGAAGAGTAAGGAGAAGGAAAAATTCTGCCCATGCTTATGTCATAACAATGGGATACAGAAAACTGAAAATTACAAATTGTGGAGGAAAATAAACTCAACATAACAGAACCAACTCCAGAAACCCATTATAGGTTGGGACTGAGATATTTTTAAGTATGATAAGAATAATAAAATTCCAGAGAATTCTCATGGAAAAGTGTCACTCTCTGGAAGATATGGAAGGGGAGACATTAGATGGATAGTGCGAGGTTATGAGACAGAAACAAAAGAGAGAGGATTAAGAGCCTCACAACATATCACAATCAAAGGAGAGTAACATCAGCTGAAATGGGAAGAGCTCGCTGAAAACTTAAGCTAAGCACTGATACATATTCTCATTGACAGTCCATGAACATACACCCCAAAGTAAAAGAAAAAAAAATCTTTATACCGCATGGATAAATGGGGAGAAAAAAGAAATCCAAAATATTTTTCATAAAGCAAAACTTTAACTAATATAAGTAAAAATAAAAAACAAGTATTATACAATGTCCAACACAATTAAATGTCCTTAAAAACATTTGTAGGTATGCAAAAAAAAAAAAAAATTTCTTCTCATACTATAAATGCAAAACCTCAAACCAAAAGTGGTTTAAACTGTTAAAATATTGGAGAAAAAAAATAGATATTGTGTTCATCAAACCACTGAGGCTCGTGTTACCAGCCAAAGTTCATATCAATAGCAGATAACCTTTCACATAATGTAATGAATAGGGCACTTCAGCTCTGTGATATTAGTTTCATAAATCTATAACACAGACTAATAATGAGAAAATATCCGGCAAAACCAATTAGAAATATTTCTATAAAATTTCTGACTGCTTGGCTTCTAAATGTTAAGATCATGAAAAGCAAGATAAAATAAGAAACTGACAGACCTTAAAGGACACCTAAGAGTTAAGGTACTTAAGATGCTGAAGTTGAAAGGCCTAACTAACAGAAAACTTGTGGAAATACAACAAAATCTACAAATGTGATGAGTATTTTACTAATTTGGATATTACTTAAATAAAACATAACAATGTAAAATAACATAACATACAACATAACATAAAATACTGAATCATACTGAATAAAAGCTTAAAGAGACTAAAGAAAACAAAACTAAACTTAAGAATGATTAAATGTAAGATAGAATGTGGAAAGGAAGACAAAATCAGTTCACTTACCTGGACTCCTCAGATATAACTGATTTTTAAATTGTGAATTTTAGTTTTTTTTCCTGGATCCATGAGAACAAAATCTGTTCACTACAAAGGCCACAGCTAAGATCTATTAACAAAATGCTAAATTTAAAATAATCCACTGTCGGAGAATCTAAGAAGACAGTGCCAAGAGAACACTGTGTCTGAAAACAGGACAGCAGTGACTGCACAGTGACCAACAGACTGAACTCTGGGCCCTAAAACACCAGCTATTGTGTTTCCCAGGTAAGAGGAAACCCAGTGGTGTGGGAAGTAATCAGGTCCATTCTCAGGTCACCAGCTAAACCCTGGAAAAGTTCCCAGGTTCAGCATGCACTTGGTCCCCAGCCCAGAGCCACAGGTTTGCTTGCTCTGATCACCATCCCAGACTGAACTGTGGGCCCCACAACACAAGAGACTGGGAATTCTAGTTGAGAGAAAATCCTATGTGAAGGAAGCAATCGGGACCAAATTCAGGTCATCCAGACAATCCCTGGAAAAGGTCCTGGGATCCAGTGGGCACTCAGCAGCCAGCCCAGAGATCTGCCTGAGTGCCTGACTCACCTTCCCAAACAGAATTGTGAGCCCTGGGCACCAGAACCTGGGCTTCTATGCCAGGAGGAAACCCCACTGTGAGGGAAATAGTAGGTTCGACTTTAGGGCACTCAGAGGGATTCCTGTGCTTTCTGATTAGGCCTGCTAGGGAGTGAGTGACTGCACCTTCAAGTGAGTGCTTGCAGAACCCCAGATCCAGGGTCCCTCTATGCTAGCAGCCAGACAAAGGGATTCTTGGGACAGTGTTCTCAACAATGAAGCCCCTGTTCTATGGATCTACCAGTGGAGTCCAGGCAAACAATTCCTGGAGCCCAGACAGATCTCAATACCAGAAGGACAGTATGACAGACCTGTCTGTAGGCCACTGAAGTATTCAGGGAATCTGCACATGTGTGTGGTGGCTGCCCCAAACAGAGTCATCCATACTGGGTCCCTGAAATGGCAGAGGCAGGCCTCCCAGGTCTGCCACTTGGGGGGTGGGGAGCACAGCTATATGGCCTCCCAAGTCTGCAGCTATGATAGATCGGTGGCTAGCCCAAGCAGGAACCTCTGTGTTCAGTGACTGAGACCACAGAGGTGGCTACTCCAAGTATGGGTTTCCCTGCCCAGAGGCCAAACAGTGGACACCACTGAACTGATGGATCTCCTGCACTCTCATTTACACTGGGGGCCCTAAATGGGAGAGTAGAGAACAGGCAGAACCCCTGTGCTTTCCAATTAGACCTATGAGTGAGTTAGTGAACCTTCAAGTGAGTGCCTACAGAGCCCCAGATCCAGGATCCCTTTACTCTAGCAGCCAGACATCAGATCTCTCCTGCCCACACCCCCACTGTGGGCAACATAGGGATCCTTGGGACAGCATTCTGAACATTGAAGCCTCTGTTCTGTTGTTCTCCCTCTGGAGTCCAGGAAAACAATACCTGGAGCCCAAACGGACCTGAATACCAGTAGGACAGTATTATGCAGAGCTGTTTGTTTGTCAGGCTGCTTTGCTATTAAGCTTTCAGTGGAAAAATATGTTTTCACCCTTGCATTCACCTGGAGTCAGGGATAAGCAGGATGTTTTGCTCCCTTTTTGTTTAAATTCCTTTTATTTGTTTAAAATAACACAGACAGATGGTCAAGGTAAACAAGTTTGTCCTCTCCATGAACTCCCTCCCTGACTAAGAAAAGGGATTATGGAATAAACTGGACAGTCTGACAAATTTCTACTGGCAGGCCTCTCAAACAAATTCCATGTGTAGTGTGATGGTTGTTTTTTAATTAAATTTTTATTTTTTATATTAATTGCAGTTTATTTACTTTGTATCCCAGCTGTAGACCCCTTCCTCATTCTTTCCCAATCCCATCTCAAGCACTAAAGATACAATTGCAGAAATTGATACATCTCTCAAAGAAAAAGTTAAATCAGAAAAATTCCAAACAAAACATCCAAGAAATCAAGGACACCATGAAAAGATGAAACCTAATAGGAGGAGACAAAAAAGAAGATTCCAGGTTCCAAGTTCCAGAAAATATTTTCAAGAAAATCATAGAAGAAAATTTTCTCAACTTTTTTGTTCTAATCAAAGATTAATATTTACTAATAATTATCTTTTAGTAATGCTGCTGTTAGTCCTAAACAGCTGTATACCCAAATCACCACACAGAGACAGGTTTAATTTAGTTAACTTAGAACACAATACTTGCCAATAATTACTCTATCTTAAACTTCCAAACCCTAATAGTTTCCTAACATTTAGATTTCCCACATTATACTTGCTTTTTGTGAAATCTTAGGTCTGGTTCATGCTCCAGGTCCTCCAAGATCTCCTTCCAGCTCTGTCTCCAAGCTCTCCTCCTGCCCTTTCTCCACCCACTCATTTCCTGCCCTCTAGCTCCTCCCCTCTTTCCTGTCCTTTGGCTCCTCCCAGCTCAACATTGTGTCTAGTTACTTTATTTGAAAGTTTACACCAAGTTGAGACAGGATGCTTAGGATGAGTATCACAATGCAACATCAGGATTGAAATCCAGAGTGTGTGTGTGGGGGGGTAGAAATCAGCATTTGAATGAACAAGGTTAAGGTGTATACATTTAAAATATATATATATACCAACAAAAATCATAGAGGAAAATTTTCTCAACTTAAATAAGGAGATATCCATAATCATACAAGAGGCCTACAGAACTCCAAACTGACTAGACCAGAAAAGTATCTCCTCATGTCACATAATAGTCAAAACACTAAATCTACAGAACAAAGAAAAAATATTAAAACCAGCAAGGAAAAAAGGCCAAGCAGCATATAAAGGTAGACCTATCCAAATCATACCAGACTTCTCAACAGAAAGTATGAAAGCCAGAGAGGTCTAGGAAGATGTCATGCACAATCTAAGGGACCACAGATGCTGATCCAGACTATACCCAGCAAAGTTTTCAATCAACATAGATGGAGAAACAAAATATTCCATTAAAAAAATAAACAATATCAACACAGAAACCCAGCCCTACAGAAGATACTAGAAAGAAAACTCCAATCCAACGAAATCAACTACACCCAAGAAAACACGGGATATAGATAACTTCACAACAAAGAATTCTAAGAAAACAAGCATTGAAACACGACCAACTCGACAATAAAAGTAACTAACATTCATTGATCACTATTATCTCTCATCATCAGTGAACTCAACTCTCCAATAAAAAGTCACAGACTAAAAAAATGATTGGGAAAACAGGATCTACCTTTAAAGATTGGAGAGAAATGGGATACAAGGCACATACCTAAACATAGTAAAAACAATATACAGCAAGCCTTTAGCCAACAACAAACTAAACGGAGAGGAACTTAAATCAATCCCATTGAAATCAGGGACAAGGCAAGGCTGTCCACTCTTTCCATATCTCTTCAACATAGTACTTTGCTGGGACCAGTCTGCAGAGTCAAAGGGTTCTTGAGTCAGGAGTGAGAACTTAAAGAAAATTAATAAAGCAACACACAGCACATGGGATATTTCTAAGAGGGCTGTAGTAAACACTAGTCATACCGTGTTTTATTCCAGTAATCCCTTTTTAAATCATATGAAAAGCACCTCAGTACAATGAAAGAATTCACAAGGAAGTCAAAAACCTCCTTACCTTAACCACCCTTCTGTGTGATTCTCACACAAACAAAAGGTGTGACCTTGACAAGACATCCATCCTGCTGTTTCAAACAAAAGGAGATAGACTTGGTAGCTTATCACTGACTCCAAGTCTTTCCTCTGAAATCTAAATGACAAAATAGCCTGACAGACCAGAGGCTCACAGTATTCAAAATCCTAGCTAGAGCAGTAAGTCAACTAAAAGAGATCAAGGGGATCCAAATTGAAAAGGAAGAAGTCAAATTATCACAGTTTGCAAATGATATGATAGTATACATGAATGACCCCAAAAATTCAACCAGAGAACTCCTTCAGCTGATAAATACCTTTAGCAAAGTGGCTGGATACAAAATTAACTAAAAAAAAAAAAAAATAGTAGCCCTATCATATACGAAACACAAAAGGGCTAAGAAATTAGGGAACAACCTCCTTCATAACATCCACTAATAACATAAAGTATATTGGTGTGACTCTAACCAAGCAAGTGAAAAATCTGGTTAAAAAAAAGTCAAGTCTCTGAACAAATTGAAGAACATATCAGAAGTTGGAAAGATCTCCCATACTCATGGATTGGTAGGAATAACAGTGAAAATGGTCATCCTGCGAAGAGCAATCTAAAGATTCAATGCAATTCCCATCAAAATGCCAACACAATCTTTATAGAACTTTAAAGAACAATTCTCAACTTCTAATGGAAAAACTGAAAACCCAGAATTGCTGAAACAATCTTGTATAAAAACAGATAATCTGCAAGTATGTCCATCCTTGATCTCAAAATCTCAAGCTATACTACGGAGCAATAGTAATAAAAAAAATAATAATAAACTGCATGGTACTGGCAAAGAAACAGAATTCTCAAAAAAGGAATATCAAATTCCTAAGAAAACCACTTTAACAAATGTTAAACATCATTAGTCATCAGGAAAATGAAAATCAAAACCATCCTGAAATTTCACCTTATACCCATCAGAATGTTTAACATAAAAAACTCAAGTGACAATACTTGCTAGAGAGGATGTGGAGAAAGGGAAACGCTCATGCATTGCTGCTGGTGTTGTAAACTTGTACAACCATTTTGGAAATCAATCTGGCACTTTCTTTGACAATTAGGAATAGTGTTACCTTAGGATCCAGCTATACCACTTCTGGGCATATATCCAACGTATGCTCAACTATAAAACAAGGACATTTGCTCAACTATGTTCAAAGCATCTCTATTCATAATAGCCAGAATCTAGAAATAATCCTAATGTCCCTCACCTGAGGAATGAATATAGAAATTGTGGTACACTTACACAATGGAATACTACTCAGCAATTAAAAACAAGGAAATCATGAAATTTGCAGGGAAATGGTAGGAACCAGAAAAGATCATCCAGTGAGGTATCCTAGAAGCAGAAAGACACACATAGTATATACTCACTTATAAGTGGATATTAGACATATAATATAGGATAAACATAATAAAATATGTATACCTAAAGAAGCTAAGCAAGAAGGAGGTCCCTGGGTAAGACCATCGATCCTCATTCAGAAAGGCAAATGGGTTGGACATCAGAAGAAAAAAATAACACAGGGAACAGGATAGGAGCCTACTATGGAGGGCTTCTGAAAGACTCTACACAGCAGGGTATCAAAGCAGATGCTGAGACTCATAGCCAAACTTTGGGCAGAATGCAGAGCAATTTATGAAAGAAGGGGGAGATAGAAAGACATGGAGGGGATAGGAACTCCACAACAATAGCAACAGAATCAAAAAGTCTTGGCACAGTGGTCTTTTCTTAAACTGATACTCCAACTCAGGACCATGCATGGAGATAACATAGAACCCATGTACAGATGTAGCCCATGGTAGCTCAGTCTCAATGTGGGTTCCCTAGCAATGGGAATAGGGACTGTCTCTGAATGAACTCAGTGGCTGGCTCTTTGATCACCTTCCCCTGAAGGGGAGCAACCTTACCATGCCACAGAGGAAGACAATGAAGCCAGTACTGATGAGACCTGATAGAGCAGGGTTAGAGGGATGAGGAGCTAGACCTCCCGTATCAGTGGACTTGTGGAAGGGAATGGGAGGAGATGGAGGTGGGATTAGGACTAGACAAAGTGAATTGTGATACAAAGTGAATAAACTATAATAAATAAAATAATTAATTTTAAAAAAGGAAACAAAAAGTAATATTTGGTGGCCTTTGGAGATGGCTCAATTGGTAAAGTGCCTGGCAAGTCAGCAGGAGGATGTGAGTTCAGATTGTAAGCACTGAGGTAATCACCATGCTAGAATAGCAATCACAGCCTGGTGCTTTGAGTTTGCTGGCTGGGTAGCTTAGCTGAACCTATCTCATAACCAATGGGAGTCAATAAAGGAGAAACATCCAATATTCTGTTTTAATGATAGAACCATCTGAACAAAAGCCATGTGGGTGAGACAAGGGTTTATTCAGTTCAGAGAGGAACTACAACTGGAGCTTGTGTCAAAAAAAAAAATAGAGAAATATGCTTCCTGGTTTATTCTTTGACTTACAGGCTCTTGCTTAGTCAGTTTTCTTGACAAGCCAAGACTGTCTAAAGACAATGCCTACACCATTCAGGACAAACTCTCACACGAGTAGATCAACCTGATCAAAATAATTACTTAAGACTCCATTTTCAGTGTATTCTAGGAAGTGTCAAATTGACAATTTATGTAAACTAGGACACTTGACATTGACCTATAGCCTACACACACACACACACACACACACAAACAACCACAATTATCCACGGCTGGTTGGCACAAACCTATCATTCTAACATTTGGAAGTCTTCAGCCTCGTTCCCTTTTTTGCAGAAGGATTGTGTGTTCAAGTTCAGCCTGAGCTGAGTAGTGATACTCTTTTGGGGAATGTGTGGTTAGACTCAATAGTTGGGAATCAGTTAAGTTATAACATACTCATATGAAGAGACTCTACAACTCCCAACAATTTTCTCTCAAAAGCAACAATATAAGCAGAAAGGTTCACAAATAGTAAGTGTACCCCAATCTGTACAAAGATGCGTTAAAAATTGAGTATCCATGTGGACCTTTTTGTTTATGAATAAAATCATGTATGTAGGCTTTAAAAAAAGAAGTTAACTATATAAATTTAATATAATTAAATTATCTATGGAAAATAATTTCTCTATTAGAACAAAGCTGTTTAAGAAATATTAATGATGAAAATGAAATAAAAGTATACTACATTTTTAAATGCTTAGTATTAGTACTGTGTAAGAAACATTTAAAAATTAAATTTTGGCAATGAAGTGATTTTATTTAGTCAAGTATTAATATTCATAAATAGTAATAATTTCTGGTTAATATGCATCAATACTATTATTTATAGAAATATATTTCACTGACCACAGAGGGAAATGAATAGAACATTTTTTTTTTCTGTTATATGTGAATGTTCCAAACTCTGCTAAATCATTCCCCCCAGGTGTCAGATCCATGGCAGTGATTAATGACATACTAATAAAATTCAGCTGGCAGGTTGAAACTAAAATGTCATTTCTATGGGTAAGAATAATTTTCCAGTAAGTAGAGCTTTCTGTCAAATGAGATATATGCTTCTTGAAATATTTGAATATTTTAAAAACAACCAAATATAAATCAAATATCGTTGGAATTGCTTTGAAATAAACATAATTTGAAACATTGTTTTTTTCATTTACTGATGTACTGGTGTTTACTGGTGTTCATTTTATTTGTTTTCCTGAAACCTTGCACTTCTCCATGTTTCTACATGTCGGGGGAACACACTATTATCATAACCAATTATAACCATGGTATAATCTTGAACATGTCTACCTCTAATGGGCCTAGTGTCCTGTTTTAACACATGCTTTTAAATGAATCCAAATCAACATAATTTCTTTTGTGCCAAGGGTCTTTGTCCATATACTGGTCTGATATTTTTTTTATTTATTCATATTAGAAATACTTTTGAAATGAATACTTATATTTTTCACAGCTTTTAATTCTTTACACACAAAACAAACATGATATTATATTTAATTTGAAATTACAAGTTCTTTGAAAATATCAATATGTTTATTAGTGTATGGAACTATTTATAGTTTATCATTAATATTAAATTTTTACATCTATTCTTATAAAAGAAATAGCACACATGCATATATTTTGAGTTCTTTTCGTCACATCATTTTGAGTGAGGTAACTCAGAAGCAGAAAGACACATATGGCACATACTCACTTATAAGTGGTTATTAGCCATATAATATAAAATAAATATATTAAAATCTATACTCTGAAAGAAGCTAAACAACTAGAAATACCCTACGTAAGGTGGTCAATCCTCATTCAGAAGGAAAAACCTGATAGACATTGGAAGCAGAAGACAGGGAACTGGACAGGTGCCTACTATAAACACCTTCTGAAAGACTTTACTGATTGAAATATTGAAACAGAGGCTGAGATTCATAGCCAAACTTTAGGCAGAGTGCAGCATATCTTATGAAAGAATGGAGAGATAGAAAGACTTGGAGGGGACAGGAGCTCCAAAAGAAGACCAACAGAGCCAACAAAACAAAATAAAAACAACAACAAATACTGGGCCTTCAAGCCCCTGCATAGACTGATATTCAAACCAAGGACCATTTGGGGAGAGGACCTAAAACCCCTGCTCAGATGTAGCCCATAGACCCAATCTCCAAGTGGGTTCCCTAATGAGGGGAACAGGAGCTGTCTCTGACATGAACTCAGTGGCTGGCTCTCTGATCACCTCTCCCTGGGGGTGCAGCTTTGCCAGGCCAGAGAGGAAGGCAATTCAGCCAGCCCCAGTGAGACCTGTTAGGCTAGAATCAGATAGAAGGGTAGGAGGTCCTCCCCTAGCAATGGACTAGGGGAGGGACATAAGGGGAAAAGAGGGAGGGAGGGTGGGATTGAGAGAAGAGGGAGGGGGCCACAGCTGGGATACAAAATGAATAAATTGTAATAAATAATAACAATTAAAATAAAAATCTCAGAGTCTTCTAAAAAGACAAGAAAGAAATATTTTGGATTTCTAACGTTTCTGTCACTATTATTTTTCTGCATTGTTAATACATCTGTAAAATGCAATAGAGCAGGTAATGTTGGTTCCTACAGGTTCAAGACATTACAATACTTTGATAATATTAAGTGCAGTTTTACTGCCAGCTTTTTTTTTAGACACTTTCTACTATATAGCTAATTATCAAAGTTTAATTAGCTGAATTAAACTGTATTGTCAAAGTTTGAATTCTTCAAATTCTGCCATTCACATTATAACTCCATGTAAAAATACAGCTACCAATAACTTAAAATAGCTTTGCTATTATTTTAAAATATTTTCATACACAGATAAAAAATAGCACGCAACTTTGAAAACTGAGACAGCCATTCAGACTACTTTGAAAATGTGAGCCTTTATCTAATAGTTACTGGAATGAATGACATTTGAATTAAAAAATACAGTGGGGGAAAACCTATATGACTCTTATGTACTAATCTCCTTTCTTTGCTATGATAAAATATTCACCAATATAAACTTGGGGAGAAAAGCATTTATTTCATGATCTACCTATCATTTGAAGACTAATCAAATATCTTACATTTCCTAGCTATTATGAATTAAAAGACAGTGAATATGGCTGAGCATATATCTATGAAACAACATGCTGAGGCTCTCAGGCATATTCCAAGGTGTCAGTAGCTAAGTTGTATGGTGCATCTACTTTTGAATTTATTTATTTTTAAAATTACTACTTCTCTTTTTTGAGCTCAAAGTAAAATCATATAATTTTCCCTTCCTTTCTTTTACCGAAAGACTCCTGTATAAGTGTTATTCCTACTTTTTAAATTATAGTCTTGTTTTTCTTCAATTGTTATTACACATATAAACAGACACACACATATATTCTGAATATCTATCTATCTATATGCCATTCAGAATACATATATATTTATATATAGAGAGAGAGATAGATTTCTCTGATTCATCACGTTGTCTACCCCTCAATTACAGGTCATTGTATGGGATTAAAGGTGTGTAGTAAAGATATGACTATATTCTAGCCAGAGGGATTAAATGTGTAACTAAGGTCATGTCTGTGTCCCAGAGGGAACACACAGTCCTAGATCTTTGGATGGGATTCCTTGCCAGAGTAGCCATGTTGCTGGTTTAAACTTTCTCTGTATCATCTGAGAAACCTGTTTAGCTAAAAACCACACACTGTTATAATATTCAGATAGAAGCAGTTATCAATTCCATAATTTTAAGAGTCCAAATGTCTTTATGAAGGACTGTTGGTTCATGATCCTTCATAGCTGCAGTCCTGATCATCTTTCCTTCAGCAAATGTCCATTTTAGCATCAAGGCTTTTTAGTCTGCCAGTCTGATGGGAAATTTGTCCTTCAGTTTGTTGAGCTGTCCCCACACAAGTGGGGGTGGTAGAGGGGAAACTAGCTTTCTGCATCTTCTGTGTTGCTGTCTTTCTGTCTCTTCCTTTTATTCAGTTGCGACTTTCATGTGGCAGCTTCTCTTATTTGGACTGGATTTTCATAAATTTTGATGGACCCTATACTATTTCATCACCTGTGGAAATATAGGCAAAACATGTTCCCCAATGTAACAAATGCCCTCATTTCCATTCTGATGTTAAAACAACTTTTAAAAGTACACAAGTTGATCATATTCAATAGTTTTAGTTTGTTTGTTTGTGTTTTTTTTTTCCCTTTTCTTCTACAATCCAGTGTCTTTCAGCAGCTACTGTTCCTACCTCACTGACATTTAAAAAAAAATTAAAATTAACTTAGCATTAGTCAGTCTATTTCTGGGAGTTCTTATTCTACCTATCTGTTTACTTTGCATTTCCTTTAAGATATGATTAGATCTTTCCATAACTGCTTGACCGGTTGGATTATATGGATGCCTGTAATATGTTTGTTTGCGTTATAACATGCAAAATCATTTCATTTTACTAGACATATATGTGGTTGCATTATCAGTCTTAATTTGCAAAGGCATACCAATTATAGGCATCCCACTTCCAACAAATGCGAAATTATAGAATCAGTCCTTTTAGAAATGAAATCAGAAGCTTTTTGAAATCCTGAATATTTGTGGTATGATGTACAAATTTTAGTTTTCCAAATTCTGCAAAGTAAAACATATCATCAGCCAAATTTCATTTCTTTGGTTACCCCCTAGGGTTTTTTTCCAGCAGGCAATTGAATTTGATTATACAAAAAACAAGTATGTTTTTTTTTAACAAATTCCTTGACTTATTAACAAGTAATAGAAAAATTTCTCCTTAAACATTTGCTGATAACATGATGTTTTTTAACATGATGTTTTTAATAAAATTCTGAGTCTTCTATCACATTTCCTACTAATAATTGGTCAATTTCATCATTTCCTTGTGCCAATGGACCATATGAGATCCATATAGGTGATATAAAATGAATAAATTCGCTTTTGAATTGTCTTATAACAAACAGTTATATAAATATATAATTATATAAATAATGACATTAACTCTGAATTAGCAGGAATAAATTTCTTTATGCAATACAATCCTTTCTGCTTACTGTGAGTCAATAATTATACTGATATGTTCAGAAAAATTTAATAAAACCATAAAAATTACATGTAGCTCTATTTTATCCAAAATATATGGACTTTAAATTACTTTACCTATATTTCCTTACTTGTAACCTGCCAGTCCTGATTTATTTGTATCAGTATAAAATGTAGGAGCTTGAAATATTAGAGTCCCTTCTATTATACAGGGGAAAATCCAATTAGTTCCTTTTAGGAACTAGAGTTGATTGGGGATATTTGTTGTTAATTTCTCCCAAATAATTGCTACAAGCTCTACAAGCCAATCCACATTAATTACCAATAAGAATATACTTTCAGCGTTAATATAAGTAGTATGATTTCTGCTGGGTCTGTTCCTGATAATTGACAAAGTCTTATTCTTCCTATTGTAATAAGATCCAATATAAAATATTGTCTTCTTCCTGCATAATGAGCCCAGTAGAGGAATGAGTAGAAGGCAAGAACACAGTAGAATGCAGTCAAGTTTGGGATATAGGCAGTCTACTTGTGATCCTGCAATATTTGCTGTACCTGAGTCAACACTTTCTCTGATTTAGCTGTTAATTGTCTAGGACTGTTTAAGTTTGAATCATCTTGTCAAGTTTGAAACAAATTATTCAGCTCTTAAGTAATTAATCCAATAGTAGGCCATAACCAGTCAATACCACCCAATAGTTTTTTGAGTAATTAAGATCTTGTAACTGGTACCTTTTTTCTGTACCATTTGCGGTTGAATCTTTTCTTGAATTAATTTATATTCTAGGTAGTTGATAGTATTTCCTTTCTGCATTTTTTTCTTAAGGAGTGATCTATAAATCCCTAATAGTTTAAATCCTTTTTGCTTCATTAAACATTCTTTCTAACATATTTGCATCAGAAACACCCAACAAGATTTTATCCATATAATGGTAAATTATTGATTGAAGAAATTGCTTAAAATTATTTCTAGCAGCTGTTATACAAAATATTGACATAGACTTGGACTATTTAACATCCCCTGAGAGAAAAGCTGTCTATTTGTATCTTTTCTCAGGTTGAACATTGTTATAACTAGGTATTATAAAAGCAATCTTTTCTCTATCTTAATCTTGTGGTGGGACAGTAAAGAAGCAGTATTTTAAATTAATTATTATAGACCATCTTTTAGAGATGGTAATAAAGAAGGTAAGGAATGGACTTAAAGAAGGTCTGCAATGGACCCAGAGTTTGGATTAAGATATTTATAGTCCTTGGATCAATCAACATCTTCCAATTTCCAGATTTCTTTTTAATGACAAATATGGGAGACTAATTAGCTTCTCAAAGTACCTGTAATTTTTCTTTATTCAAGAACTATTGTTCTTTTTCTTCTGATGTCCATCCTCTTTGCCTTTCAGGATCCAAGTGGGTTACATAGTAATGGGAAGAGGGACTGCCTCTGACATAATCTGATTGGCCTGCTTGTTGATCACTTCCCCCTGAGGGGGGAGCAGCCTTATCAGGCCACAGTAGAGGACAATGCAGCCACTTTTGATGAGAACTGATAGACTAAGATCAGAAAGAAGAGGAGAACCTCCCCTATCAGTGGACTTGGGGAGTGGCATGCATGCAGAAAGGGGAGGGAGGGTGGGATCGGCAGGGGAGGAGGGAGGGGCTTATGGGGGGATACAAAATGAATAAAGTGTAATTAATAAAAAAATTAATATGCTCTGACAAAAAAAAAAAAGAACTATTGTTCTACCCACAGAGGCTTCTCAGTTATGCATTTTAAAGGTAAGATGTTAGTTTTCCAATGCCTCCAGGTTTTCTTGTTCTATCTAGTGGAGATTCTCTGCCCTTGCTTGATAGGTTGATTGTGGCTAAGTCCAGGACAGTGTGACCTTCTGTAGCAGGCCTGAGGTCTCCAATATCAGCTTTAGTTTTCTCTGGATGCTCTGTGGATTGATTGTTGGTAGGAGAGAGCTCGCTGATCTTATTTTTTGCTGGGGTAAAAAGGAAACCCCTTAGGGAGTTTTTCATATTTAAAGTGGTCATAATTACAATAAGTACTTTGATGGTTTTTTTAAGAAATATTCCTATACTCTCAACTCCTCTCCTTGGTCTTAAGGGATCTGAAATAGATGTTTTGTTTTGTTTTTTAAATGCAGGAAAAGTCTGTGTATATACTTAAAATTATGATTTACCGTCTCAGAGGCTCCCATGTGTCTAGTGTCTCCCCTGTTCCTTTGGGCATCCAGGAGAACTCAAAGAACTGATATTTCCCCTAGAGATAATGCCAGGTGAATTTTTCCTCTGCTGCTTTCTGTCAGATGTCTTCTGTCCTCTGTGACCTTTATGTCAGATTTCTTCTGCTTTCTTCAACATTGGAGGGCTTTCTTCTTTTCCAATCATGTTGATGTAAATGCTATTATTATTTTTTTTAGTTGATGGGATGAGATGAGATATACAAGCTTTATAAATACATGGATTGGGTTGAACCCAGAGCATTTCTATCTAACTATCCCTAGCTCTAGTCATGGTATCTCCCAGCTTCATATAATCTAATCATTTTTTTAATTAAATTTTTATATTTTATATTAATTACAGTTTTGTTTTTTGTTTTTTTGTTTTTTTTTACTTTGTATCCCAGCTGTAGCTCCCTTTCTAATTCCCTCCCAATCCCACCTTCCCTCCCTCATTGCCTCTCATGCCCCTCTCCAAGTCCACCGATATATAGGGGAGGTTCTCCTCCCCTTCCATTTGATCCTAGCTTATCAGGTCATCAGGACTTGCTGCATTGTCTTCTTCTGTGTCCTGGCAAGGCTGCTTCCCCCTCAGGGGGAGGTGATCAAAGAGCCTGCCACTGAGTTCATGTCAGAGACAGTCCCTGTTCCCATTACTAGGGAACCCACTTAGACACTGAGCTGCAAGGGGCTACATCTGAGCAGGGGTTCTAGGTTATATTCATGAATGGTCCTTGGTTGGAGTCCTTCTGCAAGCCCAAACTTTAAAGGCTTTAGCTTCTAGCCTCCATCTGCTAACCTTGGCCTAGAATGTTATCAGCCTCCTAAATTTACTGCTGGATAAGCTTGATTTTCTAGTTTTTTCTTCCTGATTCTAGTTGGCTGGTATAACTTAGCTTTCCTGGCTCAAAACTCCTCAGCAAGCTGGCTCAAGCAAACTGGCTTTTTTTCGCTTCTCACTGAAGCGCTTTGCTTTGAATTCTATGAACTGCACTCCATGAACTGAACTGCACTCAACTCAACTGTCTTGGGAAGAAGTGAATTAATTCTCCAAGAATTTATTGTGCATCCAAGTATTATAGATGAGGATTGCAAAGAAGAAATTAACACCATGGTATATGTAAGAAAAGGAGATGCAAATTAGTGCAAGGGATAGAATTGCTCAGTGGTCACTGTTTCCCTACATCAAGGGCAAAAACTGCTCCAGTTAAAACAAGCAAACAAACAACAGCAACAACAAAAAACAGAGGCATTTGGGAGTACTAGAAAATGTATGTTCTGGTAAACAGTGGTTAATGATAAGAGACTTAAATTCATATCATAGATGAATGGTGGTGAAATAGAAGGTTTGGTAGATACAGGAGCTGATGTCAATATCCTTTTCCAAAAGGCTTAGGATCTAGAAAGGCCACTTCAGAAAGTTTATACACAGTTTATAGGAATTTGTAAATTATCTTAAATAATATGAAGTGTTCGATGGATTAAATGTGAGACCATAGAAGGCATAAAAGGGGAGTTGAGAGATCCTACGTGGCTGACATACCCATAAATTTATGGAAAATGGACCTTTTACAACAATGGGTAATCCTAGAGCCCAGAGAGAAGGAAGGGGCTTTGTGGGTAGCTATAGGAAAGAAAGAGACTATTGTTTTCCCAAGTGCTGTCCAATACTGCTGTAGTGTTCGCTCGTTGCTGGACTGCTAGATGTACTGGACTGAGATGTGTATTTTCCCTAAGCACCCAACAACCCTAAATAGCTGAAACTAAGTCTAATTGAGAGGTCTATGTCCCCTGTCCCTTCTAACCTTCTTTTCCTCCTACCTAGGGTCAGTGGGTTAGAAGGGAGGTAGAGACTTAAAGACCCCCCAAATGAAACAGAGTAAAAACTAATGCCTACACAACTGTACTCAACTGCACCAAAATGTCCTCTACTTCTAAATTCTGTACTGTCTCTCCATGTACTCTCCCTGTATTGCTCTTAAGTAGCCTCTTTTTCCTATCTGTTCTCCTGAGAGATGGGAATATCCTTTCTCTGACTCATTCTGACAAATGATGATTCACCACTTTTTATGTCCCTCAGACACCTTTGTTTGGAATTAAAGGTGTTTACTAAAGGCATGTCTGCATTAAAGTCAGAGGGATTAAATTTGTGTACTAAGGGTGTGTCTGTATTCCAGCTGGATCACACAAAGCTAGTTCTTTCTATGTTAGCCCTAACTAGAGTAGCCATATTGCTGGATTAAAATTCCTCTAGAATACCATTTCATTAATTCTCAGCATTTCTTAATTGCTGCTAGGAAGTGTAAGTTTTTTGCTCTCTTTGAAGACTCAGTTATATCATGTGATGTTTTGCAGGAAGCTGTCTTGTGAGAGGGAATGTGATGCTTTTCTGCAAACTTTCTCATGCGAGGTACAGCTTTTGGCCAGCTGAAAACATCTGTGGTTGGACTTTGAGGAGATGCGATATATAGAAGCCCATGGACAGTGAGACAATGCCTTTTGGATTGACATGGGTGCACTGGTCTTCATTCTTCAACACTTCACTTTGCAGAGAGAAACATTCCAGAGAACTTCTTTGGGCAATCCAACTGAGACTTGTGGCTTTTGCTGACTTGTCCCAATCTGCAGAATCTTGCTGATTTGTGTTGCTATTTGGTGTTTGAACTGGACTGCTAGTATATGGACAAGGAGGAGTGGGCTCACCCCAAGGAACCACTTCTAAAAAGGTATACAACTTCTTTTTCCTAATAACCTTTCTCTCAACCTCTGGGCAGTGTGTTGTAAGGGAGGTAGAAGGATTTAAGAACCCTAAATGAAGTATGTTTGGTGAAAAATCTAAGCTTACACTTCTAGTTTTTGTCTAGGCTTTCTGAGATTTTCTCCTTCCGTGTTAGTATGTATATTGGTGTCATCTTTGTTAAGGTCATGTTTAAGATACTGCATTGGTGAAATTTCAATATCAAAGCAGTTTTGATTTTCATTGCCTTAATTGTTAAAGCTATCAAATGCTTTTAAAGTTGTTTCTTAGTCATGTTCATTTCTCATTTCCACTACTAATGTTATGTCTTTTTCTTTAACATCAAAGAGCCATATAATCTATACAGTTTGCTCTCTAATGTGAAACATTAACTTCAAAATCTTTTGCCAAATTTCATTTTATGGTAAAGTCAGTGATCTTATGGCATTTTTTCTTTATTTCTTTTATAGAGTAGGGTTTACTTAGTTTGATTAGTTTTGGATTTCCTTTATATTTCTATTCAAGAAAAATATTTATTTTTAAGTTTTGTAATGATTTATGAGATTTTTGTAGTAAATATTCTCTTGTAAAATATTATTTCATAAAATATGTTGATGTTTTATAAACATTGTTGCGATTTACCTGGGCTGAGAGTTTTCTTTGTAGAAAGGTGTGCACTTAGGCATTCAGTTCTGTGATTTCTTAGTGTTTTAATTTAAGTTTAAATTTTAAAAATTTATCTATTTTAACTGAGCTGATTATGTAATGCATTAATATCATATAATGCTTACAAGACCTAATAATAATACAATTCATTTCTAACTTTAATAATTGATAAAATTACTGAATTGCTAAAGTAAATTGCCTTTTCCATTTTTTTAATCTTTACAACAACTACATTTGGTTTTGCTTATTTTTTTCCTCTATCGTATCTATTTTTGTTACAATGCTAATAATTTTGTTCATTACATTTTCTTTGACTTGCATATTTTATAATATTTTAGGGTAAAAGTTTCAATCATAATTCTCATTGTATATCTTTCTTTAAAATTTTACCAAAATCTTACTAATGCTTATCATGCTTGAATTTCAGCAGTATAATACAGGTACAATTGTAATGTACAATCTGTTAATGGTTTTTTTTTAATAACATGATTTCTTTGAGATCTATCTAAACTGTTTTTTTACATAAAAATTCTTCTTTTCATTTCTATTATTTTAAATTAATTTATTGTGGCAAAATAACATTTATTTAACCATTCTAGCTGTGCTCAAGAATTTTTTACTTGTATTTTAATTGTATTACATAAATTCTTAATCTGCATACATACAATGACCCATTCAGTAATGATTTTTGTCTTTAAGGATTGGAAATATACACAAATTAAATAACTTTTCATTGTTCCTGCCCACTTTGTTAAAATTCTACTTCTACCTTCTACTTATGATCAGGTATTTTAAGCATGTAAGTGAAATTTATACTATTTTCCCCTTTGCTATTGCCTTACTTTAAAATGTGCATACATTTGACCCTGTTGCAGCATATGTTAAGACACAAATCCTCAGAAGTGAACTCATTCAACGAATTATTGTGTAGAGATATTATATTTCATAAATGTACTTCAGTTCCATATAGCCCTTAATAAATGTAATTTTTTCATGAGTTGCTATGTTGGCAAAATCTTTAGGACATAATACTTGGTAAAGTTAGGGAACCATTAAATGGCAGATATTGTGCACTCCCCCACATATGAAATTTTTGCAACAGTTATATTCAAAGTTATAAACTACAATGTCATGGATGGGTATACGAAAGAATGGACTGTATTCAATAAGTATGATACTTAAGTTTTCATGGTGCAAAATATATTGAGATCTTTTGAAACCAGAGCACATGTAGCTAATGTTTATAATCATGCTCTTCAAAAAATATGCTGCTGTCCTATAAGCCAGCAAAATGACTCATTCAGTAAGGCATTTGCTACAAGGTCTGTGGGTCCATTTGTTTCTCAGGACCCACATGGTGTAAAAAGAGAGCTGACTTCCACTAGGTATCATCTGATCTACCCAATAACATGCCATGCTACCCATCCATACCCACTGCATATAACAAAAAAAAATTAAAAAGATATTTTGTTTCTATCATAATAAGAACTTGAAGAAAATCTACCCATTTCCAAATATAACTGTTTAAAAATATAAAGCAAAACTACATTATAATTCAAGAGTGATTTCTGATGCCAAGAAGATAGAAAGTAAAAATACCTCATAAATCCATGTCTATTTCAAACAAAATAAACTTCATAATAAACAATATTGTAGGGGGTAAAAAAAGATCATTATGTGATGATGGACAGTGATAACAAGGACTCAAAACCATTGACATTCATGTAACTAATCAAGCAATGTTATATTATGTCAGGCAAAAATGTTAGATTCATCATGCTCCAGTGATAAACACTCACCCATGAGCATATGGCCATTGCAAATTGTATTCAGTAAGTCATTAATTAATTAATACCTGGATTTCAGAGGAAGAGGGGAATGGATTTGGCTGGATTTAGGCAGAGGAATGTTGGGTGAATATGATTAAAATGCATTGCATACATGTATGAACTCCTCAAAAAGTTAACAAAATTATGTATTTAAAAATATACTTATGATAAAATATCTAGAAACTGAAATTAAAAAATTTTAATGTAAAGGTAGTATGTTAGCTCTATCAGCCTATTTTTTCATTTTTATTCTTGAAAGTAGATTCTTCTTTTATATAATGTATCCCAACCACAGTTTCGTCACATTTCTATAAGCTCCACCCTCACAGACCCACCCCCTCTGTTTCCTTTCAGAAAGGAGCAGCCTTCTAAGAGACAATAACCAAACACCACCAAACAAGATACCATAAGACAAAGCAAAAGCCCTAATTGAGGCTAGGCAAGTCAACCCAATAGGAGGTAAAGAGTCCCAAGAGCCACCATAGTAATCAGAGATATTTTTGTAAATCAGGCATTTCACCATCTTGTCTTCCCTGTCTCACTGCTGATAGCTTAAGTCATCACTCACTAAAAGCAGTACATTTCCACTACTAATTGCAGGTTGCGTATTTTTCTATGTGGTGTGTGCCCTTTAAAGGGTCCCTCTGGACATCATGGCTCTCTCTCATTCTTTCTGTCTCCTTGTCCCTCTGTCTGTCTGTTTCTCTTTCTTTCATGTCCTCAATTTCGGACAGCTTCTCTCTCTCCTCCTTCAATAAACCTGCTTTAGTTTTGTTGCATGGTATTATCTATAGAGCATGCATTGGCCTAGTCCCACCAGGGTGCCTTTTGCTGTCTAATGCTAACAGACACACCTGATCTCACTGTTAGGAGTCCCACAAAATCACCAAGCTAATAGCTGTAACATATATGAGAATCTTGTGCAGAAACATGCAGGCACTTGGCTTGCCACTTATTCAGTCTCTGTGAGGCTATATGAGACGGCTTATTTGATTTGGTGGGTCATGTTGACATTTATGAAAATTGTTTCATTTGTTGATTTATAAGTTTATTTCATTTCCTCTTGATCTGTTGTTTGTTATTTTGTTGTTGTCATTTTATTTCTTGAGAAGTTTCCTATTTTTATTCCTAACTGGTTTCATACCCAGCGTCCCCTTGCCTTTTCATTGGAAGGGGTAGAATCACAGGCATGCACTATAATAATTGCAATTAATTTTCATTTTAGAGGTACATGAACAATGACATAATTTTATTTGTATAAAATTGAGCTGTAATATAAATTATTTAAAGGCAAAAATTTTATTTTACCTTATTATATTTTTAAATTTTCAAAATAACTCAACACTTAATTGTTATATTTGTGAAATCATTCAAAAACAGGAGTAGGAATCCATATAAAATTATTTACTCTTGTGTCAAAATTACTTTAATGCACAGTTACTTCTGAATTTCAAATAAATTGAAATACAGTGTGAAACTGGATTGAAAAACATGTGCTGCATTTTACCACAAACCATTTCACAGACTCAGTGATAATGCAAAAAGGTATACATAAGATGTTTATGCAAAATGTAGTTAATTTTAATAACTATACTATTCTTTCACTCCTTAATTTTGATGAAAATCTCTTAAACTTTTAATTCTTATTATTCTTATTCAATTAAATAATCAAATCATTTTAATAAAATTAAGAATATTTTCTGTTCCCCCAGAGCCAATAGCAAACTTTTCCATCTTCTCTCCTCCCCTTCTCTCATCTCCTGTGGATCCCTTCTAACCTATCATCTCTCCTCACCACTTGTTGCTTTGTCCAGACCCCAACCCCTGCAGGCACTCTCTGCTAACCCAAGGGCCATTACTTCTAGAGCAACAAGCAGGCTAAAGGTAGACCCACACCTCTTCTACTGCTCCAAAGATACAGGTTGATCAGTCTCATTCCAAGGTCAGTAGCAGGACAAACACTATGGTTTTCTATTCCTCTCTAACCCTGGTCCCCAACGGACCATAAATACCTTCACCTCCCACACATTTCATTATTCCAGCCTCTAACACCAGTAGACATTCCCCATGAACAAATCAACTGAGAAGACCAGTAAAACAGGCAAAACACAGCCAACATATTGTTGACATTTCAGAGAGGAAATATAAACCAAGGAACAAAGCACCTATCCAACAAAGACAAACCCAGAAATCAGCATCTTGATCTATATTCATCTCAAACCAAGATACATAGATGCTATCATGAAACCACAATCAATAACAATCAGGACAATATATCTTCAGTGAAGCCCAGCTATCCTATCACAAGAGGCTCTGAAAAGCTATTCTAAGCAAATGGACTTACAAATCAAGCTTTTGTAGTCATTCTAATATCTAACAAAATAGCCTTCAAATCAAAATTAATCAAAAGAGAGGGGAAGGACACTATATATTAATCAAAGCAAAAATCCACCAAGATGACATTTCAATTCTTAATATTTATGTCCCCAAAACAAGGGTACCCACCCTGGCAAAAGAAATGTTACTACAGCTTAAATCACTTATTGACATCACAATTGGATAGTTAGAGACTTTGATACTCCATTTGTACCAATGGACAAGTCATTCAGACAAAACTAAACAGAGAAATTATGGAGCTAACAGGTGTTATAAAGCAAATGAACCTAAAAGACATTTACAGAGCATATTGTTCAAACAATGTCCTAACTTTTTAATGGTACCCAAAACAGTGTTTTTTCCCCCAGACAACAAAAAATAATTTTAAGAGCATGATGCCCCCATTCCCAATAGGTATGGTGGGTGTTGTTGGTCATTTGGTGGGTTATGGATTGGTCATGACAAGGGAAAAAATAAAGAAAAGGTTGAAATCAAGAATCTCTTCCTTTATTCCCTCTATCTTTCTTTTTCTATTATCTTTATCTCTTAGCCAGTACGAGGGAAATAGAAAAAAAGAATGGGGGATATAGGATTATAAGATAAAAGGTAGATTACTGAGTCTACTTTTACTGGGTGTCAAATATTATGTCATAGTATGGATTAATCCATACTTTTGTTTTGATAGAAATTTAAGGTTATTTTGTTCAACTTTTGCTTAATGTGTTGTACATATGCAGCTCATTTGAAAATATGGTGTAAAACTCTAGTCTTATGAAAACTATTGCAAACTGTTCAGGATAATTGGAAATGCAAATTAATAGTTAGCAACCTATAAATAATCTTACATGTAGTCTTGTTAGATACTATTTTAATTAATTACAGAAATAAAATTTATTGAGTCTCTTCTAAATGTTTTCAAGTTTAAGTAGATAGTACTTAGCTAGATACAAGCAATGTTATTTGGTAGATAGATACATACATAGATAGTTAGACAGGCAGAGATAGATAGATAGATAGATAGATAGATAGATAGATAGATAGATAGATAGAT
>NW_026587216.1:15397815-15417571 GCF_907164565.1 Psammomys obesus | reverse complement strand
GATAGATAGATAGATAGATAGATAGATAGATAGATAGATAGATAGATGATAGATAGATACTATTATGTACCATATAATGGTAGATAAATATGTGATCTTCAAATACTTCAGAGATCTATAGAATATGGCATTTAAGAATATTTTAATAATAAACGGCTTTTCTGATAGAGTGCTACATCTGCTCCTAGCAGCACCTGTAATCTACTTCAAAGATGATGGGCATCAATGCTGCCCCAAGCGCACAGAGAAACCAATGGCGACTGTCCGGGCAGTCAATTGTCTCTGTCATTTCTATAGTTCTGGAAGCCGTTTGCTCTATGCTTCCTCTATGGTTAGGTATAATTTTTTTTTCCTTCTAGCATCTCTGATGAGGTTGAAGACTAAATAGTTACAGTTTTACTACATTTAAGCTTAAGAAAATGATTCATGTCCAAAAGTGTGTTTTAAGGTTTAGATAGATGTTTTTTAGGTTGATAGATATAATAACGTGCTTTAGGGTACAGGACTCAGGACTCATCAGGATAGGCTAGATAGTGGAATATTTTTTTTCCAAGATTGTCAAATACAAGTGGACTAGACATTTAAAATTAATCTTACCTGAAAATTCTCCTAATTCTTATTGTATGTAGTTCATTAATTTTAGGGAAAAAAGACAATTTCTTTTAAACATCAAGGAGGAATGTTGTGAATGTTTTGGTTTATGATATATAAACCTATATTTAAAAAAACATTCCAAGTTGAGGATTTTGTTTGTCCACATCTACTAAGTGGCTCGTGCTGAGCATGGTCTTTGCCAGATGGAATTAGGTGAATTCTGAGGACTTTGAGGTGTTTAAATATAACAGCTCTGGGTAAGAAAGCACAGTTGTTTGGAGGAGGACTGCTTTCTGCTGGTTCATCCTGTGTGTTGCATTTGCTGTTTGCTGATTTGCTGGTTATCTGAACTTCTGGATTTCTGGACAACTGATTTGGCATTGCTCCCAAAAGAATATTAGGACCCTACCCAGCAGGATGTAGCAGAGAGAACTCTGTCCTCACTAACTTTCTTTCCTTCCTACCCAGTGTTGGAGGATTGGAAGAGACGTAGAAGTGTTTAATAACACTAAATAAAGTAGGTTTGTTAAAAAATCAATGTCAACATCCCTGCTCTCCTAAGGTCTGATCTCCACTCTCATATTTCTCTGTATCTAATCTTCTACATTTTCTTCCTCTCTTCAACCACTTCTTCTGTCAATTCTATTACCCCTTCCAACTGAGATTTGTGCATCCTTCTTTTGGTTCCTCCAAGTTACTTATCTTCTTTGGGTCTGGGCCTCATAATATTCTTATCTTGTACTACATGGCTAAAATCCATTTATGAGTGAGTATATACCATATGTGTCCTCTGCTTCTGGGTTACCTCACTCAGGATGATCTTTTCTAGTTCCATCCATTTGCCTGAAAATTTCATCCGTTTGTGTGTGTGTATGTGTGTGTATTTGTTTTTGATAGCTGAGTAGTATTACAATGTATAAATGTGCCACAATTTCCATTCTTTGGTTGCGGAGAATCTAGGTTGTTTCCAGATTCTGGCTATTACAAATAAAGGTACTATGAACATAGTTGAGCAAGTGTCCTTATTCTGTGGTTGTACAAATTTAGTTTACACTCTCACTAGAAATGGAGGAGTGTTACACTTTCTCCACATCTTTGCTATCATGTACTGTCACTTGAGATGTACCCCGTTTTTTATTTGCATCATTTTGGTTTTTGGTGTTTAATTTCTTGTGGTCTTTAAATATTTTGGATATAAGCCCTTTCTCTTATGTAGGATTTTCCCCAATTTGTAGACTGCTTTTTTGTTCTATTGACAGTGTCCTTTGCCTTACAGAAGGTTTTCAGTTTCAAGAGGTCCCATTTATAAATAATTGTTAATCTTAGAGCCCGAATTGTTGGTGTTTTGTTCAGGCAGTTGTTTCCTGTGCCAGTGAGTTCAAGGTTCTTCTCCACTTTCCTTTCTAGTAGATTTAGTTTATCTGGCTTTATGTTGAGGTTTTTTTTTATCTACTTGGACTTGAGTTTCATGCAAGGTAATAAATATGAATGTATTTGCATTTTTCTAATTGTACACATCCAGTTAGACAAGCACCATCTGTTGAAGATGCTTTTTTTTTTTTTTTCCCTGTTGTGTATGGTTTTGGCTCCTTCATCAAAAATCAAGTGTCCATAGGTTGTGTGGGTTGATTTCTGTGTCTTTGATTTGATTCCGTTAATCAATCAGTCTATTTCTGTGCCAGTACTATGCAGTTTTTATTACTATTGCTCTTTAGCATAGCTTAAAGTCAGGGTTGGAGATACCTCCAGAACTTATTTTATTGTATAAGATTATTTTAGCTTGTCTGACCTTTTTATTTATATAAAATTGAGAATTATTTTTTCAAGGTCTATAAAGATTTGTGTTGATATTTTGATGGAAATTGCATTCAATCTGTAGATTGCTTTTGGCAGGATGGTCATTTTCTCTATGTTAATCCTACTAATCCATGAGCATTGGAGATCTTTCCATCTTCTGATATCTTCTTCAAATTCTTTCTTCAAATCCTTAAAGTTCTTATCATTCATGTATTTGACTTGCTTGGTTAGAATTACATCAAGATATTTTATATTATTTTTGGCAATCATGAAAGGTGTGGTATCCCTTATTTCCTACTTAGCCCATTTGGTGTTTCTGTATAGAAGGGCTACATTTTTTTTTTAAATAATGTTTTATCCACCTATTTTGCTGAAGCTGTTTTTTAGCTGTAAGAGTTCTCTGGTGGAATTTTTGGTGTCACCTAGGTATACCATCAAATCATCTGCAAATAGAGTTCTTCCTTTCCAATTTTTATCTCCTTGAACTTCATTAGTTGTCTTATTGTTCTGGCTAGGACTTGAAGTATTATATTAAAGAAATATGGTGAGAGCTGGCAGCTTTGTCTTCTCTCTGATTTCAGTGGGACTGCTTTCAGTTTCTCTCCCTTTAATTTGATGTAGGCTATAGGCTAGCTGTATATTGCCTTTATTTTGTTTAGGTATATGCCTTGCTCTTTCTAAGACTTTTGACATGAAAAGATGTTAGATTTTGTGAAAGATATTTACAGCATCCAAATACATGGTCATGCTTGTTTGATTGATTGTTTTTTCAGTTTGTATATATGAAGGATCACATTGCTTGGTTTTCATATATTGAACCACTCCTGTATCACTGGTTTGAAGCCTATTTGATCAGAGTGAATGATGTTTTTGATACGTTTTTGGGTTCTGTTTTTGAGTATTTTGTTAAATATTTTTGCATCAATGTTCATAAAGGAAATTGGTCTGAAATCATCTTTCTTTGTTGGGTCTTTTTGTGTTTTATGTATCTGGGTGACTGTGGCCTCATAGAATGAGTTTGACAATGAGCCTTCTGTTTCTGTTTTATGGAGTAATTTGAGAAGTATTGGTATTAGCTTTTCTTTTAAAGTCTGGTAGAATTCTGCGCTGAAACCATCTGGCCCTGGGATTTTTTTGGATGGGTAACATTTAATGACTGCTTCTATTTCCTCAGGGGATATTGGACTATTTAATGTATTTACATAATTTTGATTTAAATTTGATAAGTGGAATCTATCAAGAAAATTGTCCATTACATTTAGATTTTCCAATTTTCTGGAGTACATGCTTTTAAAATAATACCTAATGATTCTTTGGATTTCCTCAGTGTCTGTTGTCATGTCCCCTTTTCATTTCTGATTTTGGTAATTTAGATATTGTTTCTCCCTGCCTTTTAGTTATTTTGGCTATACCAGTCATTCCTGTCATTTTCCAGTGATACCAAGAACAAAATGGCTGTGCTGACAGAGAGAGGGGCTTATGCATGGCCTCAGCAATATGAACTTCTACTCAGGAAGGCTGAACTGGCTATAGCTGCTTTTGTTTCCAAGGTTTGCCAACATCAGAAACAAACAGTGATCTTCAGAAATGACAGCATTCCCTATGGTTACCTGTCTATGACCTGATGACATGTTGACTACGTTGTTCTACTTCCTACAAGGAAAGAATATGCTTTGTCCTTCCTGGAGTAGATACTCTTTTCTGGTTATGGATTTGCCTTTCCAGCATGTAATGCTTCCATCAAACCACAATCCATGGCCTATCAGAATCCTTATTCAATATCAGGGAATTCTACTCAGTACTGCTCTGCCACAGAAGTGAGATAATGGGCTCCTAATCATGGAACTCACTAGTATTACCATGTTTCCCATCATTCTGAAGCATCTGGTCATACAGAAAGATAAAATGACTTTAGAGAAACAGTTACAGTTCCAATTAGGTGGCTGGGGCAGCATTCTCGAGAAGACAGTGTATACTTTCAGTTGGTGTCCAGTGTGTGATATGGTTTCTTCCAAAGCTAGGACCAAGAATCAATGGGTGAAAAAGAAAAACAAAATCTATTCACTATCACCCCTAGTGTCTCACTAAGAAAATGTTTGCTTTCGGTTCCCATGACCTCAAGTTCTGCTGTTTGCTGCCAGAGTTGGGTAGTGCTCTTCCAAGGAGCCACAACAAACATTGCATTGAACTTAAAGTTCAGATTTTCCCTTAGTTACTTTGGGCTTCTGAAGCCCTTAGAGTCAACAGATTAAGAAAGGAATAACAACGTGAAGAAGGGTGATGCACCCATAATACCATGGTGAGACTGAATTGCTTCTATGCAATAGCTACGAAACAGTTTGTGTCTAGAGTGCAGGAGATCCTTTAGGGCATCTCTTGGTGCTAATATGTCCCATGAGTGGGAAATTCCAATAATCTAATACAGGCAGGATGACAAAAGTTACAGATCCATCATGAATAAAGATATGGGTCACTATTCTAGCAAAAGAACTTTGATCTGCTGAGGTGCTTGATGAGAATAAAGATATATAGAATGGGGAATATAGGAAGGCAGTTTTAAGTACTAGCTAATGTCGTGTAAACAGTTGCAGAAAAGTGTGGAGATAATTTCTCTTGTACTGTATAGAAACATTGCCTGTCAATAAAAGTTGATGGTCTATTGGCTGAGGCAAAAAACAGGAGACTGGAGTTCTGGCAGGAAGAGATGAACTCTTGGATAGAGTGAGAGACAAGAGATTCACTCTGGACTATGAGACAGATGGACACATGAAACTGAGGAGAGGTAACCAGCCATGTGGCACACAAAGAATAGTATAAACAGGCAGAATAAGTTATGAGCTTGTCGAGGAAGAAGTGAAAGCTTATGGCTTAGATATTTATTCATAAATAATAAAGTCTCAGAGTCATTATTTTGGGAGCTGAGGCATGGGTGGAAAATCTGTGATTACAAAGGTTACAGAAATGAGTATTAGAATTGAAGTAAATGTTTCTGTCATATCTTGTTAAGAGTTTGTTTCTACGGTTATTTATGTCTTCTTTCCTCAATTTTTATCAAGTGATACAGCATCAATTAAAAGAGTATCATCGGTTACCATATTTATGTTTGTGATACTAAAAGAATGTTCCTCAAAGGGACCTTGCCATCTATTCCAAATTTATAATGCATTTGTGATTGTATGCGGTATAATATAATGTTAGGCATAATTATGACCTGGTAGAATATATAGTGCATTGGGAGTTGTAAATGTAGAGTTATATTATATTTAAGCATTAGTGTGACCTAGTTATTGTTTTCATTTGAAAATTTATCATGACATGAGGATATTTCATTTTGTGTCAGATTGAAAATGGGAAGTCTTGTGATAGCTATTCTTGATTGTAACCTTGACAAAATTTGGTATTAAGTAAAATCCCAAAATAGAAGGTACACTGTGAGGTATTTCTGCTTAATTTGAAGTAAGACGATCTACTTCTAATCTGAGGCAATGACATGGAGGAAGGAAACTTTACTTCTTTCCCTGCTGACTATCACCTTGCTAGCAAGTCTGTTTCCTCACTGGCATTAGAGCCTAATTCTCCTGGCATATACTGAAGAACAGGTAACCTTATAGGCTGAGCAACTACTGGATTCTTGGATTATGAGGACTTAGCCAGTTTGTGATTATTGGCTCACAAACTAAGGAGATTTAGCAGAATGACACATAGTTTGTTATATATTATATATATTACATATATATATGGAGGAAGGTAGAGATATAGAGAGAGATAGATGTATGTGGGACTCTGCTGGTTAAGGTCGAAGCCTGATGTTTCTGAATATCCTCTGAGCTTTGTCTGTAATGGGCAGACAAAACATTTATTAGTTACTGTTAAATTTTAATAATTTCTAATATATCTTCATGAAGCATATGAAACTTTAAAATTATGAAAGTTTATCATGTTTTTTTCTGGACATTTGAGAGATACTGTTGACTAAAACATAAAATATTGTTTACCTAACATGAGAATAGTCTAAGATGATTTGTACTAAATGACTGAAGTCAGGACTTTATCACAGAATTTTAGAAATATTGTAGATAGGTGACATGATTTTGCATGTGCACATTATAACTATAATTTTGTTTATATATTTTAATATATATTTTATTTCTATTAGTATACAATATTCTACTAGTATAAAAGATACATAATGAAAACTGAACATACACTAAGGCACGTTCTAGTTATATTCCTCAGAAATTGCAATTCCTTCAATACTTATGAAAATGTGTGTATATGGTTATGCATGTGGCTACACTTTTATATGAGTACATATGTGTAAACATCATGTACAGGTTACTTTGTCTTCTCAGATAAGGTCTGACTGTGTAGCATAAACCACCCTCAAACTTACAGGGAATAATAAAGTTGGTCTGGTCTCGCTGCCATGGGAGTCATTCATCATGGGTTTCTGAGGTTTGAGTTCATGGCTCCTGGGACCTTGCATGCCTTTCAATTCTTGAGAAATCACGGCATTCCCTCAAGCAAGAAAGCATTCTGGCCGCACCTGTGTTTTGGTGTGTTCCTTAGCAGACACTGAAATATGTAGAAAATTAGTAGATCAGTTAGTATTAGACAATAATCTTATGTGCCCTGAATGGCTTGCAACCACCATTATATCCTGGCAGCCACCATTGTATTATGTTTTGATCAGTGACTAAAAACTCTGACTGCTTGATATAAATTTGTATTAGGCTCAGTCTTGCACAGATACCTTCAGCTAAAATGGTTTCCCTTCCTACTGATCATTTCAGGAGACCCTGATTTAGTAAGTATAGACTTTTACACAAACTCACAATCATGCCTCAGCCTACGAAGTGCTGAATATAGTCATTCCCTCCAATACCAGGCTTTGCTCCTTATTTTTTATTTGCATTCAAGATATATTTTAGGGACGATCAAGCACAAGCATGTTTTAAAAAAGGCTATACTTTCTTGAATCTGTAACCACTAATTCATGACCACAGTTTCCTATTTTTTACCATCTTGGTTGTTTTCTTATTTAGAAATACTATAAATCACTACTTTTGGTTATAAAAATGAATAATGCACCAGTTTTTATATTCCAGTAGGTTTATAAGGCCATCATATTTGTTCTCTAGGCTCACAGTAGTACACATTTATTTCCTTACAACTTTTCTTTACGTAATGGAGCTTCCTGAGCTTTATTTAATAAGATGAATGTTTTTAGCTTACTTTCTATCTTCAAAATAGTATTCATTATTTTATTTTATGTAGAAGAGTAGAATATCAAATATAGTCTCTTCTTTATATATAACAAAACATACAGAATCACACTTGACATGCTAGGAAAAATAATAGATAGTTAAATGTCAGATTAAGTGCAAGAATACAAAAACATAATGCAGACTCATTGACACTGAGATACATTGACATTTTTGAAAAAAAGGTCTAAGTCAAGTAAGTATCTAAGTCAAGTATCTGCTAATGAATAACAAGAGAAAATTTAAAAGATTAGTTTGTCTAGGTCAGATAGAAGGGGAGGAGGGGCAAAGGGGGACAAGAGAGAAGGAGGGTGTGATTGGGAGGGGACAAGGGAAGGGGCCACAGCTAAGATACAAAGTGAATAAACTGTAATGAATAGTAAATTTTTTTTTTAAATATTAGTTTACTTAAATGTAGTTTTATTTCCTCAGTAGTAGGATGAGAGCATTTCTGTTGGACTATGCCTAGGCATAGGCCTGGAAGCTTCTTGGCTCTATACAGTCTAATCTACTGTAAGCCCAGAACTTCAAGTCTTCAGCTTCTATCCTCCAGCCTCTATCCTAGGCCTACAATGTTTTCAGCCTCCATTAATTACTGTTGAATGAATGAACTCATCCTTTCTAGTTCTATCTGAACTATGGATGGCAGGTTCAACTCAGGTGTTCTGGTTCAAAATACTCTCCAAGCTGACTGATTCATACTGGTTTCTCTCAGCATATGACTGAATTGCTCTTCTTGGAAAACTGACTCTGAATTTCATGCACTGAATTCCAGTGGCTTCACTGCTTCGTGCGAACTGAAAGGAACTGCACAAACTCTGTTGAATTTAACTGTACTCAACCAAACTGCACCAAACTCAACTCCCAAAAGGCAGAAAGAGACTGAGAAAAAGAAAGAGAGAGAGAGAGAGAGAGATGCTAACTGTGAATGCCTTCAGATTTTGAAGCCTCTAAGCCCATCCCCAGAAGCAGACCTCCTACAAACACACTGCAACTCTAATCTTTTCCAAACTATTTCAACAGCCAGGGAAGCGGGTGTTCAAATATTTGAGACTACAGGAGCCATTTTTATTCAAAATTCTACACCAAGTAACCAGTTACTTATACATTACTCCTAAACATTACAATTTTTCTGATGTGGGGTATAAAAATATTTTGCAAGCCCTTCCAACATTTTAATAGAAAATAGAGAACATTAATACTGATATATAAAGTTATCATTTTCAAAGGGTAGGAAGACACTCTACTTAATATATAATTTTTTTTTGGTTTTTTGTGTATTTGTACATTAACTTTTTATATATTTTTAAGAATTTTGAGATTGTAAAATTTCAGATTTCCCCTTCTCTTTCCTCCCTCATACTTCTTCCATGCATTAAGCTCTGCTCTCCTCTAAATTTATGACATCTTTTAAAATTGTTTTTATATATATATATATATATGTACATATAAATATATACATATTTATCAATATACAGATATAACTAAGTCAGCCAGTATAATATCATTTGCATATTTTATGGCAATTTCATGATAAGATTTGTCATTAAGGGAATTTTAACTATTACTATACATTTATCATTAAGTGGTACAAACTCAATAAGAAACTTATACTACAATACTTCATTGAATTTATAGTTTATATACAATAATAATTCTATAACCCCTTGTTTGATTGTATATTCTTGCCTCACTTAAAATTGCTTCAGTGTTACTATTAGCACTAATGATAATGTTTCATTCACAGGAATGGAAAACATAAATGTTAGAGTGAAACAATAAGGACAATTTATACTATTAAAATTGAATTCAATAAGGAGCTAGCAATCCTGAAGACAATCTACCCACAAATGAAGCTGTAAATAAAAATTCAATAAGTCAAAAAATAACAACCTTTCCTTCAGAGTGAAGCTTCACCAACAAAATGTATCATGTACAAAACAGTATTATCAGGGATTGAAGGCAATGTAGAAGAATTAAAGTATTTGATCAAAAAGTATATGCTTAAAATATTAATAAATGTGTATTAATAAAATATGAAACACAATGAAAAAACAAATTTATTAGTTATAGGCACCAAAAATTAAGATTTCAAGATCAAAAATGTACAATGTGTTTTCATGAAAATCAGAGGAACATTTTTAAATGTACAGAAAGAGATGCCAATGTAGAAGCAAGAAGCACATGTAGTATCAGAAAGACAGGACCAGAAGATGAGCTATAAATACCAAATTAAAGTGAAAATATTGAATATATAGGAAAGGGAGACATATTGAAAATTTCAAGAGAGAAAGGCCAATTCACATGTAAGGGTAAGCTTATTATTGTAACTAATAATATCTCAGTAGAAAATGTAAAAGCTAAAAGAGCTCTGGTGCAACTCTGCTTCAAGCTCAGAAAAAAAAATTGAAGGCTATTTTACAACAAAAGCATTGCCAATATCATCTGAAAATAAAACACAAACAAATAAAAAACCTAAAGCAATGCCATTTAAACAAAGAATATCAGAGAAGTGCCATTGCCTCCATTCCATTCCCATTCAATATAATACTTGCATTTCTAGATTAACACAGAGAAGAAAATAAATAGTAATATAAATAGAAGAACATAAGGCTGATATCCTGCTTATAAGTGACATGATATAATGTGCAATGGAATTTGAGTATTTCATCAGAAATCACCTATGACTTTTTAGCAGGCTGGGTGGCTGGATTTAAAGGAACTATTCAAAAATCATCCTTTCTGTACAACAATAATTAGCACACTGAGAAAGACCTTGGGGTATCAATCTAATTCATAATTGCCTCAAATAATACTTTGGATTAAAGTGAGAAAGGTTTAATATATATATATTTACAATGAAGGCTTTAAACTCCAGGGAAAGAAATGTTAACCCATGCTTATATGTTACTGTATACACCCTGCCTTCTATTTGTCATTTGAAGAGTTTCAGGTTTTATTTTGAAGTTGCCTGCACTGATATTGGGGTCTTCTATTTGAGTCTGTTGATATTCATGTATTATTTTCTAACCAGACTCTTGTTGTTTTAAATACTAGAATTTTGAAGACTATCTTGTGAGTGAATATATTTATAGCTCCAGCATCATTATTTTTCTCAATATGCATATCTTTTCATGATGGAAGTTAAGCCTAGCAACTCTGATAAAGGGCTTCATTCAACAGCTGAAGGCTATTTATTTTCAGAAGAAAGCTCTAGAAATCCTGAGTGTGGATAAACTGAGGACCGTTGGTGAGCTAGGTACAGGCTCATGTATTTAGGGGCATTTGAGTCTCATTGTGCTCATTGGGTACCCTAGGTGGTACTGAAAGTTTGTATGCAATGGGACCTTTTTCCTAAAATAGTGAGCAAATTAAATGGTTAGCTTCATTTATCACATAGTGAACTGAAAAATTAGCTGGAGAACTTTTCCTGTGTCTTTAAAATAAATTGATAATATTGGACAGGGCCTAATTGCAATGGAGAAAAATAATGGCAAGCCAGGTGAATTTGATGAACAAAGAAGCTAAAAGTTAGCAATTAGGCTTTGCTTTAAAAACAGTGCTCAGGAGTACATAAAATTAGTAATAATTTTCTTCAATTATCTCAGACAAAAATCAATAGAAACTAAGTTTGAAGAAAAAGCTAATGAGAAAAAGCTGCATGATTTTAATTACCACAGAGTGATAAATGGCTTTCACTGTAAGTTACTATCTGCAACTTCTTTTTCTTTCTCCCTGAAAATTATTTTTAATGTTTCTAGTATATCTAGGCTTTAGGAGAAAGGTTTAGGAAAAACAGTTAGTAGTCATTACAACCAAACAAAAAAAGTTTATATTTAAGTATAATCACATTACTTAGTTCTGTTTTGGGTTTCCTAATATCATAGGAGATCTATTGAAGAAATAAATTAATATTAATTTTTGAGCACATGGCTTAAGTTCTTACCAGGTCCTCTAGAAGGAAAATGGATAGTAACATATGGCATGACTTTTGCTTTTGTGAAAATACAACTGATGTTAAAATGACCAAAAAGAAAAATAAAATCCTTAACTCATACACATATTGTCTATTTTAATTATAAAAAGATTCAAGGATATAAAAATTATGTCAATCGTCAAAATACATAGACTTTGATATGATAAGAAACTTAGTTTTGTTTTATCTCTTCTAAATATTTGGAGTCTGTTGTATAGGATGTTAATATTTATTGAGCATAAATTTCTCAATAAAATTTATATTCCCTGTACTATTGTAGTTATGCATTTTAAAACAGCTTTGTTCTAAAATGTTATTTTTATGGCGAGGAATATTTTTTTCTCAGTAGAGAAGGAATATTTTGTTCAAACAACAAACAAAATTAAATTTTGCTTAAAGTAATCAGTTTGCATCTTTTCTTCAGATAACTACAGATGATGGTTAAAAGTTAGTTGTAACTGATCACAAATTTTCCCACTCACGGGAGCTCCACAAGGACCAAATATATCTGGGCACAGGGGTCTTTTCTGAGACTGACACTCCACCAAGGACCATGTATGGATATAACCTAGAATCTCTGCTCAGATAAAGCCCATGGTAGCTCAGGAACCAATTGGTTTCCCATAGGAAGGGGAACAGGGACTATTTCTGACAGGAACTCAAAAGCAGGCTCTTTGACCTCCCTACCCCCCAAGGGCAGAGCAGTCCTGCTAGGCAACAGAGGACTTTGCAGCCAATCCTGAGGATATCTGATAAAACAGGATCAGATGAAAGGGGCGGAGGGCCTCCCCAATCAGTGGACTTGGAAAGAGGCAGGAAGGAGATGAGGGAGAGAAGGAGGGAGGGAGGGAAGGAGGGAGGAAAGGAGGGTTTGGGAGGGAATAAGGGAGTGGGGTACAGTTGGGATACAGAGTTAATAAAATGTAACTAATAATACAAAAATAATAATAAAAAGATTTCAACATAAAACCAGACACACTAAATAGGTTAGAAGAAAAGATGGGGAATTGCCTAGAAGTCATTGGTACAGGAGACAACTTTCTGAACAGAACACCAACAGCACAGGCTCTAAGACCAACAATCAATAAATGGAACCTCATGAAACTGAAAAGCTTCTGTAAAGCAAAGGACACTGTCCTCAGAACAAAAGGACAGCCTACAGAATGGGCAAGGATCTTCACCAACCCTATATCTGACAGAGGGCTGATATCTAAATTATATAAAGAACTCAAGAAGATAAAAAGCAACAAATCAAGTAATCCAATTTAAAAAAATGGGGTACAAAACTAAACAGAAAATTCTCTGTAGAGGAAGAGAGAATGGCAGAGAAACACTTAAAGAAATGCTCAACTTCTTTAGTCATCAGGGATATGCAAATCAACACAACCCTGAGATTTCACCTTATAACCATCAGATTGGCTAAGATCAAAAACTCAAGTGACAATACATATTGGAGAGGATGTGGAGAAAGGGGAACGCTCCTCCATTGCTGGTGGGAATGTAAACTTGTACAACCACTTTGGGAATAAATCTGGCTCTTTCTCAGACAATTAGAAATTGTCTACCTCAAGATCCAACTATACCACTCCTAGGCATATATCCAAAATATGCTCAAGTACACAACAAGAACACTTGTTCAACCATGTTCATACCAGCTTTATTCATAATAGCTAGAACCTGGAAAAAACCCAGATGTCTCTCAACAGAGGAATGGATGCAGAAATTGGAATCCTACTCAACAATTAAAAACAAGGAAATCATGAAAATTTCAGGCAAATGGTGAGACTTAGAAAAGATCATCCTGAGTGAGGTATCCCAGAAGCAGAAAGACACACATGGTATATAGTCACTTATAAGTGGATACTAGACCTATAGCATAGGATAAACATATTAAATCTGTACACTTAAAGAACCTAAGCAAGAAGGAGCTCCCTGGTTAAGAGGATCAACCCTCACTCAGAAAGACAGGATGGACATTGGAAAGAAGGAGAAAACAGGAAACAGGACAGGAACCTACCACAGAGGACCTCTGAAAGACTCTACCCAGCAATGTATCAAAACAGAGGCTGAGACTATTAACCAAACTTTTGGCACAAGCAGGGAATCCTATGAAAGAAGGGGAAGATAGTGGGACCTGGAGAGGTCAGGAGCTCCACAGGGAGATCAAACGAACCAAAAATATCTGGGCACAGGGGTCTTTTCTGAGATTGATACTCCAACCAAGGACCATTCATGGATATAATGTAGAACCCTTGCCCAGATGTATCCCATGCAGCTCAGTATCCAAGTAGGTTCCCTGGTGAGGGGAACAGGTACTGTTTCTGACATGAACTCAGTGGTGGGTCTTTTGACACCCTCCTCCCCAAGGTTGGAGCAGTCTTGCCAGGCCATATTGGAAGGCAATGCAGCCAGTCCTGATGAGACCTAATAAACCAGGGTCAGATGAAAGGGGAGGAGGTCCTCCCCTATCAGTGGACTTGGAAAGGGGAATGGGAGGAGTTGAGGAAGGATGGTGGAATTGGGAGGGGGTAAGAGAGGGAGCTACAACAGGGATACAAAGTGAATAAGTTGTAATTAATTTAAAAAAATAAAATTTTAATTTAAAAATGTATAAAAAATTAACTTGGGGAGTGGCATGCAGCAGAAAGTGGAGGGAGGGTGGGATCGGGAGGGGAGGAGGAATGGGCTCATGGGGGGATACAAAATGAATAAAGTGTAATTAATAAAAAAAATTAAAAAATTAAAAAAAATTAAAAAAACACAATACCTTTCAAAACCATAATTTTTATTCAGATGATATGTAATATTTCTGTTCAACAAATGTTCACAGTTTGGTGTGAATTCCCAAAGGCTTTTTACTTTCCTATAAAAATAAGAAAAAAAATATCAAAACAGGATAAAATTTGTTGATAAACTAAGCATTGTTCGGGAACATTTTCCTTTTGTTTACTTCTTTCCTCATACTCCCCATATCACCACTCAACTACTTTTTACTACTTTACATTTTGTGCTTGGTTTCTACTTACCAGGAAGATTGACAGTCATAGTGCGTACTGTCTGATCTGAGTTCCCTCGTGCCTTTGCAGAATCAACATAAAGCACTGTTATCTTTTCTGATGAAAACTTGAGGAGCAATGTATCTGAGAAAGATGGTAGATGAAGTGGTACTCAGAGGAAGGGAGGAAAGGAAGGGCTGCAGTCAGGATGTCCTAATGAGAAAAAGATAAAGAAAAATAATGAATTATTAGAAATAAAAAGAAATCACTGGTTTATTTTGCTACATTTTCTTTTTTTTTTAAATGTGGAACTGTGACTTATTTAGTTATTTATTTATTTTATATTAATGAAAGTTTATTTACTTTGTATCTCAGCTGTAGGCCCCTCCCTCACTCCATCCCAACCCCACACTCCTTCCCTCATCTCCTCCCTGTCCCTCTCTAAGTCCACTGATAGGGGATGTCCTCCTCCCCTTCCATCTGACCCTAACTTACCAGGTCTCATCAGAACTGATTGCAATATCCTCCTCTGTGACCTAGCAAGGCTGCTGCTAGCTTTGGGGGGGAGATTAAAAGAGCCTGCCACTGAGTTTATGTCAGAGACAGTCCCTGTTCCCCTTACTAGGGAACATTATAAGGAGATACAAATCAAAATGACCCTGAGATTTCACCTTACACCCTTTAGAATGGTTAAGATCAAAATCTCAAGTGACAACACATGCTGGAGAGGTTGTAGAGAAAGGGGAACCCTCCTCCATTGCTGGTGGGAATGTAAGCTAGTACAACCACTTTGAAAATCAATCTTGCCTTTTCTTAGACAACTAGGAATTTTGTTACCTTTTGAATAGAGATAATATACTGTTATAGTGAAGAAGAAGCAACAGAATGAAGCACTTTTTTTTGATAGAGTCTGTGTACTGGGTATCTTACCATAATTTAACAAAACTACAATACATTATTCACTTAAAACACAGTAGGTGTTTTTTGTTACCTATTATGATTTTACTTCATATGTAAAACTATAACTTTACTACACATTGATAAAAATAATAGTTTTTTTGCATGATTTATGTCAGTGGTAGTGATTGCATACCACTGAGTTTTAATCTTTAATTCACAAATACACTTTTTTTATATTGCACTAAAATTATATTCTAAAACTTTACATAACATATACAATGAATAAACATAAACATTAACATTTAAAATGTTGATTTGAGTCCAATTTCTTTATGTATATGAGTACTCTATCTGCATGCCAGAAGAGGACATCAAATCCCATTGTAGATGGTTGTGAGCCACCATGGGGTTACAGGGAATTGAACTCAGGACCTCTTGAAGAGCAGACAGTGCTCTTAACCACTGTGCCATTTTACCAATCCCTGAATCTAATTTCTTGTTGTGAGAAGAAAATATAACACACATACACACATACACACACAGACACATGAAATAAAAAACCTGGGACTCTAACAACTACACAAAGTTGTGTGAAGGGAATGTTAAACTAAATCAGAGAATCACTAATAAGAATAGGAAAAGCATGATGAAAAGAACATATACATGAAATAAAAAATAGTTGCTCCATTTAAAAATAAATAAATAAATAAATATAACTTATGCTACAAAGATATTTTTCAAAGTAATTGCTACAGGAAGAGAGAAAATAAACCTTATATAGGGACAAACTCTCTAATAGGCTCTCTCTTCTTAAGCAATCTTCCTTAAACACACCATACACAATCACACACATGTACAGACATACATACATACACGTGCACGCATGGAATGCACACATACACAAACACACACACATTCACACATACATGCACAAACATGTGCACATACATACACAAATTCATCCTTCAGCCACACAATAAATACCAACAGTAAAAATCACAGGTTGTATTTATATGTACATGTATATATGCAATAATAATAATAATAATAAGAGATCTTGAATTTGAGCGAAAGTATGTCTGGAAGGTGCAGAGACTAGAAGAAGGGTAAAATATTGCAATTACAGTAAGAATACAGGACATTCATATGATATCAAAAAAACAAAATTATCACAAGAACACTGACAAAGTACCAACAGCTGCATCACTGAAGAAAATGTCTCTCCTTTCTCATCCATCATTAACTGCATATATATCTTCACAGGGACAGGGCCTAATGAGCCTCCTCCATGACAGCATGTCATTGGCTCAACCTTGTTCAAATCTTGTACATGTCTCGTCTAAGTAACTACAGTTTCTGTGAGATTAAGAGTGCAATGGCCATGTCATACAGAATTTCACATGCAAAACACCCATCATATTTCTCTGTTCATTACACTTATTCTGCCTCTTGATCTTCCCTGTTTCCTTAGTCTAGAGGGTGAGATATATGAGCATCCAATAGCATTCACTGAGCCTTTAAGAAAATGTTATGAAAGTAGAAAGAGGACTATATGGAAAGAGAAGGTTGGCAGAAGAGGAAAAGGAAAAGAGAATTCATATTTAGTTTTAAGTGTGGGAAAATGAATTATTGTTTCTTATTTTTTTCTATTCACATTATAAACAGATGATAGAATAGATTCTATGTTTTCAAAATCATAAGAATATTATCAATGTATGAGTTAATTTTTCCACTAGCTTTGTTAATAGATGAATATTTCTCCCTTTTCCAAGCCCTTGTATACAATTTATTTATTGTCATTTCTCTCTAAGATTTTAAAATAGTAGCTTTGTATATATTATTGACAACTTTTTAAATAAGTACAGCTATTTGGATTTCTAACAAAGAGTTCTCTTTCTTCCTCTGTATATTCTTCTGTTGATCAATACACCTAGGTTGCATACAGGATTTTGCAGTCATTTTCTACAGACTTCCACACTCATTTACTTTCCTTACTATCTAACCACTTTAGATGATATTCTGAAGTATTTGGCTCATATATATGTGAGTCAAGCATACATAGCTATCTAAAAATATACTACTAAGGTCTACCAACCCAAAAATTATTGAATCAATTGTATGCTTTTAAATCATATTTAAATTCCTACATTGTGTCATACATTGTACTAAATTTAAGGACTAAACACAATTGGGTCTTTTATTTTTTTAAAAAAATGGTTAAATATAGAAGACAGAAAAAAAATAATTTCATGACTGCCATGAAAGTTTAACAATGAAGGGCCTTAACATTTCATGAAAACATCTCATTTTTATATAACTCACTCACTGATACAGATCATTTCATATACCTTATATAGTAGTACATTTTCCAATGCCATATGTGCTAAAATGCTAAGTTGATAGGAAGAATGAAGTAATTCAGCTGAAGAACCTAGGAGACAGAGCATGTGCTTAAACCGGGAAACACTACCTTGTAAGAACAACTAACTACAATATTTTTTTTAGGATACCTAGAATCAGGCTGGTCTAATTTGGACAAGACCTGGATCTTTCTACAGGTTTAGAGCATGGGTGATGTTGAGATATATCAGTGGGAATTTCACAGCACAGAGTGCAAGAAGGACTAACGAACATGAAGGCTGAAGTGTTTCATAGATTGTTTTCTAATTTTTATTAATTACAGTTTATTCACTTTGTATCCCAGCTGTAGTCCAATCCCATCCTCCCTCCTCCTTCTCCTATGCCCCTTCCCCAGTCCAATGATAGGGGAGGTCCTCCTCCCCTTCCATCTGACCCTAGTCTATCAGGTCTCATCAGGACTGGCTTCTTTGTCTTCCTCTGTGGACTCCTTCCCCCTCAGGTAGAAGTGATCAAAGAGCCAGCCCATGCGTACATGCTTCATAGATCTTAACCAGAAGCCGAGATCCTCTTAAATAGCATTGGAACTTCCAGCTCTCTTCAGTGTGGCAGAAGTCACTTTGGCCTCCCCACCCCCCAAGGGAGGAGCAGTCCTGTTAGGCCACAGAGGAGAGCTTTGCAGCCAGTTCTGAAGATACCTGATAAAACAGGATCAGATGAATGGGGAGGAGGTCCCCCCTATCAGTGGACTTGGCAAGGGGCACGGTGGAGATGAGGGAGGGAGGGAGGGACTGGGAGGGAATGAGGGATCGGGACACGGCTGGGATACAGAGTTAATAAAATGTAACTGATAAGAAAAAAATAAAATTAAAAAAAAATAAAAAAAAGAAGTCACAAGGGAAAATTTTCCATTTTTCCCCTCAGAGAATTCAGGATCCTTTTGATCATGTCATCTATGTTACCATCAACAACATTTTTGAGTAGTCATGTGGGAGCATGCTTGATTGGAAGCTACATTAAGTTGAACAATTAAAAAATGTTACAATGTATATAAAATAATGACCTTGGGATGTGGAAAATTTTCCCAGGGGCAACCTGGAGGATGAAACACAGGGTCCAAAAAGCAGACAATATTTTCTTTTATATATTATATCTGGTCTGCCCAGTATTTGTCTGCTTTGTTAGAAAAATATCCTGAGTACTGAAAAGATTCAGTATTTTCAAAAATATATTTAAGTAGAAGGGAAGATAAAATGGAGTGTACTCACAGACAAGTTGCTAAAGGCTACATTTTAAATATATTTATATAACACTTTTGTGTATTCAACTCAAAGAAAATGTTTCATTTGAATCAGCAGAAGTAGAATAAAAACAGGTGGACAACTCCCCAGTTTAGCTTTACTGGCTAGTTTAACCCCGGCAGCAAGGCCACTCACTGTTAGTGCATTCTTACTAAAGAATCAGGTGTTTGGGTTGCCATGATGAACCTGAAAATCAGGCACAGTAAAGTCCATCTACATCTAAGGAAATCAGACCCTTCATATGAGATATCTTGGTGATTCATAGTTGTTTCTAATGACACTGTACAGTTAGTTTGCATTCTTTCGTTAAATTTATTTATTATTTTCTTTTATGAAAAACAGATTTTTTTCATACATAATATACCTTGATATTGCTGTATTTGCCTCTACCTTTCCTAGTTTCTATCTAACTCTCTTCCCATCCAGATCCATACCTTATCAGTCTCCCATTAGAAATAAAAGTGGTTTCTAAGGGATAAGAATAATAATTGCTATGCTATGCTATGCTATGCTATGCTATGCTATGCTATGCTATGCTATGCTATGCTATGCTATGCTATGCTATGCTAT
>NW_026587216.1:15376743-15397805 GCF_907164565.1 Psammomys obesus | reverse complement strand
ATGCTATGCTATGCTATGCTATGCTATGCTATGCTATGCTATGCTATTAAAAACTAAGAAATCAGAATAAGATAAAGCCAAAAAACAGAAAAAAAAGTGTCTAAAAAAAGCAGAAGAAACGGATATAGATGCAGACAGTAACATGTTCACATGTTCAGGAATCCCATAAATACAGTAAACTGTACGTCACAATGTATACCCAAAGGATATGTAGAGCAAAAGAGAGAAAAATATATAAATAAGACTTAAAATTGAAAAGAATGAAAATTAAAACACACAAACAAAAAACACCTTACACAACATTTATCAGACAAGGAACCTCCAAAGATGTCTTTGAGTTCATTTTCTGTTGACCATAAACAGCTCAGCATGCAACTTACCCTCAAGAGAGGTTTGTTTCTCTAGTAAGAATAATTTGGGAAAAACTATTTTTTGATTTTGAAGTGGTTATCAATTAGAGATAGCTTATGATAGCTTAGGGAATGGTACGTGTGTCAGACTTAAGACCCAATTTGAAGCAGACTCATGCAAGCCAGGTGCATGCTGCCTCAGTTACTGTTAATTCATATTTTCATCAATCTTGTTGATTTAAAGGGCCTTTTCCTTGGTATACTTTAGCCCTTGTGGCTTTGCCACTCTTTTTGTCTCTTCTTCTGCAGCCCCAAGGAGATGGGTTCTGTGCAGTTATGCCTTTCTATGGCGTAGTCTTCCAAGATCTCCCATTCTCAGAATATGGTCTTGTTTTAGGTCTCAGTATTTGTTCATGCTGGCTACAGGAGAGAGCTTCTCTGATGATGGCTGATCTATGAGTGTAGCCTAATGTCATTTTACTGGGAGTTATTTTATTGCTACATTCTTTTCATAGAACAGTAGTACTTGGTTTTACCCTTGGTCCCAGGGCTAGCTAGAATCAATTTCTTGCAAAGCAGTATCAGGTATGAGTTCCATCTCATGGAGTGGGCTTCAAATCAAACAAGATATTGCTTGATACTCCCACAGCTTTCTGCCTAGTATATTTTGGAGGCAAGATACATTGTGGATTAAAAGGTTTGTATCTGGTTTGACATTTATATCTATCCTTTCATAGCTTATAGCATACCTTCTTGTAGTAAGGATGCTAACATGTAAGGCTCTGTGTAGGCACAAGCTCACCTTCTCCATGTCCAATGAGTTGTGTAGGGTTGTCTTTAGCAATAAGACCTTGCTGTCAGTTGTGGAAAGTAACCTGCAGACAGAGTAATAGACATGGGACCATTTGGCCAACAAGTCAATTAGATGTAACACAACGCCAGTACTCGAAGCTTCATTTGGTCACAAGAGATGTCCAGGTAAATCTCTTTCCCCATTATGTGATGTGATTTTAGAATGCCTTCATTTATGCATATAGTTTTGAAATCTTATGCTGTGTTAGATTTCCATATTACCCTTCAATGGGCCCTTGTTTTATCTTCTGTATCTTTATTTTCTCCAATTCTAGCCTCCACATCCACCTATCATTAGCTATTTATTTTATTTTCCTTTCCATAGGAGATCTATCTGTTTCACCTAGTCACTTCCTATATACTCAACTTCTATGGTTCTACATATTGTAGTTATCTTATCATTAACATGCAGTATTCTTCCTGCTTGGTCTGGGTTACTTAAATGAGGATAAATTTTTCTAGTTTCATCCATTTACCTTGAAGTTTACTTTTTGTAATTCTGGAATAGTATTCCATTGTATGAGTTCTGGAGCTAACAGATATTATAAAACAAATATACCTATCAGATAATTACAGAACATTTCACCCAAATACAAAAGAATATAAAGTATTCTCAGAACTTGGTGGAACTTTCACCAAAACTGAGCACATACTTAAGTGCAAAGCAAGTTTCCATAAATACAAAAAAAAATTAAGATAACACTCTATATCCTATCTGAACACCATAGATTAAACCTGGATATCAACCACAGATTGCTTAAAAACTCATAGAAACTAACAGCTCACTACTTAAGGAAAAATATGTCAAGACAGAATTTAAGAGAGAAATTAAAGATTTTCTTGAATTGAATGAGAATGAATATATAACATACCCAAACTTAAAGGATGAGATGAAGATGGTTCTAAGATGCAAGCTAATAGTGCAAAGTGACTACATTAAAAAAAAATCAGAGAGATCTCATACTAACAACTTAACAGCATACCTGAAAACTCTAAAAAAGAAAGAATAAATTACACCGAAAAGAAGACAAGAAAAGATCAAACTAATAGCTGAACTAAATAAATTAAACAACAACAAAAATAAAAAGAAAAATAAAAAGAATCATTAAATTAAATCATTCAATAAAAATTTTGAAGCAAAATTTTTAAATAATATGCTTGCAAATTGAATCCTAGAACACATAAAAATATCATACTCCATAATCAAATAAGATTTGTCACAGATATGTTGAGGTTGTATAACAATATAAATTGATTATGTAATCCCCCATTTAAGCAGACTGAAGACAAAAACCATATGATCATCTCATTAGATGCAGAAAAGGCCTTTGTCAAAATCCAATACCTCATTAAGATACAAGTCCTGGAGAAAATAGGCATACAGGGAACATACAATAATATAGTAAAGGCAGTTAACAGAAAGCCCATAGCCAACATCAACTCAAAGAGAAAGAAATTCGAAGCACTTGTAATAAATCAGGATCAAGACAAGTTTTTTTGCTTTCTCCGTACCTATTTGAAATAGTACTTACAGTCTTAGTTAAAGAAATAAGACAATTGCAATTAGAAAAGAAGAAATCAAAATATTTTTTGTAGGCAACAAAATAGTGTACATAAGAGACCCTAAAATTCTACTGGGAATTTTCTACATCTGATAAATACTTTAAGTCAAATAGGTAAATCCAAAATAAAATCACAAAACTTAGTAGTCCTCCTGTATCCAAATAACAAACAGAATAATAAAAAAACAATATTGTTCACAACAGTCTTAAAATTATAAAAGATGCTGTTATAACTTTAACAAAGCAAGTGAAAGGAATTAAAGAAAGAAATTGAAGAAAATATCAAAAGGTGGAAAGACCTCACAAGATAATGGATTAGTAAGATTAACATAATAAAAATGGCCATGCTACCAAAAGCAAATGATTCAATGTAATCCCTATAAAAATTCAGACACAACTCTTCAACAATTATGAAAGTACAGTTTCAGCTTCATTTGGAAATATATACACACACAAAACAAAGAAAAAGCAAAGCAAAACAAAACTCGAACAAGACAAAATAAAAACATATAGCTAAAATAATCCAGAACAACAAAAGTACTAAGAGTAGTAGTATCACTATCCCTGATTTCAAGTTGTACCTCAGAACCATAGTAAGAGAAACAGCATGGTATTGGCAGAGAAACAGACATGTTGATCAGTGGAATCCAATTGAACATACAGACATAAATCCACACATCTATAGATGGACACCTGATTTTTGAGAAAAAAGTCAGAAATATACCCTGGAAAAAATACAGCATCTTCAAGAAACAGTGTTGCTCAAACTGGATGCATTTAGAATAATCCAAATAGTTTCATATTTATTACCTTGCACAAAACTCAACTCCAAGTTGAACAAAGCCCTCATCCTATTATCAGATACACTGAAACTTTTATAGGACAATATAGAGAAGAGCCTTGAACTCATTAGCACAAGAAAATACTTTCTGAACAGAACACCATTAGCACAGACTTTAAGACCAAGAATTAGTAAATGGGACCACATGAAACTAGAACACTTCTGCATGGCAAAGAACAGCATCATTTAGACAAAACAACATGTTAAATAATAGAAAAATATTTTTACTAACTACACGCTCTATTTGGGATAATAGCCAAAATATATAAATAATAACAGCAACAACAAAAAGAACAAAAAAACCAACCAAGAACAACAACAACAACAAACCCAAAAACTAGACATCAAGAAAACAAATAACTCAATTAAAAAATGGGGTACAGATAATTCTTAAATGAGGAAACTGAAATGGCTGACAAGGAAATATTCAACATCTTTATTTATTAGAGAGATGTAAATCAAAACAACTTTTAAAATGTAAACTTTCAGTCTCAGAAAAGACCCCTGTGCCCACATATATTTGGTCCTTGTGGAGCTCCTATCCTTTCCAAATCATACTAACTCCCCCTTCTTTCATATGATTCCCTGCACTCTGCTGAAGGTTTGGTTATGAGTCTTAGTATCTGCTTTGGTACACTGCTAGGAAGAGTCTTTCAGAGGCCCTCTGTGGTAGGCTCCTGTCCTGTTACTTGTTTTCTCCTACATCCAATACACATCCCATTTGTCTTTCTAAGTGAGGACTGATAATCTTATCCTGGGTCCCCTTTCTTGTTTATCTTCTTTAGGTGTATAGATTTCATTATATTTATCATATCTTATAGTTTTATATAAGTGAGTATATACCATGTGTGTCTTTCTCCTTCTGGGATATCTCACTCAGAATGATCTTTTCTAGATCCTACCATTTGCCTGCAAATTTCATGATTTCCTCGTTTTTTGATTACTCCACCAAGGACCATGTATGGATATAACCTAAAACCTCTGCTCGGATGTAGCCCGTGGTAGCTCAGTAACCAATTTGTTTCCCATAGTAAGGGGAACAGGGACTGCTTCTGACAGGAACTCAATGGTAGGCTCTTTGACCTCCCCAACCCACAAGGGAGGAGCAGTCCTGCTAGGCCACAGAGGAGGACTTTGCAGCCAGTCCTGAAGATACCTGATAAAACAGGGTCAGATGAAAGGGGAGGAGGTCCTCCCCAATCAGTGGACTTGGAAAGGGGCAGGGAGGAGATGAGGGAGGGAGAAAGGGTTTGGGAGGGAACGAGGGAGCAGGATACAGTTGGGATACAGAGTGAATAAAATGTAATAATAAAATAAAAATAATTAAAAAATGTAATCTTTCACCCATGAGAATGGCTAAGATCAGTAAAACAAGTGACAACTCATGTTGGTAAGGATGTGGAGTAAGAGGAACACTCATCAGATGCTGGTGGGAGTATAAACTTGTACAGTCACTATGGAAATCAATGTTGTGGTTCCTCAGAAAAATGGCTATCAACCTACTTCAGTACCCAGCTATCCTACTCAGGTTTATAAACAAAGCATACTTCGTTCCTCTACAGAGAAACTTTATCAACCATGTTCATGATGCCCTGCTCCTATTAACAAGGAATCAGAAACAATCTAGGTGTCCGCCTACAAATGAAAGTCACTTTCAGTCTTTATTGGAATTCTTTTTAAAAGGAATTTTGAATGTAAGGATGCCAGTGCTTTAATTCTTTTGGCATGAATGAGAGTCAGCAATTCACCTGCAGATGAAGAGAGAGTTTGCAAGTGATGAAGCTCAGACATGGTGATGAATGTTGCAGTCTGTTACTTACTGGATACCAAAGCAATCTGAAAATGCAATCAATTTTTACATGGGTTCTCCATGGACCTAGTACTTATGAGGCACTTCTTGTTAGCAGTAATGTTAAGATCAATTTCATGTATAGATTTAAGTATTAAATTAAAGAATTGAAAATGGAATTGAGTAGCTAAGTACTCATTCTTCATGTTTAAAAACCCAGGTTCAAGATTCTGTACTAATATATATATATATATATATATATATATATATATATATATATATATAATGTAATTATAATGTAATATATATGAATATATATACAAATATATTACATTATAATGTAATATATATTACATTATAATGTGCATATGTATATATATACATATATGTTTTATATATGATTATATATATTCACAGTTAAGTATAAAAAACCTTTTGATTAGCAAATGAGACTTATTGATTCTATCATTTAATTCATGTAGAATTCCAGAAATGTTTTCTAATCTTCTGGCTTCTCATTCTCTGGCTTGTTCTATCTTCCCCTGTGTCTAGCTTATTATCTCATTCAGGCTCTCTCTGTAAATCTTTCCTTGTTAAAACTGCCTCCTCTGTCTCGCATTCTCTGTGTTGCTCCCTTAAATAGGTTCCTTTCCTCTCTGCTCTCATGAAAGTTGGGATTATCCTATTCTGTCAAATCTTCTCTGATTTGTCACCTTTTCTGCAACTTAATTAGACATCACTTTCAAATATGGATGCTTCCTTTTACAAAGGAACTTTACCTTCATTGTTTGAGATTAAAGACATGTACCAACCACAACTAGACCTAAGCTATTTTTATTGTTGTTGTTGTTTTGTTTGGTTTTTATTTTAATCTAAAAATTGCTCTATACTAGGCTGCCCTTGAACTCAGATCTGCTTACCTCTGTCTCCTGGATTAAATGCAAATTTGTATTTCAGCCAAATCATACAGACATTGGTCTTCTGGTGAGATCTCTTTCCAGAAAAGCCATGTTCTGAATCAAAATTTCTCTACACTACTATAATTTGCTCTTTACTTGAGTCACTTTATTAATGCCATAAAATTAAAAATAAAACCGTGCCATTGCCCTCATTGTCAATATTTTCCAATGAGGCTTATTCTGTGAGGTTGCAATCATCAACAATGTGCAGTATGTACATACCATGCATAAATGTGTAGATTTTTGAGGCTCATATTGAAATTGTCAAAAATTTGCTTGATCTCATTTATAACTACAGTGAGTGGAATCAGTTACATTAAATCTATGTTTTTTTTTCTTCTGTGTTCTAATGGAAACTGATACTGGGAAACAGCATGCTTGTCTCCATGATTATAGGAATTATATTTGAAGGACTAGGAAAGAGATGAGTGAAATGAACTCAAAGAAGCAGAGAGGACAGGCAGAAATCAAGAGAAATAAATCCAAGAAATGATGTAGACACCTGGTGTTTGACCTCAATACATCTTTGGAGAGATTCTTATTTTCAGATTTTACCCATGGCAAAAAGGGAATATCAGATAAAATATATGTTGTGAATATAGGTCCTTCTTCAGTTTAAGAATGACATGATGGCTATTTAGCATGCTTACACTTCAGGTTTTACATTTATGAGAAACATGCATTTATGAATATGTGCCTAAGAGCTTTGTGCATCTATGTTGCATAAATGGAGAAGCTCAGAAAAGGACATAAGCAAAGGGTACAAGAGGGAAAATAAATCCCTTTGATACTATGATTCTATTTCTATATGGAGCCTGTAGAAGTCTTTTTGATCTTCTAGGCACAGAGGCAAGTGATCATAGTGGCTTAGGTGACTGAAGGATTATAGAATGTATCAAATGAATCAAGCATTATTTCTGAAAACTAGTTATTTCTGTGTCCTGATTTACCATATGCAGCAGCTTCTTCTTTGAATGGAGGAATGTCAACATACCTTTTATTTGCAGATGATATGATAGTATATATGAGTTACCCCAAAAACTCTACCAGGGAACTCCTACAGCTGATAAACACCTTCAGCAAAGTGGCTGGATACAAAATTAACTCAAAAAAATCAGTAGCACTCCTGTATACAAAAGACAAAAGGGCTGAGAAAGAAATTAGAGAAACAACACCATTCACAATAGCCACAAATGACATAATGTACCTTGGTGTAACCCTAACCAAGCAAGTCAAAGACTTGTATGAAAAAAATGTCAAGTCTCTGAAGAAAGAATTAGAGGAAGATATGAGAAGATGGAAAGATCTCCCATGCTCATGGCTTGGCAGGATTAACATAGTAAAAATGGCCATCTTACCAAAAGCAATCTACAGATTTACTGCAATTCCCATCAAATTGCCAACACAATTCTTTACAGACCTGGAAAGAAAAATTCTCAACTTCGTATGGAATAACAAGAAACTGAGAATTGCTAAAACAATCCTCTACAATAAAACATATCTTTTTTAAAATAACTGTGTTATGAACTGCACCCTGAGTTCAGTGTGATTGTCTGAATCTTTTAACCCAACACTCCAGAAGCTGGGATGACAGGATACATATAATATTTTTTTAAAAAGTTATTCCCCAATTGTTTGATCTAGTCTTTGTATTCCTCTGCAATTCACATGCTGCCAGCATGTTCTTTGAAGAATGGACTTGTAAGAACTGGTCATTTGTGAGGCTCTGCTCCTTGAGGAGATTAAGGCTCTCATAGCATAAACTCCATGCCTCATCGAGCTGGTCTCCTCCCTGTTATATCCTTCAGCAAACCATTAGCCTCTACCTAATCTTGACGTAAAAGAAAAGCCAATGCCTGTTCTCCATAAATCACCTCATTTCAGAAATGTTGTAGCAGCACAAAGCAAACCAAGACAGCTAATTTAATATGACTGTTATTAACAAACACTGATTGAGTAAATTTCATTAGGTTTGAGCTTCTCAGGAGGTACAGGTGTGTGAGTGAGAGTCACTGGAAAGACTTTGTTACTGATTCTTTTTATTTTTAATTAATTTTTTATTAATTTCTATTTATTAATTTTGTTTCCCAGCTGTAGGGCTCCTCTCTTGTCCCCTCCCAATCCACCCTCCTTCCCTCTTCTCCTCCCATGCCCCTCTCCAAATCCATTGATAGGGGAGGTCCTCCTCTCATTCCATCTGACCCTAGCTTATCAGGTCTCATCCGGATAGGCTGCATTGTCTTTCTCTGTGGCCTGGTAAGGCTGCTCCTCCCTCAGGGGGAGGTGATCAAAGAGCTAGCCATGGAGTTCATGGCAAAGACAGCCCCTGTTCCCCTTACTAGAGAACCCACCTAGACACTGAGCTGCCATGGGCTACATCTGTGCAGGGGTTCGAGGTGATCTTATAGATGGTCCTTGGTTATAGTATCACTTTCAGAAAAGACCCCTGGGCCCATAATTTTTGGTTCTCTTACTCTCCTTGTGGAGCTCCTGTCCCATCCAGGTTTTTCTGTCTCCCCCTTCTTTCATAAGATTTTCTGCACTCTGCCCAAAGTTTGGTTATGAGTCTCAACATTTGCTTTGATACCCTGCTGGTTAGAGATCCCGAGGCCCTCTGTGGCCCTCAGATACCCTGAGGCCCTCTGTGGTAGGCCCCTGTTCTGTTCCCTGTTTTCTCTCTCTTCTGATGTCCATCCTGTTTGCTTTTCTGAGTGAGGATTGATCACCTTACCTAGGGTCCTGCTTCTTGCTTAGCTTTTTTAGGTGTACAGATTTTAGTATGTTTTTCCTATATTATATTTCTAATAACCACTTATAAGTATATACCCTGTGTGTCTTTCTGCTTCTGATCAAGATAATATTTTCTAGTTCCCACCATTTTCCCTGCAAATTCCATGATCTCCTTGATTTTAATTGCAGAGTAGTATTCCATTTTGTAAATGTACCACACTTTCTGTATCCATTACTCCTTTGAGGGACATCTAGGTTGTTTTCAGCTTCTGCCTATTACAAATAGAGCTGCTATGAACATGTTTGAGCAAAAGTCCTTGTATAATTGAGCGTATTTTGGATATATACCCAGGAGTGGTATCACTGGATCTTGAGGAAGCACTGCTCCTAATTGTCTGAGAAAGAGCCAGATTTATTCCCAAAATGGTTGTACAACTTTACATTCCTACCATCAATGGAACGGGGCTTCCCTTTCTCCACATCCTCTCCACCATGTGTTGTCACTTGATTTTTTTGATCTTAGTTATTCTGATGGGTACAAGGTGAAATCTCAGGGTCATTCTGATTTGCTTTTCCCTGATAACTAATGACACTGAGAATTTAAGTGTTTCTCTGACATTTGATATTACTCCACTGAGAATTTTCTGTTTAGCTCTGTACCTCATTTTTAAATTGGATTACTTGATTTGTTGCTTTTTAACTGTTTTTATATCTTTATATATTCTGGCTATTACCTGTCTGTCATATATAGGTTTGGTGAAGATCCTTTCCCAGTCTGTAGGCTATTGTTTTGTTCTGATGACAGTGTCCTTTGCTTTACAGAAGCTTTTCAGTTTCATGAGGTCCCATTTATTGATTGTTGATCTTAGAGCCTATGTTGTTGTTGTTCTGTTCAGAAAGTTGTCTCCTGTGCCAATGAGCTCAAGGCTCTTCCCCATTTTTTCTAACAGATTTAGCGTGTTTTTTTTTTTTTTTTTTTTTTTTTTTTTTTTTTTTTTTTTTTTTTTTGTAGAGGTCTTTGATCCATCTGGACTTTAGTTTTGTGCAGGGTGATAAATATGGGTCTATTTGCATTTTTCTACAGGTAGACATCCAGTTAGACCAGCACCATTTATTGAAGATGCTGTCTTTTTTCCATTGTAGGGTTTTGACTTCTTTGTCAAAATCAAGTATCTTTAGTTGTGGGGGCATATTTCTGGGTCTTCTATTCGATTCCATTGATCCACCATTCTGTTTCTATGCCACTTCCATGCAGTTTTATTACTATTGCTCTGTAGTCTAGTTTGAGATCACGGATGGAGATACCTCCAGACTATCTGTTGTTGTACAGGATTGTTTTAACAATTCTGTTTTTTGTTTTGTTTTGTTTTTCCATATGAAATTGAGAATTGTTAAGTTCATTGACTGAGATGTTGGAGGCAGTGGCTGTAAAGGCCTTCCAACTCTGTGGCTTTGGCAGCCCAAGGCTGCCCTAAGCAGGAACATTGGTGATCAGTTACTGAGACAGCAGAGGTGGCTGGCCCTGTCCAGTGGACAAACAGTGGACACCACTGAGCTGGTGAATTTTTTACACTTTCATTTGCCCCTTCAGGCCCAAATCTGAGAGTAGAGACCAAAGGAAACTCCTGTGCTTTGGGATTAGGCCTGCATTCAATAGATATTCATTGTATTTCTCTATAGAGAATGTAATATATTTTGTGATTATTAGGCAAGTCATTTTGAATATAAAAATTGACCCTCTAGTTTCCATCAAACAAATGCCCAAGGCACTATAATCACTGTAGTTAAAGCCTTTATCAGAGATATTTCCCACTTTGCTATACCTGCTGATTTAATATATACACTGATATATTTGAAAGGTGTTGTGAGTTATGACTTTTGCTCTGTTGATAGACAAAGCTCATGAAATTGCTACCTAATTGGAACATGTTATTGGGGCTGACCAAGCCAAAGCTACTAATATTAAACTCCAGTATAAACCATCGATTTTATATTTTTGATGTGAGAGTTTTTTGTTTGTTTATTTGTTTGTTTTTGTCGCAAAGTTTAGAGATAAAATGTTACAGAATGAGACTGAGAAAATAGATTTAGGTTTTATAGTTTATTAATTATTTTCCTAACTTACTTTAATTTAGTTAGCATGTTTGTTCTCTTATCTTTATATGGTCAATTTTATTAAATATACTCTAACACTACTTTTTACTACATTATGTTATGAATTTTCTTGAAACAGAACATCTTGCAATGTGTCCTACTATGTTCATTCCAAATGAAACAGTCCTGTTAAATGACACTTTGTCTGTCTAAAACCCACAACACATAGTTTTAAGACCCTATGTCTAAGCCTATGTATTCTGAAATGTTACAGAACTCTCAGTGTCTGTGAGGCCCTAACTATTGCTAACATCTTATTGCCTTTCTACCTGATAGTTTACTGTAGAAAGGGGTTTCTATTTGAATTAGAATCATAAATGTGTTCAGTATATTTCACAGTATTCCTTAAAAGCACATGCCAATGGCACTGACTTTCTTTAGATTATAATAAATATTGACCATATAATAATGTTTTATATCTTTAAATTTATATTCTGCCACAAGCAATTAAAACTGCTGGTTTTTATCATTTATTTGACTCTGGAATTCTTTATCATTTAAAAATGTTCCATTTACATTATGAAAGTAAAACATTGCTTAGCTTCTTATTGCTTGTTGTCATTTTGAGAGACATAGCTTTGTGAAATATTGAAGGAAGTTCAAGAATGGCATTAGCAATGCAGGTTGTCTGTGCCAGAATGACAGGGAACATAATTTACTCATGCTCAATGACTGTTTTATGAACTGTCAAGTTTATTGATTAATCTTAACCGTCACCTAACATTGCCTATAACAGAACTACTAAAAGACCATTCTATTAGAAATTCAGTCTTTACAAAATTGGCACACACACACACACACACGCGCACGCACACACACACGCATATGCATATATAAATATGATATTTATATGTTATGTTTTTTTTCTCCTTCCTTGAAGCTGAAATCTTTAAACGACAAGGCAGTGAGGGCACTAACAAAAATACAAGATGTTTCCAGGTGATGATCATATGCCCCACCCTTTCCCAGTGGTGGTAGCGCTGTGAGCCCAGCACACTGCATAGGATTTCAAGGCTCAGTAAGATGCTGATTGCTGTAGTGCCTGGATCATCACTGTTGTGTTTCCTTCTGGAAGCAGTTACCACTATTAGCTGGTTGTAATGACAGTGATTCTCTGAATGCCTCTTTTTGCTCTTGTTAATGGACCCCTGTGAAATCTGTGATGGTGACAGTAGCAAGCCCAGTGTTTAATTTTGTCTGGATTTCTGTGGAACAAATGGCTGGTAATGCCATTTATTAAGCACATAAATAAAATTCAAAATATGTAAGCTTATATTTTATTTGTCATTAGTAAGTTCCATTAATGAAATATACTGATGCTTAAATGTGTTAAGCATATGAACCATATTAAACCATATTATTCTTCTCCCATTGGCTTCTGTTTCTTTATTCTATTGTTTTTCTAATTGTGTCCTAATCACTTTACTTTTGCTGTAAAGAGACACCACGACCATAGCAACTCTTATAAAGGAAAACATTTAATTGTTGCTGGTTTACAGTTTAGAGGTTTAGTCCATTATCATAATGAAGGGAAGCACAGTGTCATGCATGTGGCCATAGTGCTGGAGAGGTAGATGATAGTTCTACATTTGGATTGGCAGGCAGCAGGAAGAAATTGTGACACACTGGCCACACTTGAGCTTCTGAGACCTCAAAGCACACCTCCTAGTGACACACCACCTTCAACAAAGCCATACCTACTACAGCAAGGTCACATCTCCTAAAATGCCACTTCCTTTAGGCCTATGGAGGCAGTTTTATTCAAACCACCTTAATGACCAAGGCAACTCCTATTAATTAAATATTTAATTTGGAGCTAGTTTATAGTCTCAGAGGTTTAGTCCATTAACCTCATGATAGAGGACCTGAAGTCATGAAGGCAGGTACTGCAGTAGAAGCTGAGAGTTAAGAGAGAGAGAGAGAGACAGACAGAGAGAAAGAGAGAGGCTTGGCATAGATGTTAAAATCTTAAAGCCCACTGAATTGACAATTCATCCATCAAGGCCATGCTTCCTAATCTCCCCACTCCTTTCATAGAGTGCCATTCTTGATGACTAAGCATTTAAACATATGAGGCTTTGGGAACTATGCTTATTTAAACCACCACATTTTATTTCCTGCCCCTCCCCAAAGGCTGTAGCCCAATCATAACTCAAAATTCATATAGTTGAACTTAATTACAGTCTCAACACTGTTTAAAAATTCAAAGATTTTTCTGAAATTTACTGCAAATTATAAAGTATAACTCCTGTGAAATTAAAATAATTATTAATTTAAATAATTAATAAAATTAAAATAATGCTTTCAACGTACAGTGGCATAGAGTATGCATTATCTTTCCAAAATGGAGAAAAGGTGCACTATGAGGAAATACTGGTCTGAAGCAAAACCAAAACCAGCAGGGAAAATTCCAAATTCTACATCTTCTATGATGTCAGAATATTCTTCAGATCTCCATCTCCTTTCAGCTTTGTTGACTGCAACATACTTCGGCAACATATCTCTCCCTTGAGCTGACTTAACATCAAGTTTGTAGCTTTTCTTTTCATGCTGGTATCACACAATTGTGTCATCTCCAACATTTTGGGTTCTCTAACAATCCAGGTTTTACTTTCTCAGCTTCATGTATGGCTTCACTGAGCCTTTGTGAAGGGATACCTCTAACCCACAACTGACCTCAGCAGCTTTCTTTAGCCAAGAGGGAGATTCCACAGTCCCATTTGTGTGTGTGTGTGTGTGTGTGTGTGTGTGTGTGTGTTTAACTCTAAAGCCAAAACCATCTGACCAAAGCTGCCAAGTTCTGCTGCTTGCTTTAGCTTAAACTTCACTCCCTTGTTCAGTTATATTTGCATCATTTTTCTATCCTTGCTGCTTTCCTTCACCAAGGATAGAAGTTTGTCTTTAATTCATTTGGAAGCTTTTCTAGGTGAGGCCTTGCCTAAAGAGCACCACTTCATATTCAGTTCAACATCAGGAACTTCTTTAATGTTTTATCTCCTTGAGCAGCTGATTTGGCTCCATTCTAATTCCTGGTGCTTCTTTTATCACCAAATTGTTTAATTTTCATATTTTTTTGTCTAGTTTGCTCCTTTTCTTTATTGATCTGTATAAGACTGACTACTACTAACACAAGGCATGCTCATACTAGGTGACTTGATATCTTTTTTGCCAAAGTCATTAATATAAAACTAATAAATTTGGCCTCAAGAAGAATTTTTGGACAAAGACAAAAGCAGCCAAGTCCTTTGCCATGATCACTAATGACCCCTATTATTCTCCTGATGATCTCACTAATATTCTCCTCTGAAACCTCTTGAACAGGGCTGTCATAATCTACACTGGCTCAGCATTACTGTCTTCCATGATCATATTAGTATGGTTCATTAAATCTTTCTTAAATCTCAACTTGTCAGAAAGGCAAACAGGATGGATATCAAAAGAGGGAGAAAACAAGGAACAGGACAGGAGCCTACCACAGAGGGCCTCTGAAAGACTCTACCCAGCAGGGTATCAAAGCAGATGCTGGGACTACTAACCAAACTTTGGGCAGAGTGCAGGGATTCTTATGAAAGAAGGGGGAGATAGAAAGAGCTGGAGGGGACAGGAACTCTACAGGGAGAGTAACAGAACCAAGACATCTGGGCTTAGGGGTCTTTTCTGAGACTGATACTCCAACCAAGGACCATTTATGACAATAACCTAGAACAGATGTAGCCCATGGCAGCTCAGTGTCCAGGTGGGTACCCTAGTAAGGGAAACAGGGACTGTCTCTGACATGAACTCAGTGGCTGGTTCTTTGATCACCTCTGACTGATGAGGAAACAGCCTTACCAAGCCACAGAGGAAGACAATGTAGCCAGTCCTGATGAGACCTTATAGGCTAGGGTCAGAGGGAAGGGGAGGAGAAACTCCTCTATCAGTGGACTTGGGGAAGGGCGTGGGAGGAGAAGAGGGAAGGAGGATAGGAGTCAGAGGGAGTGAGGAAGTGGGCTACAACTAGGCTACAAAGAAACTGCAATTAATATAAATAAATACTGTTTAATAAATAATTAATTAATATGAATAAATAAATAATCTCAACTCATTTCCTGAACAGAAGTCCTTATTCTATCAACAAACAACATGGTTAGGCCTGTCACAGCAATACTTCGTTCAACAGAACTAACTTCTGTTTTAGTCACAGTTATGTTTCTGTGATGAGATACCATGACCACAGCAACTCTTAACAAAGAAAGTATTTAATGGTGGGCTTATTTGCAGTTTCAGAGGTTTAGTTGATTATCATGACCGTGAGAACGATGTCATGCAGGCCAGAGTTGTAGCAGTAGCTATAGCAGTAGTTGAGAATGATATCCTGATCAGTAAACAGAAAGAGAGAGACAGAGACAGACAGACAGACAGACAGACAGACAGACCCTGGGCTTGGCATGAGTGCTTGAAACTTCATAGTCCACTTCCAGGGACATATATTCTCCTAAAACACCACACATGATAATCCTTCTAATCCTGTCAAATACTAATCCCTGGTTATTATACATTCAAATATATTAGTCTGTGGGGACCAAGCCTTTTAAAAATAATTTTAGTAATTATATTTATGTACAGAAAACATAGCAGTGTACATTTAACTCAGTTTAGTGGCAAGTTCTTTAGCTTTTGCCTTCTCCAGCTTGGCAATGCCAGCCAAAGATTTACAACACAGGGCTTTACCTCCCCTGCGGCGGCAGAACTCATTATATCTGTCATTGTAGGCCCAAATAGCTTCCACCAGCTTAGCTAGAGCAGCCTTGTGTTCTGAGTTAACCTGTGTGAAGGCAACAGTGGTACAAGTCTTTCTGTGGACCAGCTGCCCCAGCCTGGCCTTTCCCTTGATGATGTAGTAGGGGACCCCCATCTTTTCACACATAGAGCACATAGGAAAACCACGATCTCAATGGGGTCTACATCATGGACAATCACCACCAGCTGAGCCTTCTTGTTCTCCACCAAGGTGGTGACCATATTGACCTTTGCTCGAAAGTGTTCTCTTAGTTGGGACTTCTTTCCCAGCAGCTTCTCAGCATGGGCCAGTAGCCTCTGCTTCTTCTCTCTCTCTCTCTCTCTTTTTTTCTTTGTCTCTGGCCTGCACTTGTGGGCAACCTTAAGAAGCTGGTTAGCTGTTTGCTGATATAGGTGAACTGGTTAATGGCAGGAGGTACTTTGAGCCACTTAGAGATCATGGTGCTTTGCCTCTGTGGCCCGATATAGCAGGGCCATTTGAGGAAGCGTGTGAGATCTCTTTTAGGTTGGATATTCTTCCCAGTGCCGGAGTTCTTGGGTCTTTTGTCAAACAAAGGACTTGGCCTCCTGTTTCTTCACAGTGACTGGGGCTGGGGTCACCTTCTTCCTCTTGGCCTTCTTTCCTTTCTGTATCATGCTGGGCTAGAGTAGAGAGTTATAGGGACCAATCTTAATTCAGAACAAGACCAAACATAACAATGCAATTTTTCTTTTTCTTTTTCTTTTTGAGATTGTGTTTTAATTAAATTTCTTCCTTCTTTTTCCTTCAGTCAAAATTTCCCATATAACCTTCCCTACTTCCCTTCAAATTTATGGAGTCTTTTTTTTTTTTTTTTTAGTCAGTTGTTATAGCATGCATATATGTATTTGTATATACATATCCAGGCCCAAATATAACCTGTTGGTTACATATATTGCTACTTGTATGAATGGATTCAGGACTGACTGTTAAGCACTTGACAATCAATTGGGGTGTTCTTCCCTAGGAAGAGATACCTCTCCTGCTACCAGCTTTAATCAATTCCTATTGTTCTCTCTGTAGGGCTGAGGCCTTTTGGAATTCCCCTTTCCCCCAGTCAAAACTGACATGTTCATTGCTGTCCTCTTTGTTCAGTTCATGTTTGGAGGGTTATGTTAGTAAGAATTTGCAGGTATAGCTTCTAATATTACTAGAAGACATAATCATATTCAGTTTGTTCATTATAAAATAGCAATAAAAACCTGATTTTTAAAGCTTGTTGAGCTGTGAAAATGAAAACTTGAATGTTAAGTGAACACATTTTTAAACTGCATACTGTTTAAAAGGCTTTAGCCCAATATTGACAGTTTCTCCTAGATTATATTCAAATACAGATATATATTTTGAATACATAAATTGGATTTTGAACTCATATTGTGATTGCTGTTTTAGACCATTCTCCAGTATTTGTCAATTCTTGATGTCTCTAAGATGAAAGCAATGAAACCTTTAGTATAAATTCAATATAGTTTAAATTTATTTACATTTCACAGACATGAAATTAAGTAACTGCTACTTCTCTTGTAAAATAAATTTAAAGTCAAATCATCCTAAACCAAATTGTTCTATTAGATTATCATTTTTATTTACTTCATATAGAGTATAAAATATTAAATGCCTTTGAGAATGCCTAATAATTAGTTTCAATGAGGAAATCACATACCCTCTTTTTATTCAGTGTAAAATTATGAAAACTCTCAATGGCTTGCAAATATTAACTGGGACCTGTAGAATCATTTTAAGTCACTGTAGATGAGGTCGCCTAGCATTGGTTACCATGCAAGTATTGCAGTTAAGTAGATTTTTTTCTTTATTTCTTTCATTCTTCCTCCAATATTTCCTTTTTCCAGTCTTTCTTACTTTTGTTTTCTATTTTTGAGAAATTTGACAAAGTGCTTTATGTACCTCACAATAGAGTTGAACTTACTATGCGTCTTAGGGTGACTTTCTTATCCTCCTTTCTCTACCTCTCACATTTTTATATTGTAGCTGTGTTTATGTGGTACTGGATCAAATTCAGAGGTTTGTGTCTATTGGGCAAGTACTCTATAAGATGACCTATGTCCTCAGCAACTATACTAAATATCTTTCTTTTTTTTAATTTTATTTTTCTTATTAGTTACATTTTGTTAACTCTGTGTCCCAGCTGTATCCCGCTCCCTCATTCCCTCCCCAACCCCACACTTCCTCCCTGGTCTCCTCCCTGCCCCTTTCCAAGTCCACTGATAGGGGAGGACAATATCTTTCTAAAAGAAATGTTGAAAATGATTTAATAAAATGACATAATGAGGGAAGATCCAAGATGGTGGCTATGGCAGTGTAGGGTACCTGACCAGCAGCTCAACAGTGAGAGCAAGGTGACTGGCAGGCCATACTGTGGACCCAAAACCCTGATGTCTGTGTTTCTCAGGTGAGAGGAGAATCCACGGGGGTACTAAAAGGTCCATCCTCAGGCCACCCCGCTAATACCAGGAAAAAATTCTGGGCTCCTGCTCAGCACTGACACAACCATAGACTATCCACCCAATCCCACCTTCTGTGGATATCTTCCTGGGACCAGAGGCTAGCTGCTCAGACCTTGGGCTCACACTCTCACTGCCTGTGGAGTGAATACCTTCCTGTACTGAGGGTGGGCTCCAAACCCAGGCACCCACTATCACAGTCCTGTTGGCACCTTCTGGCTACTAATGGCTCCTTGTTCCAAACTCGGGAGCCCACTATCACCTTCCTGGTTTCTGTGGCTAGTGGCACTCACTCTCACCACCCTCTGGAGGATATACTTTCTGGTACTGTGGAAGAGTCATGGCTCCATTCTGCCTGCTCCCTACCTGCCTGTCTCACCCAGGTCAGTCAGCACAGCACAGGCAATGAACATAGTGGTGCTGAGCTAGGCATGGGACATAAGCCCAATTGTCTACCATCTCAAGGAAGCCAATGGGGCACTGGAGCAACTCTAGGCACAGAGATCTTTCCACTAGTACCTCAGCAGCCTGGTTCACCTGGGCCAGAAAAAGTGAGCCCAGCGCAGACAGAGAATCCAGAGTTGCTGATATTTCCTTCTGGGCCTCAGCTACCTGGCAAACCTGGCTCACAAACAGTGAGCCAGCAGAGACAGTGAATCCAGTAGAAACTACTCTCTATTCCAGAGACAGGTGGACCAAGTCAGCCTCCAGGAACAGTCAATGCTACAGACAACCAGATAGCTAGTGGACAGTGTAAGAATACAGGAAATGAAAACCAGGACATCATGGCTTCACCAGAATCTCCAAAAATCAGTGGCTATTCTACTGCAGCTCAAACAGGAAAATGATCTTAACTCTATAATTATGTAGTTATTTGTGGCACATAAGGAGGAAACAAAAAAAAAAATAGAGGCCATCATGGACAGACAGGAATCCACATTCAAAGAGATGAAAGAAATGAATAAAATAATTCAAGACATGAAAATGAAATTAGAATCAATAAAGAAAACACAGAAAACCCTGTAGTTGGAGAACTTAGAGAAAATATCGGGAACCATAAAGGTAAGCATCACCAACAGAATATGAGAGATGGAGAAGAGAAGCTCAGATGCTGAAGATATAATTGCAGAAATAAATACATCTCTCAAAGAAAAAATAAAATTGGAAAAGTTCCAGATACAAACATTCAAGAAATCAAGGATGTCATGAAAAGACAAAACCTAAGAATAGAAAATATTTTGGAGAAAATCATAGAAGAAAATTTCTCCAACCTTAAGAAAGAGATACACTTAAACATACGAGTGGCCTACATATTAGCAAAGAGACTATGCCAGAAAAGAAATTCCTCTGCCACATAATAATCAAAACGCTAAATCCACAGAACAAAGAAAACATATTAAATACTACAAGGGAAAAAGGCCAAGTAACATATAAATACAGAACTATCAGAATCACACTATGCTTCTCAAAAGAGACTATGAAAGCCAGAAGGAACTGTGTGGATAGCATGCAAATAATAAGACAACAGATGTCAACCCAGACTACTATACCCAGCAAAAGTTTCAATCACCGTAGATGTAGAAAACAAAATATTACATGACTTAACTAAAATTAAGCTATACACACACAACAACCCAGCCCTAGAGAATATACTAGAAAGAAAACTCCAACTCAACAAGATCAACCACACCCAAGAAAACACAGGATAAAGACACCATCACCACAAAAAAAGCAAAACATAACAAACACACAAGTACACAATAACCACTAACTCCACAATAAAAGAAACTAATAATCATCGTTCACTAATATCTATCAATATCAATGAACTCAACTCTACAATAAAAAGACACAGACTAACAGAATATTGCAGAAATAAGATTCAACATTCTGCTGCATTTAAGAGACACACCTCTGCAACAAACATAGACACTACCTCACAGTAAAGGCATGAAAGAGGGTTTCCGAAGAAAATGGACCCAAGAATCAAACTTCAGTAGCTATCTTAATATCTAATAAAATAGACTTTCATGCAAACTTAATCAAAAGAGATGGAGAGGGATACTTCATTCTCATCAAAGGAAAAATCCACCAGAACATCACAATGCTAAACAGCTATAAACCAAATACAAGGGCTCTACATTTGTAAAAGAAACTTTATTAAAGCTTAAATCACACATTGATCCCAATACCTTAATAGTGGGAGACTTCAACACCCCACTCTAACCAAGGGACAGATCAATGAAACAGAAGCCAAACAGAGAAATGATGACACTTACAGAGGTTTTAAATCAAATGGACCTAATAGTTGTCTACAAAATATTTCACCCAACACAAAAGAGTATACCTTCTCAGAACCTCATGGAACCTTCTCAAAAATTGAGCATATAGTCAGACACAAAGCAAGCCTCAAAAGATAGAAAAAGATTGAAATAATCCCTTGTATCATAGCAGACCACCATGGTCTAAAAATAGAGCACAACAATAACAGAAATAGCAAAAAGCCTACAAACACATGAAACTAAACTAAACTAAACTAAACTAAACTAAACTAAACTAAACTAA
>NW_026587216.1:15284026-15376733 GCF_907164565.1 Psammomys obesus | reverse complement strand
AAACTAAACTAAACTAAACTAAACTAAACTAAACTAAACTAAACTAAATCCAGTGACAACTGGGTCAGGAAGTAAATAAAGAAAGATATTAAAGACTACTAGAATTCAATGAAAATGAAGGTAGAACTTACTCAAACTTATGGGGCACAATGAAAAGAGAGCTAAGAGGAAAGTTCTTAGTGCTAAGTGCCTTCATAAAGAAATTGTAGACATCTCATGAAAGCAACTTAATGGTATACCTGAAAGCGCACACACACACACACACACACACACACATACACACACACACAAAAAAAAGCAGACATACTCAAGGGGAGAAGATGGCTGGAAATTATAAAAATCAGTGCTGAAATCAGTAAATTAGAAACAAAGAGAACAATTCAAAGAATCAAATAACCAAAAGGTGGTTCTTTGAGAAAATCAACAAAATAGACAAACCTTAGCCAAATTAACTGAAACACAGGGGGACACTATATAAATCAACAAAATCAGAATGGAAAATGGGGACATAATGACAGAGTCTGAGGAAATCCAAAAAAAATCATTAGGTCCTACTTCAAAAGCCTATTAACAACAAAATTTGAAAATGTAAAGTAACTGGACAATTTTCTTGATAGATTCCATTTACCAAAGTTGAATCAAGATAAGGTAAATAGATTAAACAGTCCTAAATTCCCTAAGGATATAGGAGCTGTCATCAAATTCATAAAAAAAGCCCAGGGCCAGATGATTCCAATGCAGAATTCTGCTAGACCTTCAAAGAAAACCTGATACCAATATCCTTTAAACTATCTAAAAAAAAAAAAAAAATTACCAACCTCATGCTATGAGGCCATAGTCACATTGATACCTAAGTAACACATATACCCAACAAAGAAATCAAACTTCAGGCCAATCTCCCTAATGAACATTGACACAAAAATACTCAATAAAATAGTCACAAAATTAATCCAAAAACACATTAAAGATATCATCCATCATGACCTAGTAGACTACATGTCAAGCATGCAGGGGTGGTTCAACATCTGAAAATCCATCAATGTAATCTACCACATAGGCAAACTATGTGAAATAAAGAAAAAAAAATGTCCATCTCCTTAGATGTCAGAAAAGCATTTGACAAAACCAACACCAGCTCCTGTTTAAAGTCTTAGAGATAAAAGGGATACAAGGCACATACTTGAACATACTAAAAGCAACACACAGCAAGCCTATAGACAAAATCAAACTAAATAGAAAAAAGTTTAAATCAATCCCACTGAATTCAGGGACAAGGCAAGGCAGCCCACTCTCTCCATATCTCTTCAGTATAGTACATGAAGTCCTACTAGAGCAATAAGACAATGAAAAAAAATAAAAAATTAAAAAAAGACAATGAAAGGAGATCAATGGGATACAAATCTGAAAGGAAGAATTCAAAGTATCACTATTCACAGATGATATTATAGTATACATGACTGAGCCCAAAATTTCTACCAGAGAACTCCTTCAGCTGATAAAATCCTTCAGCAAAATGGCTGGATACAAAATTAACTCAAATAAATCTGAAGCCCTCTTATATACAAAAGACAAATGGGAAAGAAATTAGGGAAACTACAGCCTTCACAATAGCCACAAATAACCTAAAGTACCTTGGTGTGACTCTAACCAAGCAAGTGAAAGACATATGAAAAAAAAATCGTCAAGTTTCTGAAGAAAGAAACTAAAGAACTTATCAGAAGATGGAAAGATCTTCCATGCTCATGGATCAGTAAGATTAACATAGTGAAAATGGCCATGCTACAAAAAGCAATATACAGATTCAATGCAATTCCCAATAAAATACCAACAAAATTCTTTACAGAACTTAAAAGAACAATTCTCAATTTCAGATGGAAAAACAAACAAACAAACAAACAAAAGAAAAGGTAAAACAATCCTGTTCAATAAAATACCATCTAGAGGTATGTCCATCTCTGATCTCAAACTGTACTATATAGCAACAGTAATAAAAACAGCATGGTACTGACATAGAAACAGATTGGTGGATCAATGGAATCAAATTGAAGACCTAGAAATAAGCCCACCCACCTATATATATTTGATTTTTTGACAAAGAAGCCCAAACCGTACAATTTAAAAAAGATAGTATCTTCAACAAATGGTGCTGGTCTAACTGGGTGTCTACCTGTAGAAAAATGTAAATAGATCAATGTTTCTCACCCTGCACAACAGTACAGTCCAAATGAATAAAGATCTCAACATAACACCAGATACACTATACCTATTAGAAGAAAATGTTGGTAATAACCTTTACCTCATTGGCACAGGAGACAACTTCCTGAACAGAACACCAACAGCACAGGCTCTAAGATCAATGATCAATAAGTGGGACATATTGAAACTGAAAAGCTTCTGTAAAGCAAAGGACACACTGTCAACACAACCAAATGACAGCCTATAGACTGGGAAAAGATCTTCACCAACCCTACATCTGAAAAGGGGTGAATATCCAGAATATATAAGAAATCAAGAAGTTAAATAGCAACAGATCAAGTAATCCAATTAAAAAATGTGGTACAGAGCTAAACTGCACATTCTCAACAGAGGAATATTGAATGACAGAGAAACACTGAAAGAAATGCTTACTGTCCTTAGTCATCCAGGAAATGTAAATCAAAATGACCCTGATTTTTCACCTTATAACCATCAGAATGGCTAAGTTCAAAAACTGAAAAGATGACAAATTCTGGAGAGGTTGTGGAGAAAGGGGAGCCCTCCTCCATTGCAGGTAGGAATGTAAATTTGTACAACCACTTTGAAAATCATTCTGGCCCTTTCTCAGTTAGGAATAGTGCTACCTCAAGATCTATCTATGCCACTCCTGGGCATATATCCAAAATATGCTCAACCATACAACAAGTACATTTGCTCAACTATGTTCGTAGCTGCTCTATTCATAATAGCCAGAAACAGGAAACAACCTGCATGTCCCTCAGCAGAGGAATGGATACAGAAATTGTGTCACATTTACACAATGGAATAGTGCTCAGCTTTTAAAAACAAGAAAATCATGAAATTTGCAGGCAAATAAATGGAACTAAAAAAGATCATCCTGAGTGAGGTAACCCAGAAGCAAAAAGACACATGGTGTATACTCACTTAGAAGTGAATGTTAAACATACAATATAGGATAAATATACTAAAATTTATAGTCCTAAAGAAGCTAAACAATAAGAAGGACCCTAGAAAAGAGGCTTAATCCTCATTCAAAAGGGCAAACAGGATAGACATCTGAAATAGAAGACAGGGAATAGAACAGGAGCCTTCTACAATGGAAGTCTGAAAGACTACCCATCAGGGTATAGAAGCAGATATGCTGAGATTCATAGCCAAACTTTGGGCAGAGTGCAGAGAATCTTGTGGAAAAAGGGAGAGATAGAAAGACCTGGAAGGGACAAGACCTCTACAAGGAGACCAACAAAGCCAAAAAAATCTGGGCTCAGGGGGTCCGGCAGAGACTGATGAATCAACCAAGGAACATGCACAGAGAGAACCTAGATGTAGCCCATGGGTAGCTCAGTCTCCATGTAGGTTTCCAAGAAAAGTAAACAAGGGTAGTCACTGGCATGAACTTGGTTGCCTGCTCTTTGATCATTGTCCTTTGGTGAGGTGGCCTTACTAAACCACAGAGAAAAAAGATCCAGACAGTCTTGATGAGATCAGATAGGCTAGGGTCAGACAGTAGCAGAAGAGGAACGCCCCTTTCAGTGACATAGGGGAGGGACATTGCAGAAGAAGAGGGAGGGATGGTGGGCCCAGGAGGAAATGAGGAAGGGAGATGCAGCTGGAATAAAAAGTGACTAAACTGTAAGAATTATAATACTAAAGATAAAAATTTAATATAAGTTGCCTAGTTAGTTTTTAAAAAAGTCTTTTTCTCCTTCATCTCATTTAGTTGTTTTATTGCACTAAGTAGGACTTCAAGTACTATGTTGAATAAAATGGAGAGAATGGACATCTTGTCTTGTCTCTTATTTTAGTGGAATTGCTTTAATTTTCTCTCCATTTAATTTTATATTGGTTACTGGCTTGCTGTATATTGGTCTTTATTATGTTTAAGTATTAATATTGCACCTCTGATCTCTCCAAGCCTTTTATCATGAAGGGATATTGGATTTTGTGAAAGGCTTTTTCAGCATGTAAAAGAAATGATTATGTGTTTTATTTTTCAGTTTGTTTTTATGGTAGATTACACTGATGGATATATTTTGAATAATTTTATTTTTTTCTTTATTACAATTTTATGTCTTATTTATTATAATTTATTCACTTTATATGTCTGCTGCAGCCTCCTTCCTCATCTCTTCACAGTCCCACCCTCCTTTCTTCTTTCCCACCATGCCCCTCCCCTAGTCCACTGATAGGGGAGGCTCTCCTCCCCTACTATCTGACCCTAGCCTATCCGGTATTATCAGGATTGGCTGCTTTGTCCTCCCCTGTAGCCTAGCAAAGCTTACGTCCCAGAGGGAGATGATCAAAGAGCCAGATACTGAGTCCATGTCAGAGACTCCCTGTGTGCTCCTTACTAGGGGACCCACATGGAGACTGAGCTGCCTGGAAACTACATTTGAGCAGGGTATTTTCATATATGTTGAATTGAATTAATAATCGTTTTGTGTTCTTCAAGCCCTGGAGACACATACATGCTCATACGTAGGTATTATATATACCTATACACACACACATATGTGTGTGTGTGTGTGTGTGTGTGATTTAGCCATATTTCTAACACTGCTTATTAAAATAATGCTTGTGCTTTATATTCTTTAGTATTTTCCAAAAAAATCTATTAATTGTGGATGTGTGATTTTATTTCTGGATCCTTTATTACGATCTTATGGTGAATGTATTTGACATATGGATCATACCCTCAGAAACAAAACTCTGTCTTTATCCTTTATTTAATGAAAGGGTTCTAACACGAAGCATGCCGGAAAACTGCCTGTTTTTTCTCTGTGCCACAATGATACTTAGAGGTCAGAAAATGATTCATTGTGTTTTGCTGCTGCTATTTCTTGGAACTCTTAGTTTTTGATTGATGTATTTGCATGCAAGAAGTTCACTTACGTTGAACAAAACTGCCTACTATGTAGTCTGAAATAATGGTGATGTGTTAAAATTATACCTTTCCTGTACTTTCCCCAAGAAAAAGTGAGCATTAGTGTGTTAAGAGTCTGAAAGTTTCCTTTTAATGCATGATGACCTTGTCAAGATATTGACAAAAGGTAGCAGGTAAGTATATTGTGCATGGGTCATCAAGCCTCAGGCTTGTCAAAAACATGATCCACTGCTTTGTCTACCTTTCATTTCTCAGTAAAAGCCTTTCTAAAGATGTAGCACAAGAAAAACATAAAATGTATAAGAACAAAAAAAATAATGACAGGAGACAAAGAATAAATTCTATCTGCTACTCAAATGCTTCATTATGTCGAACAAACATTTAAATTCCCATAGTAACTACAAATGATATCCAATTTCAGAAGTTGGAGCTTCCACATCAATGATTTTAACCTTATCTCTTCTCTTTTTCTGGTTATGCTTTCTTTGTGACATTTTTTCTTTGCATGAACTCTAAATCACTCAAAAACATATTAGAACTTTTAGTGTCAGTTTCTAGGGACACTTGTATCATTTTCTCTGAATATTTTGCACAAGTAAGTTATGCATTTAATAAAAACTATTAGCTTGAGTGTCAACGGTTAACTCCAATTATCTACTTGCCTCACACATGGGCTTGTTGCAGTTGTAGTCCATTGTCATCAAAAACACATAGTATTTGTCCTTGGAAAATTGTATGGTGTTGTTACTATTCACTGCCCAGATGCCATTTCCATCCCATTATCACATTTTCTCTGATACTAACTAACATCATTGCCACCAAACAGGCCTCAGGTGTCAGCTTTAGACATCACTGACTTGAGGATTCTTTCTGGGTTCTCAGTCCCATCCCATTCCTTAGGCCAAGCATATTACATTAACAATGTAGATGGTTCTTTCTAGCTAAAAACGCCAAAAGCTTCTACAAACTTTGTTTTGGTATTTTTTGAGACTGCACCATAGCACAGTTTCTCCTTGATCCTGATAAACTCTGCTTCCTTCTTTCTGCTCACACTTAGTGATATAGAGACACTTTCCTGATAAACATCCCCCAAATTTATTTGACCTGAGTTCCTTGTCTGGAAAGCCAACCTATAAAACCCATGGAACTGTATGTTATAATTACACTAAGAAGTATGCTTTGTGAACAAAGTTTTTTAAACCAATTCTAAAAAAAAGTATATCTTGAAAAGCTTTAAATTATTCATATTCCACTTATCATTTTTATACTCTTTCTACTTTCCTTATAACACTGTGTACATGAACAAGTTCTCAGTGAGATTCACTATACTTAATATACCTGTAATCTACTGACAGCTTAAATGTTAGAAGCGTTCATTAATTATAAGTATAATAATTTCCCTGATACTGAAGAAAACTTGTTCAAAAAATTAAATACCTATATGTCCTTATATACATATATTGATTTATAGTTGGACAGGCAGACAGATAGATAGTTTTGTTTTTTTATTTGAAAGAAAGACTTCTTATACAGCTCTTTTGTCCCAGACTCACTATATTAGACCAGTTTAGTCTCGAACTCAAAACAGTACATCTGCCTCTGCCTTATATACATTATTCTTGATGAAATCTTGAAAGGTTTTATTATTTGTCATCAAATTATGGATGATTTTCTACTTGAAAAAAAAATGATCAAGATATTTCCGGGTGAAGAAGCTAAATTGGAGGTTTCATTATAGGTATCTTCTGCCTTATTTTTGTATGAACATCTATATGCAACCATCACTTGGAGTTCTTGCTTTCTGCTCTCTAACTTTGGGAATACATATGGCCATAATATATATAATCGACCTATAACAGTTCCACAATATTTTTGAGAAACTACCATAATGCTTTCTTTCAGTTGCTGTATCATTTTATTTTTTATTAATTACACTTTATTCACCTTGTATCCCCCCATAAGCCCCTCCTTCCCCCTCCTGATCCCACCTTCCTTCCCCCTTCTTCACACATGACCCTCTCCAAGTCCACTGATAGGGGAGGTCCTCTTCTCCTTCCTTCTGATCTTAGTCAATCAGATCACATCAAGAGTGACTGCATTGTCATCTTCTGTGGTCTGGTAAGGCTGCTCCCCGCCCCTCAGGGGGAGGTGATCAAAAAGCAGGCCAATCAGATTATGTCAGAGGCAATCCCTCTTCCCATTACTATGTAACCCACTTGGACACTGAACTGTCATGTGCTACATCTGTTCAGGGGTTCTAGGTTATCTCCATGAATAGTCCTTGGTTGGAGTATGAGTCTCTGGGAAGTTTCCTGTATTCAAATTTTCTGGCTCTGTTGCTCTCTTCGTGGGGTTCCTGTCCTCTCCAGCTCTTACTATTTCCCACTTCTTACATAAGATTTCATGCACTCTGCCCAACAGTTGGCCATAAGTCTCTGAGTCTGTTTTGATAGTCTGCGGGGCAGAGCCTTTCAGAGAACCTCTGTGGCAGGTTCCTAGGTTGTTTCCTGTTTTCTTCTTCTTCTGATGGCCATCCTCTTTGCCTTTCATTATGGGGACTGAGCGTTTTAGTCAGGGTCCTCTCTCTTGATTAGTTTCTTTAGATGTACAGATTTTAGTAGATTTATCCTATGTTATATGTCTATATGAGAGAGTATATACTGTGTGTGTCTTTCTGCTTCTGGGACAGCTCATTCAGGATGATCCTTTCTAGATCCCACCATTTACCTGCAAATTTCATGATTTCCTTATTTTTCATTGCAGGGTAATACTCCATTGTGTAGATGTACAGTTGCTGTATCATTTTACATCCAATATACAATGGTTCTAGTTAAATTCTCTACATGTCTTCATTATCCTACAATTTTGGTTTCCTTCTCAATAATAATTCTAATTGATTGGCTCTAATTTATATTTATGTAAATTAGAATTTATATAGTTTGTACAATCGAAATTTTAATTTGTATTGCCTTTTTACAGTTCCCTTGACCACTTGCATACATTCTTTGGAAATTGATTTACTCCTATTCTTTGCTGCTGTTTTATTTTTAAATTGGCTTGCTTTTATTGTTGCCAAAGTTTAGGGGTTCTTTCTATAGTTTATATATTACTCTGCTATCACATATGTTTTATAAATATATTTTCATTCATTGATGACCCTGAATTATTTCACTTTAATATAATGCATTCATTGGTAGCTTGAAGATTTCTTTCAGAGATAAGATATTTTTAAAAAGAAGGAAAATATGATTTAGATGTCAATTATTGTGTTGAGGCTAATTATTCTTTGAAATATCATATCTTGTTTGTCTTTAGAAGATACCTTTTCAGAATTTTTAAGATGCTGTTATTAAGAATATATGGTGGGAATCCTTATAAGAATATAACCATTACTAACCTCCAATTATACCACGCTGAGGAAGTACAGACCTTCCCTATATATATTTATGTCTCTAACCACTGATCTTGGAATGGCTTAGCCAATGTTAATGTCAGTGGCTGCAACTAAACTATGGGACTATGCCTGTTGAATGAACCAAGCAAGTAAGGCCAACTAACAACAGCAATTTGGAGGGTAAGCTCAAAGGTAGATGCTTTCTCCAACATACACAAGCCCTGAGTTTGATCCCGATCAGAGCAACAAACACTATCACCAACAGCAATCATAGCATTTGTTAAATGTTATCCAATGTCAATTAAGAACTATAATACTATCGTGAGACATACTGTTTTCTTTTTTATCAGTTATAATTCAGAGTGTCCCAGAACACTCACCAGTAAGACATTTTGACTTGCTACAGCTTGTTTTGACTTTCAACCTGACTTTGCATCCTCTCACTGATTACAATGCCATGTTTATCCAACTATTTTCTTAGCCTGATAAAGTAAGACAATGTAAACACACATACCCCTGACCACACAAAACACACATGGAGTAAAATAGTATAACATTTCATACTCAGCAATTTAAATCTGAAATAATATGCATGACTTAAAAAAGAAGCCAGGTCCTTGAACAAAAATGTCTCTACTTAAAAGATCAATCAGACGATTGTTGTTGTATCACTTAGCGTCTTTCAGATATATTCCCAGGACTAGTGTATCTGGGTCTTGAGGTAGCACTATTCCCAATTTTCTGAGAATAAGCCAGATTGATTTCCAAAGTGATTGTACAAGTTTACATTCCCACCAGTAATGGAGGAGGGTTTCCACTTTCTCCACATCCTCTCCAGCATGTGTTGTCACTTGGAATTTTGACCTTAGCCATTCTGATGGGTGTGAGATGGAATCTCAGAGTCATTTTGATTTGCATTTCTCTGATGACGAAGGACATTGAACATTTTTTTAAGTGTGTCTCTGCCATTCGATATTCCTTTGTTGAGAATTCTCTGTTTAGATCTACATCCCATTTTTAAATTGGATATTTGGTTTGTTGGTGTTTAGTTTCTTGAGTTCTTTATATATTCTTGATATTAGCCCTCTGTCAGATGTAGGATTTATGAAAATCTTTTCCCAATTAGTAGGCTGTTGTTTTGTTCTGTTAACCATCACCTTTGCTTTATAGCAGCTTTACTCATAGTAACCAGAATCTAGGAAACAAGCTAGGTGTCTGTCAACTGAAGAATAGATATAGAAATTGTGGTACATTTATACAATGGAATACTATTCAGCTATTAAAAAGTAAATATTGAAATTTGCAGGCAAATGGGTAGAACTAGAAAAGATCATCCTGAATGAGGTATCACAGAAGCAGAGAGACATGTAAGGTATATACTCCCTTATAATTGGATATTAGCCATATAATATAGGATAAACATAGTAAAATTTAGAGAACTAAAGAAACTAAGCTAGGTCCCACCATTTACCTGCAAATTTCATGATTTCCTTATTTTTCATTGCAGAGTAATACTCCAATTGTGTAGATGTGGTATTACAAGGAGGATACTAGGAAAGATGCTTAATTCTCATTCAGAAGTAAAACAGAATTGACACTGGAAGTGATAGAAGAGGAAAACAAGACTAGAGCCTACCACAGATGTCCTCTAAAAGATTCCAACCAGCAGGGAATTGAAGCAGTGTAAATTCACAGTCCGCAGGGATATAAAAAGACCAGGAGGGGACAAGAAGACTTCTTTTATCATTGGAGTAGAAAGAGGGTGGAAGGGAGGAGAAGGAAGGGTAAAACAAGGAGGAGATGAGTCAGAGGGCTACAAGTGAGATACAAAGTGAATAAATTGTAAATAATAATAATAGTAGTAAAGGAATTTTGAAAATGAATTATCACATTAAACTATAATCATCAACTATCATTTTATGTCTGTGTGGCTCTTACTCATCCTTATTACTATGTGTAGACTTGATCTGCACTCATTAATAGTACTGGCAATTGTATTAATGAAATAACAGGCAAGATTTCCTTATCTTTGACACAATATCTTTGTTATATGCCTAAGGGTTGATTTGACTAATGAGAAAGTATTTAGACTAATAATAAAGAATAGATAATGATAATTTTATTTTATAAGACAGAGAAAATATTCCAAATTATTATCTTGTGCTGGAACCTTAGCACAGAATCTTTTCAACTGACTAAATTAGATCAACCACACACGATAGCTAATTAACACAGTTCTGATAATCATGAATTGATTATCTTCAGGAAATATAAAACAAAGGCAGTAAATTCAACCCTTAGAAATATTTCCTTATATGTTAGCTGTGAAGCTATTTTAAATTGGATTCAGAATTTTGTTTTTAAATAAGTCATTATTTATATAGAGAAGTCTAGATTAAAGGAGACCATGGAATAACCTACTAGAATTCAGGTAATTTACTAACTTTTCTCTGGGTCTTTTGAACTTCTCCTGTATTAAGGATTTGAATTGATCTCATCTTAAGAAAGAAAGGAAGAAAGTGTTTCTTCTATCTTAACTCTTAACTTTTTTCTCTAGTACATGGGCAATTTTTACAAGCAGTGTTGGCTATTAGGAAAAAACAAACAAACAAACAAAATGCAAAGTATTTAAGAATGAATGGGACAGGTCTGATGAGGTGGCTCAGTATGTGAGGTGAAGCCTGAAGACCTGAGTTCAAACTAGGTACCTGCATGGTGGAAGGAATGAATTGATTCACACCGAGTTATCCTCTGCCATCCATATATATCCATGGCATCATGGCATCTGTGTGAATGCTCATGGGCACATACACATTAAAATATAATCAAATATAGGAAAACATAATTAAAATATTTTTAAAAAATAATTAATAGGCAAATAAGCTTACTTTAGTAAAGATTATATTAAACATATAATTATGGATCAATAAAGCATTTCTATTTAAATAATTCACCAAAATGCTGAAAAACAACAAAATTCTAAACATGACCTGAATTGTAGATACTTAGAGGGATATGGTAATTGATTTTAAGTATCATTTTTGAATGACAATTGAGTAAGCAAACACAAGAAAACACAGGACACATATAACATCACAACAAAAAATTAAAAGAAAACAAGCATAGAAACACAGTAATACTATTAACTCCTCAGAAAAAGGAAATAATATTCATTGGTTACTATTATCTATCAACATCAGTGGACTCAACTCTCCAATAAAAAAACACAGACTGACAGAGTGGTTGCAGAAGCAGGATCCAACATTCTGCTGCATCCAAGAAACATACCTCTGCAACAAAGATAAATGCTACTTTAGAGAAAATGCTGGAAAATCTTTTTAAAGCAAATAGGCCCAGAAAACAAGCTGGGATAGCTATCCTAATGTCTAATAAAATAGATGTTCAACCAATATTAACAAAAAAAAAAGATGAGGAGTGGCACATCATTTTCATCAAAGGAAAAAACCAACTAGAGGATATTACAATCCTGAACATCTATGCCTCAAATACAGGAGCACTTGCATTTGTAAATAAAACATTATTAAAGCTTAAATCACACATTGATCCCAACACCTTAATAATGGGAGACTTAAACTCTTACTCTCACCACGGGACAGATCATCTAGATAGAAGCTAAATGGGGAAATATATCAAGTGGACCTAATAGATACAGAACTTTTCACCCAAACTCAAAAGAGTATACCTTCTTTTCAGGACCTCATGGAACCTTCTCAAAAACTAACATATAATTGGTCACAAAGCAAGCCTCAACAGATACAAGGAGATCGAAATAACCCCTATATGCTATCTGAACACAATAATCTAAAAATGGACCTCAACAACAACAGAAATAACAAAAAGCCTAAATACACATGGAAACTAAGCAACTATCTACTCAATGATAGCTTGGTTAGGGAAGAAATAAAAAACGAAATTTAAGACTTCCTAAAATTCAATGAAAATAGCGGGACAACGTACCCAACTTATGGGACACAATGAAAGCATTGCTAAGAGGAAAGTTCATAGCAATAAATGCCTCCAGAAAAAAGTTTGGGACATCTCATACAAGCAACTTAACAGCACACCTGAAGGCTCTAGAAACAAAGAAGTAGACACGCTCAACAGGAACAGATGGCTGAAAATAATCTAATCTAGAGCTGAAATCAATGAATTAGAAACAAAGTAAAAAATTCAAAGAATCAGTGAGACCAAGAGCTGGTTCTTTGAAAAAAATCAACTAGATAGACAAACCCTTAGACAAACTAACTAAAAGGCAAAGAGAAACTATCCAAAAAAGTAAGATCAGAAATGAAAAGTGAGACATGACAACAGACACTAAGGAAATCCAAACAATCATTAGCTTGTACTCCAAAAGCCTATATGCTACAACATTTGAAAACCTAAATAAAATGGATAATTTCTTGATAGATTCCATTTACCAAAATTAAATCAAGATAATGTCAATAGATTAAACATTATTATATCCCCCAAGAAAATAGAAGCAGTCATCAAAAGTCTCCCTTCTGAAAAAAAGGCCAATGAAGGAAGATTTCAGCACAGAATTCTACCAAACATTCAAAGAAAAGCTAACTGAAACTCTCTTCAAATTATTCCACAAAATAGAAAGAGAAGGAACATTGCCAAAATCATTCTATGAAACTACAATCGCCTTTATACCTTAATCACACAAGGACTCAACAAAAAAGGGTACTTTACACCTAACTCTCTTATGAACATTGATGCAAACATACACAATAAAATATTTACAAAACAAGTCCAAGAACACATAAAAGATATCATCCACCATGACCAAGAAGGCCTCATCCCAGGCATGCAGGGGTAGTTCAATTTATGTAAATCTGTGAGTGTAATTCACTGTATAAACAAACTGAAGGAGAAAAACCACATGATAATCTCCTAGATGCTGAGAAAGCATTTGAAAAAATCCAACATCCATCCATGTTTAAAGTCTTAGAGAGAGCAGTGATATAAGACACATACCTAAACACAGGTATAGCAAGTCTAGAACCAACATCAAACTTAACAGAGAAAAACTGAAATCAATCCCACTGAAATCAAGTAAAAGGTAAGCCTGCCCACTCTCTCCTTATCTCTTCAACATAGTACTTGAAGTCCTATCTAAGGCAATAAGAAAACCAAAGGAGATCAAGGGGATTAAAAAAAAGCAATCTACTAATTCAATGCAATTTCCATCAAAACACCAACATGATTCTTTACAAAACTTGAAGGAACAATTCTCAAATTCATATGGAAAAACAAAACCCGAGAATTGTTAAAATAATCCTCTACATCAATAGACCATCTGTTGGTATCTCCTTTTTGATCTCAGTCTGTACTACAGAGCAATGGTAATAAAAACTGTAAGGTACTGGCATAAAAAGACCAATGGAATGAAGGACCAATGGAATCTATTAGAAGACCCAGAAATAAACTCCCACACCTCCAGATATTTGATTTTTGACAAAGAAATCCAAATCATTCAATGGAAAAAAAGATAGCATCTTCAACAAATGGTGCTGGTCTAACTAGGTGACTACATGTAGAAAAATTCAAATAGATCCATGTTTATGATTCTGCACAAAACTAAAGTCCAACTGCATCAAACACCTTCATCTAAAACTAAATCTGTTCGAAGAAAAAATGGGGAAGAGCCTTGAACTCAGTGGCACAGGAGGCAACTTCCTGAAGAGAACAGCACAGCATCTAAGATCAATAATTTATAAATGGGACCTCCTGACAACACATGCTGGAGAGAATGTGGGGAAAGGGGAACCTTCCTGCATTGCTGGCTGGAATGTAAATTTCTACAAACCTTTTAGAAATCAACCTGGTGCTTTATCAGACAATTAGAAATAATGTTACTTCGAGATTCAGTTACACAACTCCTAGGCATATATCCAATATATGCTCAAATATCCGACAAGGACATTTGCTCAACCATATTCACAGCAGCTTTATTAGTAATAGCTAGAACATGGAAACAATCCAGATGTCCACCAGTTGAGGAATGGATACAGAAATTGTGGTACATTTACACAATGGAATACTACTCAGCAATTAAAAACAAGGAAATCATGAAATTTGCAGGAAAATGGTGGGAACTAGAAAAGATCAACCTGAGTGAGGTATTCCAGAAGCAGAATGAAACACATGGTATATACTGACATATAACAGGATATTAGACATTTAATGTAGGAAAAACATACTAAAATCTGTACACCTAAAGAAGCTAAGCAAGAAGGAAGAGCCTGGGTTACATGCTCAATACTCATTCAGAAAGGCAAAGGGGATGGACTTTAGAAGAAGTAGAAAACAGGGAACAGGACAGGAGTCTACCACAGAGTGCCTTTGAAAGACTCTACCTAGCAAGGTATCAAAGCAGATGCTGAGACTCATAGCCAAACTTTGGGCTGAGTGCAGAGAATCTTATGAAAGACATGGGAGACAGAAGATCTTTTCCCAATCTGTAGGCTGCCATTTTGTTCTGATGATAGTGTCTTTTGCTTTACAGAAGCTTTGAGTTTCATGAGGTCCCATTTATTGATTGTTAATCTTAGATCCTGCACTGTTGGTGTTCTGTTCAAGAAGTTGTCTCCTGTGCCAATGAGTTCAAGGCTCTTCTCCAATTTTTCTTCTAACAGATTTAGTGTGTCTGGTTTTATCTTAAGGTCTTTGATACACTTGGACTTCAATTTTGTGCAGAGCGATAAGTATGGATCTATTTGCATTTTCCACATGTGGAAATCCAGTTAGACCAGCATCATTTGTTGAAGATGCTATCTTTTTTTTTTTCGTTATATGGTTTTAATTTATTTGTAAAAAATCAGGTATCAATAAGTGTGTGTGCTTTTTCTGGATCTTCTGTTCAATTCCATTGATCCACCTGCTGGTTTCTATGCAAGTACCATTCAGTTTTTATTACTGTTGCTCTATAGTACAACTTGAGATCAGGGATAGAGATACCTTCAGAAGATCTTTTATCGTAGTGGACTGTTTTAACTATTCTGGGTTTCTTGTTATTCAATATGAAGTTGAGAATTGTTCTTTCAACATCTGTAAATAATTGTGTTGGGAATTTGATGGGAATTTCATTGAATCTGTAGATTGCTTTTGGTAAGATGGCCATTTTTACTATGTTAATTCTGCCAAGCCATGAGCATGGGAGATCTTTCCATCTTCTGATATCTTCTTCTATTTCTTTCTTCAGTGAGTGAAAGTTTTTCATAAAAGTCTTTGGCTTGCTTTGATAGAGTTACCTGAAGGTACTTTTTGTCTTTTGTGGCTATTTTGAAGGGTGTTATTTCCCTAATTTCTTTCTCAGCCCATTTGTCTTTTGTATTCAGGAAGGCTGATTTTTTTCAGTTAATTTTTAATCCAGCCCCTTTGTTGAAGGTGTTTATCAGCTATAGGAGTTCCCTGGTAGAATTTTGGGGGCCACTCATGTATCCTATCAACTGCAAGTAGTGATACTTTGACTTTTTTTATTTCTGAACAGAATCCACTTGATCTCCTATAATTATCTTATTGCTCCAGCAAGGACCGCAAGAACTATGTTGAGGAGACATGGAGAGAATGGGCAGCCTTGCCTTGTCCCTGATTCCAGTGGGATTGATTTAAGTTTCTCTCTGTTTAGTTTGATGTTGGCTCTAGGATTGCTGTACATTTCCTTTACTCTATTTTGGTAAGTGACTTGTATCCTTGATATCTCCAGGACTTTAAACATAATGAATGTGAAATTTTATCAGATGCTTTTTCAGCATCTAAGGAGATTATCATGTGGTATTTTTTCTTTCAGTTTGTTTATATGGTGGATTACAATGATGGATTTCTTTGTATTGGACCACCCCTGCATACCTGGGGTGAAACCTACTTGGTCATAGTGGATGCTATCTTTGATGTTTTCTTGTATTCTGTTTGCAAGTATTTTGTTGAGTATTTTTGCATCAATGTTTATGAGGGAAATTTTCTTTCTTTGTTGAGTCTTTGTGAGGTTTAGGTAACAAGATGACTATGGCTTCATGGAATGAGTTTGGTAATACTCTTTCTGTTTATATTTTGTAGAATAATTTGAAGAGTATTGGGATTAGTTCTTCTTTTGAATTTCTGGTAGAATTCTGCACAGACACCATCTGGCCCTAGAATTTTTATGGATGGGAGACTTGTAATGACTGCTTCTATTTCCTTAGGGCATATAGGACTATTGAAATTATTTACCTGGTCTTGATTCAGCTTTGGTAAGTGGAATCAATCAAGAAAATTGTCCATTTCTTTTAGATTTTCAAATTTTGTGGTGTATAGGCTTTTGAAGTAAGACCTAATGATATTTGTATTTCCTCAGTGTCCATTGATATATCCCCCTTTTCATTTCTCATTTTGTTGATTTTGATAGTGTCTCTCTGCCTTTTAGTTGGTTTAGCTAAGGGTTTGTCTATCTTGTTGTTTTCTCAAAGAACCAGCTTTTGGTTTAATTGATTCTTTGAATTGCTTTATTTGTTTCTAATTTATTGTTTTCAACCCTGAGTTTGATTATTTCCAGTTGCCTCTTCCCCTTGGGTATGTCTACTCCTCCTCCCCCCCCCCTAGGGCTTTCAGGTGAGCCATTAAGTTGCTTGAATGAGATGTTTTGAATTTGTTCTTGTAGGCTCTTAGTCACTTAGTTCTAAGAACTATCCTCTTAGCACTGCTCTCATGGTGTCCCATAAGTTTGGGTATATTGTGCCTTTATTTTCATTGAATTCTAGGAAGTCTCTAATTTTTTTTTTTATTTCTTCCCTGACCCAGCGGTCATTGAGGATCTAGTATTTCAGTTTTCATGTGTGTGTAGGCTTTTTGCCATTTCTGTTGTTGTTAATGTCAAGTTTTAATCTAGGGTGGTCAGATGAGAAGGTTCCATGAAGTGCTGAAAATAAGGTAAATTCTTTTCTGTTTGGGTGAAAGGTTCAATAGATTTCTGTTAGGTTCATTTGATTCATGACCTCTATTAGAGTCATTGTTTCTTTGTTTAATTTCTGTTTTGTTGACCTGTCCTTTGTTGGGAGTGGGGTTTTTAAGTTTCCCACTATTAATGTATGGGCATATATGTGTGGTTTAAGTTTCATCAGTGTTTCTTTTACAAATGAAAGTGCCATTGTATTTGGGGCATAGATGTTCAGAATTGTGATGTCTTCTTGGTGGAACTTCCTTTGATGAGTAAGAAGTGACCCTCCCAATCTCTTTTGATTAATTTTGGTTGAAAATCTATTTTATTACATATTAGAATGACTATGAATGCTTGCTTCTTGGGTCCATTAGCTTGGAAAATCATATTCCAGCCCTTTACTCTCAAGGTAATATCTATCTTTGTGACTTAGATGTGTTTTTTGTATACAACAGATTATTGGGTCTTGTTTATGCATACATTTTTTTTACTTGGTGTCTTCTTATTGGAGAGTTGAGTCCATTATTATGTTGAGAGAGATTAATGAATATTGGCTGTTACAACATTTGGTTTTTATGTTCCTTGTAGTAGTGTGTTTGTGTGCTTGGATAATTTTAGTTTTGTTGTAGCTATGTTATTTATTTCCTGTGTTTTCCTGAAAGTATTAGTTAGTTGTAGCTAGTTTTCTTCTATTTTCCTTCTATTATCTTCTGTAATGGTGGATTTGTGGGTAGGTATTGTTTAAATTTGTTTTTGTCAATGAACATAATGTTTTCTCCATCCATAAAGAATGAGATTTTTGCTGGGTATGGTAGCCTGGGATGACATCTGTGTTCTCTTAAGGTATGCATGTTATCTGTCCAGGCATCTTCTGGCTTTCATAGTCTCTGTTGAGAAGTCCCGTGTGATTCTGATGGGTTTGCCATTATATGTTACTTGGTCATTTTCCCTTACAGCTTTTAATATTTTATCTTTTTTCTGTACACTTACTGTTTTGATTATTATGTGGAGGGAAGATATTCTTTTCTGTTCTAATTCATTAGGTTTTCTGTAGGCCTATTTTATGCTTATATGCCTCTCCTTTAAATTGGGGAAATTTTCTTCTATGATTTTGTTGAAAATATTTTCCAGGCCTTAGAGACGGGAATCTTCTTTTTTTCTCTGTTCCTGTTATTCTTATGTTTTGGATTTCATGGACTGTTTGTGTGAGGAATTTTTTAGATTAATCATTTTCTTTGACAGATACATTGATTTATTTCCATTGTATCTTCCACACTTGATATTTTCCATCTCTTGTAGTCTGTTGGTTTTGCTTACCTCTGTTGTTTTCTTCCCTAAGTTCTTCCTCTACATGATTTCTTCAGTTTGTGAATTTTGCCAATTCTATCTTCAGATCTTGAACCATTTTGATGATTTCCTTCACCTGTCTGCTGTATTTTTCTGTTTTTCCATCAATTGTTTCACTTGTTTGTTTGAACATCCTCTGTTTCTTTTATTTCTTTAAGTGCTTTAATCATTTCTTCTCTGAAGTCCATACTCTGTATGACTTCATCTTCTTCTATTTTTTTACAAATGCTCACAGTCTGTTTGACTTTATCTTCCCCCATTTCTTTACACATTTTATTTGTTTCCTCAATTATCCTCTTCATAATCATAGATGTAAGATCATTTTCTTGAGTTTCACTTTAGTTAGGATGTCTAGGACTAGTTGCCCCTGGATAACTGGGTTCTGGGAATGTCATATTGCTTTGCCTTTTGTTGCTTGTGTTTTCACACTGGCCTCTACACATCAGGCTGTCTCAGGTGCTGGCTGTTAGTTTCTAGTGCCTGCTGGAATCCTGGGGTGGGGAGAATCCCTGTGGCAGGAAGATGGTTGTTCCCAAAGGAGGCCTCCTCACCTTTTTGGTTGTGGTCAACTGAATGGCGGAACTTCTCAGGAATTCCTACAGCTCACTTCAGGCATATGGACCTGTGTGGTGACTGTGGTCATTGGTATTCAGGGGCCTGTCCTCTAACCAGGAGAAGTCCTGGAGACAATTGCCCTGTTGCTGGGTTTCTTGCTCTGAGTTTAGTGAAGTGCTGCTACTGCTCTTACACTGTGTTTGCTGGGCACAATCTATTGGAGAACCAGGGAGTCCCACAGTTTGGTCAGTTTAGCTAGGGAAAACTGATTGCACTTTGGAGCAGTATCCTGTGAATCTCAGGGTTCTGTAGTTATGAGGTTGGAGCTCTGTTCCCCAGTAACCAAAGGGTAATCAGTGGCAGGTGAGTGTAGCACTCATGCATATGGCAGGAGGTTAGAGCTTGAGCCAGCAGGAACCCAGAGACTTTTCCAGAGCTAGGAGTCCCAATGTCAGATGTGATTTTCCCCCAGAATGGGGTTTCTTCCTGACTGGGAGACAAAGTCTGTGGTGTTTTGGGGTCCACAGTTCAGTCTGGGTTGGTGAGTAGAGCACACAGGCTCAGATGAGTGTCTCTGCACTGGTAACTTGGTACCTAGGCACATGCAGGAACTCAGGAACTTTCCAGAGAACTTTTCAGGGAAGGGTTTGGGGAGGGTCAGCTGAGTGCTGTGAGGTCAGACCTGATGTTTCCCTCACCATGGGGGTTCCTCCTGACAGGGAAACCCAGTCTCTTGTGCCCTGAGGCCCACAGTTCTGTTTGGGAAAGTGAGTTGGACACTCCTTGGGACCAGGGTACCTTTTCCAGGGATTGTCTGAGTGACCTGAGGTCAGTTCCGATTGCTTCCCTCACCATGGGTTTTTTCCTCTACTGGGAGTCCTAGCTTCTGTTACCATTCAGTATGGGATGGTAATCTGAGCTTACAGGAGTGTGGCTCTGAGCTGGTGACCAAGTGCCTGCTGGGACTCAGGAACTCTTCCAGGGTTTAGCTGGATTACCTGAGAATGGACCAGATATTTTCCCCACACCTTGGGGTTTCCTTTCACACGGGAAACACAATCACTAGTGTTTTAAGGCTCAGATTTTGCTCTTTTGGTCGTTGTGCAGTCACCATTTTGGGGAATCAGTAAGCAGGCATCTCTATAGCCAGCTCCAAGGGACCTGACAAACCGGTTATCAGGCATTTGTGAAGTCACGAAGAAGACTATCTGCTGATCACCTGGAACCATCTGCACACATGCCCTGGCTCATCTTATAAGAGAACTCCTGGAGCCCCTCCTCTCTCTCTTTCTCTTCTGCCTTGTCTCTGTGACCCCTTTCCCTTCCCCTAATAAACCTCCCACGTGGAACCGGTCTAGTGGTGTGATTTGTGAATCTGTCTTGTAACCTCCACAGCTGCGTGTTTCCTAACATTGGTGCATCTTGGCCGGGATAGGTTCCCTCCAGTGGGCACACCGCCTGGGCTGCTGGAGACCTATTTTGCTCCAAATCCACCCTAGATCTCCACTTTCCGGCTATCAGATCACTACCGAGGCATCCAACACCGGCTGGATTGGTGAGTTTCCCTGTTGGTCAGCATAAACGTTCCTCTGGGCAAGGGAAGAATGACCGGTGAGAGTCCGGCACCTTCTCACTGCTCTTTGAAGTGGGGGACAGCCCAACCATGGCCTTCACTGGCTACAGTTGACCCCTAGTGCTAAACCTCCATCTCTATTAGGGCCTCAGTTTCCCCTGGGAGAGCTTTCCCAGTCACACACGGTCTCTTCTTCCTCCCTCTCACTCGCTGTCTCTCTCCTGGGAAGACCTAGCTAGGGAGCCATGTGCCCTCGGCTGTGCCTCCTGGCATCTGAGCCCCAGTCCCTGGCCAAAAGCTGTAGAGGTATTGGATCAGGTAGCACCTCTTGTTAGAGTAGCACCTTCCTTTGGACCGCCTCTGGAAGGTCACCAGCTCCCGATGGGGAACGTCCAGATGTCCGTCCCTCCAGTGTCCCCACTGGGATGTCTTCTGGAGAATTTTAAGACTTTACGTATGGAACCTCAGTTAAAGGCTTCTAAACTCATACATCTCTGTAATAAGACTTGGCCTACATACTCTTTAGGTAAGGGTCCAAATTGGCCTATCAACAGCATGTTAAATCCCAATATTTTACGGGATCTTCTTAATTACTGTCAGCAATCTGGTAAATGGAAGGATGTACCCTACGTTCAAGCTTTCTCTCTTCTCTGTTCTAAACCTCCTCTCTGTTCTTCCTGTTCTCCTATTCAACTTCTCCTGACCATAAAGTCTCAACCTGAGGAGTTGTCTACCTTTGACCCAGCAGATGAAGTTCCACTCCACTGCCCTCAACCTCCAGTGTCTTTGGAATCCTCACAACATCCAGTGCCTTCTCCTTCCTTTCCTACCCCAGCCTCTCCCCCTCCTGCTCCTCCAGAATCCTCACAAACTCTGGCGCCTTCCCCCTCCCCTTCTAGTCCCTCCTCTTCTCCTACAGTTTCTCCAAAACCCTTGCTCCCTTCTCCAGCAGTAGACTATCCTAGTCACCTCAATCTGGTACCCACTTTCACCCCACCAACTATCAGCCCAACCACACCCCGTTCGCATTCTATAGCAAAGTCTGATCCCTCTATTCAGCATAAGCCAGCCTCTATCCTTCCTTTGCAGGAAGTAGCAGGTATAGACGGTTTAATTAGGGTGCACGTTCCCTTCTCGTTAACTGAACTTTCTCAAGTAGGAAAGATTAGGATCTTATACCTCTAATTCTTCTACTGTTCTGCCCAGTTCATGAACCCCAAAAGACCAGGATAAACAGACTTTGCTGTAAATACATGAGGTTCTTTTAATTGTAAATTACAAGCTGCAGCTTGGGCCCACACACACCCACCACCAAAGCGGTGGGAGCCCAGCGCTCCATCCCCAGGTTAGTTGGGTGATTTAAAGATTCTGGTCCATCCCAGCATGCCCAAGGCAGGGGCAATTCCTGCCTGGCAAGCATCTATTGGTTAAAATGCTACATTTGGAATCGATTGGCTATAGGAAGGTTCCCAGACCATTAATGACCTGGTGTCCCTCCATAGGAGGATGGTTCAGTTTCCTAGCAACTTTATCTCTAGTGGGTGGGGAAAGAATGCAGTGAGGTGGCCCTTCCCCTCAGGGCATTACTAGACTTCTTTTACCTACCTACTTCAGGCCTTAAGAGTAGCTGCTAATTTTTTTGGTCTCTCACTACCTTCATTAAAGAATTTCAGTATCTCACTCAATCTTATAGTCTCACCTTCCATGATATTTATATGATCCTTACCAATAACCTATTACCTGAGGAACACAGGTGAGTTTGGAACAGGCTAGAATGCATGCAGATGAGGTTCAACAAATACCTCACACCCTGTAGGACCTGAGATGGTACGTGACCAGGATCCACAGTGGAATTACAATACTCCGGGAGGTATTTTAGCTCTAGGGACTGGCACAGCAGGACTAGCCACCTCACTAACTTTGTATTATCAGCTTTCTTCCCAGTTCATCCAGGACTTTCAGAAAGTGGCTCAGACAATACTAACCCTCCAAGGACAGACTGACTCGCTGGCAGCAGTAGTACTTCAAAACTGACCCAGATTGGATCTCCTCACAGCTAAAGAAGGTGGCCTTTTCCTCTTCCTTCAGGAGAAATGCTGTTTTTTTGTCAACCAGTCGGGTATAATAAAGGACAAAATACAACAACTCCAGACAGATTTACAAAAAAGAAAGGGAGAGCTTGAGGCCTCTAGCTCTTGGGCCTTTCAGAATCCCATATGGAAATGGATTCCACCCCTTGTCTCACCTCTTGTGTTAGTCTTTCTGCTTTTGCTTTTTGCACCCTGCTTAATTAGCTTCTTCTCTACATTCTTCCAACAACAAATGCAAAAAATCTCTAACCAAACAATTAATCAGTTTCTCCTACAGGATTATCAACCTCTGCCCACAGAGCCAGATGACTATGACGCCGATGGATGGTGGGGACCAGCTGTACCCAGAGAAGGATAATGCCCCTAATCAGCAGGAAGTAGCTTGAAGAGCAAAAGTCGTCCCTGTCCCCTTCCTCCACCATCACCCCTTCCTTGCTCCTCACTTTTTAACAAAACAAAAAGGGAGGAATTTTGGGATCAGTTAGCAGGCATCCCTACAGCCAGCTCTACGGGACCTGACAAACCAGTTATCTGGTATTCATGAAGCCACTGAGAAGAACACCCACTGGTCACCTGGAGCCACTTGGAACCACATAAAACCGGTCTTGTGGTATCATTTGTGAACCCATCATGTAACTTTCACAGTTGCACGTTTCCTAACACCATTGTCCTGCTGCTCAGACACAGTGTCCTCCCAGCACTGCCATCCTGGATCCTCAAACATCTCTTTTTAAATAATTCACCAAAATGCTGAAAAACAATAAAACTCTAAACATGACCTGAATTATAGATAGTTAGAGGGATAATGGGAATTGATTTTATGTATCATTTTTGAATCACAATTGACTAAGCATTGCTTGCATTATTTATGTTTATGTCTATGGAGGTATTTCTGGATGAGATTACAATTGTATATAACTGTGAGCAGGAAAATAAAAACTGTTGTTCAGTGAGGTTTGGTATCATTTATTTGGGGATGTAGTGCCACAAAATGAAATGAAGAGGCATCCCTTTGCCTCCTGCTTTCTTGCCTAAAGAGGGAGTTCTCTCCTATATTCTCTTTTCTCTGGACACAGATTTGCAACATTGTCTCCCTTGGTTCTCAGGCTCTTGAACTTGTTCTAGATTATTGCTTGACTTACTGTGCTACTAATTTTCAGAAAATCCACCACAGTCTCAGGTTTGCAAAGGGTTAAGTGTGTATGAAATATTGATCAAGTGGTGGAAACATTTAGCTATGTTGGATGAACAATTTATAGCAATCTATTACACAATATATGGTGAATCTTGTTAACAGTACATACTTGGAAATTCCTAATAGAGCATATATGACATGCTCTTACTTATGAAAATGTGTTGGCTAAGTGAGGTAATGGGAGGGTTAGCCTGTTTCCCTTATTTTATTACATATGATTACAGAAGCATTATATTATTTAATCTAGATGTACATTTTCGTCAACCATATCTTAGCAAAATTAGCTACACAATAAGAAAAACAATGGTGAAAACTAAGATGGAAAATTAGAAGGGAAGACAACAGGAAAAGAAAATAATAAGAGAAATTCAGAGATGACAAAGTTGGCTGCCTAAAAACAAGGTGAGCAGCGGATGAGCAAAATAAGAGATAAACCTAAAACATAGGCACAGAAGAATGAAGCAAAACAGAGAAGGAAACTGGAGAGAAAATGGAAAACAATCTAGTATGCAAATAAGCAGGTGATTATAGCCCAGCAGATGTCTTTTTGAATATTTCTTAGAGACAAAAGCCATATATTTTTCCAAATTTGCCTGTTTCATCATCAGCCCAGACAGCATACAGAAGGTGAACTGTAAGGGTGATAGAACTATTCTGGAATGTTAATGTAAAAATAAATCCCCCTCCCTCCAAGAGAAGTATACAGTTAATCACTGTGAAATGCACGTTAAACACATGTGTGACATCTCTCTATGCTCTAATGGCATCCAGAGGTGCTTTGCAGTCTGAGATTATGAAGACACTAGAAATTAGTCTTATGAAACTTGGATCACAATTCACTTTTGCCAGGTTCCACCCCTGCTGTCAATTTTGATGGCTGAAGATAATCTTGCTGAGAAAGGTTACCTTGGCCCTTCAGTCTGTATTTCCAAACTTAAAATGACTGAGCATCTTAAGCTGAACATGGCATTCTTTAAGGAGGAAGCACATGCAATATTAAAGGAAGCAGGGTGTTCTTTCAAGTTAATGTCCTTTCTCTTCAGTGAGTAACTCTTCTGTAGAAGAATGTATCATTTGACTTTTTGAAAACAGTCATTTATCAAATGGAGCCCTCAGCATGTTAATTCACATCTAATTGATAAGCACTTTACCCTCTGAAAGACTTACTTGCCTTGTCCAACATTTGCCAGGGTGGCATTTCTTTTTTGACAATGAAATCGTATTCATAATCAAATGTCATCTTCAGGGTCATGCTACACAGATCAGCATGGCATGTCTCTTCCAAGGGTTATGAATTAATTTGTATTAATTTTTCTTGTGACAGATACCCAGTAGTTAGTCTTAATTACAGAGAATGGATTATCTAATTCTTACTGGCAGGTTTCTATGATAGCATTAACATCCTGCTTTCTTTCACATTCAGAGGCTCAGCTGCCAGAGTTTAGCAAACATATGTTTGTTCTTGTTTGTTCTTCTGCATTCAGCATTTGTACCCTGGCCACTGCCTTCTGGCTCCTTCTTAAATGAGGTTACTTCTGCTCTGCAAAGTCCCCAGTAGGCTTTCAGCTCCCTAGAAAGTCCCCTACATTATTCAGCTACTTGGATGTAGTGGTAAATAATTTTAAAATTTGTAAAATATTATTATAATCAACAAAATTTAAAATTCAAATAGAGTGCTTGTAAACTACTGGACAGCATTGTGTAAAACACAGTTCAAATCTATTTTGTTTCTTTTTATCAATTTTCAAATGATACCTTCAGAAAACTATTATTCTTAAATATGATTCATATGTGGTGCTTGGAGAAATAAAGCTGTTTTAACTACTTTAATACTCACTAATCAGATCTTCTGAGGAAATGTTAATTTACTTTATTTGCATAAATTAAATCAAGATGAACTTTTGCTCCTCCTGTGATCTTGTGGAAATTATTTTACCCTTTTTTTGTATATCTCCTTGTTTCCTATACGTAAATATAACTGCACAGAGGGCATGTATAAGTTATTGTATTATTTATTACTGTACTTCAAACATATACACATGCATATATTAAGTATTAGGTCTGGCATTACAAAATTGTTGAACATAATTCTTTTTTATTATTATCATTTATTACAATTTATTCAATTTGTATCCTGGTTGTGCCCTATCTACCTCATCTCTTCCCAATCCTACCCTCCCTCCCTCTTCTCAACTATGCCCCTCCCCTAGTCCGCTGATAGGTGAGGTCCTCCTCCCCTTCTATTTGATCCTAGCCTATCAGGTCTCATCAGAACTGACTGTATTTTCTTCCTCTGTGGCCTGGCAAGTCTGCACCCCTTACAGGGAGGTGAACAGAGAGCCTACTACAGAGTTTATGACAGAGAAAGCCCCTGCTCCCCTTGCTAGGGGCCACACTCAGATACTGAGTCTATGGGCTACATTTGAGCTGGGGATTTAGGTCCTCTCCATGCATTGTCCTTGGTTCAGGTATCATTCTCTTCAAGGACCCCCAAGGTTCAGTTTTTTTTTTTTGTTTTGTTTTGTTTTGTTTTTGTTGTTTTGTTTTGGCTATGAGTTTCACCCTCTGCTTTGATACCTTGATCAGTACAGTCATTCAGAGGTCATCTGTGGTAGACTCTTGTCCTGTTCCCTGTCTTCTCCTTCTGATGTTTATTGCATTTGTGTTTCTGACTAAAGATTGAGCATCTTCTCTAGGTTATTCCTTTTTGTTTAGCTTCTTTAAGAGTATAGATTTTAGTGTGTTTATTTTATATTATATGGCTAATATCTACTTATGAGTATATACCATTTGTGTCTTTCTGCTTGTGGGTTACCTCACTCAAGATGATCTTTTTTAGTGCCCACCATTTTCCTGCAAATTTCATTATTTTCTTATTAATTGCTGAGTAGTATTCCATTGTGTAAATGTACCACAATTTCTGAATCCATTCCTCTGTTGAGGGACATCTAGGTTGTTTCCAGATTCTGGCTATTATGAATAAAGCTGCTACGAACATGGTTGAGCAAATGTCCTTAATGTGTACTTGAGTACATTTTGGATATGTGCAAAGGAGTGGTTCTTGTGAAATGTTCACAATTTACCCTTGTTTATTAAAATTCTGATTTCTCTACCCCATCATCTGGTTTCAATCTTGACATTGCATTGTGATGCTTATTCTAAGCATCACCTGTCTTAAGTTTGTGTGAAAAGGCTGCCATTTGTGCTCTGTAATTTCAGTAAAACAACCAGCCAATGCTTCACATGTGGGAGGAGTTGGAGAGCAGAGCTGCCAGGAGAGGACTTATAACCAACAGGGAAGAGGAGCCAGACCTAGGATATGAAATAAAGCAAGTATAATGTGGGAAAATCTGAAAGGGAGGAAACTATGAGGGCTTGGAGGTTTAGAATGGAGTAATCCTTGCCCAGCATTGTGCTCTACGTCAACTAAATACATCCTAGTCTCTGTGTGGTGATTTGGGTATACAGCTGGTTTAGGAGTAGCCACTGTTTAATCAAAAGATAAATCAATAGTAAATATTAATAAAAAAGAAAAAAAACGAGTGGTATAGCTGAATCTTGAAGTAGCACTATTTCTAATTTTCTGACAAGACAACAGATTGATTTCCAAAGTGATTGTACAAGTTTACTTTCCCACCAGCAATGGAGGAGGGTTCATCATTCTCCACATTTTCTCTAGCATGTGTTGTCCATTGAGTTTTTGATCTTAGTCATTCTGATGGGTATAAGATGAAATCTCAGGATTGTTTTGATTTTCATCTCCTTGATGACGAAGGACACTGAACAATTTTTTAAAGTGTTTCTCTGCCATTAGATGTTCCTCTATTGAGAATTCTCTGTTTAGCTCTGTACCCCATTTTTAAATTGGATTACTTGGTTTGTTGGTGTTTAATTTCTTAAGTTCTTTATATATTCTGGATATTAGCCCTCTATCAGATATAGGATTGGTAAAGATCCTTTCCCAGTCTGTAGACAGTTGTTTTGTTCTGATGACAGTGTCCTTTGCTTTATGGAAGCTTTTCAGTTTCATGAGACCCTATTTATTTATTTATTTTGGCATTTGGAGGTAGAGTTTCTCTGTGTGTAGCCCTGACTGTCCTAGAACTCTCCTTATATATCAGGCTGGCCTAGAACTCACAGAGATCCACCTGTGTCTGAACACTAAGTGCTGGGATTAAAGGCATATGCCATCATGCTAGTTCCAAGATCCCATTTATTGATTGGTGATCTTAGAGCCTGTGCTGTTGTTATTCTGTTTGAAGTTTTCTCCCATGCCAATGAGTTCAAGGATCTTCTTCACTTTTTCTTCTAACAGGTATGAGGTATGTCTGGCTTTATGTTGAGGTCTTTGATCCACTTACACTTTAGTTTTGTGCAGGATGATAAATATGGATCTGTTTGCAATTTTTTTAATTTAATTTATTTTTTTATTATTGGTTACACTTTATTAACTCTGTTTCCCAGCTGTATCTCACTCTCTTATTCCCTTCCAATCCCACCCTTCCTCCCTCATTTCCTTCCTGCCCCTTTCCAAGTCTACTGATTTGGGAGGACCTCCTCCCCGTTCATCTGACCCTGTTTTATCAGGTATCCTCAGGACTGGCTGCAAAGTCCTCCTCAGGACTGGCTGCAAAGTCCTCCTCAGGACTGGCTGCAAAGTCCTCCTCTGTAGCCTAGCAGAACTGCTCCTCCCTTGGGGGGTGGGGAGCTCAAAGAGCCTGCCATTGAGGTCCTGTTTGAAAGAGTCCTTGTTCCCCTTACTATGGGAAACCAATTGTTACTGAGCTACCACGGGCTACATACAAGCTGAGGTTCTAAGTTATATCTATACATGGTACTTGGTGGAGTGTCACTCTCAGAAAAGATCCCTGTGCCCAGATATATTTGGTTCTTGTGGAGCTCCTATTCTTTCCACAACATACTAACTCCTCTTCTTTCATATGATTCCCTACACTCTGCTGAAGGTTTGGTTATGAGTCTTAGTATCAGCTTTGAAACACTACTAGGTAGAGTCTTTCAGATGCCTTCTGCGGTAGACTCCTGTCATACCTCCAATGCACCTCCCATCTGTCTTTCTCAGTGAGGATTGATCATCTTACCCCGTGTTTGCTTTCTTGTTTATCTTCTTTAGGTGTATAGATTCCATTATGTTTATCATATCTTGTAGGTCTATATAAGCGAGTACATACCATGTTTGTCTTTCTCCTTCTGGGATACTTCACTCAGAATGATCTTTTCTAGATCCCACTATTTGCCTACAAATTTCATGATTTCCTCATTTTTGATTGCTGAGTAGTATTCCATTGCGTAAAAGTGCCACAATTTCTGTATCCATTCCTCCGCTGATGGACATCTGGGTTGTTTCCAGGTTCTCACTATTACAAATAAAGCTGCTACAAACATGCTTGAACAAATGTTCTTGTTGTGTACTTGAGCAAATTTTGGGTATATACCTAGCAGTGGTATAGCTGGGTCTTGAGGAAGCACTATCCTAATTGTCTAGAAAAGCCCCAGATTGAATTCTAAAGTGGTTGTACCAGTTTACATTCCCACCAGCAATGGAGGAGAGTTTCCCTTTCTCCACAATCTCTCCAGCATGTGTTGTCACTTGAGTTTTTGATCTTGGCCATTCTTATGGCTGTAAGGTGAAATCTCAGGGTCGTTTTGATTTACATTTCCCTAATGGCTAATGAGGTTGAACATTTTTTTAAGTGTTTCTCTGCCATTCGATATTCCTCTATTAAGAATTCTCTGTTTGGCTCCGATCCCCATTTTTTAATTGAATTTCTTGGTTTGCTGCTTTTCAGCTTCTTTAGTTTTTTATATATACTGGATATTAGCCCTCTGTCAGATAAAGGGTTAGTGAAGATTCTTTCCCAATCTGTAGGCATTCATTTTGATGACAGTGTCCTTTGCTTTACAGAAGCTTTTCAGTTTCATGAGGTCCCATTTATTGATTGTTGCTCTGAGAGCCTGTCCTGATGGTGTTCTGTTCAGGAAGTTTTCTCCTGTGCCAATGAGTTCTAGGCTGTTCCCCCCTTTTTTTCCAAATGATTTAGAGTAACTCGTTGTATATTGAGGTCTTTGATTCATTTAGACTTTAGTTATGTGCAGGGTGATAAATATGACTATTTTCATTTTTCTTCATATAGACATCCAGTTGGACCAGCACTATTTGTTGAAGATGCTGTGCTTTTTCCATTGAATGATTTTGGTTTCTTTGTCAAAAATTGAATATTCATAGGTGTATGGGTTTATTTCTGGGTCTTCTATTCAGTTCCATTGATCCTCCTTTGTGTTTCAATTCCAATATCATGCAGGTTTATTACTATTGCTCTGTAATACAGCTCGAGATTGGGGATGGAGATACCTCCAGATGATCTGAAGTTGTACAGGATCTTTTGGGAGATTCTGGGGTTTTTTGTTTCTCCATATGAATGAAGCTGAGAATCTTTTTTTTTCAAGGTCTGTAAAGAATTGAGTTTGTATTTTGATGGGAATTGCATTGAATCTATAGATTGCTTTTGGCAGGATGGCCATTTTCACCATGTTAATCCTACCAATCCATGAGCATGGGAGATCTTTCCATCTTCTGAGATCTTCTTCAATTTCTTTCTTCAGAGACTTGAAGTTTTTCTCAAACAGGTCTATCACTTGCTTGGTTAGTGTCACCCCAATATACTTTATGTTATTAGTGGCTAATGTGAAGGGTGTTGTCTCCCTGATTTCTTTCTCAGCTCTTTTGTCTTTGGTATACAGGAGGGCTTCCGATGTTTTTGAGTTGATTTTTTATCCTGTAACTTTGCTGTAGGTGTTTATCGGCTGAAGGAGTCCTCTGGTTGAATTTTTGGGGTTGCTCATGTATACTATCTTATCATCTGCGAATAGTGACACTTTGACCTCTTCCTTTCCTATTTGTATCCTCTTGACCTCCTTTAGTTGTCTTATTTCTCTGGCTAGGACTTCAAGTACTATGTTGAAGAGAAATAGAGAGAGTGGGCAGCTTTGTCTTGTCCCTGATTTCAGTGGGATTGATTTAAGTTTCCCTCCATTGAGTTTGATGTTGGCTATAGGCTTGCTGTATATTGCCTTTACTATGTTTAGGTACGTGCCTTGTATCCCTGATCTCTCCAAGACTTTAAACATGAATGGGTGTTGGACTTTGTCAAATGCTTTTTCAGCCCCTAAGGAGATGATCATGTTGTTTTTCTCCTTCAGTTTGTTTATGTGGTGGATTACATTAATGGATTTCCATATGTTGAACCACTGTTGCATGCCTGGGATGAAGCCTACCTGGTCATGGTTTATGATATCTTTGATGTGTTCGGTTTGCAAGTATTTTATTGAGTATTTTTGCATCAATGTTCATAAGAGAGATAGGTCTGAAGTTCTCTTTTTTTGGTGGGTCTTTGTGAGGTTTAGGTATCAAGGTGGCTGTGGCTTCTTAGAATGAGTTTGGTATTGTTCCTTCTTTTTCTATTTTGTGGAGTACTTTGGAGAGAATTCGAGTTAGCACTTCTGTGAATGTCTGGTAGAATTCTGCACCTAATCCTTTTGGCCCAGGTCTTTTTCTGGAAGGAAGACTGTTGATGACTGCTTCTATTTCCTTGGGGGATATAGGACTATTTAATCATTCTACCTAATCTTGACTTAATTTTGATAGATGGAATCTATCAAGAAAATTGTCCCTTTCTTTTAGATTTTCGAATTTTGTTGCATATAGGCTTTTGTAGTATGACCTAATAATTTTTTGGATTTCCTTGGTATCTGTAGTTATGTCCCCCTTTTCATTTCTGATTTTGCTGACTTGGATATTTTCTCTCTGCCTTTTGGTTAGTTTGGCTAAGGGTTTGTCTATCTTGTTGATTTTCTCAAAGATCCAGCTCTTGATTTCATTGATTCTTTGAATAGTTTTATGTGTTTCTAATTGATTGATTTCCACCATGAGTTTGATTATTTCTAGCTGTCTGCTCTTCTTGGGTGTATTTGCTTCTTCTTTTTTTTTCTAGGGCTTTCCATTGGACCATTAAGTTGCTTTTATGAGATGGCACAAATTTCTTATTGGAGGCACTTTGTACTATGAATTTTTCTCTGAGCACAGCTTTCATTGTATCCCATAAATTAGGGTTTGCTGTACATTCATTTTCATTGAATTCTAGGAAGTCTTTAATTTCTTTCTTTATTTCTTCCTTAATCAGTTGTCATTGAGCAGCAAGTTGTTCAGTTTCCATGTGCCTGTAGGCTTTTTTATAATTCCATTGTTGTTGAGGTCCAGCTTTAGTCCATAGTGGCCAGATAGAATACAGGGGATTATTTCAATCTTCTTGTATCTGTTGAGGCTTGCTTTGTGACCAATATATGGTCTATTATGGAGAAGCTTCCATGAGGTGCTGAAAAGAGGTATACACTTTTGAGTTTGGGTAGAAAGTTCAGTAGACATCTATTAGGTGCATTTGATTTAGGATCTCTGTAAGTGCCTTTATTTCCTTATTAGGCTTCTGTCTAGATGAACTGTCCCTTGGTGAAAGTGGGGTATTAGTCTCCCACTATCAAGGTGTTGGGATCGATGTATGATTTAAGTTTTAGTAATGTTTATGAATGTAGGCACTCTTGTATTTGGAGCATAGATGTTCAAAATTGTGATGTCCTCTTGGTGTATTTTCCCTTTGATGAGAATGTAGTGTCCCTCCTCAGCTTATTTGATTAATTTTGGTTGAAAGTCAATTTTATTAGACATTAGGATAACTACCCCAGCTTGTTTTCTGGGTCCGTTTGCTTGAAAGACATTTTTCTAGCCCTTTACTCTGAGGTAGTGTTTATCTTTGTTGCAGAGGTGCGTTTCTTGGATGCAGCAGAATGTTGGATCCTGTTTCCGCACCCATTCTGTTTTCTGTGTCTTTTTATTGGAGAGTTGAGTTATTTCCTGTATGCTATGTTTTCTTGGGTGAAGTTGTTTTCATTGGATTGGAGTTTTCCTTCTAATATCTTCTGAATGGCTGGTTTGCTGTGTAGATATGGCATAAATTTAGTTTTGTCATTTAATACTTTGTTTTCTCCATCTATGTTGATTGAATGTTTTGCAGGGTGTAGTAGTCTGGGTTGACATTTGTGGCCTCTTAGACTCTGCATGACACCTGCCCAGGCCCTTCTTGCTTTCATAGTTTCTGATGAGAAATCCGGTGTGATTCTGATAGGTCTACCTTCATATGTTACTTGGCCTTTTTCCCTTGCTACTTTTAATATCTTTTCTTTGTTCTGTAGATTTAGTGTTTTGACTGTGATGTGACTTGATGTGTTTCTTTTCTGGTGTAGTCTATTTGCTCTTCTGTAGGCCTTTTGTATATTTATAGACATCTCTTTCTTTAAGTTGGGAAAATTTTTTTTATGATTTTCTTGAAAACATTTTCTGGACCTTGGAGCCTGGAGTCTTCTTTTTCATCAATTGCTATTATTCTTAGATTTTGTCTTTTCATGGTGTCCTTTATTTCTTGAATATTTTTTTGTTTGGGACTTTTCTGATTTTACTTCTTCTTTGAGAGATGTATCAACTTCTGTGAGTATATCTTCAGCTTCAGCGATTCTCTCTTCCATCTCTTGTATTCTGTTGGTGATGCTTACCTTTGTGTTTCCTGATCTTTTCTCTAAGTTCTCCAGTTCCAGGGGTTTCTCAATTTGTGTTTTCTTTATTGTTTCTAATTCTGTTTTCATGCCTTGCACCATTTCTTTCATCTGTTTGAATGTGGATTCCTGTCTCTCTACAATTGTCTCTATTTTTTTGTTCATTTCCTCCCTATATGCCACTAATTATATCATTACTTGTGCCTCTGTTTGGCTATGTTTGCCTGTGTTTCTTTAAGAATTTTTTTTCATTTCCTCTTTCTTTACCTCCAATTGACTTGCCAAATCTTTGATAGATTTGTTGAATTCCTGTTTAACTGTCTGAATTTGCATGACTATTGTTCTGAGAAAAGTGTTTGTTTCCTCTTTATGAGCCTCACATAATTGGGTAAGCATAGCTTTTAAGTCGTTTTCCTGTGCTTCTGATGAATTGGAGTATCCATCAATTTTGGGGTTGCTGGTGAAGTCATGATGTCCTGATATGTGTTGGATGTGTTCTTTCGCCTACCCCTGGCCATTGGTTTATCTGAAACCTTCCCTGTTTGCTTTTGGATTCTGCAGTTCAGACTGGTACTGTCTCTCTCTGGCATCTGGAGAGTTCTTCAGGAAGCTGAGAGACATCCCGTGTCCTCAGCATGTATGTGGATGGACTAGCACTACCTGTGGGAGGAAAGAACGTGGGCACAAGAGGGGCAAAGGCAGGCGTGTCTGTGTGTGTGTTTGTGTGTATTTGTGTGTGTGTGTGTGTAAGTGTGCATGGACGTGTGTCTTGAGGGACAGATTGATATATAATGTTGAACCCTTGAGTGTGTGGGAGGGGCTCTGCACTGTATATGTAGCAGGTGCTAGTGATGTTTGTGTGCAATTTCTGGAATTAATTGCTTTAACTCCTCAATTGGACCCACAGAAGAGGGGCTTCAATGACCCAAGTGACTCTCTGTTTCCCACAGTGGGTATGTGGGTGGAAGAGGTTCGATGCCTGGCTTCTGTTTTAGAAGGACCCTGGATCTAGGGCTCTGCATATACTCAATGATGCACTCATCCTCAAGCAGGTCACATTGGCAGGGATCAGGTGACCCGAGGCCAAAGTTCTCATCTCATGTGATGTTCCCTGTCGTTTAGAAAGCCTCACTCGTTGTTTTCCAGGCTTCAGAAGTCCTTCCACCCACCAACTCAGGTGTTCAGCTCTTCCACAGCTCAGAAACTGTGTGTGCTACTTGTCATCTTGGCTCCGCCCCCTGTTTACATTTTTTTTTACATGTAGGCATCCAGTTATACCAGCATCAATTGTTGAAGATGCTATCTTTTTTCCACTGTTTTGTTTTGACTTCTTTGTCAAAAATCAAGTATCCATAGGTGTGTTGGTTTACTTCTGGTTCTTCTCTTTGATTCCATTGATCCACCATTCTGTTTCTATGCTAGTACCATGCAGTTTTTATTACTGTTGCTCTGTAGTATAGCTTGAGATCAGGGATGGAGATGTCTTTAGAAGGCCTGTTATTGTACAGGATTGTTTTAGACATTTTGGGTCTTTTGTTTTTCCATATGAAATTGGGAATTGTTCTTTCAAGTTCTGTAAAGAATTGTGTTGGTATTTTGACTGGAATTGCATTGATAATTGCAACCAAATATCCAATACTTAAGGTTTTTTTTTTTTCTTAAGGAGCTAATATAACTATGCTTTTCTATGAACACACTTTATTCTCTTTTAAAACAGTGCTTCCAAATGGCAGTGACTGTCAGTTCTTAGAAGACACATCTGTCAATTAAGCGTTAATGTTTCCGTTGATTTTATGCTCCTACAGCCTCAGCAGTGTTCCAGACATCTCTGTATGAGTCAATCCAGAACTGAGCTTGGCATGCAATACTGTTTAACGGGATGCATTTTAAACTCACAAACAGAAAGCTCTTGGTATCTTTTAATAAACACAGCTTAATGAATTAGAATATGTGGAATTTAGTTCAAGCTCTAATTATATCAATACTCCAACAAGCTAAGGCATGGGAAATGTTTGCATGACCTGGAGAAATTTCTTCAGATGCCTGAACTCATGCAGGAGAAGTATAGTATAATGGTCACCCAAATATAAAAACTCAGAACAGCTGTGACTACCTGATCTGAAAGATATATAAAGTTGTACCTGTTCATATTCTTTTAAGGACAATGTTTCTCAACCTTCTTAATGCTGTGACCCTTTAACACAAGTCCTCATTTTGTGGTTACTCCAAACCATGCAATATTTTTGTTACTACTCCATAACTTTAATTATGCTACAGTTGTGAATCATAATATAAATATCTGTGTTTTCTGATGGTCTTAGGTGAGCCCTGTGACTCCAATGACTATTGGGCCCCCAAAAGGAGTTGTATTCCACTGTTTAAGAACCTGTGTCTCAAAAGGACCTGAAGAAGGTCATAAAACTTTCGCCAGACCTTTAAGCCACTCTCTTATCTTCCTTCCACTAAGCTGCATGTGATTCTGGGCAATGACTGTGTGACTTCTGGACATGTTGGAGTACACAGACTGTTGAAGGTTAATTGAAGGTGATTCTTTAGCTATGTCATCATGGGAATATCATTATCCTTATTAGGGATAAGCTTTTAAATGATGGAGGACACACAGAGGTCCTATAAGTAAACCTTAACCTATGCTCCTATAAACTCTATAAACTTGTTGCTTCATTTAGCTAGATTTCGCTGGAATTGTGACTTTGATTTGTCATTGGTCCTTTATCTGTAGTAAATGAACTTCTGTTTATGTCTCCCAAGGAGAGAGTTATACAACACCAAGTTATAAAGTGGAGGATGGACCTATATTTTCTGCAGAATCCAAGGTGACATTGCAGTTATTTAGGAGGCCATGACTGTATAGGAAATAACTGGAAATATCTAAGTTATATGAATTGAGTAAAACAGTTAGTAGATAAAATAAAAATAGAATCTCAGCCAGTTTGTACTAAGAATATTATTTCTAAGTGTTAAAACTTCTTTCATACTTAGTTGATTCGTAAGTTTGAAACTTCAGTTTATTGAAAACAGATTTTCAGGATAACAGAGGTATAGTCATGGAATGCATGAATAACTCATCAGAGGGCTTGCATAACTGTGATAAGAAACACTGGGAGAAGGAATGGTGGAACTTGAAGAGTGCTCAAGCCTTGTATGTCTAAGCCCCATATGTCTAATCAAACAAACTTTCCTTGTTCTCTAAGTTTCTAATTCAAATAAGTAATTTTAAAAATAACTATCATTTTCAGATTTTTATTTTTATTTTCACCTTTAAATGTTGATAACTTCACATACAAGCAGTCCCTTATTTACATTATTTCTATGCCCTCGTTCTTTCTCTTCCCATGTTCCCACACTATCTCTTCTAAAATTTACTTCTACTTCTTTTTTTTTCCTTTTCTTTTTTTTAATTTTATTTTTCTTCTTAGTTACATTTTGTTAACTCTGTGTCCCATCTGTATCCCTATCCCTCATTCCCTCCCCAACCCCACACTCCCTCCCTGGTCTCCTCCCTGCCCCTTTCCTAGTCCACTGATAGGGAAGGACCTCCTCCCCTTTCATTTGATCCTGTTTTATCAGGTATCTTCAGGGCTAGCTGTAGAGTCCTCCTCTGTGACCTAACAGGACTGCTCCTCCCCTGGGGGGGGGGGGAGTCAAGGAGCCTGATCTTGAGATCCTGTTAGAAATAGTCCTTGTTCCCCTTACTTTGGAAAACTACTTGGTTACTGAGCTACCACCGGCCACATCCGAGCAAAAGTTCTAGGTTATATCCATAGATGGCCCTTGTTTGAGTGTCAGTCTCAGAAAAGACCCTGTGCCTGGATATATTTGGTCCTTGTAGAGCTCCTATCCTTACCTTCTACTTCTAAGAGTATTACAGTTACCAATATTTATACACACGTATACACAATGTAATAAGTCTGATTAGTATTTCCCATCTGTACATTTGATTAGAGATGACCACTGCAGCTTGGAAAACCGATTAGAAGGTGTACCATAAGGAAAACTGAGTCTACCTGATTCAGGTAGCCATTGACAGCCTATGTCATGTCATCTAGGGGTGGAAATTTGTTAAATATTTGCCAAACATGTTAACATCTAAACTAGTGTGATCTTGTCTAGGTCTTGTGCAGGTTATCATGTTGAAAGTTCATGGATCCAGCATCCTTGAATCATCTAATTTAAAAAAAATCCTATTTTTTTACACAAACTAACTGAAAAGATCAAGAAACAATCTCCATCTATTTATTTTCAATAAACTTTTTTCCCTTTAGAAAATAATTTCCCCCTTTAATAAAAATACATCTTTTTTCCTATACAATATATCCTGATTAAATATTCTCCTCCTACTAAGCATCCTATTTCCTCCACACCTTCCCTTCCATCTAGATGCACTTCCTATCTCTTTCACTAGAAAACTACAGACTTTTAAGAGACTAGAACACAAAATTAAAAAAAAAATAGCATAAGGTAAGACAAAAACCACAGTATCAAAGCTGGACAAGGCAAATACAAAGAAGGAAAAGAGTCCAGATAGAAAGCACAAGAATCAGAGACCCATTTGTTCACACACTCAGGGTCCCAAAAAAATACTACACCGGAAGCTGTAAAATATACATAGAATACCTGATGCAGACCCAAGCAGGTCCTGTGTTTGCTGTGACTTCATATATGCTGTGCTCAGGTTATTTAGAGAGGCTGATTCTCCTGATGTCTTCCAACCCCTCTGGCTCTCACATTCTTTTGTTTCTTCTAATGTGGGATTAACTGAGCTCTGAGGGAAGGGATTTGATGAAGTTATCCCATTTGGAATGTGTGCTCTAAAAACTCAATCTGTGTAATATCTGACTGTAGGTCTCTGTATGTGTTCCCATCTGGGGCAGAGGGAAACATCTCTTATGATGGCTGAATAAAGCATTGATTTTTTAGTATAGCAGAATATAATTAGGAGTCCTTTTATAGTTACGTTTTTACAGACCAAGAGTATTTGGTTTTACCCTAGGCCTCTGGGCTATCTACATTCTTGGTCTCCCAAGCAGTGTCAGATATGGGCTCTATCTCATGAAGTAGGTTTTAAGTAAAATTGAACATTGGTTGGTTGCTCACATAAACTTTGTGCCCCTATTGCTCTAGCATATTTTGCAGACAGGCTAGCATGTCACAGACATGCCCCTCCCACAGTTTGCTGATGGGCAGCTGTGTCTTCATGTGGGTTCCCTAGTAGGCAGAGAGAGGGATATCTCTGACATGGACTCTGTTGCCTGATTTTGATCACTTCCTCCAGGCAGGCTGCCTCACCAAGCCTCAGGGGAAGAGGATGCTCTCAGTCCTGATGTGACTTTTTGTACTCAGGTGGGTTGGTGGAGAAATCCCCTTTTCTGAGGTGTATGGGAGGGAGTTAGGGGGAAGAAGGAGAGAGGGTGAGACTTGGAGGAGAGGAAGGAGGGGTTTACAATCAGAATGAAAAGTGAATAAATAAATAAACTAATTATTAAAAAAAAGATTACCTTTCTAACCAAATAAGGTTTTACATAGTCACTAGGATGACCTCTTCATGTACAGTGAGTTGTATGGATGTTGTCCTCAGTAATGGGACCTTGCCATCGATTGGTAGAGAACAATCTATTATCTTGGCAGCAGTCTGGATTTTTTTGGGATTTCCATGTAACCCTTTGGATATCAAGTCAATTGGATGTAATGCAGTCCAAGTACTGGAGTGATTCTTATCATTTAGAGATAAGAGATGGCCAGTTATGATCCCACCTTTCTCATTAAGTGAATATTTCAGGAAGTTCACCTTCATATATTTTAGAAAGTTTCCACAGCACTAGGTTTTCATACCACCACTCCTCAAATGTCCCACAATTCTATTTGTCTATTTTCTTATTCCCTCCCTCAAATCCATCTCCCCTCCTACCCGTAACCTGATTATCTTGTATCTGTGTCCCCTGACCCCAATCTACCCATCCAATCTATTCTATTTTACCCACCCAGGGAGAACTATATTTCTTCTCTAGTCTCTTCCTCTATACTTTCAAGGTCTACAGATTGCTGTTTAGTTAGCATTTATTTAATGACTAATAGACACAGATAGGAGAATTTACAGTATAATTATCTTCCCAGGTCTGGGTTACCTTACTCAGATGGTATTTGACTGAAAATTTCATGATGTCATTTTTAATAGGTGAGTTAAAAATTATACTCCACTGTATAAATGTACCATTTTTTAAATCCATCTTTTGGTTGAGGAACATCTATGTTGTTTTCAGTTTCTAGCTATTATGAATAGAGCAGCAATGAGCATGGTAGAACAAGTGTCCTTTGTGGCAGGTAAAATGTCTTTTAGGCATATGCCTAAGAGAAGTATAGCTGAATCTTGAGTTAGATCTATTTCCATCTTTCTGAGGAACCCCCATAGTGATTTTCATAGTGGCTGTACAAGATTGGACTCTCACCATCAATGGTGGAGTGTTTCCCCTGCTCCAGATCCTCACCAGCATGAGCTCTCACTTGTGTTTGTGAATCTCGATTTTCATTTCCCTGATGGCTAAGGATGTCGATCATTTCTTTAAGTGTTTCTCAGCGAATTGACTTTGGTCTCTTCAGAATTATCTGTTTATATTTGTGCCACACTTTTAAATTGTATTATGTGTATTTTTTTTAGATATATAGTCTCTGAAGTTCTTCATATATTTTGAATATTTGTCCTTATAAATTGTATTCTTGGTAAAAATATTTTCCCATTTTGTAGGCTACCACTTTTTATGAATGACATTGCCTCTTTGCCTTCTAGAACCTTTTCAGTTTCCTGGAGTCCAATTTATTATTTATTGAACTTAGTGCCTGTGCTAAGAGAACTCTATTCAGAATATCTTCTTCAGTGCCAATTAGTCCAAGGCTACGCCCAACTTTTATTTCAGTTTCAGTGTATCTGGATTTATGTGGGGGTATTTGATCAATTTGGAGTTGACTTTTGTACAGTATAACTATTGATGTATCTACATTTTTTTTTATTTTTACATGAAGATATCCTGTTTGACTACCACATTTTATATTTTTTCCTGTGTAGTTCCAGTTTCTTTATTAAAAATCAGCTGTCAATAGCTGTGCAGATTCATGTCTAGGTCTTCAGATTGAATCCAGTAATCAAAACCATGTCTGGTTTTATGAAAATATCATGCTGTTTTTATTAGCATAGCTTTGTTGTAGAACTTGAAATTCTAAATAGTGATACCTCATATAGTTCTTTATTGTTCAGGATTGCTTTAAAATCCTATTTTTTAAATTTTTATTTTATTTTTAAATATTTATTCACTTTCTATTCCGATGGTAGCTCCCTCCTTCAATTCCTCCCTGGCCCACCCTCTCTCATTTTTTTAACCTTTCCCCCTCTCCTAGTCTACTGAAAAGGGGGAGTCCTATGTCCTTTCTATCTGACCCTAACCTATCAAGTCTCATCAGGAATGACTGGGACCACTACCTCTGTGGCCTGGTAAGGCTACCTCACCAGGGGGAAACAAGCAAAATGCAGGGACCAAGTTAATGTTAGTGACTGCTCCTGCTCCCTTACTAGGGAACTCACTTAGAGACTGAGATGCCTTTAGGCTGCATCTAGACAGGGGGTCTAGGTCCTCTCCATGCATGGTTCTTGGTTGTTGCCTCAGTCTCTGCAGGACCCCCTGGGCTAAGATTTTTTTGGCTTTGTTGGTCCCCCTGTGGAACCCCTGTCCCCTCTATTCACTTCTATTCCCTCCAACACCTTCTTCAATATGACTGCCTGCACTCTGCCCAAAGTTTGGCTATGAGTCTCTACAACTGCTTTAATACCCTGCTGGGTGGAGTCTTGCAGAGGTCAGTGTGGAAGGCTCCTGTCTGTTCCCTTTCTTCCATGGTTTCCTGAGTTTATTCTGTCTGCCCTTCTGAATGAGATTTAAGCATTTTTCCTAGGATAATTCTTGTTTAGCTTCTTTAGGTCTATAGATTTTAGAATGTTTATCCTATATTAAGTGGCTAATATTCACTTATAAATGAGAATATACCACGTGTGTCTTTCTGCTTTGGGGTTATCTCACTCAGGATGATCTTTTCTACTTCCATCTGTTTGCCTGCAATTTTCATGTTTTTAAAAGCTGAGTATTTTTGCATTGTGAAAATGCACCATACTTTTGTATCCATTCTTTGGTTGATTGACATCTAAGTTGTTTTCCAGAATCTGGCTATTACTAATAAAGCTGCTAAGAACAGAGTTGAGCAAATGCCCTTGTTGAATGGTTGAGCATCTTTCTTTTGTATGCTCAGGAGTCGTATAGATGAGTCTTGAGGTATGGCTATTCTAAGTTTTCTAAGAAACTGCTAGATTGATTTCCAAAGTGGTTGTACAAGTTTGCATTTCCACCAGCAATGGAGGAGGTTTCTCCTTTCCCCACATCCTCTCTAGCATGTGCTTCACTTGAGTTTTTTTTTTTAATTTTATTATTATTTGTGATTTCTTTTTTTCTTCGTCTTTTTTTATTATTCTCATTAGTTACATTTTGTTAATTCTGTATCCCAGCTGTATCCCTCATTCCCTCCCCAATCCCACCCTCCCTCCCTCATCTCCTCCCTGCCCCTTTCCAAGTCCATTGATAGGGGAGGACCTCCTCCCCTTTCATATGACTCCATTTTGTCAGGTATTTTCAGGACTCACTTGAGTTTTTGATCCTAGTCATTCTGACAGATATAAAATGGAGTCTCAGAGTTAAATGATAGCAATTAACTGATGACTAAGGACATTGAGCCTTTCTTTAAGCACTTCTCTACTGTTCAAGATTCTTCTGTTGAGAATTCTCTGTTTAGCTCTGTAACCATTTTTTAATTGGATTATTTGGTTTGTTGGTATTTTGTTTCTTGAGTTCTTCATATATTCTGGATATTAGCCTGTCAGATGTAGGGTTGTTGAAGATCTTTTCCCAATCTGTAGGCTGTCTTTTGTTCTCTTGACAGTGTCCTTTACTTTACAGAAGCTTTTCAGTTTTATGAGGTCCCATTTATTAGTTGTTGATCTTAGAGACTGAGCTGTTGGTGTTCTGTTCAGGAATTTGTTTCCTATGCTAATTAGGTAAAGGCTCTTCATCACTTTTTCTTCTAACATATTTAGTGTGTCTTGTTTTATGCTGACATCTTTGATCCACTTGTACTGTAGTTCAGTGCAGGGTGATAAATATGGATTTATTTGTAATTTTCTACATGTAGACATACAGTTAAAACAGCATCATTTGTTGAAGGTGTTATCTTTTTTTCCATTGAATGATTTTGGCTTCTTTGTCAAAAATCAATTATCTGTATCTGTGTGGGTTTATTTCTGTGTCTTCAACTTGATTCCATTGATCCACCAGTCTGCTTTTATGCCAGTATCATGTTTTTATTATTTATCATTGTTTTAATTATTTATTATTATTTATTATTTATCATTGTTGCTCTATAATATGATATCAGGGATGGAGATACCTGAAGTTCTTTTATTGTACAGAATTGTTTAAGCTATTCTGAGTTTTTTGTTTTGTTTTGTTTTTCCATATGAGGTTGAGAATTATTCTTTCAAGTTCTGAAAAAAAAATTGTGTTGTCATTTTGATGGGAATTGCATTGAATCTGTTGGTTGCTTTTGATAGAACAACCAATTTAATTATGTTAATCCTACCAATCCATTAGCATGGGAGAGCTTTCCATCTTCTGAGATCTTCTTCCATTTTTATTTTCATAGACTTGATGTTATTTTCATACAGGTCTTTCACTTGCTTGGTTAGAGTTAGACCAATATACTTTTTTTTTTTTTTTTTTTTTTGCTATTGTATAGGGTGTTTTTTTTTTTTTTTTATTTTTTTTTTTTGCTTGTTTTTCTTTTGAATACTTTTTTTTTTTTTTTTTTTTTTTTTTTGCAGCTATTGTATAGGGTGTTTTTTTTTTTCCCTAATTTTCTTTCAAGCCTGTTTGTCTTTTGAATACATGAGGGCTACTGACTTATTATTATTATTAATGTGGTATGCAGCCACTTTGCTGAAGTAGTCTATCAGCTGTAGGAGATCCCTGTTAGATTATTTTGGGGTCTCTCATGTCATATCTTCTGCAAATAATGATACCTTGACTTCTTTCTTTCCAATTTGCATTCCCTTTATCTCCTATTGCTTTATCCTTTATGGTCGTATTGCTCTAGCTAGGACTTCCAGTACTATGTAGAAGACATATGGAGAGTGTGGGCAGCCCTGCCTTGTTCCTGATTTTAGTGGGATTGATTTAAGTTTCTCTTCATTTAGTTTGATGTTGGCTATAGACTTGCTGTAGACTTTACTATGTTTAGGTATGTGCCTAACATAGCCAAAATTTTAAAAATGAAAGGGTGTTGGATTTTGTCAAATTATTTTTCAGCCTCTAATGTGTTTTTACTTTAAGTTTTTATTTTTAATATTGTAAATCACTTTGATGGAATCTTGTATATTGAACCATCCCTGCATGCCTAGGATGAAGCATACTTGGTCAGGGTGGAGGATATCGTTGATATGTTCTCGGATTTGGTTTGTGAGTATTTTATTGAGAATTTTTGCATCAATCTTCATGAAGGAAACTGGTCTGAAATTTTCTTTTTTTTTGTTGGATCCTTCTGCAGTTTAAGTATCAAGGTGACTATGACTTCATTGAATGAATTTGGTAATGTTCCTTCAGTTTCTATTTTGTAAAATAGTTTGAATAGTATTGGTATTAGCTCTTCTTTAAAGTCTGTGTGCTGAAACCATCTGACCCTGGGCTTTTTAGAGTGGGAGATTTTTTATGACTGCTTCTATTTCCCTAGGAGATATAGGACTATGTAATTTACCTGATCATGATTCAACTTTAGTAAGTTGAATCTGTAAAGAAAATTTTCTATTTCAGTTAGATTTTCAAATTTTGTGGCATATAGGTTTTTGAAGTAAGACCTAATGGTTCCTTTGATTCCCTCAGTATCTGTCATTATGTTTCCCTTTTCGTTTCTGATTTTGTTGATTTGGATAGTGGCCCTCTGCCTTCTATTTAGTTTGGCTAAAGGTTCATCTGTCTTGCTGATTTTTTCAAAGAACCAACTCTTGGTTTCATTGATTCTTTAAATTATTTTCCTTTTTTCTAATTTATTGATTTTTTTTTTCTAATTTACTGTGTTTGTTTCCAGCTTTCTACTTCTCTTAGGTGTGTCCGCTTGTTTGTTTGTTTGTTTTTTATAGTGCTTTTAGGTGTATTGTTAAGTCACTGGTATGAGAAGTCTCAAATTTCTTTATGAAGATGTTAGTGCCATGAACTTTTCTGTTAGCATTGATTTCATGGTGTTCCATAAGTTTGTACCTTCATTTTCATTGAATTCTAGGAATTTAATTCTATACTATATCCATCTTCCCCTGTGCAATTGTGGTTGGGAGAGTTTAATGACTGCTTCTCATTTTTTAGGTCTGTTTAAATTGCTTATCTCATTTTGATTTAACTGTGGTAAGTGCTATGTATCAAAATTAATTATCCATTTTTTAAGATTTTCCAATTAGATGGGATAGAGATTCTTAAAATATGTTTTTATGATTTTTTTAAAGTCCATCAGTATATCCCTTGTTAAATATTGTTTTATCTCCCCTTTTACCTTTGATTGACTTAATTTGGATATTCTTTCTTTGCCTTTAAGTTAGTTTGGATAAGGATTTGTTTATCTTGCTGATTTTCTCAGAACCAATTTTTTATTATGTTGATTATTCTATTGTTTTCTTTGTTGCTATTTTATTGTTTTCAGCCATGAGTTTAATTATTTTTTTCTATTTATTATTTTAAGTCTGTTTCCTTCTTTGTATTCTAGAGTTTTCAAGTTTGCTTTTAATTTGCTACTATAAAATATTTCCATTTTTTTAAATGTAGGCACGTAATGGTATGAACTTGACTCTTAGAATTATCTTCATTGTATTTCATAAGTGTGGGTATGATGTGTATTCATTTTCATTCAATTCAAGAAATGTTTTAATTTCTTCCTTTATTTCTTGATTCATTTTTTATTCAGTATGTACCTTTTTGGTTTTTATGAGTTTGTAAGATTTTTATTATTTTGTCATTGCTGATATCCAGCTTTAATCTGCAGTGCACTGACAGAGTACAGGGAGTTACCTCAATTTTATTTTACCTGTTGAGACTTGCTTTGTGTCAAGTATATGGTCAGTTTTGAACAAAATGTTATGGGATGTTGAGAAGAAGCTATATTATTTTCTGTTTGGATTAATGTTCTGTAAGTATCTGTTAGGTCCATTTGGTTTAAAACATCTGTTAGCTCTATTATTAGTTTTTGTTTGTGTGACTTGTGTTCTGACAAGAGTGAGAAACTGAAGTCTCCCACTCTACAGGTGTGATGGTCAATATGTAATCTAAACTATAGTAGTGCTGTGTTTATAGACTTGGCTGCCTTTTATGTTTGGCGTGCAGATGTTAAGAACTGAAATGCCTTCTTGATAGATTTTTTTTCCTTTGATGATTATGTAGTGTCATTTCTAACTCTTTTGATTAGTTAGGTTTTAAAACCAGTCTGTTATATATTGAAATTTCTACACCACCTTGCTTCTTAGGTCCATTTTCTTGGAATATTCTTTTTTTATTCCTTTACCTTGACGTAATGTCTATCCTTGATCAGTAATGATTCTTGGAGGCAGCAAAGTAATGGATCCTGTTTTTCCATCCATTCTGCGTCTGTACCTCTTTAATGGGGATTCGAGACCACTAATGTTGAGAGATAACATTGATCAATGATTCCTGATTCCAGTTATTTTGTTTTGGTGGTAGTGGTGGTGGTGGTGGTGGTGGAGTTGTGATGTGTGTGGGTGTTTATGGGTTTACCTGATTTTCATTTGCTAGTAAGCGATTATTGATTACTTGTGATTTCATGGCTGTAATTAACTCCTTAGATTGTATTTTTCTTTTTTGTAATTTCTATAGAAATGGCTTGATTATGAGTCTCAGTATATGTTTTGATACCCTGCTAGGTAGAGTCTTTCAGATGCCCTCTGTGATAGGCTCTTGTTCTGTTTCCTGTTTTCTTTCTCTCCCGATATACATCCCATTTGCCATTCTGAATGAAGATTGAGCATCTTACCCAGGGTCCTCCTTCTTGAATAGCTTCATTAGGTGTACAGATTTTAGTATGTTTATCCTACATTATATGTCTAACATTTACTTAAAAGTAAGTATATACCATGTGTGTCTTTCTACTTCTGGGATACCTCACTCAGGATGATCTTTTCTAGATCCCACCATTTGCCTGCAAATTTCATGATTTTGTTGATTTTTACTGCTGAGAATTATTCCATTGTGTAAAAGTACCATAATTTCTGTATCCATTTCTCAAGTGAGGGGCATATGGGTTGTTTCCAGGTTCTGGCTATTACAAATAAAGCTGCTATGAATATAGTTGAGCAAATGTCCTTGTTATATACTTGAGTATCTTTTGGATATATACCTAAGAGTGGTATAGCTGGATCTTGAGGTAGCACTATTCCTAATTGTCTGAGAAAGAGCTAGATTGATTTCCAAAGTGGTTGTATAAGTTTACATTCCCTCCATCAATGGAGTAGGGTTCTTCTTTCTCCACATCCTCTTCAGCCTGTGTTATCACTTGAGTTTTTTTATCTTTTTTTTTAAAATTCTTTATTAATTACACTTTATTCACTTTGTATCCCCCCTGTGATTCCCTCCCTCCTCTGGTCCCAACCCCTCCCTTCCTCTACCCTCTGCATGCATGCTCCTCCCCAAGTCCACTGATAGGGGAGGTCTTCTTTTCCTTCCTTCTGATCCTAGTCAATTAGGTCTCATCAGGAGTGGCTGCATTGTCTTCTTCTGTGGACTGGTAAGGCTGCTTCCCCCTCAGGGTGAGGTAATTAAAGAGCAAGCCAATCAGTTCATGTCAGAGACAGTCCCTGTTCCTATTACAATAGAACCCACTTGGATACTTAATTGGCATGGGCTACATCTGTGCAGGGGTCTTAGGTTATCTTCATGCATGGTCCTTGGTTGGAGTATCAGTCTCAGGAAAGACCCCTGTGCTCTTAGCCATTCTGATGGGTGTAAGGTAAAATCTCAGGGTCGTTTTGATATGTATTTTCCTGATGACTAAGGACTTTGAGCATTTCTTCAAGTGTTTCTCTTCCATTCAATATTCCTGTATTGAGAATTCTCTGTTTAACTCTGTCCACATTTATTTAAATTGGGTTACTTGATTTGTTGCTTTTCAACTTTATGAGTTCTTTATATATTCTGGATATTAGACCTCTATCAGATATGGGGTTTCCCAGTCTGTAGGCAGTTGTTTTCTTCTGATGACAGTGTCCTTTGCTTTAATTGAATAATATTTAAGAAAATTAAGATGGTTAAAACTGTCATTTTTTATAGAAATCTGTATCATTTATTTTTAGTATAAGTAAAGTAAGTAAAGAGCTGCTTAAGGTAAGTGTATATGACTGTCATGAGGCACTTTATATAGAACACAAGGAACCAAGAGGGCATTCCCCACAATTTTATGAAAAGCATCATTTCTATCATTACTATCATTATTATCATCATTTCTATCATTACTATCGTATGTTGCTTACTGAATGCAAATGGTAAGTTCAATATGCTTTTTAACCTTGCTAAGGCTAAATTGTGATTATTTATCTAGTAGAAATGTCAATTTTAGTATCATAAATACAAATATTTTGGTTTATATATTTTTTCTAAAAGTAACAAAATACAATTAACAAGAGTTTGTGAAACCTATTAGCCAATGAAAATATATCCTCAATTACACTGAAATGTACTGAGAAACACACTGGATACTATGATCTTCAGATAGTATGAACCCATTACTGTGCACATGAAGTTGAACACAGCAGCATTTCAATGGTCCCTATTCAGTTTTGTGTGCAGGAAACATGAACAAATAAAATAAAGGTGCACCTAAAGATGTCTAGCAATAGTTCTGGATATTTTCTTTAAAATGTTGCAAAAGTAGTAATGTTTCATCATGAAGGAGCTCTGAGGTTTTCCAATTTTTCAGAGTGATAGAATAGTGCAGTTCTAAAATAGTGTATTTTGTTGTGTATCACACTATTTAGACAGCCAATAGATTTAGAATTTCATTAATGACAACTGCTTTAAAATTCAATTGTTTTACAAAAATCCTATGGCAAAGTTGGTACTCAAATATTTCTACAAAATATTTTTGAAACTTCAATGGCATGGTGATATAATACATACATATTACATGTGCATTTGACACATTAATATTACGATAATTCTTTTCACATTATCAAGGAACATACATTACAGTTTTAGGATAAGACAAACAGATTAAAATAAAGAGAATGACAAAATAAAACCTTTAGCTCTCCCCCTCAATGAAGGACAGTCTGCTTGACCTATTTATCAGACAGGGAAAAGATTCAGACTGGGAAGGGAAAAATAATGTTTGTTTTGTGTGTGTGTGTGTGTGTGTGTGTGTGTGTCTGTGTGTGTGTGTGTGTGTACAGTAACTGGGCCATTCAACAAAGTTGAAAAATATCTTCTAAGCCTCTACAAGGCAAAGAGAGGAGGAAGGGGGGGAATGATTTATCCATATCTAGGGCAGAAACAAAAAGTCCTAGATTTACCTTACTCCTCTGAAGCTTATTGAATTCTAGTCACTAGAAAATACAGGCTAGTGAAAGTTAATCTGCAAGGGGATTTAAAAACTTGCTGAGCACTTGGAAATAGAGAGTTTTCAGGCAGAGTGAGAGGACAGCAAAACAGAAAGCAGCTGACCACACACACACACCTGGCAACGTGCATGCTAAGGAGATGAAATCTGCTGATTTTTGGAAATGAGCAATGAGCTGATCATGGCACAGCAGTTGAAACTGAGTAAGTTAGGGTGTATGGGAGGATTTGTGGAGAGGAAAGGAAGTGTTATAATTATATTATAATCTCAAAAATGTTTTTAAAATTTAAGAAAAAGTAGTGATAAACCAGATAAACCAGGGGCAAGAACTAAGGGGCAGAAAAACGAAACTAACAAAGCTGGAGAAATTCTTTTAAATAAATGAAAAAGGAAATCTTCTTTCAAAAGAAAAATCCCCATATTTACAAATTAGAAGTTATAGAAAATAGATGAGAAATCACATAGCAATGCCAAAGAACGCATTCATTACAGATAACTCTCTAGAGACCACACTTGTTTTCTTCTTTGACCCTATTCCTCCTCATCCTCAGTATGTGTTAAGTATTACACATGTTTGATAAGTAACATATATCTACCTAGCTTGGAAGAATATATAATGTGAATATGATGGTTGGTCAGAATGAAAATCTAGGACTGATATAGATATAGTGTAACTTTTGTTGTCTCTGGGCCAACTTTCTAAATGGAACTGATGTGTGGGAGGGAAAAACCATTTACCCACCAATAAAGGAGCTAAGAACCCGAACCCAAACAAACAATCCAAAGAAACAAAGAAACAAAATCCAAGAAACAACACAGCAACAAAACAGAAGCTTTTTTCTGTAAGCTCCATTATTACTGAGTAAAGGTGTCCATGCTGTAATGATGTGTGGATGTCAAGTGGTACAACATTTTCAAAAATTCAAGGTGAGTGCAAGGATTAAGAGAGAATTTAGACGTTCGGCATAAGTCTGGGAATGCTAAATATTTCGGCTTAGAGTACTAAGCAGTTTGGTTCTCCGCCTTTCCAATTTACAAACAGCTACTTTTGCATTCCGCAACTCCTATTGTATATACCAATTCAATAAATGCACTTTTAGAAAATACGTTTGTATATACATACATATATTCTTATACTCACAAATATACATATATAAGCCTTACATATGTATTATACAAAAGTAAGTTCTATTTCTCTGGTGACCCTGACTAATACAATATAAATGTATTTTGATATCTCATGCCATTGTAAGATTTTTATGTCTATATTTTTTAATGAGGGAAGGGAGATAGCTGGGATACAAAATGAATAAACAGTAATTAAATAATAATAATTTTTGAAACAACTGATTTTTATGTCTTAAAATATCTAAAATAGATATAAATTAATAAATACTCAAACTAAATGTGATAAAATATTAATAATTAATAAAATTGAAGAAAGGTTATTCAGATGTTAGGGCATGTAAGAACATTACAAAAACAGTTTTTGGAAGATTATTTGTAGAAGACTAACTTACTAAGAGGAAAATATTATAATTACACAAGTAGAAAGCCAAGTATAATAATAATTTGACTAAAGACCAGTCTTATTTAAAATGATTCACAGGCAAATTATTTAAACTTTTGTTGTTTTATTTTTCTTATCATTTCAATATTTGAATTGATAGAATTAAACATTTTTTACCCCACATGGAAACCTCAGTCATGGAATTAAAAAGTCTATACATAGGTATTGTAAACTAGTATAGATCATGTAAATAAAATAATGTATGAACTACATTAGAAAATATTTACACTTATGTATAGTTAAAATAAATAAAAATACTTGGAGAGATTATATATGGTCATGATAGAAATTATTTATTGTCTAGTATATAGCATTGTAATGAAAATACCACTCAGGGCTGGAGAGATGGCTGAGCTTTAAGGAAAATTTGCTGCCCAGGCAAATGACTAGAGTTTGGTTCTCAACACCCATATCAGAGAGCTCACACTACCTCTAATTCAAGGTCCAGGGAATTCTGTTACCTCTTGACCTTCATAGCCACCTGCACACATACATTTGTGAACACAATGCTTGGATTCACACATGAACATATAAATACAAACAAAATGAATCTTTATAAAAAACAAAAAGTACATGAGGAGGTAGGTGCCACGTTCCGAGATCACTTGTCATGTTATTATAACATGCTATTAGGAATCATTATTTATCTGTCTTGTTGATAACACAGTATATATATATATATATATATATATATATATATATACATATATATGTGTATATATATTTAGAATATTTAAGAAGGTAGTTTTCAAATGCAAAACTAAATGTAGAACTTTTTTAGATTATTGTTTTGCTGTGTCATATTTTATTAATTCTCTGTTATTAAAACATGAATACATATACACTGACATGCTTATAGTCAAGCATTCAATGTACCCTCAGATTTGGAGCAGATGAAGTCCTGAATGAATATGTGTTATTGACATCGACATGTCAAGCACTACAATGCCTCAGAGACATGGAATCAGCAAAAACCTTTATTAGGTCAAGCTAAGAATCATGGGAAAAAATTAATCTGGTCTAAGTACTGCTGGTGACGAATGGTTAACCCTTAGCTAAACCAGTGTGTGTATGCAGACATTATTAACCATAGTATTGCAACATGAGACTGGGCCATCAAAGACATCTCCTAATAATAAGCTTAACTAGCTGTGCTATGGTTTTCTAGTATATGATAAATATGGTGGGTTTCTAGCTTACTGTTTGTGCACATCTATCAGACCACACAGCTTAGTCCATCACTCTGGTCAAGTCAACACAAAAGCCTTGCAGGTCACAGCACACAAACATACACAATCACATGAATGCACATTCTCACACAAAGGGATAACTTATATCAACAGACAATCCAATTGAAAGAGATTTCAATGGCCATATATAAGATATTTTTATCAAGAAAAGAAGACTATAGAAAGCAAGAAACAAAGCACAAGTGTTCACAGACTATGTACTTCTATAAATAAGTACAAGAATAAGTTGGAGTAAGGTGAAATCTCAGGGTCATTTTGATTTGCATTTCCCTGATGACTAAGGACTTTGAGTATTTAAGTGTTTCTCTGCCATTCTATATTCCTCTACAGAGAATTCTCTGTTTAGCTCTGTATTCCATTTTTTTAATTGGATTATTTGATTTGTTACTTTTTAACTTCCTTAGTTCTTTACATATTCTGGATATTAGCCCTCTGTCAGATATGGTGTTGGTGAAGATCCTTTCCCAGTCTGTAAGCTGTCGTTTTGTTCTGCTGACCAGGTCCTTCACTGTACAGAAGCTTTTCAGTTTTATGAGGTACCATTTCACCTTACACCCATCAGAATGGATAAGATTGAAAACTCAAGTGACAACACATGTTGGAGAGAATGTGGAGGAAGGGGAATCCTCTTCATTTGCTGTTGGGAATGTAAACTTGTGTAATTACTTTGAAAATCAATCTGGTACTTTCTCAGACAATTAGGAATAGCACTTCCTGCTCAGACAATTAGGAACAGTGCTTCCTCAAAATCCAGCTATACCACTGCTAGGCACATATCCAAAATTTGCTCAAGTACACAACAAGGACATTTGCTCAACCAGGTTGGTAGCAGCTTTATTTGTAATAGCCAGAACCTGAAAACAACCCAGATATTCCTCAACAGAGGAATGGATACAGAAATTGTGGTATTTTTACACAATGGAATAATACTCAGCAATCAAAAATGAGGATATCATGAAATTTACAGGCAAATGGTGGGATCTAGGAAAGATCATTCCAAGTGAGGTATCCCAGAAGGAGAAAGACACACATAATATATACTCACTCATATAGATATGATAAACATATGAAATAGATATATATCATATCATATAGATATGATAAACATAATGAAATCTATACACCTAAAGAAGATAAACAAGAAAGTGGACCCGGGATAAGATGGTCAGTCCTCACTTAGAAAGTCAAATAAGAGGTGCATTGGACTAGGAGAAAACAAGTAACAGGACAGGAGCCTACCGCAGAGGGCCTCTGAAAGATTCTACCTAGCACTGTATCAAAGCAGATACTAAGACTCATAACCAAAACTTTGGCAGAGTACAGGGAATCATATGAAAAAAAAGGGAGTTAATATGACTTGGAAAGGATAGGAGCTCTGCAAGGACCAAATATATCTGGGCACAGGGCTCTTTTCTGAGACTGACACTCTACCAAGGACCATGTATGGATATAACCTAGAAACTCTGCTCGGATGAAGCCCGGGGTAGCTCAGTAACAAATTGGTTTCCCATAGCAAGGGAAACAGGGATTATTTCTGACAGGAACTCAATGGCATGCTCTTTGACCTCCCCACCCCCCAAGGGAGAAGCAGTTTTGCTAGGCCACAGAGGAGGACTTTGCAGCCAGTCCTGAAGATACCTGATAAACCAGGGTCAGATGAAAGGGGAGGAGGACCTCCCCAATCAGTGGACTTAGAAAGGGGCAGGAAGAAGATAAGGGTGGGAGGGTAAGATTGGGAGGGAATGAGGGAGGAGGATGCAGCTGGGATACAGCATTAATAAAATATAACTAATAATAAAAAATAAAAAATTATTAAAAAATAAAATATAAAAAAATTAAGAAAATAAAAGATCCAACTATACCACTCCTAGGCATATATCCAAAATATGCTCAAGTACACAACAAGAACATTAGCTCAACCATGTTCATAGCAGCTTTATTTGTAATATCCAGAGCCTGGAAACAACCCAGGTGTCCTTCAACAGAAGAATGGATGCAGAAATTGTGATATTTTTACACAATGGAACACTACTCAGCACTCAAAAACAAGGAAATCATGAAATTTGCAGGCAAATGGTTGTATCTAGAAAAGATGATCCTGAGTGAGGTATCCCAGAAGCAGAAAGACACACACGGTATATGTTCACTTGTATGTAGCTATTAGACATATAATGTAGGATAAACATACTAAAATCTGTACACCCAAAGAAGGTAAGCAAGAAGTAGGACCCTGGATAATATGATTAATCCTCACTCAGAAAGACAAATGGGATGGACATTGGAAGAAGGAGAAAACAGGAAACAGGACAGGAGCCTACCACTGAGGGCCTCTGAAAGACCCTCTACATATCTAAGCAGATGCTGAGACTCACAACCAAACTTTGGGCAGGGTGCATAGAATTTTATGAAAGAGGGGGAGATAGTAATACCTGGAGGGGACAGGAGCTCCACAAGGAGAGCAACAGACCCAAAACATCTGGGCCCAGGTTCTTTTCTGAGACTGATATTCCAACCAAGGACCATTCATGTATATTACCTAGAACCCCTGCTCAGATGCTGCCCATGCCAGCTTAGTCTCCAAGTGGGTTCCCTAGTAATGGGAACAGGTACTGTCATTGACATGAACTCAGTGACTGGCTCTTTGATCACCCCCTCTCCCCCCACCAAGGTTGGAGCAGCCTTGCCAGGCCACAAAGCAAAACAATGCAGCCAGTCCTGATGAGACCTGATAAACTAGGTTTAGATGGAAGCAGAGGAGTATCTCCCCTATCAGTGGACTTGGAGAGGGGCATGGGAGGAAATGAGGGAGGGATGGTAAGATTGGAAGGGAATATGGAAAGGGACTACAGCTGGGATACAAAATGAATAAGTTGTCAATATAAAAAATAAAATTTAATTAAAAAAAGAAGTACATTGTAAAAAAAAAGAATAATTTGGAGAGAAAAACATGCATTGATCAGAAATTCACCAAACAGAATAATCCAAAAATATACATGTAATTCTTCTGAAGGAGAAGACTTGCTTTCATGTCTTAGATCTGTTCTACTCACAGTGAGTATCTTTCAAAATATATCATGGATAGGCTTCAGCATCATCTTTGTCCACTGTATTTCTTCATAAAAAAGTTTATTGAGGGCATGTCTACAGTTGGACTTCTTTCCGAGTTGTTTATTTTAATAGCCTCATACTCTATAGCCATTCAACTTATTTAACATTTGTCTTGTGTGTTTCTATTATGAAGTTGTAAGCAAAAGCCATTGGGACCTTCTGCACATCCTTCCATGTCTGTGTTGATATTAGCTTTCAGTAAGCATCTGATATGACACCATCTAAAAATTCTTTTATTTGTTTAATGTGTTTTCATGTCTCCATATAGATTTCAAAATACTTGTGGAGTTAAGAATTAGAAAGTTTTGCTTGAACATTGGTTTGGTTTGTTTGTCTTTGTTTTACTGTTAGGGAACATCCACTGTAACTCATCTCCTGGAGACATATGTGTTTAATTTGAATTAATAAGTTTTTTAATAAAAGAAACTGTATAACTTGAATTTGATTAAAGACTGGCAGCATCTGTACTTAAGAAGCCTTATTAATATTAATATTCAATCTGTTGCTGTTTGATGTTCATAGCATGTAGATTTTTACTCATAGTTGAAAAATGATATTTTTCCTAGGAAAAGCAAATTATAAGATACAGTTAGCAGTCTTCTTCCTGTATTTACGTTTATAAAACCATATCAGAAACAAGTTACAAATGCGCCACACTTCCATTTGCTTCATTTGTTACATCTTATTTTCTTCTTAAGGTCTTCATAGAATTTTCTTAAAGCCTTTTAAATATTTCACAAAGATTAATTAACCGTGAATTGCCCTGTTTTGCTTTCTATTTTTGTAATATTTATTTGTTTTAAATGTACATTCATAGATCAGATTATTGACAATTTAATTTGAGAATGTTGGAAATTGACATTACAAAACTTATGTCTTTGAAAATGAGATGTTATCATTACCGGTATTACAATGTTCACCAATAAATCAATATACCCCACTAGACTCTGGGGGCAGTTTGCAAGGGAAGAGAAGGTGATGAATGAGGCTGGACCTTGAGGCTCTGTAGGACTCGGGATTTTATTGCAAGCAACTATAGAGAGTTCCTGAATTTATCAATGATAATTAAGAAAGTAATATTCAATAACTAATTTTCAAGGCAGCATAAATTTCTGTCAGAAAAAAAAACATGTAGAAAATTGCACTAAGTGGATGGTCAGCCTGTTTTCATGGAAGAAATCAAGTGGTGGTTAAATTTCTCTCAAGCTTAATCAAGTAAAAACAGTGGGGAGTTCAGCCTCCCTTCCATTATCCTGACAGCTTAGGATCCCCTTGTGCATTTCATTTGTCCACTTTAAATAATGCCATGCGTTAGTCAATTAAAAATAATTGCATGAAAATCAGATTGTAAACATGAATCTGAACTTTTCTAGAGAGACAAATGATGAAGAAGCATATCAAAGCTAAAGTACATGAAGAACATAAGCCATCAGCAAGTACTACAGTGCATTTCTTCTATATACTTGCATATGTATTGCTTAGCTTTAAGTATATAGAGTTCTAAAGATAACCTGAAATATACATAGCTCAAGATTTCAATCTATACTCTCTAGTAAAAATTTTCTGATAACCAGTATGTTATCTACTACTCCAATGTTGTTCTTTTCCTTTAATTTAATTAAATGTGACTAAACATCAAAATATTTGTTCAATCATTCACCCATATAACTAGATTGAATCTCATTGTTTCATTTATTTGTTTTTGAGAAGAAACATAAGGTCATTATAAACTCATGAAATTACAGAGTTTACAATAATCTTATTTTGAACAACTTTAAAAACATGGAAATAAACAGTCTAACTTGGCAAAACAGGAAAATACGGTCCATACTTTCACCACATTGAGTTTCTTCCTTAGCAAAATGGAAAACTGTGCCTTAGTTAAATATCTACAGCAATGAAAGTATTGAAAGAGGCCTATGTTTTGTTGCCAAGTGTCAAATTTTGCATCTATCAACCCAGTTATTGCTAAATTTAAAGACTACTAGTTAAAATTAAAAATGAGTAAGCAGATAATGTCTTCAAAGTTTCTTATATCACTTAGATACCAACACCTCATCACTATCTTCAGGATTCTTTGTTAGATATTTTTTCTCTCATTATTTATTTAATCGATTTACAGCCCGATCCCAGCATCCTCTGTCCTCTTCTCCCAGTCCCATCCTCACACACCACTCCTCATATCCCAACCTCTGCTTCTCCTTAGAGTACCAACTAAGCTTGGTACATCAAGTCACTGTATTATTAGACAGATACTCTCCGACTGAGGACCAACAAGGCAGCTCAGCTAGGGCAAAGGGATCCATAGGCAGGCAACAGAGTCTGAGAGGGTTTCCACTCCATTTGTTAGGGGATCCACATGGGGACCAAGTCCCATACCTGTCACAAATGTGTAGGGTTTTTACGTCCAGCTCATGCATGCTCTTTGTTTGCTGGGTCGATCCCTCTGGATTCCTTAATCTTTCCTTCCATTCTTCCACAAAATTTGCAGAGCTTGGCTTTGCGTCTGTATGTTTCCATCAGCTGCTATGAAGCCTCTCCGGAGACAGTTATGTGAGACTCCTTTCTGAAATACAAGCAGAGTATTTTTTTATAGTGCTGGGGTTAGCTCTCCCATGGAGTGGATCCCTAGCTGGGCTAGTGGTTGGTTGGCCATTCCCTCAATCTCTGCCCCATCTTTATCTCTACACTTCTTGTAGGCAAGAAAAAGTTTCGGTCAATTTTTTTTTTTTTTTTTTTTTTTTTGCCTGGGTTGGTGTCTCTTCCTCTGGAAGTCCTACCTGGCTACAGTAGGTACTGGGTGAATTCAGGCTCTATATCTCCTGTTGCTAGGAGTTTCAGCTAGGATCACCTCTATAGATTTCCAGGAGCCTTCCTTGTTTTAGAGATGTCACACCACCGATTTCTCTTCTTTCTCCTGGTTCTTCCCCTCCCACCTCTATTCTCCCCTCATCTGATCCCCACCCAATATTAATGAGTGTTAAAACTAGCATATAAACATTTGAGGCATTTCAAAAGATACTTTTAATTACAAAAACAAAAAAATAGAGACAAATAGCAAACTTATAAGAAATTTGCAATTTTATGTGGCACTAATGCAATTGATGCTTGTTTAATAATTTGACTGAAGATATTATTATTTCCAAATAAGAGAAATGCCACACATCACTGGATGAAATATATCCCTTAGCTGGTGTACCAAGTACATTGACTGTGATGGGATACCCCTCTGATATCAGCACTGTCCCAGCATCTGGAGAAGAATTCAAATTTCAAAGTCGTTGGTTACAGAAAGTGTCCAAGGCCAGCCTGAGATAGATAAAAACCTATCTCAAAACCAAAGTAAATGCATTTCATCATTAACTAAACCTTATTAATTAGAAATGTCAGACTAAGCCTAATTATGAGACTTTCACAAATAAATATTTTAGATACATCAGAAATAAAAAAGGTAATAAATAATTTACAATACTGTTTGTAAGCATGCTGAATTTGTTATGAGCATACACAATGAAACAGATTTGAAAACTAAGCCTTAATTATATCTAATATCAGAAATACACTATTTTCCTTTTAGATATATGAAATAAGAATTGTAACTTGTAAATACGGTGTTTAAGCCATATATTGTTATTTTGCAATCCAAAAATATTATATGTATTAAGTTAAATGTTTAAAATATATGGGCAAGTTTCAGAACATTTTAAGACAGATTATTAAAAGCTATACTATTGCTAGGCATATCACCAAAAGACTTTAGCTACCACTACAGAGATGATTTCTCATTCATATTCATTGATGCTTCATGCACAATAGCCAGGAAATGCGAACAGTTTCGATACTCATCAAGTGATAAATAGATAATGAAAATACAGTTCATAATTTTATTCAACTGCTAGAAGAGTCAAATTCTCAGGAAAATGTACAGTGCTTGAAATAATTCTGACTCAGGCAGCCAAGAACCAAAAGGATAAACAACACATATTCTCACTTATTTGGGGATTCTAGCTTGGAATCTTTCAGTATGTATGCTTAAACTGGAATGACCATCAAAGTAAGGAAAGTATTAGGGGCCATGTTGAAGGAAAAGGGGCTATAATGCACATGGTATTAGGAAAAGAAAAAAGAAAACTGGAACAGGAAGTGTAAAATCAGAAGCATGAGGAGAGGGCAAGGTCAAAGAAGGATTATAAAAAGGATAACTGAGGACCACTCCTGGAGATGGCCTGGAACCCCTGCATAGAGGAAACCCAAGGCAGTTCAGTGTCCAAGTGGGTTCCATAGTAATGCGGACAGGGACTATCTCTGACAGGAACTGATTGGCCTGCTCTTTGATCACCTCCCCATGAGGGGGGGAGCAGCCTTACCAGGCCACAGAAGATGACAATGCAGCCACTCCTGATGAGAGGTGATAGACTAGGATCATAGGGAAGGGGAGGAGAACCTCTCTTATCAGTGGACTGGAGGAGGGACATGGGTGGGGAAGAAGGAGGGAGGGAGGGATTTGGAGAGGAAGAGGGAAGGAGGTATGGGGGGGATACAAAGTGAATAAACTGTAATTAAATAAAAACAATTAAAAATAATTTAAAAAGGATAACTGACAGTAAATAGTTTTGAAAAACAGGTAGAATTAATCATTTATCAAGAATCTGCATTATCTTATTAATTTCCATATGAAAATATTAATTTATTGGTGTACCAACTGAGCATGAAAAGTGTAAAGTGAGATATAATGGTATTTACACTTTGAAATGATTGAAAAGGCATAATTAAAAGTGAGACAATAGCCATTCTTCAGCCGACGGACATCTAGGTTGTTTCCACATTCTAGCAATTACAAATAAAGCTTCTATGAACATGGTTGAGCAAGTGTCCTTGTTGTATACTTGAACATATTTTAGATATATGCTAAAATATCTAAAATATGAGTGGTATATCTGGATATGGAGGAAGCGCTATTCCTAATTGTCTGAAAAAGCGCCAGATTGATTTCCAAAGTGGTTGTACCAGTTTACATTCCCACCGGCAAATGAGGAGGTTTCCCCTTCCTCCACAACCTCTCCAGCATGCATCATGCCTTGAGTTTTTTATCTTAACTATTCTGATGAATGTGAGGTGAAATATCAGGGCTGTTTTTATTTGCATTTTCTAATGACTAAGGACATTTGAACATTTCTTTAGTGTTTCTCATTCGATACTCCACTGCTGAAAATTCCCTGTTTTAGCACTACACCCCATTTTTTAATTGGAGTACTTGGTTTGTTGGTATAGTCTCAGAAAACATTCTAAAACATGTGCCTTAGCGTACTAAATTATTAATATATTATTATATACAGTGTTGTGACCCATTGAATCTCTTGTAGAATCTTGTAGATTCTCAGTTTTTGTAAATGTCATCATTAACTATAACCTGTCATTGAATACTGTAATATTAAAAGCCCACCTGAGTTTTATTCATGTTATACTAACAAGAAAAAATATATGCCATAATATTGTAAAATATTTTCTAAGAAATAGTTAAAAATTAATGCCGTTATACACCCTTTATGTATGTATCCTCCACAGATGTGATCAAGACATTAAGTATGATATACTATTAACTAATCTATAGATTTTTAATTTGGTCATTTTCTCAGTCCAAGACAAAAACCATGCTCCTACCCTTTTAATATCTTTCACATATCATTGTTCTCTGTTTTTTTTCTTTATTTATAATTTTCATATGTTTGAACTTATTAGTGTCTGGATTTTATTGTCTCATGATTAGATTGAGGGTATGCATTTTGCCAAAAAGAAATGAAGGTCTGCTTTTCTCTATGCAATATATTGGAGTAATAGCTGGTATATTTATTATACAACATATAATTTATTAGTAATTTTAATGTTATAGTTGTCATTCTCCATTGTAACAATTTTTTATACTTAATATAAAAGTCTTCTGAAATTTCCTAGGTGTCTTTATCAGTCCATTTTTCTCTTAATATTTATATACTTTACTTTTATCAGAATTTTTTAATATTTACTTTTTTAATTTTCTTTTTTTATGTTTATTATTATTAGTTACATTTAATTAACTCTGTATCCCAGCTGTATCCTGCTCCCTTATTCCCTCCCAATCCCACCCTCCCTCCCTCAGTTTCTCCCTGCCCCTTTCCAAGTCTACGGATTGGGGAGGACCTCCTCCCTTTTAGTCTGGCCCTGTTTTATCAGCTCAATAACCAAATCATTTCCCATAGTAAGGGGAACAGGGACTATCTCTGACAGGAACTCAATGGCAGACTCTTTCACCTCCCCACCCCGCAAGGGAGGAGCAGTCCTGCTAGGCCACAGAGGAAGACTTTGCAGCCAGTCCTGAACATACCTAATATTTACTTTCATTTTTACGTATGTGTCTGTGACTTTATGAGTATATACCATATATGCATGCCTATCCTTAGTGGCCAGAAGGATCCGTTAGGTGTTGGAATCTGCTCTGAGATCCATGACCACATGAGCCCTGGGGACTTGGCCAGGTTTCCATTCACAGGTATTAATTCCTTCCTGTTGATCAGATTACAGGATGATGATCAGAATGAGGATGAATGTGAGCTGCCCAGCATAGGTGCTCAGGACCAAACCTGTGTCCTCTGTAATATAAACATGTTATGGGCCTGCTGAGCTATTTTTTTCCAGTCTATTCATTTAGAATTCATAAATAAAGAGAGATGTATCTGGGCCCATAAGCACTTACTGAATGTGCCTAAACTCAGATTAGAAAAACAAAATCTGAAAATACAAAAAAGATACATACTTGAGATTCCAAGATATCAGACTGTGTCTAATCAGCAGGACAGCAGTGATTACAGAGCAACTGACAGACCAAACTGTGGGCCCCAAAACACCAACATTTCTCAGGGGAGAGGAGACCCCATGGTGAGAGAAACAAGTGGATCCCACCTCATGTCACCAGGCTAGTCCCTGGAAAAGTCCAGTGTTCCTGCCAGTGCTGTCTCTAGTGTCTAGCCACATGCCTTCATTCTGTGCTCACTGTCCCAGACTTAACTGTGGGCCCCAAATCACCAATGTCTGCATCTCCCACTCCAAAGGAGACCCCACAGAGAGGGAAACAAGCCTACCCAACCTCAGGTCACCAGGCTAATCCCTAGAAAAGTTCCCAGTTTCCCACAAGGCACAAGGTCTCAAAATATATCCACATGTCTATGGGATACTCTCATTGGCCAGTGAATACCTTCTGAGTGCCATGGCACACGAAGCTCCAACTGTAAGACTTCTTGATGCCCTGGAGCCATGGAATAGCCCAGACACCACTCCAAAGCTCAACTCATCTCCCAAGAGAGACTGGCCAAACCTCTGGGTTCCATGATTCTCCAAGATTTCAGATAAATTTACCTTATTAACATTTACACAAAAATATTCAATGATATACTCACACACAAAATACATCAAAAATATCAAGAATATCATTCACCATGAACAAGTAGGCTTCATCCCATGCATGCAGGGGTAGTTCAGTTTACATTGATGGATTCAGAAATCCATCAATGTAAATCCACCATAAAAACAAATTGAAAAACAAAACAAAACAAAACACATGATCATCTCCTTAGGTGCCCAAAAAGCAATTGACAAAATTCAACACATGTTCATGTTTAAAGTCTTGGAGAGATCTGGGATACAAAGCACATACCTAAACACAGTAAAGGCAATAAACAGCAAGCTTATAGCCAAAATTAAATTAAAAGGAGAGAAACTTAAATCAATTTTACTGAAATCAGGGACATGACAAGGCTGCCCATTCTCTCCATATCTCTTCAATATAACATTGGAAGTCTTAAACACAGCAATAAGACAACTAAAGGAGATCAATGAGATACAAATTGGGATGGAAAAGGCAAAGTATCACTATTCACAGATGATATGATAGTATACCCTAATTACTCCATAAATTCTATCAGAGAACTCCTACAACTGAGAAATACCTTCGATAATGTCGCTGGATACAAAATGAACTAAAAAATATTCAGTCATCCTCCTGTATAGAAAAGACAAATGGGCTGAGAAAGAAATTAAGGAAACTACACTCTTCACAATAGCCACAAAAGCAAAAATTATCTTAGTGTAACTCTAACCAGGAAAGTAAAAGACCTCTATGAAAACATTTTTTATTTTTATTAATTGCAGTTTATTCACTTTGCATCCCCTTGTAGCTCCCTCCCTCCTACCCACCCAATCCCACTCTCCCAATCCATTCTCCACACATCCCCAAATCCACTGATAGGGGAGGTCCTCTTCCTCTTCCTTCTGATCCTAGTCTATGAGGTCTCATCAGGGGTGGCTGCATTGTTTTCCTCTGTGGCCTGGTAAGGCTGCACCCCTTTCAAGGAGAGGTGATCAAAGAGCAGACCAATCAGTTCATGTCAGAGACAGTCCCTGTTCCCATTATTAAGGAACCCACTTGGATACTGAAGTGCCATGGACTACCTCTGTGCAGGGGTTCTAGGTTATCTCTATGAATGGTCCTTGGTTTGGAGTATCAGTGTCAGAAAAGATCCCTGTGCCCCGATTTTTTGGTTTTGTTTCTCTCCATGTGGAGCTCCTGTTTTCTCCTGGCCTTACTATTTCCCACTACTTTCATAAGATTCCCTACTCTCTCCCCAAAATTTGGTTTTGAGTCTCAGCATCTGTTTTGATACCCTGCTGGGTAGAGTCTTTCAAAGACCCTCTGTGGTAAGCTCCCGTCCTGTTCCCTGTTTTCTCCCACTTTTGATGTCCATCCTCTTTGCCTTTCTGAATGGGGATTGAGCAACTTAGCCAGAGTCATCCTTCTTGATTGGTTTCTTTAGGTGTAGAGATTTTAGTATGTTTATCCTATATTATATATCTAATATCCACCTTTGAGTCACTACATACCCTGTGTGTCTTTTTGCTTCTGGGATACTTCACTCAGAATGATCTTTTCCAGGTCCCATCATTTACCTGCAAATTTTATGATTTTCTTTTTTTTTTTTTATTGCTGAGAAATATTCCATTGTGTAAATGGACCATAATTTCTGTATCCATTCCTCAACAGAGGGGCATCTGGGTTGTTTCCAGATTCTGGCTATTGCAAATAAAGCTGCAACTAACATGGTTGAGAAAAATGTCCTTGTTGTATACTTGATCATCTTTTGGATATATGCCTCTGAGTGGTATAGCTGGATCTTGAGGAAGAGCTATTCCTAATTGTCTAAGAAAGTGCCAGATTGATTTCCAGAGTGGTTGTACAAGTTTAAATTCCCACCAGCAGTGCAGGGATGGCTCCCCTTTCTCCATAACTCACCAGCATGTGTTGTCATTTGAGTGTTTGATCTTAGCCATTCTGAAGGGTGTAGGGTGAAATATCAGGGTCATTTTGATTATCATTTCCCTAAAGACTAAGGACATTGAGCATTTATTTAAGTGTTTCTCTGACATTTGATATTCCTCTATTGAGAACTCTCTTTTTAACTCTGTATGCCATTTTTTAATTGGATTAACTGATTTATTACTTTTTAACTTCTTGAGTTCTTTATGTATTCTGAATTTGCAAGACGCTAAGTAGCTTCTTACATAAAATTTGTCTGTGTGTACATTTGTATACAAATTGCAGGCTCAAAATACCACCTTTGATATTTTGTGTAATTTTCAGCCCTTCAGGTACCTTTTTATGGATCGTGTTTTCATTTATCTTTATGATACCTGTATACCTGTTATGTTATCATAGCTGCAGTATTTTTTTTAACCCACATTAAAAGAACACATAAACTATAGAATATTTATTGTAGGTATTTTGAAAGTTCTTAAGGTAGCCTAGTTTTTAAATGTGACACTGTTTCACTCAATTACAATTTCCTCCTACAGGCTTAGATTCATTTATTGTTTGTTTGTTTATTTGCTCTCCCTTCCCAGTTTTTTTTTTTTTCATTTTCATTACACAAATCTTTAGAAATGGTAGGAATTTGTGGGATAAAGGAATGAACAAAAGAGAAGTGAATGTATTTTTCTCCTAACAGGTTTAGTGTGTCTGGTTTTACGTTGAGGTCTTCAATATACTTGGACTTTAGTTTTGTTCAAGGTGATTAATATGAATATCTTTGCATTTTTCTGCATGTGGACATCTAGTTAGACCAACACCATTTGTTGAAGATGCTGTCTTTTTTCCATTATATGGTTTTGGCTTCTTTGTCAAAAATAAAGTATCCGTGGATATATGGGTTTATTTCTGGGTCATCTATTCATTTCCATTGATCCACCTTTCTGTTTCTATGCCAATACCATGCAGTTTTTATTACTATTGCTCTGTAGTACAGCTTGAGATCAGAGATGGAGATAACTTCAGATGATATGTCATTGTAAAGGATCCTTTTGGCAATTCTGGATTTTTTTGTGTGGCTGTGTTTACTTAAAGCAGCCATTATGTTTTGTTTTGTTTTGTTTTGTTTTTTTCATTTTTTTTTATTTTTTTATTTTTAATATTAGTTACATTTTTTTTAACTTTGTATCCTAGCTGTAGGTCTCTCATTCCTTCCCAATCCCATGCTCTCTCCCTCATCTCCTGCCTGCCCCTTTCCAAGTAAACTGATAGGGGAGGACCTCCTCCCCCTTCATCTGAACCTGGTTTATCAGGTATCTTCAGTACTGGCTGCAAAGTCCTCCCCTGGGGCCTAGCAAGGCTGCTCCTCCCTTGGTAGAGGGATGTCAAAGAGCCCACCATTGAGTTCATGTCAGAAAGAGTCCCTGTTCCCCTAACTAGGGTAGCCATCTGGACAGTGAGCTACCATGGCCTACATTTGAGCAGAGGTTCTAGGTTATATCCATACATGTTCCTTGGTTGCAGAAACAGTCTCATAAAAGATCCTTGTGTCCAGATATATTTGGTCCTTGTGTAGCTCCTGTCCTCCTGTAGGTCATATGTACTCCCCCTTCTTTCATATGATTCGCTGCATTCTGCTGAAGGTTTGGTTATGATTCTCAGTATCTGTTTTGATACACTGCTAGGTAGAGTCTTTCAGAGGTCCACTGTGGTAGGCTCCTGTCCTGTAACTTGTTTTATCCTACATCCAATGTCCCATCCCATTTGTCTTTCTAAGTGAGGATTGATCATCTTGTCCCAGACCCTCTTTCTTGTTTATCTTCTTTAGGTGTATAGATTTCATTATCTTTATCATATTTAGAGGTCTAAATAAGTGAGTATATACCATGTGTGTGTTTCTGCTTCTGGGATACCTCACTGAACGATCTTTTCTAGGTCCCCCGATTGGCCTGCAACTTTCATGATTTCCTCATTTTTAATTGCTGAGTAATATTCCATTGTGTAAAAATACCACAAATTCTGTATCTGTTCCTCAATTGAGGGGCATCTGGGTTGTTTCCAGATTCTGGGTAATACAAATAAAGATCCTACTAACATGTTTGAGCAAATGTCTCTTTTGTATACTTGAGCATCTTTTGAATATAGGCCTAGGAGTGGCATAGCTGGATATTGAGGAAGCACTATTCCTAATTGTCTGAGAAAGCACCAGACTGATTTCCAAAGTGGTTGCACCAGTTTATATTCCCACCAGGAATGGAGGAAGGTTCCCTTTTCCCCACAACCTCGCCGGCATGTGTTGTCAATTGAGTTTTTTTATTTTAGCCATTCTGATGGGTGTAAGGTGAAATCTCAGGGTCATTTTGATTTGCATCTCTCTGATGGCTAAGGGGGTTGAACACTTTTTTAAGTGTTTCTCTGCCATTCTATATTCCTCTACAGAGAATTCTCTCTTTAGCTATGTATCCCATTTTTTTAATTGGGTTCCTTGATTTATTGCTTTTTAACTTTTTTAGTTCTTTATATATTCTGGATATCAGCCCTCTGTCAGACATAGGGTTAGTGAAGATCCTTTCCCAGTCTATAGGTTTTTGTTTTGTTCTGATAAGAGTGACTTCTGCTTTACAGAAGCATTTCAGTCTCATGAGGTCCCATTTTTTTTTTTTTTTTTTTTTGCTCTTAGAGTTTGTGCTGTTGGTGTTCTATGCAGGAAGTTGTCTCCTGTGCCAACGACTTCTAAGCTGTTCCCCACTTTTTCTTCTAACCAATTTAGAGTATCTGGTTTTATGTTGAGGTCTTTGATCCACTTGGACTTTAGTCTGTGCAGTGTGATAAATATGGATCTATTTTCATTTTTCTGCATGTAGACAACCACTTGGACCAGCACCATTTTTTGAAGATGTTGTCTTTTTTCCATTGAATGGTTTTGGCTTCTTTGTCAAAAATCGAGTATTCGTGGTGTGTGGGTTTATTTCTGGGTCTTTTATTCGGTTCCATTGATCCTCCTTGCTATTTCTATGGCAATACAATGCAGATTTTATTACTATTGCTCTGTAGTACAGCTTGATATCTTCTTCAATTTCTTCCTTCAGATACTTGAAGTTTTTTTTTTTTTTTCAATCAGGATTTCACTTCCTTGGTTAGAGTCACCCGAAGGTACTTTATGTTATTAGTGGCTATTGTGAAGGGTGTTGTTTCCCTGTTTCTTTCTCGTCCCTTTTGCCTTTGGGAGGGCTTCTGACTTTTTGAGTTGATTTTGTATCCAGCCACTTTGCTTATGGTGTTTATCAGCTGAAGGAGTTCTCTGGTTGAATTTTTGGGGTCGCTCATGTATACTATCATATCATCTGCGAATAGTGACACTTTGACCTCTTTCTTTCGTATTTGTATCCCCTTGATCTCCTTTAGTTGTCTTATTGCTTTAGCAAGGACTTCAAGTATATGTTGAAAAAATAGGCTTGCTGTATATTACCTTTACTATGTTTAGGTATATGCCTTGTATCCTTGATCTCTCCAAGACTTTAAACATGAATGTGTGTTGGATTTTGTCAAATGCTTTTTCGGCATCTAAAGAGATGATTATGTGGTTTTTCTCCTTCAGTTTGTTTATGTGGTGGATTACATCGATGGATTTCCATATATTGAACCACCCTTGCATGCCAGGGTGAAGCCTATTTGGTCATGGTGGATGATAACTTTGATGTATTCTTGGATTCGGTTTGCAAGTATTTTGTTGAGAATTTTTGCAACAATGTTCATAAGAGAGATAGGTCTGAACTGCATTGTTTTTTTTTTTTTTTGGGGGGGGTGTCTTTGTATGGTTTAGGTATCAAGGTGATGTAACTTCAGAGAATGAGTTCGGTAATGTTCATTCTGTTTCTATTTTGTGAAATATTTTGAAGAGAATTGGAGTTAGTACTTCTTTGAAGGTCTTTTAGAATTCTACAATGAACCCAATCTGGCCCAGGGCTTTTTTTGGAAGGGAGACTGTTGATGACTGTTTCTATTTCCTTGGGGGATATAGGACTATTCAATCTTTCTAGTTGATATTGACTTAACTTTGGTGGATAGAATATATCAAGAAAGTTGTCTATTTCTTTTAGATTTTCAAATTTTGTGGCATATAGGTTTTTATAGTATGACCTAATGATTGTTTGGATTTCCTCAGTGTCTATAGTTTTGCTCCCCTTTTTATTTCTGATTTTGCTGATTTGGATAGTTTCTCTGCCTTTTAGTTAGTTTGTCCATTTGAGTTAGGGTCTCTGTAAGTGCCTTTATTTCCTTATTAGGCTTCTGTCTAGATCATCTGTCCTTTGGTAAGAGTGATGTGTTGAAGTCTTCCACTATTAAAGTGTTGGGATCAATGTGTGATTTAAGTTTTAACAATGTTTCACTTTTGAATGCAGGCGTTCTTGTATTTGGAGCATAGATGTTCAGAATTGTAATGTCTTCTTGGTGCATTTTTCCTTTGATGAGAATGTAGTGCTCCTCCTCATCTTTTTTGATTAATTTTGTTTGAAAGTCTATTTTATTAGAATTAGGATAGCTACCCCAGCTTGTTTTTGGGTCCATTTGCTTGAAAAACATTTTTCCATCAGTTTACTGTGAGGTAGTGTTTATCTTTCTTGCATAGGTGTTTTTCTTGGATGCAGCAGAATGTTGGATCCTGTTTTGCACCCAATGTGTTAGTTTATGTCTCTGTATTGGAGTGTTGAGTCCATTGATGTTGATAGATAACAGTGACCAATGAACATTAGTTCCTTTTATCGTATGAATGTATGTGATTCCTTGCTTGTTTTTTTTTTTTTTAATTGTTGTTGGGAAATTATCTGTATGCTCTGTTTTCTTTGCTATACTTGTTGGATTGGAGTTTTCAGTCTACTATCTTCTGTAAGGTTTGTTTGCTATGTAGATATTGCTTAAATTTAGTTTTGTTTTCCCCATCTATGTTGATTGAAAGCTTTGCAGGGTATAGTAGTCTGGGTTGGCAGCTGTGGTCTCTTAAAGTCTGCATGACACCTGCCCAGGCCCTTCTGGCTTTCATAGTTTCTGATGAGAAGTCCAGTGTGAATTTGATAGGTCTACCTTTATGTGTTATTTGGCCTTTATCCCTTGCTGCTTTTAATATCTTTTCTTTTTTCTGTAGATTTCGTGTTTTGACTCTGATGTGACATGAAGAGTTTCTTTTCTGGTCTAGTCTATTTGGTGTTCTGTAGGCCTCTTGTATGTTTATGGACATCTCTTTCTTTAGGTGGGGAATTTTTCTATGATTTTCTTGAAAATATTTTCTGGACCTTGGAGCCTGGAATCTTCTTTTTCATCAATTCCTATTATTCTTAGATTTTTGTCGTTTCATGGCGTCCTTGATATCTTGGATATTTTGTGTTTGGGACTTTTCTGATTTTACTTTTTCTTTGAGAGAAATATTAATTTCTGAGAGTGTATCTTCAGCTCCAGAGATTCCCTCTTCTATCTTTTGTATTCTGTTGGTGATGCTTACCTTTGTGGTTCCTGATCTTTTCTCTAAGTTCTCAAGCTCTAGGGTTTTTTTTTTGTTTTTTTTTTTTTTTTTTTTTTTTTTGGTTTGTTTGTTTGTTTGTTTTATTCTAATTCTGTTTTTATGCCTTGCACCATTTTCTTCATCTGTTTGAATGTGGATTAGTGTCTCTCTATGATGTCTCTTTTTTGTGTTGTTCATTTCCTCTCTCTATGCCACTAGTTGTATCTCTACTTGTGCCTCTATTTGTTTGGCTATATTTGCCTGTGTTTCCTTAAAAATTTCGTTTATTTTCTCTTTCTTTGCCTCCACTTGGTTGGCCAAACTTTGAGACATTTGTTCATTTCCTCTTTAACTGTCTGTATTTGTATGGCTATTTCTCTGAGATATTTGTTTGTTTCCTCTTTATGTGCCTCAAATAATTGGATAAGCAACTTAAAGTCATCTTCCTATGTTTCAGATGAATTGGAGTTATCCATCAATTTTGGGGGTTGCTGGTGAAGCCATGATGTCCTGATCAATGTTGGATGTGTTCTTTCACCATTGGCTTATCTGTAACCTTCCCTGTTTGTTCCTGGATTCTGCAGTTCAGACCGATACTGTCTTCCTCTGGTCTATGGAGAATTCTTTAGGAAGCTGACAGAGGTTCCGTGGTTGCAGCATGTGTGTTGGTGTTTCAGCCGTACCTGCGGGAGGAAAGTCCACAGTGAGCATGTGTGTGAAAGTGTCCGAGGAAGTGTGCCTTGAGGGACAGAGTGATGGAGAATGTAGAACCCTTGAGTGTGTGGGAGGGGCTCTGCCTCGCAAGCATCTAAGGGGTTACTTGTGCATGTGCTGTGGTTGTAGCAGGCGCTGGTGATAATCACAGTGCAATTTCCTTATGTAAATTCCCTGAATACCTCAGGGGTCTACAGGCTACTGGTAGTCGTCTCTGTCTGAACTCCCAGCATTATTTGCCTGAACTCCACTGCTGGATCTGCAAAGCAGGGGCATCGATGTCTCAAGTGTCCCTCTGTTTCACAAAATGGTTGTGTGGGTGGGAGGGGTCTGATGTCTGGCTGTTAGTTTAGAAGGACTCTGGATCTGGGGCTCTGCAGACTCTCAAGGGCACACTCACCCTCAAGCAGGTCACATTAGCAAGGATTGGGGTGGCTGGGCTCTCTACTTTCTGGTTTGGACCTGCTTAGTCATATGCAGGAGGACTGATGAGCTCTGCCAGTTCATTGCTGCTGCAGGTACCACGTTAGGAAGTCCAGCTGCAGCTGGAGACTGAGATGTCTGTCCATATGCTTTCTGGGAAGTCCTGGGGTCCCACCACTGTGGTCTCCAGACCTGGGAAGCCCAGCACCTGGCATGCCTAGTTTGTTTGGCGGGTCTGCTGGACTTTGGTGGCTATATAGCCTACGATCTGCCGCTGAGGGTTTGTCCCAGCCATACATTCAGTGGCTCGGAGACCTTGCAGAGTCGGTATGGCTGCTTGCTGACCTAGGACTTGGGGAGGATGGTGCCAAGGATCCGGGACTCTGAAGGCAGGTACAGCTGACAGCTGAGGCTGAAGGGCTAGGAGTCCTGCCTCTGCTGTCGCAGTCCCCAGGCAGTGATCTCTGAGCTGGGAATCTTGGTGAGCCAGCTATGCCAAGGAGGAAGGAGGCCCAAAAAAAGTGGAGTGCAGGGAGATCAAATGGTCGTTTCTCTCCTTCCCCCAAAAAGTCCACAGGTGACGTGAGAATAAAGGACTCACATTGTGTGATGTTCCCTCTTGTTCAGAAAGCCTCACCATCATTTCTCTGGCTTTAGTCATCCCTTCACTCACCAACTCCAGCGCTTCAGCTCCTATGCCTCTCAGAAACTGTGCATGCTCTTTGCCACCATCTTGGATCGTTTGCCATTATGTTTGAAAGATAATTTATGTAGATAAAACCTATGAAGGAAAACTAATATTTCTGAGACCAAATATAAATGGAAGAGGCACATGCTAGTTGATCAATATCAATAAGTATGGTTAAAACTTTTATGTAAAAAAGTCTAACAAATTTTGTGACTCAAAGATGATTTAATGACTCACTGACGATTGAAAAAGTTGTACTGGCATAGACAATAGCTTATTATAATCAGCGTGCTTTCCAGCCTACAACTGGAAATGAGAAAACCTTTGATGTTGTTCAAGAAAATAATTTCTAGCAAAATACAGTTTTAATTTTAATAGGCTCTAAAGGCATCTAAAGTCTCCTATTTCATGTAATCTGTATTATTCTTGGAGAATATATATATATATATATATATATATATATATATATATATATATATTCTAATGTTAGTTTTAAAAGAATATTATGATTCGATAATGCGTATTTTCTCAATTTAGAAGAAAATTACCCAATTACTTCAGTAATCTTAAAAATAATCATAGGCTGACTGGTCCCTCTAGCTTAGTGATTTACACAGTGCAGACAGAAATCTATACTAAAAATAAATAAATGCAGTGACTAAAAAAGCAATGAGTTCTTTATTAGACAGACATTAGCAAGACCTTAGCAAATACAAAATGAAAATGTGATAAGCTTATAAGTTTCAGGAAATGTCAAATACTGTTTAGGGATTTCTAATGTTTTGAGTTATATACCGATTAATTTTTTTTTACTTTCTATTTTTATTTTTATTAATTATAGTTTATTCACTTTGTATCCCACCTGTAGCTTCCTCCCTCCACCCCTCCCTATCCCACCCTCCATTTTGGTTTTTCTCTGTTAAGTTTTCACTCTTGTCTGTGAAATATTTTGTCTTGATTTTTCATGCTTGTCTGTGAAATATTCTTTGAACTCTTGCAAGACAAGAGAAGAACCCAGTGAAAAACATGTCACTTTCTAACAAACTCTATATGCTGGCATCAAAGACAAGTTAGTGAGTGTTATCAGTATAAACAAGTTGCTTCTCATCTGAGATTAATTACCTGGAGAAAAATAATAGGCACCATCTTAAAGGACTGCATATTTAATTAATAAGTATGGTTTCCGTTCCAGTATATTTTGCCATTTTGGATGACAGGAAGTAGAGGAAGTGATATTTTAAAGCCTGTGTTTGAAAATGCTAACCATAATTATTTCATTTCAGAATATATTCACTTTTTAAAAGTACATAGCACATTTAATTAGATTTAAACTATCTTTTTAAACCATTTGTGTTTGAATGCAATAGAAATCATAGCAATTTAGATAGCATTTTCAAACTGTTAAAAAGAGTGATACATTTCACTTCATTATACTTAGCCAATATCTTCAGTTAATTTTTGTATTTTTTTTTCCTTAGGCTTAAATTCTGCTCCGAGTTTCAGTATTTTTTTTCTCATACATGCTTCAGCATAATTCTACACATTCACTAGCATCTGAAATAGAATCTGCTTCAAATGCTCATTTCTTTATGACATTCCTCAGTAATTCCCATGGCCTTAATTACACTAAGATGTTTAGCAAAGTCATGCAAAATTTCAGTTGTACTCTTTAATATAAATATTCATATCTTATCTAAATTATTAATCAGATTGCAGAATGTAAATTCTTATATTTAAGTCACAAAACTCAACCTATTTATTGAATGACAGTAAAAGAATGTGTAGTTAGAGAGCATTTAAAATGTGTAATATCCTGCCACTTTAAATTCCATAGAGTTAAAACTTTAAAACAGAGTTGATATACAAACCATAGCACTTGTAGACCCAATGATCAAATGAGTTTCAAAAAGTTCTCTTGCCTTGTCTTTTACTGCAAAACATTACCACAGTGTTCTCTAGTTGGAGAACATGAACCCCTGAGGCTACATAAAGATACTCTACAGGATTTTTAGGCACTCGATATTTTTAAAGCATCAGTACCTACATCATTAAATTAGCTTTTCTATGAACTTTCTATAATTGATATGCCTGATATTGTGTCTTTGAGGCATACTGTGAAATTATCTTTGGCGCTTTTCTTTTTCTGTTTCCTTCCTACTTTGCAGAACAGAGGCATGTTCTAACTCTGAAGCCATGAGCCATGCTTCTGCCCAGAAGAGAGAGGACTATCAACACAATAAGGAGAGGATTCTAAATGTTTGTTCTAGGTGTAGCCCATAATGAGTAGGTTGGCAACTAATGCTCTGTACCAAGCCCAGTTGCCAGGTTGGAAATCTAGAAACCCTGCTAAACCATGTCTCTTTGCTTTCTTTTGTTTTTTATTTTGTTATTTTTTATAATTTATTCACTTTGTATTCTGATTGTAGTCCCCTACCTCATCTCCTCCCAGGCCCACCCTCCTTACCTCTTTTCCCCCATTCTTTTCTCCTAGTCCATTGGAAAGGCAGAGTTCACCTCCCCTACTATCTGACCTCGGCCTATCAAGTTTTATCAGGACTGCCTGGATCCTTTTCCTCTGTGGCCTGGTAAGGCCACCCTGCCAGGAGAAAATGATTAAAGAGTAGGCAACTGAGTTCATGTCAGAGACTGCCCCTGCTTCCCTGACTAGTGAACCTGCTGGGAGATCGAGCTGCCTATGTGCTTCATTTGAGCAGGGGTCTAGGTCCTCTCCATGCATGGTCCTCTATTTTTTAATTAAAATTTTATTATTTATATTAATTACAGTTTATTCACTTTGTATCCCAGTTGTAGCCCCCTCCCTCTTTTCCTCCCAAACCCGCCCTCCCTCCCTCATTTCCTCTTATGCCCCTCTCCAAGTATCAACCTCTATTAAGAAAGTCAGAGGGAGATTCAGTATTCTCCAGGTATGAGCCTGCAGATAGGTCATTCAGACTCAAGTGGTCAGTCATAAACATGCAGACATAAGAGAAACACTAAATAGGCTCAGTGGGTTATATAACAAAAATAAAGAGGAGTTTATTGGTGTAGTGATGATTGAAGGCTATATGGGAGACTTGGTAGCAGGGAGGGAGGGTTGACAATTATATGAATACAGCACTCATATATGAAATTCAAATAAAGGATAGAATAAAAAGAAAGCTAGTTTTTCTGCCTAGAGCTTTTTCACTTAATGATACTAGTATTACTTAGAGCAGCAGGTAGGTTGACTTAATTCAAGTTTAATTCAACCCTATCATGAATATTGAAATAAATTAAAATAAAAGAATATCAGATATATGTAGATTTGCAAAAATTAAAATAACAACAAAACCAATCAAATGAAAAAAATATAAAACAATCCACACATAATATTCTCGACTAAAATGTAAACATATGAAATAGAAAAAACAAACTAACTTTCAAGGCCCATGAATAATAGAATATTTTGAGAGGTAATGATTTTTAACTTAATATAAAAAGACTGTTAGTTTTGGATGTGGAAACTTTCGAGTGTTTTTTTTTATTAATAAGTCTCTTAAATATATACATCTTTAAAATTTTAGATTACTATAAGTGCATTTCTTCCCTTTTTCCTCCTTCCAAACCCTCCTTTATAATATTCCTTCTATTCTTCAAATTCATGTCCTCCTTTTCCAGTAATTGTTACAGCATGTGTATATATAAATGTATACACATTTTTATTCCTAAATTTAATCTGTTTACTAAATATAACTGATTATAATTTTACAAAAAATAATCCATTTACTTGCATGTATGTATTCAGCACTGACCATGCATCACTAGACAACCAGTTGTGTGCTCTCGCCTGAAGAAGGTCACTTGTTCTGCTCTCATATTTCCTCATTTGCCTCTACTTCATTCTGTAGTCATACAGCCTTGTGGGCTTTTCCCCTTCTTGTTTGCTGTCCATTTTCATCATCCATGTTTATCTACCTTTTGTACAGTTATGCTTGTGAAGCTTTATGTGCAGAGCTTGTGTTGTTACAATCTTACAGCAAATTCCCAGATCTTCTGACTCCTAAAATTGCTCTGCTTCCTCTCCATTGCTGTTCCTTGAGCCTTAGGTGCTAGAGTGTTTTGTAGATCTATTCATTGGACCTGAGTTCTACAACTGTGTACATGTATTTTAAGGTATCTGAAAGTTATAAGTTTATTTTAAAAAAATGTACGTACTTGGTTTGAATATTTTCTAACATTAATCCCCATGAGTTCAAGAGGGAGAAATGAAGAAACAGCATGTAATCTCAAAATGGGGCACCTCACTGAAGCTAAGCTGTCAAGGCATGCCAATTCTTGGCTCTTACTAGTTACTCCTAAGAATACATAGGGTTTAACAATTGCTTTCTACTTTCTTCACTTATGCTTTTGAAAATTTGCATCAGATAATTTATGCCTCACTCGTGACAGCACTGACTGGAATCTGCTTTTCTATTTAGAATATCTGTTAAATGGATTGATGATTTGGAGGTATTACTTCTCTTCTGGCACAGCACACAAGGTATTTTCTCTGCTCATTTTAATTTTTTCATTTTAAGTTGCTTTATTAATGTTTCTTCCTCTGTTTTATATTCTTCTATTTCAGTTGTCTAATTTTCATTTAAACTAACCACAGTTACAATTTTTCTACCCACCAGGACTGAGAATCACTCTTTGATAAAATAACAAATGTACTTTTCTGGCTGTGAGTTTCCTGTTGGTTTATGATGGAAGTTACCGAGTTAAGGAACCCGTTCTCTCCAGGTGTCTGTACCTATTGCTCTGAATGCATTTATCATTCCTCTCATTTTGAACACTATCCTCATTTATCCTGGGGGTATTTAATAACTAAGATTATCAAGGTTCTTAAATGGAATAAATACGTTCAGAAAAATAAATGCAAACATGAGGGAGGTAAGCTTAAAATTATCAGAAATGCAAAGAAATCCATTCTCTAAAACCATAAACATACTTTAAATGTATTATATATACACACACATATAAACTAATCTGAAAATATATTATAAATTTAGTTTTATAATTCAGTAATTTTTGAAAGAAATAAAGTGAAATGAATAATTTCAGTTTAATAAAAATGTACACCTAGCTTGATTTATTAATCACATGTGCATTTGTGCATTTCCTCGATTTATAATTGTAGTAGTGAAGTAAAATAACATTTGCCATATTTAATAAATAAAGCTGCAAAATGTAAGTGTTTTAACCAGATTAAATTATTATTCACATCCACCCACCTTCCACCACCTCACACTCACAGTCACAAACAGGCACATATACACTGGCACACATACCAGCTGTCACATACACAGGCACACAAACACACATTGAGGGGCACACACAGATGCAACAGTAGTAATTGGAGAAAAGATCACAATGTTCAAAGGGAATAAAGTGAGAGAAACAGGAAAAGAGCAGTATCAGGTGGCAATAATACAAACTCAAGTATGAACTTCTTTAAAATACTGTGTTTTTAAAAGAACTATCAATTGTGGACTCCATAAAAATGGAGGTGTGTGGTAGTTTGAAAGAAAATACTGGTGCTGTGGAAAGTCCCTAGGGTCTATAAGGGTAATCCAGCCAAGGACTCCTAGTAATGGGGGATATGGAGCCTGAAGCAATCTTTTTTTTTGGGGGGGGCTTGTCAGATTTTTTAATTTATACACATCTAGTAAGATATTAAATATAAAAACATTTGTGCTTCCAATGCCCACGGTACACATCACTTCCGAGATGGCAATGGCAGTAACAATTTGTCCCTAGGTCTTGTTGGTAACAACCGAGTGAGTTTCTCTTCAGGAAGTAGGAGACACAGGGGTAGGACTTTGATCAAGGACAAAGTCTTCAGACAATAAATTTAGGAATGCCAGAAAAAAAATGTGCGTTGCTGAAAATGTCTCTCACTTGATGACATTGCTCAAGATTCTTGGCTTTTTGAAAATATCCTCTCCGTGGTTTAGCTTGGATAGTTAGGATCTGATATTAGTATTACAGTCTCCAGGTTTCATTCAAATTGGGTCTCCTTACCTCTTCCTCACCCAGCCCAGATTTCTTTTTCTTTTTAACTTTTTTTTTATTAATTACACTTTATTCATTTTGTATCCCCCCCATTAGCCCCTCTCTCCACCCCTCCCGATCCCACCCTCCCTCCCCTTTCTGCATGCATGCCACTCCCCAAGACCACTCATAGGGGAGGTTCTCCTCTCCTTTCTGATCTTAGTCTATCAGTTCTCCTCAAAAGTGGCTGCATTATCCTCTTCTCTGGCCTGGTAGAGCTGCTCCCCCCTCAGGGGGAGGTGATCAAAGAGCAGACCAATCAGATTATGTCAGAGGCAGTCCCTCTTCCCATTACTAGGTAACCCACTTGGACACTGACCTGCCATGGGCTACATCTGTGCAGGGGTTCTAGGTTATCTCCATGAATAGTCCTTGGTTGGAGTATGAGTCTCTGGGAAGTTCCCTGTGTTCAAATTTTCTTGTTCTGTTGCTCTCCTTGTGGAGTTGCTGTCTTTTATAGCCAGGCAAGTCTTCCAGCAGTGGGACTGAGACATCAGTAGAGCCACAGACCTTTCAACCTGCAGTTTGAGCTGTCTGCAAGATGTACCAAGGTAATGGTAGGTCATAACTTCTGTGAGTGCCAATCCAATGACTGGTTCAACTTGAGGTCAATGTATGAGAGGGAGCCCATACCTGACACTGGCTGGATGGCCAGGAACCTGAGGCTGGATAACCCAGACATTTAGGATAGAACCAAACATGACTGGCAAGAAAAATGTAATGAAATGATTCCTAATTCTGCTATATTCATAGATCTTTGCCTAGCCTGGTCATCATCAGAGAGGCATTATCTCCCATCTGCAAGTATTGGAGCAGATACAGACACCCACAACTAAGCATTAGGCAGGACTCAAGAAATCTCACAGAAAAGGAGGAGGAAGGAACCAGAGGGCCCAAGGTTACCACAAAAATATGGACCACAGAATCAAGTACGCAAGGGCTCACAGGGACTCACAAAAACTGAGGTGACAATCACAGAACCTGTGTGGGTGTGAGCTAGGTCTTCTGCACAGATGTTATGGCTGTGTAGCTTGGTGTTCTTGTTGGACTCCTAACAGTGCCTCTGAATCTTTTACCTACACTTGGGATCTTTTTTTTCCTGCAGGGTCTATAGGCCCTGTCCAGCCTTGATGAGTGTTCTTGCTCAGTCTTAATATAACTTGTTATGCTATATTAGGCTGATATTTCTGGTAAAAACTGCTCTTCTTTGAAGGGAAATGGAGGAGTAGTGGATTTGGGGGAGAGAGGAGGTGTTGGACAGTACTGGGAGGAATTGAAATAGGAGAAATTGTGGTCAGTTTATATTATATAGGAGAAGAATAAAGAAAAAAAATGAAAGAGAATATTTCTGAGACCAAGGTAATCAAAGACTTGCTTACATTGGTGGAGCTGTTTGGGCAATCTTACTAGAGGCTATACTTCGCAGAGGACTGACTTTGAGAGTTCATAACCTCACCCTACTTTAAGTATCAACTCTGTGCTTTCTGTCTGCCACTGAAGGGTTGATCTCTAAACCTTCTGCTCCTGTTGGCATGCTTCTCCCATCAAGATTGACTTATCCCTCTAGAACCAAAATAAAAGCTCTGTTCTTTAATTTTCCTTTGTTTGTGATGATTTATCACATCAACCAAAACATAACAAACATAGGCAGTAATGTGCTATATAGCGTGTCTAGAATAAACTATTCAGATATTTAGATATTTAGATTTTTTAAAATTTAGGACCGACATAGAGTTAATAGGTAATAATTGTATATGCAGCCTTTTTTATCTTTTTGATTAGGGAATTTGGTCTTTTGCCCCTGAGTCATATCTCTTTTAAAGAGACACACTATTAAAAAGTTGACTTGATAATAAAATTCTAAAGTGTAAAGTTTTTCCTCTTGCCTCTATGCACATCCTTTAAACAAGAATTTCTCTGGCAATTATAATGGAGGAGTTGATGTCCACTGTGCACTGTGCTGAAAAATTGCAGAAGCTACATTTAGAACTCATTTAGAATGCTATCCACTCATAAACTCAGCTGTTCTGCTCATGTGTTCATCTTTGATAGTTCCTTTTTCTCCTATTTTCTGATTTGCCTGAGGATCAGGGATTACATTAGTTTGTGAGTTTTCATAATTAAATATGTCCCGAGCTCACAATGAGTTGGTTACTTTTCCTGTGTTACACTGCTTTAATTATATACTCAAAATTAAGATTACTGTATTTAAGAGCAGTAATAATTTGTTACCATCTTTTCAAAGAAAGTGTATTCATGTGTGTTTGTGTCTTTTTGTCTCAGTGTCTCCTATGTGACTGGATATTTTTATTCAAATCTTTATGCAAACTAAAAATTTATAATGAGCATTTAAACAGTCTTATCTTTTCAAAAATTTAATCATATTTAACATGTCAAAAAAGAAAATTAATACATTTACTGATCTATTTTTTTAAATGACAACTGTATGGACATTATTTATAAATAAAGGTTATTATCAAATTAGTCCAAAATTTAGACATTTTGACAAATTTTACAGTAAATTATCAGTTTGTTACTAAATAGGAATGTGAGTAATGAAAGAAAAAACTTGAAAAAAGAATTTATTTGCTTTTTTATACTTGTGAAAATTATGAAATAATCCATCAAAAGCTTAGCACAGATTACAGATTATTACATTTATATATTTTGTTTTGTGTGTATATTGGCCAAGATACAAAGAATGAGAAGTTGCAGAAAGTCTAGTCCTAAATGGGACTTCTATTTTATAACACCTCCTCCCTTGGCTTGAGACTCATAGTGAAAGAGTGGAGAGAGTGTTATGAGTCAGAGGCAGTAAAATGTAGGAATCTCAATAATATGGCTGCCTAGGCAATATCTGCATAATGACACCAGTGGACTTGTCAATGAGAATTGAAAAAAAAATCGCAAAATGCCGTGCTTAGATGGGTAGGTATAGAAAACCAATGGCTTCTGAGAAAAGAAAAATCAGGTTTCTCTAGAAATCAGCCAGCAAAGCAAACTTTGTTCTTGGTCACCTTGAGAGCATAAAAGATCCGTAAGATTTTTCTTCTCTAATTTTACTGGAAAAAAAAGAAAACAAAACAACAACAACCACTTCTTAACTTCGTAAATTAGAATTTTTCTCAATTTGCAATAAGAAACTTTTTATTTCCGATATACATGAATGCTAAATAAGCCTATTTAGTGCTCAGGCCTTCTTACTGTTACTTTATCTCTAAATACAGCTTATTCTTAAAGTCTTTTTCAAATCTCAATGTGAAACTGATGAGTAAGACCTTACAGGTTGTTCTGAATGACTGAAGCCTCACCTGGATAGAATGCCAGTTTATTGTTTTGTGTTGTTTATAATGCATTTTTTAAATGACTCTTTTCTTGATCTTCTGCTGATAATTTCTAAAAGGATTCAATCAAATTATACAGTTAAGTTCTTAGTGTGCCGATGAGATTTTCTTCAGCAGTTTTAAATTTCACAGAGTTTATAGGGAGAAAAACATTAGATTGAATTGATCTGCATTATTTTACACAGAAAAGCTGAAACTTGCATCTTTATCTTGTCACGATAGCTTGTTTAATTCTATTTTTGGCCTGAGAAGCACTTTTATGCCTTCAAAAAATAACAGCAATTCATGAAAGCATCAATCAATTTGTAAATTGTCAAGAGATTCTGGTCACTGGAGCATGAAGGGCTGCTGGTTACAAGGGTGTTCTGACACAATCTTAACATTGGGCATCGCAAGTGAAGTGAGAGTCAGCTAACTCACCGAGCAATCTGTAGGAGAGAAGATGGAGTTGTCAAATACGGTTGTTGATTTTACGACTGTAATTAGACCCGTGACCAGTTTTGAAGTTTCCATATGAAGAAACTGAAGTGTGACTCGAAGAGTCACAGTTATCTAGTGTGAGCTACTACTGAGGCTTCTGTTACTTTATTTGTTAAATACAGAAAGGCTATAGCAGTAGGGTGTCTTAGATTATATGTTTGTTTTTACTTAAAAAATATATTCACTGAAATTGTAAATAGGGTTCAAAATACTTCAGTTAAGAGATGAAGATTGCATTAAATCTGTAGATTGCTTTTGGTAAGATGACCATTTTTACTATGTTAATCCTGCCAAGCCACGAGCATGGGAGATCTTTCCATCTTCTCATATCTTCCTCTAATTCTTTCTTTAGAGACTTGAAATTTTTTTCATACAAGTCTTTGACTTGCTTGGTTAGGGTTACACCAAGGTACTTTATGTCATTTGTGGCTATTGTGAATGGTGTTGTTTCTCTAATTTCTTTCTCAGCCCTTTTGTCTTTTGTATACAGGAGTGCTACTGATTTTTTTGAGTTAATTTTGTATCTGGCCACTTTGCTGAAGGTGTTTATCAGCTGTAGGAGTTCCCTGGTAGAGTTTTTGGGGTCACTCATGTATACTATCATACCATCAAATTGCCAACACAATTCTTTACAGACCTGGAAAGAAAAATTCTCAACTTCATATGGAATAACAAGAAACCGAGAATTGCTAAAACAATCCTCTACAATAAAAGATCTTCTGGAGGTATCTCCATCCCTGATCTCAAGCTGTACTATAGAGCAACAGTTATAAAAACTGCATGGTACTGGCATAGAAACAGAATGGTGGATCAATGGAATCGAACAGAAGACCCAGAAATAAACCCACACACTTATGGACACCTGATTTTTGACAAAGATGCCAAAACCATGCAATGGAAAAAAAGATAGCATCTTCAACAAATGGTGCTGGTCCAACTGGATGTCTACATGTAGAAAAATGAAAATAGATCCATACTTATCACCCTGCACAAAACTGAAGTCCAAGTGGATCAAATACCTCGACATAAAACCAGACACATTAAATCAGCTAGAAAAAAAGTGGGGAACACCCTAGAACTCATTGGTACAGGAGAAAACTTCCTGAACAGAACACCAACAGCACAGGCTCTAAGAGCAACAATCAATAAATGGGACCACATGAAATTGAAAAGCTTCTGTAAAGCAAAGGACACTGTCATCAAAACAAAGCGACTGCCTACAGATTGGGAAAGAATCATCACCAACCCTTTATCTGAGAGAGGACTCATATCCAATATATATAAAGAACTAAACAAACTGAAAAGCAATAAACCAAGTAATCCACTTAAAAAATGGGGAACAGAGCTAAAGAGAGAATTCTTTGTAGAGGAATATCGAATGGCAGAGAAGCACTTAAAGAAATGCTCAACCTCATTAGCCATTAGGGAAATGCAAATCAAAACAACCCTGAGATTTCACCTTACACCCATCAGAATGGCCAAGATGAAAAACTCAAGGGACAACACATGCTGGAGAGGTTGTGGAGAAAGGGGAACCCTTCTCCACTGCTGGTGGGAATGTAAACTTGTACAATCACTCTAGAAATCAATCTGGCACTTTCTCAGACAACTAGGAATAGTGCTTCCTCAAGATCCAGCCATACCACTCATAGGCATATACCCAAAAGAGGCTCAAGTACACAAAAAGAACATTTGCTCAACCATGTTTGTAGCAGCTTTATTTGTAATAGCCAGAAGCTGGAAACAACCCAGATGCCCCTCAACTGAAGAATGGATGCAGAAACTGTGGTACATCTATACAATGGAGTATTACTCAGCAATGAAAAATAAGGAAATCATGAAATTTGCAGGTAAATGGTGGGACCTGGAAAGGATCATCCTGAGTGAGTTGTCCCAGAAGCAAAAAGACATGCATGGTATATACTCACTCATATGAACATACAACATAGAATAAACCCACTAAAATCTGTACATCTAAACAAACTAAGCAAAAGAGAGGACCCTAACTAAAATGTTCAATCCCCATCCTGAAAGGCAAAGAGGATGGACATCAGAAGAAAAAGAAAATAGGAAACAACCTCGGAACCTGCTACAGAGGGCCTCTGAAAGCCAGAAGAAAACAGGAAACAACCTTGAAACCTGCCACAGAGGGCCTCTGAAAGCCTCTGCAGTATAGACTGTCAAAGCAGATGCTGAGCCTGATGGCCAACTGATGGGCAGAGTAAATGGAATTTTATGTAAGAAGTGGGAAATAGTAAGAGCTGGAGGGGACGGAAACTCCACAAGCAGAGCAACAGAACAAGATAATTTGAACACAGGGAACTTCCCAGAGACTCATACTCCAACCAAGGACTATTCGTGCAGATAACCTAGAACTCCTGCACAGATGTAGCCCATGGCAGGTCAGTGTCCAAGTGGGTTACATAGTAATGGGAAGAGGGACTGCCTCTGACATAATCTGATTGGCCTGCTCTTTGATCACCTCCCCCTGAGTGGGGATCAGCCTTACCAGGCCACGGTAGAGGACAATGCAGCCACTTTTGATGAGAACTGATAGACTAAGATCAGAAAGGAGAGGAGGACCTCCCCTATCAGTGGACTTGGGGAGGGGTATGCATGCAGAAAGGGGAGGGAGGGTGGAATCGGCAGGGGAGGAGGGAGGGGCTTATGGGGGGATACAAAATGAATAAAGTGTAATTAATAAAAAATTAAAAAAAAGAGATGAAGATTTTTAAAATCCCCACATTAAGATATTATGGTTAATTTTACACTGTTAATATCCTGGTTTTGATTTTGTGATATTTGAAAGCCAAGGCCAAACATCAATTACAAAATTTATTTAGTAAAATAATGTCTACTTTAGTAGGTTTAGTCAAGATATCTGTGAACATTTCTAGTCTATACCAACACAAAATTTTTATAAAAGAGCGTTAGTTAATGGGACTATGTGTTACAAATCTGTTTTTTTGTTTTAATTAAATTTTTATTTTTTTATGTTAATAACAGTTTTTTCACTTTGTATCCCAGCTGTAGCCCCCTCCTTCTTTTCCTCCCAATCTCACCCTCCCTCCCTCATCTCCTCCCATGTCCTTTTCTAAGTCCATGATAGGGGAGGTCCTCCTCCACTTTCAGCTGATCCTAGCTCATCAGCTCTCATGAAGACTAGCTGCATTGTCCTTCTCTGGTAAGGCTGTTTCCAGGGCAGGTGGTCAAAAAGCCAACGACTGAGTTCATGTCAGAGACAGTCCCTGTTCCTCTTACTAGGGTACCCCCTTGGATACTGAGCTGCCATGGACTACATCTGAGCAGGAGTTCTAGGTTATATCCATTAAGGGTTCTTGGTTGAAGTGTCAGTCTCAGAAAAGACCCCTGTTCCCAGATATTTTGGTTCTGTTCTCCTTGTGAAGCTCCTGTCCTCTCCAGGTATTACTGTCTTCCCCTTCTTTCATATGTTTTCTTGCACTCTGCCCAAAGTTTGGTTATGAGTCTCAGCATCTGCTTTGATACACTGCTCTGGGTAGAGTCTTTTTATTTCATTTTATTTTATTTAGAAATTATCCACAAATTAAAAAAAGCAGGGAACGCAAATTCATTCTCATTCTGAACAATTGAATGTAAACATGGATAGTTTCCTCACCTACTGTGGTTGACAATTCACTAAGATGACTCACACAACAAAAGAAAGATCGTCTTTTTCCCTTTCATTCCATGTATTTTCTTACACGTCAAGCTACTGCAAAATCAAGGTAAGCAAGATTATGGAAACTCTCAATTGCACACACCTGATTCACATGAGGATCTCTGTTCCAGTGACTTTTTCAATAGTTTATAGGATGTCTAGGTATTTGGCTTTTAGTATTATCTGCAGAAAAATAAGGAAAACACACACAAGCAACTGCATAAAATGATTTTGTCATCTCCTGTTACTGTTGCTCTGTTTGACTAATTTTCTTAGGTAAAATGTTTTGAATGTTATAAACATATAAGAAGTGTTTATAAAATACCTTGTTGTTCATAGTTTTGTAATTAAAATGCTCTATATGAATCACCCATTGGTTTATTGGAAACTTGTCTTAGAATCTATTTTGTTTCAAACCTTAGTGAACCCAGAAGACATTCATATATAGTCTCTGTATTGAATAGGATCATTCAGAGAAGCTAGGACATAAAAGTCCTCTTCCAAGAGTTCATACTCCAAAGATGCTGATACAAAAAAATGCAAATGATTCACAGGACCTAGTTGAATATCAGGAGGTATCAACAAAAATGGCCTTCAATTATGTTCTCTGCATCATATTTCTTAACAATTTACTCTTTTTTTTTGCATAAGGTGGTTACTTTCTGCCATAAAAATCTTTTGAAATCACTTGTAGTATACCAGTTCAGACATGCAATATGAAATGTCTAAATCTTTTGGAAATTAAAGGAAAGCCAGCTTTGAATTTTAAAGCTCAGTTCCCTTTCACTTACTAAAAAAGTTTGACAGGCTTTACATTTCTTTATCCCCAAAATTAATTTTCATAATGTAACCTCATTTTAATTTGTATGCCTAGAATAATTTGCCACCAGGTCTTTCTCCCATCTGCACAACAGTACCCTGCAAAAATATGCAACATATTCCACTCTTATTATTCTATTCTAAAGTGAAAGAGGGCATTCTGAACCTTGGTCCTGAAGGCTGAGTTTGTGATCTAATGCTAATTACACATGCAATATCATTTTGTGAGGAATCATCATAATGGCGTTTAAAATGTTTATCTCACCCACTATCTTCTTTGGGCTTCCAGACATTACCTACTGTGACCAACATCCTTTCACATCTCAATGTATAGATGCTGGCAGTTTCCTGAAAAATATTTCCAATAAAATTTTCACCCCATGATAGGTATAAAGAATCTGGTTTCAGAAGCAAAACAAACCAAACAAAAGCTAACAGCAACAACGAAAAACAAGTTAAATTACAGCATAAAAAGTATGGTTATGTATATTATTCTAGGTTTAATCTTCCTTAATACAATTCCTATGTAAATTACTTCCATTAATTTTATTAAATATTTTTATTTTTTCTAGTGACAGGCCTCACCCCTACCTCTGTGTTTACTGTATACATTATAACATGAGTCTCTTTTTTTAATGCCTAACTTGATCTTTACCTGTTTCTGCACATGCTTTTAATCCAGGAAAGTTAGAGGCCAGAAAAAAATACACTATACTCCATAATACTAAGTACCTCTAGATTATCCCATGAATCAAGGACATGTTCTTTGGCCTGGGATTCAGTTGAGCCAAAAACACACCATACATACTGTTAGCTTCAATGTCAGGGATCTAAGTGATAAATAATTTTATCTAAGCTGCCTCTATCATATTTTCCAGGAAATTAAAAGTAAATTCTAAGGCAATTTGTATATGTTAACAAAAAGAATAACAGGCAATGCTAGTTTTAAATGACAATCATCTTTAAGAGCATAATGGAATCAGAATCATAACCCTTGTAGGAATTGAACCCCTCATGACAATGATTCCTGCAAGACCAAAATCATGCATGAGCAAAACAAGCTAACTGCTTGCCTCACTTGCAGATAATGTGGCTGTTTTCACAGTATATAAATAGAGAATCAAAACTTCTCTTAAAACTTTTACTCCAAAAATACATGACAAATTCAATGGACTACATCCCATTGATTATGACTAATAAAAGTTCAAAAACTTTCTTCGCAGTACTTTCCCTCAGGTACATCCACAATTGAGGCTTAGCATCCACAGTGATGAGCAAAATTAGAAGGCTTTACGATAGTCCAGTTCTAGAGCTCTGATCTCTGCAACGACTATTTTAATATGTGCTAAAACCTATTAGCATTATATGAAGTAATCTGATCATATGGTTGAAAACATGAATTTATTATAAAACTTTCCTACCCAATTCAGTGTAAAACATAAAACTAAGAGAAACACCATTCTTCCAACCTTTTCCACCCCATATTGGGGTTTAAAGTTTCAACCTGGGCCCTGGTGTTTTGGTATCAGTACAAGATGAACAGATGCAAACATACCCTTGTATAGCTGTGTAGCCCAAAACCTGTTGAGAAAAATGTGTCAGCAAATCATTCTCCTCACTGCCACATTGCAATCAAGTGACCGAGTGTGTATGTGATATTTAAGGTACTGCCATAATGGTCATTAAAGTATTATCACATGGTTTTGAAATTTGAGGTCATAAGAACCTTATAAAATAACAGCAAATATCTTAATTTGATAGGGGAGACTACTAATAGAAATCTGAATTTGGAAATTGCTATTGGTAAAGGTTCCATCATGACGTATGAAACAAACATGTTTAGTATTAGATAAAGGGGCATCCTTACTATTTATGACAAAAATATTAACAAAATTATCTCTTGTGATAATATAAAAGAGTGGAAATTATAAATAAAAACTCAGCTTACATAGCTTCAGAGAATCCTCAGGAAGGACTTTCAAGTTCAACATGGATTTTCCCTACTTTTTATAAGGAAATGTAAGTGGGAAGTTAAAAAACTGTTATAAAAGAAAAATCGAATACTGAATAGTTGTGGTGCTCAATTCCATTAAATGGCAAACAAATAAATAACTAGATGTCAGAAATGAAGTCACCACCATTATCTAACATTAAATGTTCATGTATAGTTTTACAAAAATTCTGTAGTCCCAAAGTTTGAATACTTAGTACAATCTTTTCTAGAAACTAAGGTATTCTTGACATCATAACTAATTAGATTACCTGCAGTAAAATTAAAGATACTGAACTTTATCCATCTATGGATGAGGTAAAAATAAAAAACAGAGGTTAACTTGAAAAGAATGTGGTTAGCTTCTTCTTTAAACTTCAAGTAACATGCAGGCAATACCCACAAAACTTGTTTAGAAATTAAGCTGAAACACTATTAGCTTGGTCTTGGAATAAGAGAGAATATAAAATAAAACCAAAAATAGTATGACATTCTACCAACCAGAAGTTGGCTAGACTCAGCTGAAAGCTCCTGCTTTTATAGAAAAAAAAGTTCCCCAGATTACACAATGAAACATAGAAAACAGACTGAGGGACAAAGAAAGACAAGACAAAGAGATATGGGCATTTTCTGGGCTGGACCTTAGGATAGTGATGTTTCCCTGAGACACATTTGTGCTAGGAGTCCTCTAAATGTCATCTTTGTCTAATTTCATGTTGCTCAGCCTCATGTTTATGTATGTTAAATGAAAAAACCCTTGTCTCTGTGATTACTTAAGTCAGAAGATTGTGCTTGAGCTCAGCATGTAGGGTTGATCACACCAAGTACACCACTGCCATGGCTGTGGGGTTGGAGAATATGTGATTATTAAGTGCGAACTGTTGCTAATACCCTAATGTTCACAGTCCCAAAGAAAAGACGCTCTGATGGATGTGGCTACTGTGTGATCACTGAATGTCAGAGGACTCTAAATGAATGGAGACTTTGCCTAGTCCTCTCTCCCAAAAGGAAGGCTGTGATTACAACTTCCTCCAGGAGGTTAATGTAGCAAAGGTGATAATAGATTTCTCTTCTCTTAATTAGGTCAATCAGTTCTAAACTTCTTTTTAGGAGAGTTGAATAAAAGTGGAATATGACCTGAACAAAGAAGTTGTTGCAGTGAGAGGTCTCCAGCTGGTGTCAGGATGCAGGGGGTGGGTTATAGACAGGTTCAGAGGCTAAGAGCAGCCTCTGGTTGGCAGCCAGTGAGAAAATTATGACCTACAAGTGTTTCAGGTAGGTGTTCTGTCAACACCCTGTGATCTAGATAATGATCTGGAAAGAAGCTTGGTTCAGAGAGCACCTGGAATTTGACATGTTTAATCAAAGACCCAGCTAAGCCACCACTTTCTTGTACTAAATTTGTTTAATTGCCTTAAGTATTAATGGGAAAATAATCCATCTCAGTACTCACCAAATCACCTGTATTTTGCATAAAAGACATGGGATTCATTTTCTGCAACATTTTTACATTTTATAGTTCTTATTTGATTTCAACATGTAACTATAGTTTCATTTTTCTTAGCTGTAATATGGTGTCAATAGTAGAGGACTCAGAGAGCTTTGGCGGATACAATTGTTAGAAAGACAATAGACATGGGGGTCATATCTGTGAGAAAATGTTCATGAGAGCCAGAAAGAAATCCCATGTCTTATTCCTGCTTTTCTCGTCTTACAAGCTAGTATAAGTTCTTGACTCAGCTTCATGATGGAATTTCAATCTAAAAAACAAAACAAAACAAAACAAAACAATAAAACCAAATAGCAGTATATCTTAACACAAGACAAGGAACTACCAGTGATAGCACGTTGAACAGTTTCAAGAAGGAGAGAACTGAGAATCACAATCCTTGCATCCCTCTTGCATTGCACTATGGGTCATATCGATATTAGTTGTCTTTTGTGGCCCATGAGGACAGACTCCTCTGACTTAATAACTTATGACATCACCTTTTGTGACCCTTGTAACACAAGCAGTATGAGGAATGGGAAACTCAAAAATAATACCTTTTAAGACTAAGAATGGTGATATGAATTTTAGTTCCAGCACTTAGAGACAGAGGAAGACAGATATCCCAAGTTCGAGACCAGCAAGGACTATATAGTGAGGCGACGATAACAAAACAAAGAAACAAATGAAAAACCATGTGAAATGAGGGAAGAAATGTCAAAATTGTCCCCCTCCCTTTAAGGCCTGAAGTATGTAAGAGGGAAGAAGGCAGAAGTGGCAAACACCTTAGGAAGGTAATTTCCTCTTAGAAAACCAGTTGTTTTAAAGAATGATATTTTTATTTAATTCTTTTGAATCCTTTTTTTTTTTTTTACATGATTTTGGAACAAAAGAGTGAAATTTGTGTCATACCATTTTCCATGGGTGAATACATGACAATCATTCCAGAAATTTATTTGTTTTTCCCTTCTCTTAAGAAATAATCCAAAATTTCTAATTAAGTGATTGAACAAGACACCTCCTGTTAGTAAAACCATCTGTTCTATCTGTAGAAGAATTCTTATTCCTTCAATGAGATGTGTGCCTTCACCACCTGAAGTCCTGCCTTGGGCACAGTTGATGAAGGACCCTCATTGCTAAGCCTCCCACTTTCTGAATTCTTACAAAGCATTATTTCTTTGTTTCTTTTTATTTTCTTTATTCAGACACTGTCCAGAGTTTTACACCTGCTCTAATACTCTTCTCTCTTTCTGTCTCTGTCTCTGTCTCTCAGTCTGTGTGTGTGTCTGTTTCTCTCCCTGTCTGTCTCTGTGACTCTGTCTCTCTCTGTCTGTCTCTATTTCATTCTCTCTCTTTTGCTATCTCTCTCTTTCACTGAAGACATTCCCAGTCCCTCAGCAGGCAGATGTTTAGAGCCTTCCATTGTTGTCCCTGCCTGCTTTCCTGGCCTGTAACTTGGGAAGTATCACTTTCTGTCTTCTCTTTATTCAACTTTCTCTCCAGGAAGTGCTGAATTTTCTAGCTTTCCTGTTCCAGTGGTTTATTTCTTTCATATTCTAAGAAAATATTGTTCACTTTCCTTCTGAGTCTGTTTTTAAACTCTTTTATCTATAAGGCTAACAACCTGAAAAAGTGATGTCCTTGAGGTGCTTGGCAACAGTATCCAGGCTTCCTGACAGATAAAGTGTTTCTTTTTATTTCCATACCTTTAAGACTAAAGACAGTTTGTTCTTCTGTATTAAAACTTGGGTGCCAGAAATTTGAGAGTGAATAGGGGTAGGGATAGAAGGGCTTCAGGGCTTAGAGGAAAGACAGGAAAGGGAGAGAATGGTATAATTTTATTTTATTTTAAGAAATTAAAAAAAAACTAGGGGTCAAGAATTTTACATATAAGCACTAAGGAAAGATCTGAATTCTTAAAAGATGTGTTTTGTTCAGGGTGATAAATATAGATCTGTTTTCATTTTTCTGCATGTAGACATCCAGTTTGTCCAGCACCATTTGCTGAAGATGCTGTTTTTTTTCCATTGAATGGATTTGGCTTCTTTGGCAAATATCGAGTATTCATAGCTGTGTGGGTTTATTTCTGGATCTTCTATTCGGTTCCATTGATCCTCCTTTCTGTTTCTATGCCAATACCATGCAGTTTTTATTACTGTTGCCCTATAGTACAGCTTGATATCGGGGATGGAGATACCTACAGATGATCTGTTGTTGTACAGGATCGTTTTGGAGATTCTGCGTTTTTTTGTTTCTCCATATGAAGCCGAGAATCAAACTAAAATCGAAGTGGATCAAGGACCTCAACATAAAACCAGATCCTCTAAATCAGTTGGAAAAAAGTGAGAAACAGCCTAGAACTCATTGGCACAGGAGACAACTTCCTGAACAGAACACCAACAGCACAGGCTCTAAGAGCAACAATCAATAAATGGGACCTCATGAAACTGAAAAGCTTCTGTAAAGCAAAAGACACCGTCATCAAAACAAAACGACTGCCTACAGCTTGGGAAAGAATCTTCACCAACCCTTTATCTGACAGAGGGCTAATATCCAGTATATATAAAGAACTAAAGAAGCAGAAAAGCAACAACTCAAGTAACCCAATTAAAAAATGGGGAACGGAGCTAACCAGAGAATTCTCGATAGAGGAACTTCGAATAGCAGAAGAACACTTAAAGAAATGCTCAACCTCATTAGCCATTAGGGAAATGCAAATCAAAATGACCCTGAG
>NW_026587216.1:15241352-15284016 GCF_907164565.1 Psammomys obesus | reverse complement strand
ATGCTGGAGAGGTTGTGGAGAAAGGGGAACCCGCCTCCATTGCTGGTGGGAATGTAAACTGATACAAACACTTTGAAAGTCAATCTGGTGCTTTCTCAGACAATTAGGAGTAGTGCTACCTCAAGACCCAGCTATACCACTCCTAGGTATATACCCAAAATTTGCTCAAGTACACAACAAGAACATTTGTTCAGCCATGTTTGTAGCAGCTTTATTTGTAATAGCCAGAACCTGGAAACAACCCAGATGTCCATCAACGGAGGAATGGATACAGAAATTGTGGCATTTTTACACAATGGAATACTACTCAGCAATTAAAAAGGAGGAAATCATGAAATTTGCAGGCAAATGGTGGGATCTAGAAAAGATCATTCTGAGTGAAGTATCCCAGAAGGAGAAAGACAAACATGGTATATACTTGCTTATACAGACCTACAAAATATGATAAACATAATGAAATCTACACACCTAAAGAAGATAATCAAAAAAGCAGACACGGGCGAAGATGATCAATCCTCAGTTAGAAGGACAAATGGGATGTGCATTGAACATATGACAGGAGACTACCGCAAAAGGCATCTGAAACACTCTACCTAGCAGTGTTTCAAAGCAGACACTAAGACTCATAACCAAACCCTCGGCAGAGTGCAGGGAGTCATATGAAAGAAGGGGAGTTAGCATGATATGGAAAGGATAGGAGCTCCACAAGGACCAAATATATCTGGGCACAGGGTCTTTTCTGAGACTGACACTCAACCAAGGACCATCTATGGACATAACCTAGAACTTCTGCTCGATGCGGCCCGTGGTAGCTCAGTAACCAAGTAGTTTTCCAAAGTAAGGGGAATGAAGACTATTTCTAACAGGATCTCAAGGGCAGGCTCTTTGACCTCCCCACCCTATCTCCAGGAGAGGAGCAGTCCTGTTAGGCCACAGAGGAGGACTTTGCAGCCAGCCCTGAAGATACCTGATAAAACAGGGTCAAATGAAAGGGGAGAAGGTCCTCCCCTATCAGTGGACTTGGAAAGGGGCAGGGAGGAGACCAGGGAGGGAATGTGGGCTTGGGGAGGGAATGAGGGTGTGGGATACAGCTGGGACACAGAGTTAACAAAATGTAACTAATAAGAAAAATATAATTAAAAAAAAAGACCTGTTTCATTATAGCATCTTTTACTTTGTTTTTTTTTTCTTAATCTGGGTTATCTAGGGAACCATGAAAATAAATTCACTAAAGGGAGGTCAGACCCATCATGAGCGGGGAGGGAGAATGGGAGACTTTCTCAATGTGTATGTCAGCTACCTCAAAATAATCAAATACATGACCTCAAAGCACATGGCACAACCCATAGGATTGCTCTTCGATCTCCCATGTTGTTCTTGCTCTGGAACGTGGGCTTTGGTTTTCTGAATAAGCTTCTGCCTAACTAGTGCTGCCTCAGACTGAGATTGTTTCCTCTTATGGCAAAAATGGACAGCTCCTTAGCTATGGACTGAATCACATTTGAGTTACCTCTTACACTTGCTCACTATTTGACCAGGAAATACTAGTTTCTCTCTGCCATGTAGAACTAATATTTTGTTGTTGTTTGGTGAATCAGTTTTATTTATTTGATTCCCAAAAAAATATATGAGAAGAGTGTCAGGAATGTTTGGCAGGTAAAGGCACATGCTATTGGTTGTAAAGACCAATACCAGTACTATCACTGGAACCCACATGGTAGGAGAACTGTAACTTGTTTTCTTACCTTCATGTATATGCACTTCTTCAGACACATACACGGGCAAAAGAAATTAAAATGCAATAATGAAAATTTCTAAAAATATTAGGAATGAAACTGAATCTTAAAACCCAAGTTAAAATAAAATACAAGAGTTTTAAGAATTTGCTGAAATCATAAAAAGTATAAACAGAAACTGAGAAAATTTAGTTGCACCCAGAGAATGCTTTATAATTCTACTGGCCACATCCAGTAGAGATGCATTAATAGGTAAAAGGATGCTTGTTTAACTCATGATATTTGTGTGATATAAAGTATTTTTGTTTCAAAGTTAGCTTGATAATGAAGTAATGATTACTAAAATTTGGGCTTGAATATTATTTTATTAATTCGATTTTTTTTCTTAGAAAGCTCAACCTGGCTTGAAATTTATTATATAACCAGACTTACTCTAGATTCATGGTGTCTTTTCTGTCTCAGCATTCTGTGTGCTGGGATTGGAGACATGAGACATTATGCTTTATTTTTCTATTTTTAGGACTGGAAACACTTAAGGAAAAAATTGAAACAAATTTTAATCATGAACATTTTCTTAAGTTTTCAATGGAGGTTCTGCTCTGTAAGTAAGGGATTCAGTATAATGTTCTTAAAATCATTAAGCCAAAGTAAATGTATGTTCTCAGAGTGAAAATGGTCATTTTAAAAGCAAAATGTATAAGTTGAATTCATGATTTTTTTAATAGAAGTCATAAAAATTACTAGCAAGGTCTTTTATGAGCCTGTATCTTATGATATAAACAGTGTATCTGCAGCTGGTTTTATAACTGTACAAAAGACATAGACTGTTTTCCCCATTGTAAACCCCAATTGGTCAAAAGAGAAAGCAAGAAGAGAAAACAAACAAACAAACAAACAACAACAAAACCTTAGTTACAATGAGCAACCTGATTGGAGGATGGCTTATTTTCCTTTTCAAACATCATATCATCAAGGAAGGTGGTTTTCAAAGAATTGATAATCTTAGACTGGTGAGCATTTGCTTACAGGCAGAGCTTTGAAGACTCTACTGGCTGTTTTTGTGTGTCAGCTTGACACAAGTTAGAGTCATCAGAGAGGAAATATCCTCAGTTGAGAAAATGCCTCCATGAGATCCAGCTGTAAGGCATTTTATCAAGAAGTGATCAATGGATGAACATATTATGGGTGCTGTCATCCCTGGACTGATGGTTTTTTGCTCTATAAGACATCAGGCTGAGCAAGCCATGGAGAGTAAGACATTAAGCAACAGCCTGACTTGGCTTCTGAATTAGCTCCTGCTTCCCCATTCCAGCCCTGCTTGAGTTCCTGTCCAGACTTCCTCCAATGAGAGACTGTGACCTGTAAGTGTAAGCAAATAAACCCTTGTCTCTTTGTAAAACAAATAAACCCTTTCCTCCTGAACTTGCTGTTTGGTCATGGTGTTTTGTCACAGCAATCAAAACGTTAAGTAAGACAGACAAATATCACACATTGATCTTAATCTAATTGCCAGTCACAAGATGTATCTAAATTCTACATGTATCAAATACAACACAATGTTTCTCCTGAATAGTTTTTGCATTGATTAGTTTTCCACATGCAGTTTCTGACCTCTTACAAGATAGGTGCAGCTTGTCCAGGCCCTTGTGTTGATTATTACATTCAGGATAATGGAAGACAGCACATTTCACCAGACTATTGTGGAGGATAGGGCTATATTCTGTCCAGAGATTTGGACTCCACGTTTGGCTTAAATTGCAGATCAGTTTTACTAAATTTATTAATAAATAAAGACTAATATTTACATATCAAAACAAAGCAAAATAACTGAATTACCAGGGTGACATCCTTTAAAAGTCAGTACCCTTCATATACCCTTACCCCCAGCCCAATATAAAGAAAAAAAATGTAATTAAAATATCTTTCTAAGAGATAATACAATTCATTATTTCTTTAACAACATTCTGAAAATAGAAAAGGCTTGTTTGTTTGTTTGTTTGTTTGTTTGTTTTTGGAACACTTGCTATGCTAAAGTAATAATAAAGTAATATGCTAAAGTAATTGAAAGGAATATAGTCAAACTGGAGTATTCTGACAATAATGAAACATGAAAAACATCAACTCTAAATTTGACAATTTTTGAGATACAAGAGAGCAGCAGTCATGTTTCTTTCACACTCTTTGGTGGGCATGGTTTACTGAAAGTTAGGTTTTTCTTACTCAGGATCCAATACTCCAATGAATGTTACTCTGAAATAACAATTGTCACCACAGTTTCTTTTCAGCTCTCTGCCATCTCCCTTTGAGAGGATTTATACTCCGTAAACAAGTATAAGTTATCCTGCAAACAGTGAGGTTCCATATTTCTGTAGGAAGCACTCTGGCTAAGAATGACAGTTATGGCATGGAAAGTGATGTACTTGATTGTTCCTCAAAAGAAGGTAAGTGGCTTTTTCTCTTATGGAGAAACCTTTAGGATAGGAAATCCTTTTTATTTTTTTCTATTATCTTTTCCAATTTATTTACTTTGTATTTCAGTTGTAGCCTGTCCCTCATCTCTTCCTGGCCTACCTCCCTCATCTTCCACTATCCCTTTTCCCTAGTCCATTGATAGGGGAACTCTTCCTCCCCTCTTGTCTGACACTAGCCTATCAGTTTCCATCAGAACTGCCTGGATGCTTTTCCTCTGTGGGCTGAGTAGGTCACCCCACCAGGGAGAAGTGATCAAAGAAGAGGCATCTGACTTCATGTCAGAGGCTGTCTCTTCTCTATCTATACTAGGTAACCCACATGGAGACTGAGCTGTCTATGGGCTACATCTGAGCAGAGGGTCTAGGTCCTCTCTATGCATGGCTTTGGTTGATACATCAGGCTCTGCTGTCACCCCTGGGCCCAGGTTTTTGGCTTTGTTGGTCTCTTCATGGGGCTCCTGTCCTCTCCATGTCCTTTGATCTCCCCCTTCTTCCATCAGACTCCCTGTGCTCTGAAGGTTGGTTGTGAGTTTCTGCTTCTGCTTCGATACCCTTCTGGGTGGAGTTTTTAAAGGACATCTGTGGAAGACTCTAGCACTGTTCACTCTCTCCTTCTGCTTCCGGTGTCTATTCTGTTTTCCCTTCTGAATAAGAATTAAGCATCTTCCCTAGGGTCTTTCTTGTTGTTTAACTTCTTTAGATCTCTAGATTTTAGTATGTTTATCCTATTTTATATGTTTAATATCTGCTTATAAGTGAGGATATACCATGCTTTGTTAATTGAACCAAAAAGACTGGGAGAGTAGTCATTCATCTTATGGTTATTGTTTTTTTTTTCTTTGAAGTCTTGATATTGAGGTAATTTATTTAAAAATTAGGTGTTATTGTTCATAATATACATGTTTACACTTTTCAACAAAATTAATATTCTGAGGTTATGTACATTTTTCTTTTTTATCTGTTTATCATTTTGTCCTAATGTTAAAGATAATAATACAAAGTCCACACTATTATTTAATGGTAGATATTGTTTTGTAGCATTATATAAGTGGAAACTATGTGCTGTAAATAAATAAATCTTATGGCTATTGTTTTTAAGGTAAAATAGATGCCTGTTGACATAAGCCTTATTTTTCTAATTGAAACATGAAGAAGCTGCTAATAGTTGGAAGACATGACTCTAAAATCTAAAATATTTTCGATTATTTATAAATCTAAAGTGTAAGTTTTAGAAATGAGTCTCATAAGATTATAAACATGAATTAAAGTTTTAAAAAGACTGCTCTATGAAAGAATATAATATTAGAGCTACATGAACTTTGTCTAACTCTTATGGAGAAAATTTTCTCTTATGGGAAAATTTCCCAATTCATGAAAAAATGAAACTCTGATTTAATGTCAAGCTTCACTTTAATTGTTATGAAGTAATTCAACTGACCCCATCCTTGTTACTGATGAAATTATCTTACTGTGTTGGTATTTTGATGGAAATTGAATTGAATCTGTAGATTGCTTTTGGTGAGATGGCCATTTTCACTAGGTTAATCCTACCGTTCCATGAGCACAGGAGATCTTTCCATCTTCTGATCTTCAATTTCTTTCTCCAGAGACTTTAAGTATTTTTTCAAACACATTCACTTCCTTGGTTAGAGTCACACCAACGTACTTTATGTTATTAGTAGCTATTGTGAAGGGTATTATTTCCCTAATTCCTTTCTTGGCCTTTTTGTCTTTGGCATACCAGAGGGCTTCTGATTTTTTTGAGTTAATTTTGTATCCAGTCACTTTGCTGAAGGCATTTATCTGCTGAAGGAGTTCTCTGGTTGAATTTTTGTGGTCACTCATGTATACTATCATATCATCTGTGAATAATCATACTTTGACTTCTTCCTTTCTGATTTGTATCGCCTTGATCTCCTTTAATTGTCTTATTGCTCTAGCTAGGACTTCACGTACTCTGTTGAAGAGATTTGGAGAGAGTGAGCAGCCTTGGCTTTTCCCTGAATTCAGTTCAGGGAATCATATGAAAGAAGGGGAAGTTAATAAGACCTGGAGAGGACAGGAGCTCCACAAGGAACAAATATATCTGGGCATAGGGGTCTTTTTTGAGACTGATTCTCCAACCAAGGATTATGAATGGATATAACCTAGAACCTCTGCTTAGATGTATCTCATGGCAGGTCAGTATCCAAATGGGTTCCCTAGTAAGGGGAACAGGGACTATCTCTGACATGAACTCAGTGGCTGGTTCTTTCACCTGCCCCTCCCCCAAGGAAGGAGCAGCCTTGCCAGGCCACAGAGGAGATTGCAGCCAGTCCTGATGAGACCTGATAAGCTAGGATCAGATGGAAGGGGAGGAGGATCTCATCTATCAGTGGACTTAGAGACGGGCATGGGAGGAGATGAGGGAGGGAGGGAGGAATTGGGAAAGAATGAGGGAGGGGAATACAGCTGGGATACAAAGTGAATAAAATGTAATTAATATAAAAATAAAAATTTAATTAAAAAAGAAAAAATAAATAAAAGAAATTTTCTTACTGTTAATAACCTAGATATATTTACCTCTTATTAAGAACAAAAATCAAATGCTATTGTATCCTCTACTCTTCACTGTATCTGCAAGACTATGAATTACTGGGGTACTGATATATTGTGATATTTGGAGACCAGTGTCTTACCTTTGGGCTCTATCTTATAATTGAATGTTGTAAAATAATTGTCAGTGTTTTATTGTAGATGTTCCATGTTTATTCAACACATGGTAAACACATAATTAAAATTCTTTAAACGTATGAAAAAAGTGATGTAGCTACTACAGAATGGATTCAGTAATTACTTGGCCTCTTTCCAAATAAGCTGACAGGAGAGATGTGACACCAAGATAAAACATATTTGAAAGTGACAGAATTTATTACAGTGTTCATTCAGATGAAACCCTGTGTTTTTGTGTGACTGGATATTTGGGGTGGTCAATAAAATACAAAAGAATAGTCAGATCATAGTTAATCATCATAGAAATGCAGGACAAAACCACAACGAGATGTTACCTCATTCCAGTAAGAATAACTGTTGCATAAGGGAACACAAAACAAAAATAAAAAGTAACTGCTGACAAGCAAGTAGAGACTGGGAAAGTATTATACTCTGCTTATGAAACTGCAAATACTACAGCCATTATGGTTTCAATACAAAGGTTCATAAAGAAGTTAAAAATAGAAATATCACGTTATGCCACAATCACATTATGTGGGTATACCTGCGATGAAATAAAATTAGAACACTATGGAGAAATTTGAAGAGGCATCATATGCAATATCTAATACATACTAAGCAGATATTTGTCCATGTTTGTCCTTTGTGAAACCTTCATCTTATGTTAGAGAATTATGTTATCTCTAACAAGCCAAGTGTGAAATACAAGGATTTTGTAATCTCGCATACATAAAAAAATATTGACTGAATGAACAGGTCTCCTTGAAGGTGGGAGTAAAACAGTACAAACTGGGTGAAATGGAGAGTGAGGAATTAAGGGTTTAAAGTCTATCATGTCAGATATTGAAATAAATATGCCTGCTTGTTTCTTAATTTTTTTGGTTTACTTTTTTTCTAATTTTTAAGAGAGATTTTCAGCCTGCCATGTCCTTGGTGCAGCCCATTCCTGGCTCACAGCTGTTCCTCTATAGCTGGGGACCTGCAGCCACCAGGAAAGATAGGTGAGTCTTCTATGCCCCAGAACCCTGGCATCTGAGTGCCCCTAGACAAGCCCAGCAGCAGTAAGCTGTTCCCTACCCCCTGCTCCCTCCATCTCCAGACCACAACACTCCCTGAATTCCCAGAGATCAGTGGCCATCAGGACCACAATTCTTTGCCTGCCCAGTCAGAAAAGCTTCTGGTTGAAGTGTACAGAGAAATACCCTCAAACTTCTGACAATAAATGGTTGGAGTGTTCACCCATTGATGGCTCATTTAGATACAACTACATTTCCATCCTCAATTCTCAGGGATCATTTCTAAAAAGGGAAAAGAGTTTGAGATACTGAACTTGGGGGTGGTATGGTAAAATGGTGCTTCAGGGTCTGACTTGCTGGTGTGGCTATGAACTCATAGCCATTCTGCTTACCTCCACAAGACCTGCCCAACATAAAGACAGCATGGATGGGTGAGTAGACACTGGTAGATTACCCATTTGCAAATGTGTGACACAATACCCATGCACAAAAGATAGCATTGTAATCAATTGCTTAAATAACAACTAGATGAACACATGAAAAAAAGGACATGGTGTTGAGAGTGAGGTGTGTAGAGTTTCTGGAGAAAGTTGATAGGACTGGGAGTTGGATATTATCAATACACCATGAATAAATGCATACAATTTTCAGAAAATAATAAAAATGCTTTGAGAGAAGAATGAAGAAGTAGAAGACAGATGAATTCAGAGAAATGAAGATGTAGTTAAATAGAAGGAAGAGGTATGGAATTGTGTAATTTTGCATAATACGATGATAGAGAGCAATGTACTATATGTATATATTTATCACATGAAGAAACTATTTTAAAAGTTTATGTGTAATAACCATGGCTATTAGAGAACATAACTATGTATAACAAAACAACATTAAAGAATTTAAAGAGCAATAAAATTATTACATTATTGCATTGAGCTGAACACTTTTCTTTACAGTATATGTTAGTAATAAACAATGTGTACGATATAATTACTTAAAGAAAAATAATCAGCATTTAGGTAAAATCAGTTGTATTTGATTCAAAATTGGCTTTTGTTTATTATTATTATTATTATTATTATTATTATTATTTACAATTTTTGCACTTTATATTCCAGTTGTGGCCCCCTCCCTCATATTCTCCCCATCCCACTGTCCCTTATTCCTCCTTTTTTCTCCCTTATTCCTGTCCCCTATTCCACTGATAAGGAACACCTCCTCAAATACTGTCTGACTCTAACCAATCAAGTCTCATCAGGGCTGTCTGGATCCTCTTTCTTTGTGGCCTACCTAGGCCATCTCTCCAGGAAAAGGTTATCAATGAGCAGAAAACAAGGTTCATGTCAGAGACAGCCCCTGCTCCCCTTACTAGGAACCACCATGAAGACTTAGCTGGGTTACATAGGTTACATCTGAGCAGGAACTCTAGGAACTCCTCCTCTTGCAAGACTTTGGTTGATGCATCAGATTCTGCAGTCATCCTCCCCACCTCCAGCCAACTTTTTTGGCTTTGTAGGTCTACTTTTTTTTTAAATTAAATCTTTATTTTTTAATATTAGTTATGTTTTATTAACTTTGTATTACAGCTGTAGCCTGCTCTCTCATTTCCTCCCAATCCTACCCTCCCTCCCTCATCTCCTCCCTGCCCCTTTCCAAGTCCACAGATAGGAGAGGTCCTCCTCACCTTCCATCTGACCTAGCTTATCAGGTATCTTCAGGACTGGCTGCAATGTCCCGCTCTGTGGCCTAGTAAGGCTGCCCATCCCTTGGGTGTGGGGGGAGGTGTCAACGAGCCAGTCACTGAGTTCATGTCAGAAAGTTCTTGTTCCCCTTACTAGGGTAAACACTTGGATAATGAGCTACCATGGGCTACATCCAAGCAGGGGTTCTAGGTTATATCCATACATGGTACATGGTATATACTCACTTACAAGTGTGTACTAGACCTATTAGATAGGATAAACATACTAAATCTGTACAACTAAAGAAGATAAACAAGAAAGAGAATCTGGGGTAAGGTGATCAATCTTCACTTAGAAAGACAAATGGGATGGACATTAGAAGTAGGAGAAAATAAGTAACAGGACAGGTGCCTGCCACAGAGGGCCCCTGAAAGACTCTACCTAGCAGTGTATCAAAGCAGATGCTGAGATTCATAACCAAATATCCAGCATAGTTCAGGGACTATATGAAAAAAGGGGGAGTTCTGCCGGCTGATCCTAGTAAACAATCTTCAGCTCTGAATCTGGGACTATGGTCATTCAACACGTACTGAGATTCTCCCAGGTCCAGCACAATAAGGTCTAGCACCAAGTCCTAACACCGGCGGCGACCTGACCCCTGGCAGAGAAACCCTGGCTCAGGATCAGGACTGAAAAGTCCCAATCCCTTCTGGCACCCCCCTGAGAGCTCTGCCATAAGCTTGCCCTAGCAGAGGGGAAGGTCAGAGGGGAAGGACAGAGAGGCAACCTGCCACAGGACACAGCACCCCCTCTCCAGCTCACCCAGTGGCCCGTGGCAGAGAAACACAAGCTCTGAATCTGAGGACACTCAACCCTACCTGGTACTCTCTCGGAATCAGCAAACATAGGTTCTACCACCAGGCTGCTTCTGGCAGAGAGAACTGGGCCCAGCATCTGGGATTGAGAACACTCAACCTAACTCTTTCCGATGCTACCCTGGGACCAGTCAATATCACCCCTGCTGGCAGAGGGAAAGGACAGAGAGGCAACACACAGGAAAGGTGGACAACGAGTCCTGCGGCCACAAAACCACAGAGCTGACTGTTAGCCTACCCGTGCATTTTCTGCAGCAGGACCAAATCAGAGAGTAGAGAGCAGGGGAATCCCTGTGCATTCCAACTGGTCCTGCAAGAGAGTGAGTGAGCCTTCTAGGGAGAGTTTGCCCCAGACCCAGGGCCTCTCCACAGAAGCAACCAGACGAGATCCCTGCCACCTACACCCCTAGGTGGGCATTATAGGGATTCTTGGGATAGCGACCTCAACGTTGAAGCCTCTGCTTTGTGGGTCCACCAGTGTAATCCAGGCAAACAATCCATGGATCTCAGACAGAACTGCATAATAGTGGCCTGAAGGCCACTGCAATAGTCAAAGAATCCACACATGCACACTGTGCCCACTAAAAGCACATGCAAATAGCACCAGCGTAACATTCCTTATTATGCAAAACTGAAACCACAACGCACACTCCCAGACCAGTGAACCTCTTTCATCTTCCTGAAAAAACAGTCCAGAAAGCAGAAAGAGACGATCATAGCCTGAACTACAAACTCAAGAAACAAACAGTGATGGTTATAAATAACCAAATGGCTAGAGGCAGATGTAAGAACACACCCAACAAAAATCAGGGCATAATGACCTCACCAGCAACCCCACAAACCAATGGACACTTCAATTCACTAGATATACAAGAAAACGACCTCAAAACTATGTTTTTCCAGCTATTAAAGGCCAATAAAGATGAAATGAACAAAGCCCACAGAGAAATAGCCAAAGAAATCGAGACAAACAAAGAGGAAACAAATCGAGCTCTCAGACAAATGACAACGAAAATTGAGGCAAACAAAGAAGAAATGAACAAAGCTCTCAAAGAAATGTCCACACAAATGAAGGCAAATAAAGAAGAAATAAACAAACTCTCATAGAAATACAGGCAATTATAGCCAAAGAAGTAGAGGCACAATTAGTGATACATAGAGAGGAAACAGACAAAAAAAAAAAAAAAAAAATAGAAGCTGTCATTGAAAAGCAGGACTCCACATTCAAACAGATGAACGAAATGGTGCAATACATGAAAACAGAATTAGAATCAATAAAGAAAACACAAATAGAGAAAAACCTGGAGCTGAAGAACATAGAGAAAAGATCAGGAACTACAAAGGTAAGCATCACCAACAGAATACAAGAGATGGAAGAAAGAATCTCAGGAGCCGAAGATACACTTGTGAAAATTGACACGTCTCTCAAAGAAAAAATAAAATCAGAAAAGTTCCAAACACAAAACATCCAGGAAATCAAGGACACCATGAAAAGACAAAATCTAAGAATAATAGGAGAAGAAGAAAAAGAAGACATCAGGCTCAAAGATCTGGAAAATATTTTCAAGAAAATTATAAAAGAAAATTTTCCCAACTTAAAGAAGGAGATGGCCATAAACATACAAGAGGCCTACAGAACACCAAGTAGACTAGACCAGAAAAGAAATTCTTCACGTCACATCATAGTCAATACACTGAACCTACAAAACAAAGAAAAAATTTTAAAAGCAGCAAGGGAAAAAGGCCAAGTAACATATGAGGGTAGACCTATCAGAATCGCACCAGATTCCTCAACAGAAACTATGAAAGCCAGAAGGGCCTGGACAGATATCATATAGTCCTTAAGGGACCACAGATTCCAACCTAGACTACTATACTCAGCAAAACTTTCAAACAACATAGACGGAGAATTCAAAATATTCCATGAAAAAAACAAATTTAAACAATATCTACATAGTAACCCAGCTCTACAGAAGTTACTAGAAGGGAAACTCCAAACCAAAGAAAACAAATACATCTAAGGAAATGGAGGAAATAGATAACTACACAACAACAACAACAACAACAAAAAAGAATACAAGCAATGAAACTCAGTGACAACAGCAACCCCACATCAAAAGGAAGTAACAATTGTTGATCACTAGTATCTATCAACATCAATTGACTCAACTCTCCAATAAAAAGACACAGACTAACAGAATGGTTGCGGAAACAGAATCCAACATTCTGTTGCATCTAAGAAACACACCTATGCAACAAAGATAAACACTACCTCAGAGTAAAGGGCTGGAAAAATGTCTTTCAAGCAAATGATTCCAGAAAACAAGCTGGAGTAGCCATCCTATTATCTAATAAAATAGATTTTCAACCAAAGTTAATCAAAAAAGATAAAGAGGGCCACTATATTCTCATCAAAGGAAAAATCCACCAAGAAGACATCACAATTTTGAATATCTATGCCCCAAATACAAGAGCACCTACATTCGTAAAGGAAATAATATTAAAGCTTAAATCACACATTGATCCTAATACCTTAATAGTGGGAGACTTCAACACTCCAGATCAGGGACAGATCAACTAGACAGAAAACAAATAGGGAAATAAAAAAACAGTCCCTAAATCAAATGGAACTAATAGACGTCTACAGATCTTTTCATCCAAACTCAAAAGAGTATACCTTCTTTTCAGCACCGCATGAAACCTTCTCCAAAATAGACCATATAGTTGGTCATAAAGCAAGCCTCAACAGATACAAAAAGATTGAAATAATCCCTTGTAATCTATCTGACCACCATGGACTAAAGCTGGACCTCAGCAACAACAGAAATAACAAAAAGCCGACACGCACATGGAAACAGAACAACTTGTTACTCAATGACAGCTGGGTTAAGGAAGAAATAAAGAAAGAAGTTAAAGTCTTCCTAGAATTCAATGAAAATGAAGGCACAACATACCCAAATTTATGGGACACATTAAAAGCAGTGCTCAGAGGAAAATTTATAGCACTAAGTGCCTGCAAGAAGAAATTTGTAACATCACATACTAGCACCTTAATGGCCCAACTGAAAATCCTAGAAAAAAATAAAGCAGATTCACCCAAGAGGAACAGACAGCTGGACATAACTAAACTCAGGGCTGAAATCAATCAAATAGAAAAAAATAAAACTATTCAAAGAATCAATGAAACAAAAAGCTGGTTCTTTGAGAAAATCAACAAGATAGACAAACCCTCAGCCAAACTAACTAAAAAGCAGAGAGAATCTATCCAAATCAGCAAAATCAGAAATGAAAAGGGTGACATAACTACAGATTCTTAGGAAATTCAAACAATCATTAGGTCATACTACAAAAGCCTATATGCCTCAAAATTTGAAAACCTAAAGGAAATGAACCATTTTCTTGATAGAGTCCATCTTCCAACATTAAGTCAAGATCAGGTAGAAAGACTTAATAGCCCTGTATCTCCCAAGGAAATTGAAGCAGCCATTAATAGTCTCCCCTCCAAAAAAATCCCTGGGCCAGATGGTTTCAGTGCGGAATTCTACCAGACATTCTCCAGACATTCTAAGAAGTGCTAACACCAATTCTCCTCAAACTATTCCACAAAATAGAAACAGAAGGTACATTACCAAACTCATTTTATGAAGTGACAGTCACCCTGATACCTAAAACACACAAAGACCCAAAGAAAAAATAGTACTTCAGACCTATCTCTCTTATGAACATTGACACAAAAATACTCAATAAAATACTTGCACAGCGAATCCAAGAACACATCAAAGATATCATCCACCACGACCAAGTAGGCTTCATCCCAGGCATGCAAGAGTGGTTCAACATATGGAAATCCATCAATGTAATCCACCACATAAACAAACTGAAGGAGAAAAACCAAATGATCATCTCCTTAGATGCTGAAAAAGCATTTGACAAAGCCCAACACCCATTCATGTTTAAAGTCTTGAAGTGATCAGGGATACAAGGCACATATCTAAACATAGTAAAGGCAATATACAGCAAGCCTATAGCCAACATCAAACTCAATGGAGGAAAACTTAAATCAATCCCACTGAAACCAGGGACAAGACAAGGCTGCCCACTCTTTCTACACGTCTTCAACATAGTACCTGAAGTCCTAGCCAGAGCAATAAGACAACTAAAAGAGATCAAGGGGATACAAATCGGAAAGGAAGAAGTCAAAGTGTCACCATTTGCAGATGATATGATAGTATATATGAGCGACCCCAAGAATTCAACCAGAGAACTCCTCCAAGCTGATGAACACCTTCAGCAAAGTGGCAGGATACAAAATCAACTCAAAAAAATCCGAAGCCCTCCTGTATACCAAAGACAAAAGGGCCGAGAAAGAAATTAGAGAAAAAACACCCTTCACAATAGCCACTAATAACATAAAGTACCTTGGGGTGACACTAACCAAGCAAGTGAAAGACCTGTTTGAAAAAAACTTCAAGTCTCTGAAGAAAGAAATTGAAGAAGATCTCAGAAGATGGAAAGATCTCCCGTGCTCATGGATTGGTAGGATTAACATTGTGAAAATGGCTATCCTACCAAAAGCAATCTACAGATTCAATGCAATTCCGATCAAAATACCAAGTCAATTCTTTATAGACCTTGAAAAAAAGATTCTCATCTTCATATGGAGAAACAAAAAACCCAGAATCTCCAAAACAATCCTGTACAACAACAGATCATCTGGAGGTATCTCCATCCCTGATCTCAAGCTCTACTACAGAGCAATAGTAATAAAAACTGCATGGTTTTGGCATAAAAACGGAAAGGAGGATCAATGGAAATGAATAGAAGACCCAGAAATAAACCTATACACCTATGAATACCCGATTTTAGAGAAAGACGCCAAAATCATTCAATGGAAAACAGACAGCATCTTCAACAAATGGTGTTGGTCCAATTGGATGTCTACATTCAGAAAAATGAAAATAGATCCATATTTATCACCCTGCACAAAACTAAAGTCTATGTGGATCAAAGACCTCAACATAAACCCGGACACACTATATCAGTTAGAAGAAAAAGTGGGGAATACCCTTGAACTCATTGGCACAGGGGACAACTTCCTGAACAGAACACCAACAGCACAGGCTCTAAGAGCAACAATCAATAAATGGGACCTCATGAAACTGAAAAGCTTCTGTAAAGTAAAGGACACTGTCATCAAAACAAAACGACTGCCTACAGATTGGGAAAGAATCTTCACTAACCCTTTATCTGACAGATGACTAATATCCAGTATATAGAAAGAACTAAAGAATCTGAAAAGCAGCAAACCAAGTAATCCAATTAAAAAATGGGGAACAGAGCTAAAGAGAGAATTCTTTGTAGAGGAATATCGAATGGCAGAGAAGCACTTAAAGAAATGCTCAACCTCATTAGCCATTAGGGAAATGCAAATCAAAACGAACTTGAGATTTCACCTCACACCCATCAGAATGGCTAAGATGAAAAACTCCAGTGACAACACATGCTGGAGAGGTTGTGGAGAAAGGGGAACCCTCCTCCACTGCTGGTGGGAATGTAAACTGGTACAACCACTTTGGAAATCTATCTGTTGCTTTCTTAGACAATTAGGAGTACTGCTTCCTCAAGACCCAGCTTTACCACTGCTGGGTATATACCCAAACTTCTCAAGTACACAAAAGGGATATTTGCTCAACCATGTTTGTAGCAGCTTTATTTGTAATAGCCAGAACCTGGAAACAACCCAGTTGTCCATCAACGGAGGAATGGGTACAGAAATTGTGGTATTTTTACACAATGGAATACTACTCAGCAATCAAAAAGAGGAAATCATGATATTTGCAGGCAAATAGTGGGATCTAAAAAAGATCATTCTGAGTGAAATATCCCAGAAGGAAAAATATAAACATGGTATATACTTGCTTATATAGACCTATAAGATATGATAAACATAATGAAATCTATACACCTAAAAAAGATAATCAAGATAGCAGACATGGGGTAAGATGATCAATCCTCATTTAGAAAGACAGATGGGATGTGCAATTAACATATGACAGGAGTCTACTGAAGGCATCTGAGAGACTCTAACTAGCAGTGTTTTCAAAGCAGATACAAAGACTCATAACCAAACCTTTGGCAGAGTACAGGGAATCATATGAAAGAAGGGGAGTTAGTATGATGGGGAAAGAATAGGAGCTCCACAAGGACCAAATATATCTGGGCACAGGGTCTTTTCTGAGACTGACATGCAACCAAGGACCATGTATGAATGTAACCTAGAACCTCTGCTCAGATGTAGCCTGTGGTAGCTCAGTAACCAATTGGTTTCCCATAGTAAGGGGAACAAGGACTATTTCTAACAGGAACTCAATGGCTGGCTCTTTGACCTCTCATCCCCCAAGGGAGGAGCAGTCCTGTTAGGCCACAGAAGAGTTTGCAGCCAGTCCTGAAGATACCTGATAAAACAGGATTGGATGAATGGGGAGGAGCCCCCCCCCCCCATCAGTGGACTTGGAAAGGGGCAGGGTAGAGATGAAGGAGGGAGGTTGGGATTGGGAGGGAATGAGGGACCGGGATACAGCTGGGTTACAGACGTAATAAAATGTAACTGATAAGAAAAATATAATTAAAAAAAAAAAAAGAAAAATGGGGGAGTTAGTATGATCTAGACAGGAAAGGAGCTCCACAAGGACCAAATATATCTGGGCACATGGGTCTTTCATGAGACTGTATCTGTGTAGATCTTCTTGTGGTGCTCTTGTACTCTTTGGTCCTTCTATCTCCCCCTTTTTCCCTAAGACTTCCTGAGCTTTGTCCAAAGTTTGGTCATGAGTCACAGTATCTGCTTTGACCCCTGCTGGGTGGAGTCTTTTAAAGGACATTTGTGGTAGGCTCTGGTCCTGTTCCTTCTCTTCCTTGGCTTTGGATGTCTATCTTATTTTCCCTTCTGAATGTGAATTCCATGTCTTCATTAGGGTATTCCTTGATACTTATTTTCTTTTAATATGTAAATTATAGTTTATCCTATATTATATGGTTAATATCCATTTATAAATGAGTACATATTGTTCATGTCTTCCTGGGTCTGGGTTACCTCACTCAGGATGATCTTTTTCTAATTTACCTTGAAATTTCATGATCTCCTTTTTTTTTAATAGCTTAGTATTATTCCATTGTGTGAATGTACCACAATTTCTGTATCCATGCTTCGGTTGAGGGAGACCTAGGTTGTTTCCAGATTCTGGATTTTATTAATAAAGCTACTATGAGCATAGTTGAACAAATGTCCTTTTATGGGTGAGCATTTTTCAGATATATGACCAAGGATTGGTATATATAGCTGGGTCTTGAGGTAGCACTATTACCAGTTTTCTGAGAAAGTGCCAGATTGAATTCCAAAGTTGGTTGTACAAGTTTACAGTTCCCCTTTCTCCACATCCTCTCCAGTATGTATCACTTTAGTTTTTTATCTTAGCAATTCTGGTGGGTATGAGATGGAATCTCTGAGTCACTTTGATGTGCATTTCCTTGATGATTAAGGAAGTTGGGGATAGCTTTAAGTATTTCTCTGCCATTTGATATTCCTGTGTTGAAAATTCTTTGTTTAGCTCTCTACCTCATTTTTTCCATTTTTCTATTTTTTTATTCACTTTACATCCTTGGTATAGCCCCATCCTACCTCCCCTCCCTGTCCCATGTACTCTCTTCCTTCTCCTTATGCCTCTCCTATTCCTCAGAAAAGGAGAGTTCCCTTTCCCATTCACCCAATCTCATCAAGTTGCAACAGGACTGACCACATCTTTATCTCCTGTTGTCTGGAAAAGAAGTCCTGCCAGGGGGAAGTGATAATAAAGTAGGCAAATGTGTCCATTTCCAATGCAGCACTCACTTCTCTTACTGGGGAACACACATAAAGCCTAAGCTGCCCATCAGCTACATCTTTATAAGGGGGGCTAGGTTATTCTTAATACTAAGGCAATGATTAACCAATCTTATATCTAATTTTAATATCTTTTTTCAGTCATTGGGTCAGAGCGTCTTTGTTTATGTTATTTAAAAAACATAGAGGTGCTTGTGGAACTCCTGTCCTCTCCAGGTCACATTAATCCCCCCCCCTTTTTGGTTCCCTGCACTATGTAAAATGTTTGTTTATGAGTCTTAATATCTGCTTTGATATACTGCTAGGTAGAGTCTTTCAGAGGCCCTCTGTGGTAGGCCTGTCCTGCTACTTGTTTGCTCCTACATCCAATGTCCATCCCATTTTTTCTTCTAAGTGAGGATTGATCATCATACCCTGGGTCCTCTTTCTTGTTTATCTTCTTTAGATATATAGATTTCAGTATGTTTATCCTATCTTATAAGTCTATATAAGTGAGTTTATACCATGTGTGTCTTTCTGCTTTTGGGATACTTCACTCAGGATGATCATTTCTAGGTCCCACCATTTGCCTGCAAATTTCATGATTTCCTTGTTTTTAATTGCTGAGTAGTATTCCATTGTCTAAAAGTACCAAAATTTCTATAGTCATTCCTCAGCTGAGGGACATCTGGGTTGCTTCCAGGTTCTGGCTATTACAAAGAAAGCTGCTTACAAACATGATTGAGCAAATGTCCTTGTTGTATTCTTGAGCCTCTGGATTTATGCCTAAGAGTGGTACAGCTGGATCTTGAGGAAGCACTATTCCCAATTGTCTGAGAAATCACCAGATTGATTTCCAAAGTGGTTGTACAAATTTGCATTTCCACCAGGAATGGAGGAGAGTTACCTTTTCTCCACAACCTCTCCAGCATCCTGGGCACAGGAGTCTTTGATGAGACTGTTTCTCCAAACAAGGACCATGTATGGATGCAACCTAGAACTTTGCTCAGGTGTAGCCTTTGGTAGCTTAGTATCCAAATGGCTACCCTAATAAGGGGAACAGGGACTGTTTCTGAAATGAACTCAGTAGCTGGCTCTTTGACCTCCTTCCCCCTTCCCCAAGGGAGGAGCAGCCCTGCTAGGCCACAAAGAAGGACTTTGCAGCCAGTCCTGAAGATACCTGATAAACCAGTATCAGATGAAAGGGGAGGAGGTTCTTCCCTATCAGTGGACTTGGAAAGGAGCAGGTAGGAGATGAGGGTGGGAAGGTGGGGTTGGGAGGGAAAGAGGGAGCAGTATACAGCAGGGATACAAAGTTAACAAACTGTAACTAATATTAAAAAAATAAAAATTAAAAGACAGAAATTGAGAGGGGGGTCCACAGCTGGGATACAAAGTGAATAAACTGTAATTAATAAAAATAAATTAAAAAATAAATCTGCTATGAATATAAAAAAAAACATAGAGGTGAACTCCAGAACTTTTCCAAAATTGTTGTGTTTTCTTGATTCAAAAGGTTAAGAATCTGTCAGAAACTTTAAGCCTTCATCATTTAGCTATTTTCATGTTCTTCTATAGATATGAGACCTGTTTTAAAGTGAAATCTGTTAATATAATTAATATAGCTATAAGGCTCCCACATTAAATATGGTAAAGTTGGAATTTGAAAAGTATACAAAGATAATTGCCTATCTTCACTATAACATCCTTGCTAGTACTATTCTGTATTTTAATTTTCTATTTTCAGTAAAATCAAACATTGCTTATATTCACGTGCATACGTAGTTTTTAATAATGAATCTCTTTAAGAATTTGGATTCAGAACCCCTTACTTTGGGGACTGGGTCATTAGCTGAGGGTAGAGTGCTTGCCTTGCATGCACGATGCCCTGGATACAACCTATTATTGCAAAACAAGACAAAGAAACAAACAGAAAAACATTTCTAAGAACACTCTGTGCCCACTATTCTCTGTGTGACTGAAAATTCACAAAAATATTTGAATAACTATCTCATTGATTTGATACTGGTGCTTTCGTTAAGTCTAAAATCCAGCAATAATGATTTTACCAGTCATTTTGTGCTAGGTCAAGTGCTGTGAAATCCACTTTATAATCAGTTGTGATGTTTTTGGTTTTTTTATTGAAGGAAATTTATTTTTCTTCCTTGGGTAGTTGAGATTCTCAATTATTAATAAAATATATAATCTAAATTCAATGTAGTATCCATTAAAGTACTCCAAACTGTACAGTTATGGGAAAATAAACATCAAATGCTTCCTGGTGCTACCAATTGCATGGATTTCTTGAGAAGATATGCGGAAATATCTGATTTTTTTCTAAGATTCAGAGCACATGGACTCACAATGGAAAATCTTGCAGCAATCCCTAATTAGTAAACATAGAGTTTATCAGAGTATGAGGGATTTACTATGCCTCCTGTGTGACTTGTAAGTACCTATAGAATGAAAAGTCTTCCCATATTGTCCACTTCTTAAAAAACAGCATTTGCAGCCTGAAAGGGAGGGGCATAGAAGATTCTGTGAGCATCATAAAGGCCTTTATGAATCTGAGCATCATGAGTCTTTTAAGTCTTATGACACTTTCCCAACCATGAAACAATGTTAAAAGACTCAGTATTAAGATGGAATCATTACAGATATTTGTCATTAAGATAGAAATCACCAGATTCAGCCTACAAGAAATGGCTACATGCCACTCTACACTTCCTCTGGCTTTTAATTTTTTTTCTTCCATTTTAAAATGTTGCTTGAACATTTGGGAAGTGAAATTTTATATATATATTGCTGTGCTAAATATTCATGCTATGTCATGAGATCCCAACAACTTGCTTTGCACTGTAGACAAAATAAATCATGTTATGTGTGTGTGTGAATGTATGTGTGTATATTTGTGTGTGTCTGTATGTCTCTCTGTGTGTATAACTTTGTATTAAAGCAATGATACAATGCTTTCTGAAGTTCTTTTTGTGTGAATTTTCAGGAACATTAAAATCTGGAAAGAGTGGAGAGAAAATGTTCTTACACCATGCTCATTGGGAATGCTTTTCTAAGTGTTTTATTTAGTGCTAGATATGAATACATATGTTTGAGTTTGAATATAGCAACAGATCAAAGAAAATACTCTGTCTGAGACCTTCATGTGATTGAATTACTTAGTTTATTGGTTTGCATATAGAGGTCGTGGGGGGAACTATCATAGTGCCATATACCTTTAATCTAAGCACTCCTTCAGCAGATCTTTGAGTTCTAGGATAGTTTGATCCACATAATAAATTCCAGGAAAGCCAGGGTTACCAAGTGAGACCCAGCTTACTGTAATAACAAGAAAGAAAGAAAGAAAGAAAGAAAGAAAGAAAGAAAGAAAAGAACTGAAAAGGAAAGAAGAAGGGAAGGAAGAATAAAGGAAGAATCAAAGTAAGAATCAAAAGTGAGAAGAATCAAAGAGACAGGAATACTACTAAGAAAATCTCTGTGTAATTTAGGGAAAGCTCTAAGAGTATCCCATACCCTAACAACTGTAATGTCAAAGAGAAGAGGAGCCTCGCCTCGTGGGAATTGCATGAGCCTAGTAAATGTCATGACCCTTTCATTACCCATATATTTTTCTACATACTAACAGGCCTGATATTGTAATGGCCTTATGTGGTCATCTTGCCTGTTGTGTTTCAATAATGGTGTTCATACTCAATTTATAGCAAGCAGATGTTTTATGTCCTAAGTCCACAAAATGGTAGAAAACTTGTTCATGAGGCTCTCTTCTATGGACTTGATCTGAGCCTAGTCATGCTTCTTCTAGGATTTGCTATTGAAAAACCATAATGTTATGTGTTAGTATTACTTGCATAGATACAATACTTCAATAATTTTTGGCTATAACACAATGTTCATAGTGTCACAACCATAGTCCTTTTTAGGTGTGAGGATGGATAAGAATATAGTATCTTGTTTTTCAAGTAAGAACTGTTTTTCAAGTTACCAGAAAATAGTGATTTTTTTTAACATTCTTTCATGTATAGTTTGTATCTATTGACATAACATGAAAACAATGACAAAATTTTATAATTCATGGCTCAGATTGTTAATGATTTTATCTTTCCTAATTTAATATTGTATTCTTATTGTCAATATACTATATTTTCATAGTCTCAGACATATGAAATTATAGTCATAGGTCAGTACAACTAAGTATTAGTAATTTCACATAAGTCTATAAAATAAGTAATTCCCACTACAATTTTTTGTATTTGTATTACTTTTTTTTCTCCCCACAATAATTACTTACCAGGTCCCCATTTAAAATTGAATGTGGTTGTAGAGAATGGAAATTCAGCTGTTTCTCCAACAGAATCTCTACCTTGATCTTTAGTTTATTGTGTCCATTTGAAAGACAAACATGGTTTTGAATCTACTTGATCTTTTACCTTCTATTCCATTAGCATTTCTTCTTTACTCACTTATGAGAATATATAACTGTTTTAATCCTGCATTTAAATTTTATTTTAGGTAAGTATATACTTTAAATATGCAGTTTTAAATAGAGGAAATGTATGAGACCAATTCAATTATTCAATAAAGACCTGGAGCTGTAAATTTACCTTCAAATAACTAACAGGCTAAAGGCTATAAAAGTTAAAAGTTCTGAGCTTGAATTTAAACTTACTAGAACAAATGCTTAGCAACAAAATCACTTTTGAAAACCAATATATTTATTCAACTGGGATACGAATCACCTCTTACTATAAGCTGTTTTTATTTGTCTTAAATTATTATGTTATAATAAGTAGTAGTCAGCCCCTCTGACTATTCTTGTAACCTCAACACCAAAGACGCTGACAGGAGGGTAACAAGTTACCAAGCCAGTCTGTGATGCATAGGAGATCGATGCCTCAAAATAAAGATAAAAATAAATAATAAGCAATTAATGTATTAATAGTAAGCATTGGGATATTCTCTGTATTGATAACACATGTGAGCACACACACTCATGAACAATGTGCTTGCATATGTGTTTTGTGTTCATTCACACATATAACTAACACACATATATGAATATAAATTTGCAGACAATACTGGAAAATTTTTTTCATTAACAGTGTCGCTACCTTCTCTTGTCTAAACTGTGAATAGAAAAAAAAACAGAAAAGAATATTTATAGTTATATGCTCTGCTTTCAGAAATGTTGAAATAGTCCAAGAGTTTAATAATGCTGTTTTTTTTTTTTTGCTTTATTTGATAAAGCATAATTTTGATCATGTTTACTATTTACTACCTAGAAATTTCTCACTGTGCAGGGTCCCTGCTGTTCTCTTCTGAGAAATAACCTAAATATTTAATTCGTGATTTGAAAATCTCAGATACTTCTTCAGTCCTATGACCTAAATACATAATTTTATAAATTCTTCATTTTAATACTGCATACCTGATTCCAGCATCTCTTTGCTGGAAAGTTTTTAGATCTCCTATTTTCCTTTACAAGAAGATCAATTTATGACAGAAAATTGTTCTATTATGACCTCACTTGCTTGCAATATTTGCCTCAAAATTGTGGTTAAAATTTTATGCCTGGTCCTCTCTCTATAGCTAAGCCTAAATTGCAAAGGCACTCATGTGATATTCCTGTGCTTCAGCCAATTGTAAAATATACAGTCTTCCATGTGAGATTATTTATTGCCTAAGGCAAAAGATCCTGATGTGTTTTTATTATTATATTTCAAGTTGACCCTTTAAAATATCTGAATAGCATAAGAGAATGGTAGATTGCTTGATGAAATGATCTTGCTGTGTCGTGAAGTATTGTGTAAAAAGTACAGTACTCCTACCATAATAATGTCTTTATTTGTATATTTCATAACTCTGTACTTAGCTCAATGAGAAAAAAAGTTTCTATAAGTTATGCCATCTCAGAATAACAGACTATCAATTGCTTTCTACATTTGTCATGAATAAAATGAAAAGTAGACCTGGAATAGTGGGTAAACAGATTAAGAGAATGAGTACTTTTGACAATAAAATAATAGAAAAAAATGAAGATGCTTACATTTTTATGTATTTTTAAACATGTATGTATATATGTATATATAAAGAATATAATATAGTATTTAAATATATGAATTATATTATAATAAAAGTATATAAATATATAAGATTATAAATATAGATATATAACATATATAAAGTATATGAATAAAGTATATAAAAATAAATCATATAAAATAACTGAATAAAAGAAAGCAATCTAAAAGTGGGAAGAGGGGAGATTTTTAAAAATTGAGATTTTTATCTTGAAAATAAAAAGTAAAATGAACAAGTTTACATTCCCACCAGCAGTGGAGGAGGGTTTCCCTTTCTCCACAACCTCTCCACCATGTGTTGTCACTTGAATTTATGATATCAGCCATTCTGATGGGTGTAAGATGGAACCTCAGGCTCATTTTGGTTTGCATTTTCCTGGTGACTAAGGATGTTGAGCACTTCTTTAGGTATTTCTTCGCCATTCGATGGACATGAGGGGACAGGAGTTCCACAAGGAGACCAACTGAGCCAAAAAATCTGGGCCCAGGGGTGTTTGCAGAGACTGATGAATCAATCAAGTACCCTGCATGGAGAGGAACTAGAAACTTTGCTCAGATATAGACCATGTACATCTCAGTCTTCATTGGGAGGGGGTTCCCTAGTAAGGAGAGCAGGGGTAGTCTCTGGCATGAACTCTGTTGCCTGCTTTTTGGTGACCTCCCCCTGGTGAGATGGCCCTAGTAGGCCACAGAGAAAGAGGATCCAGACAGCCCTGATGAGACCTGATAGGATATGGTCAGATAGTAGGGGAGGAGGATCTCTCCTATCAGGGCACTAGAGGAGGGACATAGGGTAAAAGAAGGAGAGAGGTTGGGACCAAGAGGAGATGAGGGCAGGGACTACAGCCAAGATACAAAGTGAATAATTGTAATAAATAATAAAAAGTAAAATGCAATTCAGCATTCAGGAAGTACAATTTGTACCACAATAAAACAGATAATTTTCATGTTATTTTGACAATTATTCTAATACTTCAGAAGCAAACTTACTAAATATTTGAACAAATGTAGATCTTTCCATGGCATTAGGGAAGAATTATGAATGTATATACATATTTAAAACAAATTAAGTGGTAACTTGTTAATGGAAAATTCAGATTTATAATATTTTCTTAAATATTCCTATCATTTATATACTTCTTGAATTAAGAATATACTTGTAAATGCCATAACTTAATATATATATGCAGAGAGAGAGAGCACAGAATATATTTGAATTCATTCAAATAAGTATTAAAGTTGAATAAACTCTTTTCCAACTTTGTTTTTGCATATAAATACCACCTGAAACATTTGTATTATATTTTTATAATAAGAAATCTTCAAAAGCTAGAGTGAAGATGAATGGGTTCACCTAGTTTTAACATCCAGGTTAAGGTTCTGATTGTCAATGTGCCCTTCAGAAAAATATTGATATGTCAGGATTTATATTTTTTGAGTTTTTATAAATTGTATAATATTGTTTGGAACATTATAACCAAAGGCTGACAATCTTTTAGAAAGACTGATGAAAAATTGAGATAAGACACCATTGTGGATATTAGGATTGAAAGCATACAATATTCAATTTCTAAAATCCATAAAGAGTTCATAAGTATGTCAGCAATGAATTTTGCTAATAAACTTAATATAATACATGAAATAAATCATTTTACTGGACATAGATTTTAAAAACTATTATTTATTATAATTTATTCACATTGTATCCCAGCTGTAGTCCTCTCCCTCATTTCCTCTCCCCCCATGGAGACTGAGTTGCCCATGGGCTGCTGAGCAGGAGGTCTAGGGCTTCTCCATGCATAGTGTTTGGTTGATTCATCAGTCTCTGCAAAACCCCTGAGCCCAGATTTTGGCTATGTTAGTCTCCTTGTGAAGCACCTGGACATAGTTTTTTTTGATCAACAAAAATATAAGAGGAAATGTAAAATCAAAATAGCAATTAACTACTTGGACTACTTAATTTAAGTTGTATGTTTTCATAAAAAGAAATCTCCAGGAACAAATGGCTTTCTTTATCATTTTACTACTGAAAGCTACTATCAATTTTGATAGAGGTGTTTAAAGAATAGGAAAAGTTACATAGTCTTCAATTTCTTATTTATTTATTTATTTATTTATTTATAATTTTTATTTTTTATATTAATCACAGGTTATTTACTTTGTATCCCAGCCATAGCCTCCTCCCTCATTCCCTACCAATCCCACCCTCCCTCTGTCATCTCCTCACTGCCCCTTTCCAAGTCCACTGATAGGGGAGGTCCTTCTCCTCTTCCATCTGACCCTAACTTATCAGGTATCTTCAGGACTGGCTGCATGTCCTCCTCTGTGGCCTAGCTAGGCTGAACCTCCCTCTGGGGAGGTGGGGAAGCCAAAGAGCTTTATAAAACCAGTACAGTCCAAAATAAGACATAAAGAGGATGTCCTAAGAATGTTATAACAGCCTTTATCAATATTACAGGCATAAACCAGTAAACAGGGACTCATAGAATAAGCATTTTAGACAGATGAAGTAGAAATTACTACTGCAGTAAGAGAGAAGGGAGAGATTCTACAAGATCAATGAACCTGGACAGAATAAAAAGGCACAGAAACACTGCAAGTAGCCTATCACGACGACATGATATAAAGAGGTAAAATGAGAACTCTAGCTTGCAAAATAACAGATCATAATGAACTTTCACATAACTGAGGGAGCTGGAGATCACTACTGTTGCAATTTCGGATTTTAGTTATGTGGGTATGAAGATGATAATTTGTTTTATTTGATAATATTCTTTAGAATTTTTTCTTTCTACTTGTTAAAGCTGGCCATTTAAAAAATATAAAAGGTAAAAATTAACAGAGACTATCATAACTGGTTCTGCAAGCAACTGTTTTGTGAGTGTATACAGCTATGAATTAGCTTTACACAGAGTCCTTTCACAATTTATTTTTAAATTATAAACATATTCTGAACTTGTTAGGGTACCTTGTGAAATTTGTCATATTGAATGCAAGTTATATTTTGTTTCCTTTGTGAACATGGTAAATAATAGAGTAAATTTGGAAACAGTATGTCAACATCTCAGAGTAAAGCTCATTCACTTATCAACTTTTTTATTTATTTATTCACTGTATTCTCTTCTAAGTTTACTATATAGAGATATTTTGCTATTACATCATCATTTAAAAATAGTGGTAAGTCTATGATTATATTATCTCTCCTTTGATTAGCTGAGATTTTCTTTGAACAAACAATTTCTGTTTCAGAGAGGTCATGTAACACATATTTAAGTTCTTGGACTTTTGAAAAAAGTTCACTGCTTTATGGAACAATTCTGATTTTTGATGTAATAATTTTTAACAATTCATTTGATTTTTTGTAGTGTGCTTTATATTTTCTTTTTTTGGTCTGAATTATTATGTTTTATCTTTCCTTTTTTAAATATACTTGTGTATTCATGGTGGAGAGCACAGCAATATATCATATAATATGAAATTTTAACTACGTGATTTCATTGTTTTCTGTTTACATGTGTGTGAGTGAATGTTTTTACGTTTCTGTGTTTATATATATGGTTGTTTATGGTATATATTCGTATCATATTTGTGTCTGAATTTGCATACTGAGAACCGAATGACTTAAATTATTTTCAGCAGTACCTTAACTCTGTCTTTCCTGAAATTTATGGAACATTTATTTGAAAACTTAACAAATATATATGGATTTATATATGTATAAATCTATAAACTGACTTTCATTATTTTCTGTATTTTATGATCCTCATTGATTATAGTGCTTTTATAAATTTAGTAACACAGAATTAGAAGTTAGATATTTAAGAAACATGAGTCAATTATTAGTTTCTACACATCTTGCTTGAGAGTAACCCATGTAGCTCTATTTAATGCTATCTGAATACCTATGATACACAAGACAATTAGTGTCTCTAATGTAAAAACATAATATTTAAATATGATCCATCTCAGCTCTGGAGCATATAACAAATTCAAATTTGATTAAATTTCTGTATGGCTTTTAAATATATAATCAAGTAATGTGCATCAGAAATCACTGCAGCTACAATGTGGTAAATATGCAGCTATAAAGATAAAGGTTCACAGTACCAAAGCTGGCTCTGACAACAACCACTCTCCCATAGTGTTTATTGCATCCTTCTCTTTATTGTTCTATAGCTTTATAGCCCTGCTGTCTAATGTGATCTGATGGCTTATAGTCTTGGCATCATCATTCACAGAAAATGCTGATTATTTTCATTGTATTTCTTTATTCTTTAAGACGTATTTGCAGGCTGTGTTTGTGTATCCAGTACTTCTACAGTAAAAAGGAACAGGGCAAAATTTCTGCTTTCATAACCTACCCAGAAAGAGCAAACTATGTATCCAAGTTAAAAAACAGCACATCAAAGGTTGCACGATGTCCTGTTTTCAGGAGAGTATTCAGTATTCAGCAAAGAACGACCTTTCCAATAATGTAACATTTGAACAAAGATCTGGAAGAATTGAGAGGCCTGAGTCATGACAATATCTAAGGATGACCTTTAAAAATAGAGACAGCAGAAATGAAAAGCCCTTGAGTGTCTCCTATACTTAATAACATCAAGATATGTGTGCTACTTTCTTAAAATAAGTCAGCAAATCAGGGTATGGAAGAAAACAATATTAGTAACACCATGGAGTCAGATGATATTAAGGATACTGTAGTTTACTTTGAGAGATATATAAATTACAGAATTTATTAAGTTATTTATTTACTTTACATCGTGATTATTACTTGCTCTCTGTCCTCTTCTCCCTGTCTCTTCCTCTCACCATACCTCCTCCCCCATCTTCCCTTTCTACCATCTCCAAGGCAAAGAGGGGGCTTCCCATGGATATCAAACTTGGTAATCAAACCTAATCAACTTGCAGTAAGATTAGGTGCATCTTCTATTTAGGCTAGACAAGGCAGCCTAGTTAGGGAAAAGGTATCCAAAGGCAGGCACTGTAGTCAGAGACAGCCTCTGCCCCTATATTAAGGGACCCATATGAATACCCAGGAACACAATTGATAGATATATGCAGAGAGTAAGTCCATCTCATGTATGCTTTCTGGTTAATCGGCCAGTCTCTATAAGCCCATATTTTATAGGCTCAGGTTAGTTGATTCTGTAAGTTTTCTTGTGTTCTTGGCCCCTCTGGCTCCTTTAATCCTTCTGCACCCCTTTTCCATAAGATTCCCTAAGCTCTGCCTAATGTTTGGATAAGGGTCTCTGAATCAATTTCCATCAGTTTCTGGGTGAAGTCTCTCTGATGACATTTAGGCTAGGCTCCTCACTGCAAGTATAGCAAAATATCATTAGCAGCCCAGGTGAGGGCTCCTTCTCATGGCGTAGGTCTCCAGCTAGGCCAGTTACTGATTGGCCTTTCCCTCAAATCTGCTCCATCTTTTACCAGTGTACTTCTTGTAGGCAGGAAAAGTTGTGGATCTAAGGTTTGATGATGGGGTTAGTGTCCCAATCCTTCCATTGAAAATCTTGCCTGGTTACAGGAGAGGGCTAGTTCAGGCTCCATTTGCCCTATTGTTAGGAGTCTTAGCTAGGGACACCCTCATAGATTCGTGGAGGTTTCCATGGCTCTAGGTTTTTAGCTCTTCCCAAAGACAATCCCCACGCAATCTAGTTGTTTCTCCCAGGACTCCTTCCTGCTGTCATCCCCATACCTAATCTTTTCTGTTTCCATTTTTACCCGCTTCTTCACCCAGTTCCCTCCTTTCATCCACTCCCCATTCCACAGCTATGTCTATTTTCCCTTCTCAATGATATTAAAAAATCCCCCAGTGGGCCCTCCTGGTTACTTAGCTTCTTTGGGTCTGTGGTTTGTAGTGAAGTGATCTTGTACTTAATGATAAATATTCACTTATAAGTGAATATTTGGGGTTTGTGTTGGTTTCTCTTTTTGATTGTTTGCTTGTTTGGTTGGTTGCTTTTAAGGACCACTTCGGTTTCCTTAGGTGTTGATTATGATTGTTTATGTGATCTTGATTTAGCTTTGGTAAGTGGTATCTATCAAGAAAATCATCTGTTTCATTTAGATTTTTCAATTTTGTGGAGTACATGTTTTTAAAGTAAGTCTTAATGATTATTAGGATTTATTCAGTGTTGTGTCCTCATTTCCTTTCTGATTTTGTTAATTTGAATATCGTTTTTTTGCCTTTTATTAAGTTTGGCTAAGGGATTGTAGATCTAGTTGATTTTCTTTGAAACTCTTTGTTTCATTAATTCTTTATGTTGTTCTTATTTCTATTTTATTCGTTTTAGCCATGAGTTTGATTATTTCCTGCCATCTACTCCTCTTGGGTGTGGTTAGATGTTTTGTTGTTGCTGTTCAGTCTAGAGCTTTCTACTGTATGTTAAGTAACTAGTATGAGATCTCACTAATTTCTTTATGAAAGTACTTGGTGCTATGAACTTTGCCCTTAGTATGACTTTCATTGTATCACATAAGTTTGGAAATGTATCTTTATTTTCATTGAATTCTATAACATGTTTGATTTCTTTATTTTTTCATTGATCCAGTGATCATTCAGTAGATAGTTGTTCATATGAGTTTATAAGCTTTTCTGCTATTTCTATTGTTGTTAAAGTCCAGCATTTTTTTCTTAATTTTTATTTTTTTAATATCAGTTACAGTTTGTTAACTTTGTATCCCTGCTGTATCCCACTCCCTCTTTCCTTCCCAATCCCACCCTCCCACCCTCATCTCCTCCCTGCCCCTTTCCAAGTCCACTGATAAGGGAGAACCTCCTCCCCTTACATCTGATACTGGTTTATTAGTTGTCTTCCGGACCGGCTGCAAAGTCCTCCTCTGTGGCTTAGCAAGGTTGCACCTCCCTGGGGACAAAGAGCCCACCATCGAGTTCATGTCAGAAACAGTCCCTGTTCCCCTTATTAGGGTACCCTCTTGGATACTGAGTTACCAAGGGCTACATCTGAACAGGGGCTCTAGGTTTCATCCATACATGGTCCTTGTTTGGAGAAACAGTCTCATAAAAGCCCCCTGTGCCCAGATATATTTGGTCCTTGTAGAACTCCTGTCCTCTCCAGGTTGTATTAACTCACCCCCACTTTTTTGATTCCCTGCATTCTGCCAGAGGTTTGGTTATGAGTCTTAATATCTTCTTTGATACACTACTAGGTAGAGTCTTTCAGAGGCCCTCTGTGATAGGCTCCTGTCCTGTTACATGTTTGCTCCTACATCTAATGCCCATCCCATTTTTCTTTCTAAGTGAGGATTGATCATCATACCCTGGGTCCTCTTTCTTGTTTCTCTTCTTTAGGTGGATAGATTTCAGTATATTTATCCTATCTTATAGGTCTATATAAGTGAGTATATACCGTGTGTGTCTTTCTTCTTCTGGGATACCTCACACAGGATGATCATTTCTAGGTCCCACCATTTGCCTGCAAATTTCATGATTACCTCCTTTTTAATTGCTGAGTAGTATTCCATTGTGTAAAAGTACCATAATTTCTGTATCCATTCCTCAGTTGAGGGACATCCGAGTTGTTTCCAGGTTCTGGCTATTATGAATAATGTTGCTACGAACATGGTTGAGCAAATGTCCTTGTTGTGTACTTGAGCATCTTTTGGATTTATGCCTAGGAGTGGTATGGCTGGATCTTGAGGAAGCACTATTCCTAATTGTCTGAGAAAGCGCCAGATTGTCCAACTGGATGTCTACATGCAGAAAAATGGACAACTGATTTCAGATAAAGATGCCAAAACCTAACAATGGAAAAGAGATAGCACCTTCAAAAAATGTTACTAGTCTAACTGTATGTCTACTTGTAGAAAAATGCAAATAGATCCATACTTATCACCCTGCTCAAACCTAAAGTTCAAGTGGATCAAGGACCTTAATATAAAACCAGACACACTAAACCTGTTGGAAGAAAAAGTGGGGAAGAGCCTTGAACTCATTGGCACAGGAGACAACTTCAAGAACAGAACACCAACAGCACAGGCTCTAAGATCAACAATCAATAAATGGGACCTCATGAAGCTGAAAAGCTTCTGTAAAGCAAAGAACACCATCATCAAAACAAAACGACTGCCTACAGATTGGGAAAATATCTTCACCAACCCTATATCTGACAGAGGGCTAATATCCAGAATATATAAAGAACTCAAGAAGTTAAACAGTAACAAATCAAGCAATCCAATTTAAAAATAGTGTACAGAGCTAAACAAATAATTCTTAATAGAGGAACACTGAATGGCAGAGAAACACTTAAAGAAATGCTCAACATCCTTAGTCATCAAGGAAATGCATATCAAAACAACCCTGAGATTTCACCTCACACCCATCATAATGGCTAAGATAAAAATCTCAAGTGACAACACTTGTTGGAGAGGATGTGGAGAAAGGGGAACCCTGCTCCACTACTGGTGGGAATGTAAACTTGTGCAACCACTTTGGAAATCAATCTGGCACTTTCTCTGACAATTAGGAATAGCGCTTCCTCAAGATCCAGCATATATCCAAAAGATGCTCAAGTGTACAACTAGAACATTTGCTCAACCATGTTTGTAACAGCTTTATTTGTAATAGCCAGAATCTGGAAACAACCCAGATGTCCCTCAGTTGAGCTTACCACAGAGAGCCTTTGAAAGGTTCTACCCTGCAGGGTATCAAGGCAGATGCTGAGACTTATAGCCAAACTTTAGGCAGAGTGCAGGGAATCTTATGAAAGAAGGGAAAGATAAGACATGGAGAGGACAGGAACTCCACAAGGATAGCAACAGAACCAAAATTCTGGGCTCAGGGGTCTCTTCCGAGACTGATACTCCAACTAAGGACCATTCATGGAGATATCTGAGATTTCCTGCATACATATAGGCCATGGCAGTTCAGTATCCAAGTGGGTTCCATATCAATGGGAACAGAGATTGTCTCTGACATGAACTGATTGGCCTGCTCTTTGATTACCTCTCCCTGAGGAGGGAGCAGCCTTACCAGCTCACTGAGGAAGACAATGCAGCCACTCCTGATGAGACCTGATAAACTAGGATCAAAAGGAAGGAGAGGAAGACCTCTCCTATCAGTGGACTTGGGGAGGGACATGGGTGGAGAAGAGGGAGGGAAGGTGGGATTAGGAGGAAGGAGGTAGGGAGCTCCCGGGGGTTACAAAGTGAATAAACTGTAATTAATAAAATAAAAAATAAAAGAACACAATCAGCAAAAGCCAGGACTTTATGGCACTACCAGAAACACCCAAAACAATGGATATTCTAATGCAGCAGCTGAAACACAGGAAAATGACCTTAAATATATGCTTATACAGTTAATAGTTGCATATAAAAAGTAAATGATTGAATCTTTCAAAGAAATACAGGAAAATACAACCAAACAAATAGAGGCATTCAAGGATAAATAGGAAACCACAATAAAACAAGTAAAGGAAATGAATAAAACTGTTCAAGACCTGAAAACAAATTAAAATCAATAAAGAAAACACAAACCTCCCATTTCCTTCCCTCAGTCCACTGATAAGGCAGGTTGTCCCCAGGAGGAAAAGAAGAAGGGAGGGTAGGATTGGGAAGGGCTGATGGAGTGTGCTACAGCTGGGATACAAAGTGAATAAATTTTAATAATCAAAAATAATAAAAAAAAAGAAAAAAAGAATACAAACCAAGATAAAGCTGGAACTGGAAAACTTAGAGAAAAGATTAGGAACCACAGAAGTAAGCATCACTGACAGAATACAAGAGATGATGAGGAAAGAATCTCAGTCACTAAATATACAGTTGGAGAAATCAATAAATATCTCAAAAAATATTTAAATAGAAAAATTCTTGACCAAATACATCCAAGAAATCAAGGACACCATGAAAAGATTAAAGGTAAGAATAATGGTAATAGACAAAAAGGAAGATTCCAGGCTCCAAGGTCCAGAAAATACTTTCAAGAAAATCATAGAGAAAAATTTCCATAACTAAAAAAGGAGGTGCCTTTAAATATACAAGAGGCTTATTGAACACCAAATAGACTAGACCAGAAAAGAAAGTGGGTCAGAACCTTGAACTCCTTAGCACAGGAGAGAACTTCCTGAACAGAACACCAGCAGCTCAGGCTCAAAGATCAACAATTAATAAATGGGACCTCTTGAAATTCAAAAGTGTCTATCAATTGAGAAGACACTATCAATAGAACAAAATGGCACTCTACAGGTTGGGAAAAGATCTCCACCAATCTTATATCTGACAAAGGGCTAATATCCAGAATATAAAAAGAAGTCAAGGACTTAACCACCAACAAACGAAATAATTCAATTAAAACATGGATTTCAATGCTAAAAAGAGAATTCTCAACAGAGGAATCTTGGATGGTGATGAACCACTTAAAGAAATGCTCAGTGTCCTTAATCATCAGGGAAATGCAAATCAAAACAACTATAAGATTTTTTACTCCTGTCTGGAATGGTTGAGATAAAAAACTCAAATGACATCACCAAATAGAGAGGATGTAGAGAAAGCAGAACACTCTTTCATTGCTGGTGGAAGTGCAAACTTGTACAGCCTCTCTGGAAATCAACCTGGAGCTTTCTCAGAAAATTAGGAATAGTGCTACCTTAAAATCCAGCTATACCATTCCTGGACATACATCTGAAAGATGCTTTCAGGTATTCAGTACACAAGTCCCTGAATAGGTAAGTTCTTAGGCGTGGTAGAGCTGGTAATTGAGGTAGATTGCTTACCAATTTTCTAATAAACTACCAAATTGATTTCCAAAGTGTCTGTACAAGTTTGTACTCCCACCAGCAATGGAAGTGTGCTCCCTTTTCTCCATGTCCTCTCCATCATCCAAGTAGTCATAGAGGCACTAAAAAAATCAACAATTAATTAATGGGACCTCATTAACTGGAAATTACTGTAAGGTAAAGGACACCATCAAAAGTACAAAATTGCAGCATACAGAATGGAAGTAAAAAAAAAAAAACTTCATCAATTACCCCCTGTTATAGAAGTGATATCCAAAGAATATAAAGAACTCAAGAAACTAGACATCAACAAACCAAATCATCCAGTTTAAATAAAAGGAGGTACATATCTAAAGAGAGAATTCTTGACAGAAATACTTAAATAATATTCAACTTCCTTAAGCCACAGAAAAATATAAATCAAAATGACTCTGAGATTCCATCTTAAACTTGTCAGAAGAGCTAAGATGATTCAAATTAAGTGATAGCTTATGATGAAGAGGATATGGAGCAAGGGGATAAATCCTCCATTGCTGCTGGGAGTGAAACTTGTACAGAGTCATTGGAAATAAATTTAGTGGTTCCTCAGGTAATTGGAAACAGATCTACCTCAACATCCAGCTATAGCACTGGTGGGCATATACCTAAAAGGAAACTCCACAATACCACAGGGACACTTGCTCATCTATGTTCATAACAACTTTATTCAGAACAGCTAGAAACTGGAAACAACACAGGTGTCCCTCAAGCAAAGAATAGATAAATACAATGTGATATATTTACATAATGTACTATTACTATGCTATTCAAAACTATGACATCACAAAATTGTAGACACATACATGGAAGAAACAAAAGTCATCCTAAGTGACCTCACCTTTATCCAGAAAGGCAAACTTGGTATGTACTCACTTCTAAGTGGCTATTAGCCTTAAATAAAGGATACCTATGCTACAATCCACAGATCCAAGAAGCTAAGTAACAATAAGGGTGCAAGGTGGGATGCTGAATCTCACTGAGAAGGGGAAATAGACTAGACCTTGCTGGGAAATAGGGAGAGGGGACTGGGAAACAGTGGTGGATGGAGATGGAAACAAAAGGGATTAGGTGGAGGGAGGACAGAGGTAGAGTGTACTGGGAGAGACAACTGGAGTGGGGTGGGAGGTATCTCTGGCATGGATTAGAAACCTATGGCAGATCACATCAGCAATGGCTGCATTGTCTTCTTCTGTAGCCTGGTTGGGCTGCTCCCCCCTTAGGGGGAGGTGATCAAAGAGCAGGCCAATCAGTTTATGTCAGAGGCAGTCCCTCTTCCCATCGCTATGTAAGCCACTTGGACACTAAACTGCCCTGGACTACATCTGTGCAGGGGTTCTAGGTTATCTCCATGAATAGTCCTTGGTTGGAGTATGAGTAAGATCAGAAGGAAGGAGAGGAGGACCTCCCCTATTAGTGGACGTGGGGAGGAGCATGCATGAAGAAAGGGCAGGTAGGGTGGGATCGGGAGAGGATGAGGGAGGGGCTTATGGGGGGATACAGAATGAATAAAGTGTAATTAATAATAATAATAAAAAAAGAAAAAAAGTAAAAAAAAAAAAAAGAAACCTATGGCAATGGAAACCTCCAGGAATCTATGAGAGTGACCCTAGGTAAGACTTCTAGCAATGGCAGATATGGAGCCTAATCCAGCCATAGCCTGTAACCAGGCAAGACTTCCAGTGGAAGGATTGAGATACCAACCCAGCCACAAAACCTTTGACCTACAATGTGTCCTGCCTACAGATAAAAAATGAGGAAGTGGTCAACCAATGACTTGTCCAGCTTGAGACCCATGCCATGAGAGTGAGTCCATCCTTCACACTGCTAATGATAATCTGCTCTGGTTGTAGAAAGTAGCCTAGCAAAATTGTCCTCAGAGAGGGTTCAGCCAGAAAATAATGGAAACACAAATCATTAGGTAGATCTTAGGGAACCCTGCAAAAAAGAGGGATAAAACATTTTAGGAGCCACAGGGGTCAAGTGCTCCAGAAGAAAACAGACAGAATCAATTAATCTGGGTCTACAGGGGCTAACAGAGACTGGGCCACCAACCAGAGTGTGCATGGGACTGACTTTCTGCACATATACCTCAGTGCAGAGCTTGGTCTTTATGTGGGACTCCTAAACAGTGAAAGCAGGGGCTGTCTCTGACTCTGTTGCCATGCTTTGGTACCCTTTCCTCCTATTGTGTTGCTTAGTCTAGCCTTAATAGTAGGAGGTCCCTAGTAAGGGGAACAGGGACTGTTTCTGAACTCAATGGCTGGCTCTTTGACCCCCCCCCCCTTCCTCCGAGGGAGGAGCAGCCTTGCTAGGCCACAGAGGAAGAGACATTGCAGCCAGTCCCGAGGAGACCTGATAAACTAGGGTCAAATGGAAGAGGAGGCACAGTTCCCCTATCAGTGGACTTAGAGACGGGCAGGGAGATGAGAGGGAGAATGGATTAGGAGGGAATGAGGGAGCAGGCTAAAGCTGGGATACAAAGTTAATAAACTGTAACTAATATAAAAAATAAAAAGATTAATTAAAAAATAGTAGGAGATAGGTCAAGTATCACTGAAACTTGATATGCAGTCTGGTTGATATCCATGAAAGACCTTCCCTTTTCTGAGAAATGGAGAAGTGGATGAGGAGCCAGGAGAGTCAAGAAGGGACTAGGAGGAGACAAAGGAGGGTAAACTGTGGTCCATCTGTGAAATAAGCAAATAAATATATTAAAAGCATAAGAAAAAAAGAAAAACTGATAAATGACAAAGAAATAGACCAGCTAGTTTGCCTGATAGCTAGATAATAGGTAGTTAAAATTTTAAATAAATAGAAGGTACATATGTAGGCAGATGATAGATAGATTATTTTGTCTTCCTCTGTACCATATTCAGCTATATCGCAGATTAGGAACTGTTTTCATCTCTCTTCCCAATATTTTCAAGGAAGTTTTCAGCTCAGAACTTACCTTTCAATTGCTTTCACTGTTATTTTTCATGAGTGTTTCAGACCAAAGCTAACAAACTGTACATTTTTAAAAATTACTACATCAAATATCATTCACAATTCAAAATAAGAGATATTTTTTCAAAAAATCTTAGGCATAAATACGGTATCACCGAATAAATATATAAAACATTATAAACATTGTGAACAATATTATTTTAAGACCATCTTTAATTCAAATGCAGATTACTTCTAGTTTAAATACAATTTTGCCTATTGGTATAATATTTCAATCAACAAAAAGCAATAAACTAATGTATTTTTATAAAGCTTATCGCAGAGACACTAGTATAGGTGTTTCATCTTTAGAAGTTTGGCTTAGAGTTACACACATAGCATTTTATATAGATAAATGAGAAGTAGATGATCAAGAAAGCAATGACGGCACACTGGTGATAGATAAATAGGAAGTATGACCTCTGAGAATACTAATGCTTAGAAAAAATTGTTTGGGGAAAACTAAAAGAGACAAAATGTGCTGCTATTATGATTACTAATAATATATTATTGAAGTTTTAATATCATGTTTCATAATGTGAAAATTTTATCTTTCTATCTCAAATTAATAAAGTGCAAATAATCTAAATTTTAAAGTATTAGTTATCTCATAAAGATGTGTTTGAGTATGCCAATTATATTAAAATGTTCATTCAAAAAATAAATTAGTACCAACAAGAGAATGAGTACTTTTTCCTTGGAAAGATGCATATCAGTTAAATATGAAATTAATGTTATTATTTCTGCTAATGGAATCTTGAGAGTGGGAGTTTTTTTGATTAAAAAAAAAATTCCTCTTATAACAGCCCCTGTACTTAAAGATCTGCTTAACTCAATGTCAAGAATAAAAGTGATTGAAATATGTTTTAGAGGTTACATTGACTTTTTGCCTGTCTTAAAGAGTTTTGTTTGTTTTTCATTTATTTTTGATAACCAGAAACATTTTTAATATTCAAATTTTAATAAGTTGTACTTTTCTTTATAACAGTACACTTTTTATTAAATTTTTATTTTTATATTAAATACATTTTATTCAATTTGTATCCCAGCTGTAGCCCCCTCCCTTATTCTCCTCCCAAATATTACCCCTCCCTTTTCTCCTCCCATTCCCCTCTCCAAGTCCATGGATAGGGAGCTCCGACTCCCCTTCCATCTGATCCTAGCTTATCAGTTCTCATCAGGACTGGCAGCAATGTCCTCCTCTGTGGCCTAGCAGGGCTAGTCCACCCTCAGGGGTAGGTGATCAAAGAGCCAGCCACTGAGTTCCTCTCAGAGACAATCCCTGTTCCTCTTAGTACACATTTTATTGAAAGAGAGATAATTCTAAATGGCTACTAAAATTGAAGCTTGAAATACAGAAGGTAAGTAGAATGCTAAGAGTATTTTTCTTTAGGTCATGTGGTTGATAACAGAGGTAAAATCAAAACTGAAATCTGTGGAACATTAATTGAATATTTGTATTGTATAATGGGTGGTCATATTAAAAGTAAATATTTTTAGATATTTTATGTGTGTGAATATTTTACCTGCATATGTAAATGCATACCACATGCCTTGCCTGGTGCTCTTGGAGATGAATAAGCGATCATCAGATTCCTTGAACTGAAACTGCAGACAGTAAGCCACCACATGGAAACTGGAATTCCAACCTGGGTCCTCAGAGAGACCCAAAACATTTAAATGCTGAGCCCTCTTTCATTCCCCTACAGTATTGTAATTTCTACATTTCTATGGACCTCTGTAGAATCTCCACTCTCTACCATAAAGAATTCCTTTTTAAAATTAAGATCCGTGGTATGATATAAAATTCTAATAGAATTATGATAACATGTATTTGGTTCCATGAAACTATGCACCATAATTATATTCAAAGGAATAATATTTTTATAAAAAAAAAAAACAACAGATTCTTCTCTCATACAATACATCCCAACCAAGTTTCTCCTTCCTCCACACCTCCCCAGATCTCACCTCCTATTTTCCCTCCCTCCCAAATCCACTCTTCCTACATTTCCCTTCAGAAAAGAGCAGGCTTCCAAGAGATAACAATCAAATATGCCAGGCAAGACAAGGGAGAAGCCCTTATATTGAGGCTAGATAAGAAGGAGGAAAAGTTCCCCAAAGCAGTCAAGAGTCTGAGAATAAAGCTGCTGCAAACATGGTTGAGCAAATGTCCCTGTTGTATACTGGAGCATCTTTTGGATATATGCCTAGGAGTGGTATAGGTGGATCTTGAGGAATCACACTATTCCTAATTGTCTGAGAAAGCACCAGATTGATTTCCAAAGTGGTTGTACAAGTTTACATTTCCACTAGCAATGGAGGAGCATTCCCCTTTCTCCACAACCTCTCCAGCATGTATTGTCACTTGAGTTTTTGATCTTAGCCATTCTGATGGGTGTAGGTGAAAAAAATCTAAGGGTCATTTTTATTTGTATTTCTCTTATGACTAAGGACGTCATGACAGTTGTATTTGTAATAGAACCTGGAAACAATCAGATGCCCCTCAACTAAGGAATGGATATAGAAACTGTGGTACATTTACACAATGGAATACTACTCAACAATTAAAAACAAGGAAATCATGAAATTTGCAGGCAAATGGTGGGAACTAGAAAAGATCATTCTGAGTGAGGTATTCCAGAGGGCCTTTGAAAGACTCTACCTAGCAGGGTATCAAAGCAGATGCTGGGACTACTAGCCAAACTTTGGGCAGAGTGCAGGACATCTTATGAAAGAAGGGGGATATAGAAAGACCTGGAGGGGACAGGAGCTCCACAAGAAAAACAACAGAACCAATCTACAGACCTCAAGAAGCTAAACACAAAGGAAAACCTTGGGAGGATGCTTATTCAGAATGGCAAACAGGATAGACACCAGAAGTGGTGGAAGAGAGGAAACAAGATGGGAACCTACTATAAAGGGTCCTCTGAAAGGCTCCACTGAACAGGGCATCTTAGCCGATGCTGAGACCTACAGCCAAACTTTGAACAGAGTGCAGGAAGTCTTATGGTAGATGGGGGGTGGGATAGAAGAACATGCAGGGGATAGGAACCCCAGAAGGAGAACAACAAAGCTAAAAATCTGAGCCCAGGAGGTCCTCCAGAGACTTATACACCACTGAGGACCATGCATCATGCATGGAGAAGACCTAGACCCCCTGCTCAGATGTAGTCTATAGGCAGCTCAGTCTCCATGTGGGTTCTTGAGTAAGGAGAGCAGAGGCTGCCCCTGTCATGAACTCAGTTGACTGCTTTTTGATCACTTATCCCTGGAGATATGATCTTGCCAGTCCACGGAGAAAGAGGATCCAGATTGTCTTGATGAGGCTTGATAAGCTATGGCAGATGGCAACAGTGGAGAACTCCCCCTTAGAGTAGACTAGGGAAAGGGGATGGGGGAAGAGGGAGGTAGGGTGGGACTGGGAGAGGTTGAGGAAGAGGGCTTCAATAGGGATATATAAGGAATAAATTGTGGAAAAGTTAAAAATAAAAAAGAATATATGAATATCTCTTCATGTTTAAGACTAAGAAAGTACTTACTTACCTTACTTTATGTTTAATAAAAAATAGAGATGGAAAAAAATATTGACCTGATATCAGCCAAGTGGCAATAGGAGAGAACTGGTACAGTGATCTGTCCTCTCACCTCTATTCACGTCTCTGGTACACACATCCAAGTACAAAACAAGTAAATACACAAAATTTTTAAAACAGGATTATATTTAGCTAAAATGTACAGGGCAAATGTCCATTTTTTTGCTAAAGTTTCCTCAGAGATTTTGCATAATTTAAAATATCTCAATGAATAATTATTGATCACATAGAATATTAATGAACATGTAATTCCAGGGATTATAAAGCCACGATTACTTATTACGCTCACAGATTCATAAGATTCTGTGACGATCTCACCTGGTTTGAAACTCAAAGTTTCCAATATCAGATTCAATGAATTTAATGTATTTACAAAGTAAAATTAATTCACACATTCTAGCGTCAAGTTTGGAAATAAAACCTCAATAGTATAACCACGGTCAATATTCATTTGTGGATTTAAAAAGGTTTCACCAAATATTGGGTTTGGGAATATAAGAATAATTCCAATGAATTAGTGATTTTTAAAGCCATCATGATGTACAACAATAACCCTGTCCTCAACTCAACCATCAAAGGTAAAAAGTACGTTAAGATATGGACGTGAATAGTGTAGATAGTTTCCTAGTTTTATTTCGGTTTCTGTCATGAAAAATCTTGATTAAAATCAACTTAGGTGCTGGGGTAGTTTTGGAAGAGACAGATCCCCTTTTCTGAGGAGAAGAGGTGGGGGAAAAGGGGAACAGGGTGGGAATGTGGCACCAGGAAGAAAGTAGAAAGGGAATGTGATCTGGTTGTAAAATAGATAGATAGATAGATAGATAGATAGATAGATAGATAGATAGATAGATAGATAGATAGAT
>NW_026587216.1:15163844-15241342 GCF_907164565.1 Psammomys obesus | reverse complement strand
GATAGATAGATAGATAGATAGATAGATAGATAGATAGATAGATAGATGATAGGTTTAACAAAAATAAATTAAAATTAAAAAATAAATTAATAACAACTTAGGTAATAATGAGGTATAGTTTAGCTTATAATTCCTGGTTAGATTCCATTTTTGTGTGGAAGTCAAGGCAGGCAAAAAGAACTATCAAACAGCTAATCATATCACCTCCACAGTAAAGACCAGAGTGAAATATATGGACACATGTTCATGTGTGTGTTTATTCATGCTCAGCTTGATTTCTTCATTCTTCTATAGTTCAGAAAGTCCTTTCTACATAGTGGTGCCACCTAAAGGTCTCCAACATTAACACATTTAATTAAGACAGTCCCTCTTCCCACTACTATGGAACCCACTTGGACACTGAACTGCCATGGGCTACATCTGTGCAGGAGTTCTAGGTTATCTCCATGAAGGGTCCTTGGTTTGAGTATCAGTCTCAGAAAAAACCCCTGTGCCCAGATTTTTTGGTTCTGTTGCTCTCCTTGTGGACCTCCTGTCCTCTCCAGGCTTTACTATTGCCCACTTCTTTCCTAAGATCCCCCGCACTCTGCCCAAAGGTTGGCCATAAATCTCAGCATCTGCTTTGATACCCTGCAGAATGGAGCCTTTCAGAGTCCCTCTGTGGAAGGATCCTGATTTGTTCCCTATTTTTTCTTTCTTTTGATGTCCAGCTTCTTTGCCTTTCTGAATGGGGATTGAGCATCGTGGCCAAAGTCTTCCTTCTTGATTAGTTTCTTTAGGTGTACAGATTTTAGTAGATTAATCCTATATTACATGGCTACTATGCACTTATGAGTGAGTATGTGTGTCTTTTTGCTCTTGGGATACCTCACTCAGGATGAACTTTTCCAGTTCCCATCATTTACCTGCAAATTTCATGATTTCCTTGTTTTTTTTATTTTATTTTTTTATTGCTGACTAATATTCCATTGTGTAGATGTACCACAATTTCTGTATCCATTCCTCAGTTGAGGGGCATCTGAGTTTTCTAAAATGCTAAATGATTTCAAAAGAGAGTCAAGGTGTGCATTATATGCACAATTTTTCAGAAAGGTATACTAACTACTCAGTCTTCTCTTACAACTATATTCTCATCGTCTGATCATCTCTGTGGATGCAGTATTATCTCCACTTTTAATCAAAATCTCTCTTATCATACCTATAGTTCAAATTGCGGAGATTCAGACTTGCTCAGATGAAGTTTTTATCTCTGTTTGTCAAATTTCTTTCTAGGCTGTGATGGTCAAGCCAGACCTTCTTGATCTACTCTGAGTGGATGAACTTCTGAAAACTATTTCAGATTTTGCCATCATGGATGTTCAATTTGATTTGCTACATCTAACACAAGAAACACATCCTTAGATCCAAGCTATGCTTTGCAAATTTCTTTATGTGTGTAATAGGAGTTGCTGAAGTTGACCTAAGTGCAAATGATTTATTTAAGCAAATTATCAATAAAATATTTAAAAAAACAAAGCCATGGTCTTGGTGAACTGCTAAATTTAGGTACTTAGAAACTGGTCCATTGTTCACAATTAGTGAATATCTTAGATACGGTTTTCTATACCATTATTATCAATATTAATTTTATCATTATTAATATCATTATTGAGTTCTTTGACTCTTAAAAGAGAGGTCGCAGAATCCATTTTCCACACCTAAGATTATTTTAGTAATTATTTCTATACTTGTTTATTTTATTTTAATGCATGAGTGCTTTGCCTGAATGTGTAAGGGTGTATCATGTGCATGCCTCATGCCTGCGGAAGTCAAAAGAGAGCACTGCAAGTTTAAGAATTAGGCTTACTGTGTGCTGTCATGTAAGTGCTAAATCAAATCTCCTCATCAAGAGTAACAAGTGACATAACTGCTGAACCATCTTTCCAACCCCACAAATATGCACTTTCACCCATTAACAAGCTAATTTTGAAGGTTGGCTGTGCTGAAGGACATGGCTCCAGCTTCTTTCATTCTGAATATTAATGTTGTGATTTGTCATTTTCATGACATTATGTATGTGTGTATGTATGTATGTGTGTATCTATTTTTGCCTGAATAACCCAGACTGGTTCCAGTAGCCACCAAGGCCATCAACCTGCATTCTCTGTCACTTGCCAGTCAGCTATACATCTGCGGCAGTTAACTGCAGAGACTGTCCCAACACATTCTTAAAGCTTTATCTGTTTCCTAATGTGCTTGTGAACCCTTTTTACTGAGCAGAATAGTAGCTGACAATATTGAACAAGTATACTTCTATCCCTTATTGTTATGGTAATATGAAGATACACTCACGCAATATGTTATGTGTTAAATGTATTTTTTAAAGTTTTCTAAAGGTTTTCTTTCAAAGGCCCTGAAAAGTTAGGAAGTGAAGGGCAAAATAGTTTTATACTAAACATCAATCTTTGAAACCCTGTTATCAAGAAGGTCTTTTATAAAGTGTATATTATATATAAATGTTTCAATCATGGTTCATTTTAAAAAATAAAAATGGAAGGTCACAAGTTTTTATCTGATTGCCCTTGGAAATATAAAACTCTGTCTGTATGAGATTAAGAAATTGTTTCCTTCTCTATGGCAGTTTGAAACACATGTAGTCTCTAAAGGCCTGTGCCTACACAATATAAATGGCTATGTACAAGGCCATTCAAACAATGTTTAGTTCTTCATAATGAAAACAAAAGAAATATACACAAAGACAGAAACATATTTCAAAATAATGATACAATCACATTGGAAAACTGCATTGAATAGCAAGCTCTGGCTATTGTTGACCGTTCAATATCCCTTTCAAAAGAATTTTTATTCACATGGATATTGAGCCTTTACATAAAGAAATGTAAATATTTTTTATTTTCCACCACAGGTTTTTTAGTTAAGAAAATGGATTCCTGAATTGTTTCTAACATTCTTAACTATTTCTGTTTTCTCTCCAACATTCACCTTCTGATTGACTGTAAATTAGGAATGAAACAAAACAGTAATCAGGCTTCAGTCTGATTTCTACAGTTGTCCTTACTCATCACGTGATGGAAGGCTTTTCTTTGTGACATAAATTGTGTATAAGTCAAATTACTTTCAGAGACAAATTGTATTTCCAGCAAGCAGTTCTTATTACAATGCACAATAACTTCTTAACACAATTAGTAATTTATTAAAGTATACACAAAGTGATGATATTAAACTTCTCATTTTTTTCCCCGAGCAAATGCAACTCAATATGTATATATACCTTGGTCAAAATTGACAGAAGATGGAAGGCACTATCTCAGATGGAATTCCAGACTGAAAATTTTCACATGATTTTTCTAACAGAGTTATTTATCTGTTTTCTCTGGATCTTAAAATAATGCTATATGTATGGCTAAAATAAAAGCCTACTTATTGTTATCTAACTATAAAATCAAACAGCTTCAAATTTTGTTTTGATCTATTTAATCAGGATTGCCTTGATGAAAAGCTTATTTAAGATTAAAAGAAACATAATTCCAGGTAGTGAAAGGACATACTGTGATGTGGGATGTTGAATATTTCAAAAGAAAATACTGAAATTAGATTGAAAAGTATAGTATTGGTATGTTCTTATCATTCATTCATTTGGCAATCACCCAAATTTACTGAAAGACTTTAGGGTTTCAATCACAGTAACAAAAACAAAATTAAACAAGTATGCCTTGTCACAGATGTGTTGAAGAAAGTGTGTGTGTGTGTGTGTGTGTGTGTGTGTGTGTGTGTGTGTGTTAAAAGAAGCATTTCTGAATGGTAGTTGTGTGCTGGAAGACCCTGTTATTTAAGGTCACAATCCTGCCATCTATTAAGAGCTTTCTGGAGCTTGAAACCAGCCCCAAAAGTATCTGAAATTTCTGGAATTTAGGTAAAGCATTCCCAGAACCTCTAGCACAAGCCAGTAGTGTCCTCCTAACCCTCCACCTACTTCCCCAAAACTATATAGCCTTTGTTCACTCCAATAAAGGTGAGCTATCTCACTGAATCTGCTTCCCGAGAAGTCACTCTGAAGTACTTACAGGCCATTTTGGCACCTCTTCTCCCTTTTTCTCATAGACTGGTGGATCAGGATCCCGAGGGGTGGGAGAGTCACAGCTGTGTGTTTGTTAAGTCAGACTTCAATACCTCAGGTAATTAACTAATAGTTGGCAGTTTGTTATCATTCTGTTTTGAAGTAACAGCGCACAGCTGGTCTGCCCTTGGCTTTGGGCAGCTAGTAAGTTAGCACATCATAATGAGGCATTAACGGGAGACCTCAAAGTAAAAACATGGAAGAAGATACTCACTGACCCTTCAAGGAAAGTCCACAAAGACATCAATATCTCTTACTGTACCCCACACTGTAAAATTCTTACTAGCTCCCAAAGTTAGCATTCTAGTGTCCAGTGTCTAATTCATAGTCCTCTGGTGGATATTTAACATCCTAACTATACTATGTTATTATTGGGTGAAATAAAGGCAAATACTCTTTGATGCTACTCAGGGAACTTGAATTGGATCCAGGACATGAACAGATCTGTAAGTGTTTAATGGGTACATTTCAGGTTTTCACTTCAGAAAAACCACAACTGATAATGCCCATAATTCTTGAAAAGTGACATTGTGTCAAAATTTCAAAGAACAGTGTTGTAGTTGTACATTACTAGTCTTATCTTGCATCCAAAGCATTCTTTGTTGCAAAAAAAATTAAGTTTTACTGTTTCTCCAACCAAGGACCATGTATGGACATAAATTAGAACTTTTACTCAGATGAAGCTCATGGTAGCTCAATAACCAATTGATTTCCCATAGAAAGGGGAACAGGGACTATTTCTGACAGGAACTCAATGGCAGGCTCTTTGACTCCCCACCCTCCAAGGGAGGAGCAGTTCTGCTAGGCCACAGAGAAGGACTTTGCAGCCAGCCCTGAAGATGCCTGATAAAACAGGGCCAGACGAAAGGGGAGGAGGTCCTCCCCAATCTGTGGACTTGGAAAGGGGCAAGCTGAGGGAGGGAGGGTGGGATTGGGAGGGAATAAGGGAGCGGGATACAGCTGGGATACAGAGTTAATAAAATGTAACTAATAATAATAAACAATAAAAATAAAGTTTTAACTAATAATAATGCAGTTAAAGAGCATGCCATCAATGCATATCATAGACTAGGATTTGAGTACTCCTATTTCTCTTTTCAAAAGTCATGTGAAATCTGAGTTACAGCATTACCTATAAAGCAAGTAGTAGCTGGCTTAGGCATTGTAGGCATAAGTCCCCTTTTCATTTGACAATCAGAAATATGAACAGCTGAGAAACCAACTCTCTCATATTCCTCCTGAGAGTTCAGGAGTTTACTTCTACCTCATCTCTCTATGCATGATAAATGAGCTGTAATAGTAGAAATAATTTGATCTGAACTCTACTTAGTTTTTCCTAGTATATTCCACACTCACCTCACAATCATCTCAAAGAGAAACTTTCTGAAGTATTATAAAATGTACTTCACAGTTATGCTGGGTAATAGCTGAAAACAAAGGGACGTTCATAAGAACAACAGCACACCACGTGGTCTCAAGCACCAGAGCCCATCTTGGGCTGCTAGGCTGAACAACCTGAGACTGAACAAAAGCATATGGCTTCACAGTTGTGGAAGCCATCTAGGCTAAGATCAAGGCTGCAGCTTCTGGAAGCTGCCTCAGTGCTGAATCATTGCAATTGCTAGACAATAACAAAAGAGAGAATGGGAGTCCTCTTCCAAAAGCTTTTAAATGAAGGCATTACACCAATGCATATGCGACTGTGAAAGTTTTGCCCACTGATGATATATTAAGGGATCTCCTTTAATCCCCATTATATTCCCAATTACATTTCCATATGAGGTTTTCAATGGACAAATATGGAAAAGGTAGCTATCTGAATTACAAGAAAAAGTTTTTGATTATGTGTAATGAGACATTTTAATTTATGTGTCTTATGTTTTAAATTACACATAAACTACAAGTATTAAAAATACCTAGGCACAGGGGTCTTTTCTGAGACTGATACTCCAACCAAAGACCATTCATGGATATAATCTCGAACACCTGCACAGATGTAGCCCATGGCAGCTCAGGACAGGGAACAGGCACTGTCTCTGACAGGAACTCAGTGGCAGGCTCTTTGACCACCCCACCCCTGAGGGGGGAGCAGATTTGTCAGGCCACAGAGGAGGACAATGCAGCCTCTCCTAATGAGATCTGATAGTGTAGGGTCAGATGGAAGGGGAGTCCCCTATCAGTCCCCTAGTCCCCTATCAGTGGACTAGGAAAAGGGAATGGGGGGAGATGAGGGAGGGAGGATGGGATTGGGAGGGAGTAAGGGAGAGGGCTACAGATGGGATACAAAGTGAATAAATTGTAATTAATATAAAAAATAAAAATTTAATTAAAAATACTTAGATTACAAAAATTAATGGATAAACACATTTACTTTATGTACTTTTATGTGGAGTTCACTAAAGAAATAGATAAGTTCAAGGCAATAAAAATAGTGATCTCCTTGTGTTTGTCAGCACTCTGTCCCTGTGACAATTACTTAATATAGATAATTTAAAGAACATAGAATTAGTTTTTGGTTATGGTCCATTGCCTTTGTATGAATTAGTATAGATTTATTGTACATTACCCAAAGTAGGGTAAGGCCACAGTGAAGAAACTATGCATTATTTTCTATACTTAAGAACATGAGTAAGACAATTTTTAAAAAATCACAATTGATATCCACTTATGAGTGAGTATATACCCTGTGTGTCTTTCTGCTTCTGGGATATCTTACTCAGGATAATCTTTTCTAGTTCCCACCATTTACCTGCAAATTTCATGATGTCCGTATTTTTATCGCTGAGTAATATTCCATTGTGTAGATGTACAACAATTTCTGTATCCATTCCTCAACTGAGGGGCCATATAATATAGCATAAACATACTAAAATCTGTACAGCTAAGGAAGCTAATAAGGAAGGAGGACTCTGGCTAAGATGCTTAATCCCCATTCAGAAAAGCAAAGAGGATGGACATCTGAGGAGGGAGAAAACAGTACAGGAGCCTACCACAGAGGGCCTCTGAAAGACTCTACCCTACAGGGTATCGAGGCAGATGCTGAGACTCATATCCAAACTTTGGGCAGAGTGTAGGGAATCTTATGAAAGAAGTGGGAGATAGTAAGACCTGGAGAGGACAGGAGCTCCGCAAGGACAGCAACAGATTCAAAAAGTCTGGGCACAGGGCTCTTTTATGAAACTGATACTCCAGCCAAGGACTACTCATGGAGATGGCCTGGAACCCCTGCACGGAGGTAGCTTATGGCAGTTCAGTCTCCAAGTGGCCTCTATAGTAATGGGGACAGGGACTGTGTCTGACATGAACTGATTGACCTGCTCTTCAATCACCCCCACCCCAACCTTAGCAGGCCACATAAGAAAATGCAGCCACTCCTGATGAGACTTGAAAGACTAGGATCAGAGGGAAAGAAAGGAGTACCTCCATTATCAGTGGACAAGGATAGGAACATGGGTGGGGAGAAGGGAGGGAGATACAGGAGGGTACAAAGTTAATAAACTGTAATTAATAAAAATAAAAATAATTGAAAAAAATCACAATTAAAAATATATGTATATAAAGAGAGAGAGAGAGTACTAACAGCCTAGAAAATTCTTCAGGAACTGGGACATTAATGCCACCATATTATTAAAAATAAATGATACTAGAAGAAAGAAGATTTAATTCCAATCTCCAAATTTGAATATTCTTAGGTAACCTGCCTTAAAAACAAAAGAAAACATGCTGTAAATATTTTTAAATATTAATGAAAGCCTGCAGGGAGGGCTAAGTTCAAAACATACTTGCTTTGGAAGCATAAGAACCTGAGTTCAATCTTTAAAATCCACATGAAAAACAGACTCTAGATTTATCATCTCAGCCTTGGGAAGGCAGATACTAGAAGAGCTAGTCTACTTGTCAGTTGCAAATCAATGAATCAAATCTTGCTTTAAAAAATATAGACAGCACTGGGGAAAATAAAATTTTCTTGTCTTAGGCTGCCCACTCTCGCCATACCTCTTCAACATAGTACTTGAAGTCCTAGCCAGAGCAATAAGACAACTAAAGGAGATCAAGAGGATACAAATCAGAAAGGAAGAGGTCAAAGTGTTACTATTCACAGATGATATGATAGTATATATGAGCGACCCCAAGAATTCAACCAGAGAACTCCTCCAGCTGATAAACACCTTCAGCAAAATGGCAGGATACAAAAATCAATTCAAAAAAATCAGAAGCCCTCCTGTATACCAAAGACAAAAGGGCCGAGAAATAAATCAGGGAAACAACACCCTTCACAATAGCCACTAATAACATAAAGTATCTTGGGGTGACACTAACCAAGCAAGTGAAAGACCTGTTTGAGAAAAACTTCAAGTCTCTGAAGAAAGAAATTGAAGAAGATATCCGAAGATGGAAAGATCTCCCGTGCTCATGGATTGGTAGGATTAACATTGCAAAAATGGCCATCCTGCCAAAAGCAATCTACAGATTCAATGCAATTCTCATCAAAATACCAACTCAATTCTTTACAGACCTTGAAAAAAAGTTTCTCAGCTTCATATGGAGAAACAAAAAACCCAGAATCTCCAAAACAATCCTGTACAACAACAGGTATCTAAAGGTATCTGGAGGTATCTAAATCCCAGATCTCAAGTTGTACTACAGAGCAATAGTAATAAAAACTGCATGGTATTGGCATAAAAACAGAAAGGAGGATCAATGGAACCGCATAGAAGACCCAGAAATAAATCCACTCACCTATGAATACTCGATTTTTGACAAAGAAGCCAAAACCATTCAATGGAAAAAAGACAGCATCTTCAACAAATGGTGCTGGTCCAACTGGATGTCCACATGCAGAAAAATGAAAATAGATCTATATTTATCACCCTGCACAAAACTAAAGTCCAAGTGGCTCAAAGACCTCAGCATAAAACCAGATACTCTAAATCTGTTAGAAGAAAAAGTGGGGAACAGCCTAGAACTCATTGGCACAGGAGACAACTTCCTGAACAGAACACCAACAGCACAGGCTCTAAGAGCAACAATCAATAAATGGGACCTCATAAAACTGAAAAGCTTCTGTAAAGCAAAGGACACCGTCATCAAAACAAAAAGACTGCCTACAGATTGGGAAAGAATCTTCACTAACTCTTTATCTGACAGAGGACTAATATCGAGTATATACGAAGAACTAAAGAAGCTGAAAAGCAGCAAACCAAGTAATCCAATTAAAAAATGCAGAACAGAGCTAAACAGAAAATTCTCGACAGAGGAATATCGAATGGCAGAGAAACAATGCTCAACCTCATTAGCCATCAGGGAAATACAAATCAAAACGACCCTGAGATTTCACCTCACACCCACCAGAATGGCCAAGATGAAAAACTCAAGTGACAACACATGCTGGAGAGGTTGTGGAGAAAGGGGAACCCTCCTCCACTGCTGGTAGGAATGTAAACTGGTACAACCACTTTGGAAATCTATCTGGTGCTTTCTCAGACAATTAGGAATAGTGGACTTGGAAAGGGGCACGATGGAGATGAGGGAGGGAGGGAGGGACTGGGAGGGAATGAGGGAGTGGGACACGGCTGGGATACAGAGTTAATAAAATGTAAATGATAAGAAAAAAATAAAATTCAAAAAAAATTTTTTTGTCTTTTTTTTTACTAATTTTAGTTTTATTAAGATTTTCCTTCAATCCAGTTTTATGTGGCTCTTTCTTTTTTTTAATTTTATTTCTTTCTTATCAGTTACATTTTATTAACTCTGTATCCCAGCCATATCCAGCTCCCTCATTCCCTCCTGATCCCAACCTTTCTTTTTTTTTTTTGAATTTTATTTTTTTCTTATCAGTTACATTTTATTAACTCTGTATCCCAGCCGTGTCCCGATCCCTCATTCCCTCCCAGTCCCTCCCTCCCTCCCTCCCTCATCTCCACTGTGCCCCTTGCCAAGTCCACTGATAGGGTGGACCTCCTCCCCATTCATCTGATCCTGTTTTATCAGGTATCTTCAGGACTGGCTGCAAAGTTCTCCTCTGTGGCCTAACAGGACTGCTCCTCCCTTGAGGGGTGGGGAGGCCAAAGAGCCAGTCATTGAGTTCCTGTTAGAAATAGTCCTTGTTCCCCTCACTATGGGAAACCAATTGGTTACTGAGCTACCACAGGCTACATCTGAGAAGAGGTTCTAGGTTACATTCATACATGGTCCTTGGTTGCATGTCAGTCTCAGAAAAGACCCTGGGCCCAGATATATTTGGTCCTTGTGGAGCTCCTATTCTTTCCTCATCAGACTAACTCCTCTTCTTTCTTATGATTCCCTGTACTCTGCCAAAGGTTTGGTCATGAGTCTTTGCTTTGAAAAAACTGCTAGTTAGAGTCTTCCAAATGCGCTCAGTAGACTCCTGTCAATCCAACCTCCCTCTTTCATCTCCACCCTGCCCCTTTCCAAGTCCACTGATAGGGGGGGACCTCCTCCTCATTCATCGGATCCTGTTTTATCAGGTATCTTCAGGACTGGCTGCAAAGCCCTCCTCTGTGGCCTAATAGGACTGCTCCTCCCTTGTGGGGTGGGGAGGTCAAAGAGCCAGCCATTGAGTTCCTATTAGAAATAGTCCTTGTTCCCCTCACTATGGGAAACCAATTGGTTACTGAGCTACCACAGGCTACATCTGAGCAGAGGTTCTAGGTTATATCCATACATGGTCCTTGGTTGAATGTCAGTCTCAGAAAAGACCCTGTGCCCAGATATATTTGGTCTTTGTGGAGCTCCTATTCTTTCCCCATCATACTAACTCCCCTTCTTTCATATAATTCCCTGTACTCTACCTAAGGTTTGGTCATGAGTCTTTGTATCTGCTTTGAAAACACTGCTTGTTAGAGTGTTTCAGATGCCCTCAGTAGACTCCTGTCATAAGTTCAATGCACATCCCATCTGTCTTTCTAAATGAGGATTGATCATCTTACCCCATGTCTGCTCTCTTGATTATCTTTTTTAGGTGTGTAGATTTCATTATCTTTATCATATCTTATGCTCTTTCTTTTTTTTTAAATTCTTTATTAATTTCACTTTATTCACTTTGTATCCCCCCTGTGGTTCCCTCCCTCTTCCCGTTCCAAACCCTCCCTTCCTCAACCCTCTGCATGCATGCCCCTCCCCAAGTCCACTGGTAGGGGAGGTCTTCTTTTTCTTCCTTCTGATCCTAGTCAATTAGGTCTCATCAGGAATGGCTGCATTGTCTTCTTCTGTGGCCTGGTAATGCTGCTTCTTCCTCAGGGGGAGGTGATTAAAGAGATACTGAACTGCCATGGGCTACATTTGTGCAGGGGTCTTAGGTTATCTCCTGTCTTTCTTATGCACTCACAGGTATGTCCATGTCCACCTGTACAAATGTATTTACAAGCAGATAAAAATACACACTCACCACACATACACATGGACACACACACATACACACCTATAATTACACAGGTTGATAAAGACATTTTTATGCTAATCTCTGTTGGTTCAAGTACACACACTAAGTTTCTCCAAATCATCCTGTACTCCATTTTCTCCAGTTATAAGAGATGCGGTTATTGAATTTTTCCTTTTATATTTGTTAATTAATTATTTTTTATTAATTATAGTTTATTCACTTTGTATCCCAACTGTAGCCTCCTCCTTCATCCCCTCCCAATCCCTCAGTCCCTCCTTTTCTCCTCCCACACGCCGCCCCCAGTCCACTGATAAGGTAGGTCCTCCTCCCCTTCCATCTGACCCTACACTATTAGGTCTCCTCAAGACTGTTGGCATTGTCTTCCTCTGTGGCCTGGCAAGGCTGCTCCTCCATCAGGGGAGGTGTTCAAAGAACCAGCCACTGACTTCAAGTCAGAAACAACCCCCGTTCCCCTTACTAGGGTACCCAATTGGACCCTGACCTTCGATGGGCTACATCTGTACAGGAGTTCTAGGTTATCTCTATGAACGGTCCTTGGTGGGAGCATCAGTCTCAGAAAAGACCCCTGGGCTCAGACTTTTTGGTTCTATTGCTCTCCTTGTGGAGATGCTGTCCCCCCCCCCATGTCTTTCATCTCCCTTTTCTTTCATAAGATTCCCTGCACTCTGCCCAAAGTTTGGTTGGTGTCTCGGCATTTGCTTTGATACCTGGGTAGAGTCTTTCACAGGCCCTTTGTGGTAGGCTCCTGTCCTGTTCCCTATGTTCTCTCTCTTTTGATGTCTATCCCATTTGCCTTTCTGAAACAAGATTGATCATCTTATCCCAGAGTCCTTCTTCTTGCTTAGCATCTTTAGGTGTATTGATTTAATATGTTTATCCTGTATTATATGTCTAATATCCACTTTTTTTTAAAGAAGTAAGTAGAAATATATTCAGCCAAAGAAAGTGACACATATAGTAAAAAACGCACCAATTTTCATACTTAAACCCTCATTTTTACCCTATGGGGTCACAATGGTACTTCAGTCCCAAAATAAGTGTATTATAAATGTATATGAAAGTTCATCTGATGCTTGTGTCTAAATATTTTTATTTCAGAAATTAAAATGTACACACACACACCACACTATACATAATCTGTACTATTTGACACTAATGTTGTCTGGTTTTGTGTTTTGTATATATTGTCTCCTTCTTCATGGTTTAACCTTCTTTATACTCTCGTTTTGATTCTCCAAACCTTCTAATGGACAATAGTTTATATTTATTGCTATGATCCAGAGTCTTTCTGTGATGTCAGTTGTAAGACTGTATATGGATGCAAGTTGATATAGGTGGCAACAGTCCTTAATATGATTTTAAGAAAACTTGACAGTATCCTAGAGCAAGGAAGAAAGAGAAAAGCTCTTTCAAGTCATTACCTAGGAACCATTATTTCAGTTGGAAATGTTTGTGGTGATTCCCTATAGTGGTAGCTATCTAATGAAAGACTCAAAATTTGAGTTTTCAGATTTTTGAGCACTGGCAGAATATTGGTAAAATGGTATAGTAAAAATATTATAGTATTTAAGAGTGGCATTACTCTTCCTAAATGGTGCAAAAAATAAAGCTAGCTTATTATTTATTTAACGTGATCATAAAATCACTATGTAAAGTCGTATAAAGTCTGTGACATTACTTATTGATGTATCTCTTACGTAGGGTTTACTCACTGAGGGGACTGACAATTTCAGATGCAGGCATACTCAGACACATGATTATACAGTCAGCTGTAGTGCTTCAGGAATTTTAAGACTATTCCAAAAGGAGTCATATAATTATTATTTTAATTGTTAGGTAATTTACATAAATTATTTGCTTCATTGGTAAACAGTACTTAATGTTTCAACCATCCAGTACATAGAAAGGCAACCCATAAAGATTAGTACTGTTCAATAATTCATAGCCAAATTTAGGAGCAACCTAAAATCCCACTCAGATTCAGGCTATTTGAGGATAATATAAAATATTGTCATTGATTTAAAACTTTTTTCATCAGACACTAACTCTGCCTAATTGCCTACTGTATTATTACAATGATTTAGCTGGTTATTCAAAAAAGTATTTTATAAAAGTTATAGAATTTCTGGTTCAAACTTTTATGTCATTAATTTATATTTACAAAATAAACTTTTATGTTGAAATGATTGTCAGAGAACTGAAATCTACTAATCTATTCTTTGGTGTTCAATAGTATTTGGTTATCAATAATTAAAATCTAGTTGCTAGTATTTGTATAAATGGCATGGCTAATATTTTTGATATAAAAATATTTAAATCTAGACATGATAATACCGACCCATCATCCCAAGTTGTTGGAAGGTGGTAGGAGGATTATTGCAAATACCTAGCCAACTGCTACAATTATATAAGAGCTAGTCTCAAAATAAAAAAAAAAGAAACAAAAAGTGAAAATGCTAAAACAAAGTCAATTCTATCCTATAAGCTCATAAAATTTCCAGTTTCATAGTAATAAACATTACAAATATTTTATTAGGACATGAATGTTATCTGTGAAAATTGTTCAAATTACAAGCAAAAAGTTGATTTCTGATTAACAGATCCTAGACCTGAAAACAAATTGTACACGTAAGTAATTTTAAAATGTGGTATATAAGCATTTAAGTTTCTTTTCATTTTAAAAAAATTGTCTCCATTCAAAATATATTTTAATACTGGTCATTGCATTATACTGATTCAAATTTATATAAAAAAAAAAGTAACAGTTTTCATACATTTGAAAACATATTTGGTCAAAAAATACATGTTAAATATGTATTTTTGACATAAACTCAATGGCTGTCTCTTTGCCCTCACCGCCCACTCCCACAAGGGAGAAGCAGCCCTACTAGTCCACAGAGGAGGACATGGTAGCCAGTTCTGAAGACACCTGGTAAACTGGGGTCAGATGAAAGGGGAGGAGGGTCTCCCCTATCAGTGGACTTGGAAAGGGGCAAGGCGGAGATTAGGAAGGGAGGATGGGTTTGGGAGGGAATGAGGGAGCGGGGATACAACTGGATACAAAGTTAAAAACTGTAACTAATGTTAAAAAATAAAAAAGTATAATAAAAATATACAGAGATCAATAAAATATATATTATGTGTAAAATTTAAAATATGTATTTCCTATAAAGACCACAGGAATCACAGAAGATCAGCATTTTCTTTTGCAGGGCATGTGCGTGAGAATAAGTGGTAAATTATAAAAGAAATATAAAATTCTGCAGTTGTATTGACATAAAGGTTAATTACACTTCCTTCTACCTTCTGTAACAAAGAGAAATGAGGCAAAGGTAACAGCTGCCAGTTTGGTTCAAGTTATGCTTTATAGACTTGAATGGCCACATTTTAATTAATGGCTATGCCCTACGTTTACTAGAAGGAGTGCGAATTAATACATAAAGCATTCATCATGCCTTCACAGAAAATGAAAATTGCCAGATAGTGTATAGAACACAGTATATTCTGAAGAGCCAGGTAATTTGTCTACAAGGGATAAAGAGGGACTGTGTTCCCAGGGCTCAGAGTTGTACAATTCTCTGGCCATGCTGCAAATGAGGCCACTACAATTACCATGAAAGTAGGCTCAGAGCAATCCATCTTCATGCCATTTAACTGTCTACACTATAAACCTTTGGCTTTTAACTAAAACAATTACACAAGTATACTAGTGAAAGAACAAGCTGATTGCATGATTCGAGGAAAGAACCAAGCACCAAGGATTATTGACATTTTTAATTAATGATAGGAACTATTGGAGCAGTTTGTTTTGATATTATGTGAGTAAGATTTTTAAAAACTAAACAACAACCAATTTGTAATATTTTATGTGACTAAACTCTAAAGTTGATTTTATTAGGCTCTCTGGAGAAACAGCAGACATTGCAATAGACAAACTCTTAATAGTCAACTTAATGCCCCAATGTCTACTTTTATTTTACCTTGGAAACATAGTCAATGTTTGGAGTAAATAAATGAGGTTAAAATCATTTTGTTTGATTGATTAACAAAGAAGAGTTGAGTTAACTCATAGATCAACTCTCAGAAATTGGGAATGTTCATGTGTACTTGTCATAAGCATCATCCCATAATGCCAGTTCCTTGGGTACCTGGAACAGGACAGCTGCAAGACCGAAGTCGGATTGGAAGTTTACCAAGGTCCTGGCTCTCAAATAAACATAAAAATAGAAACTGAAAAACAAAAACAAAAAACAAAACTATTTACAAGCTAGGCATGCAGGTCAGTGGTAAAGGATGTTATTCTTCCTTCCCTAAGAAAAGTAAGCCTTATGTTCAGCCCCCAGAATTAAAAAAAACAAAAACAAAACAAAAAAACAAAAAACAACAAGCAAACAAACAAACAAACAAACAAATCCAACAACAACAAAATACAACCATTTTTCATTTGTGGCCAAAATTTGGCTATAACCCCATTAAATAATTGACAATCCCATCTCCCGTGGGACCTATTTCTGAATGTCAAAGGCCAAAAGGTAAATGTGATAATTGAAAGCTGTTAAATTGTGTGTGTATGTGTCTGTTTGTCAGTGTATGCATATATGTGCATGTGGCATGTGTAAAGGTGTATATATGTGCTCACCTGTCAAGCTGTATGTGGATGCCAGTGTTTGACATCCTTGTGTCTTTGTAAATTATTTCTCCTTGAAAATTTATTTTTGAGAAAGTGCTCTTCCATGGAGCTGGAGCTTTCATTTCAGCCGGAAGGGCTGGCCAGTCAGTGCTCTGGGCTCTGTGTCTGCCTCCATAGTGTTGTACTACAGCGGGGCTGCTGCTAGGCCTGGCTTTTCACATAGAATCTAAGGCTTGGACTCAGGCAGTAATGCTTGGCGGGGGGGGAGGCGCTGCCTACTAAACATAGTCATAGCCATGAACAAAATTATCTAATGGACAGTTATGTGCATGAACTTAAGATTGATTGGCGAATCTAGAATATCATTGTACACATTTGTGAACACAAATCATGTAGACAATTTTAAAAACCCTAAAATTTCATTAGGTCATCAAGATATGTGCATAGAAAGAAAACAAAAGACATTTGTGGTTATTTATCTCTAAAAAATTTAGAGATATAAATACCAACCAAGAAAAAAATGAGGATTGTCTAGTCAGTAAGTAGAAAACCACACACACATACACTCACACTCACACATATATACACACTAACATGTACACACACACACATTGATATTCTGACTTAAAATCACAATATTTGATATGTATTACTTCTTATTCATAATTTCTTTTTCTCTTTATTTGTTGTATTAGCTTAACATTTGGAATTATCTTTTATTATCATTTTGTAAGTAATAAATAATTTCAAAAAAGTTTTCATAAACTTATGAGTATTGCTACATCATGCTCACCTATTTCTTCTCAAATTTATAAACTCATTTTAATTACTTATGTTACATGTACATACATATGTATATACATTCATACACACACATATTTACAAACAGCATAACTATGTAATTGCACAGCAGTCCAGAATAAACATGGGAAACCAAATATAACCCAGGCAATGACTGCTGATAAGAAAGTGTCAGTGTTCTCCAGGGACAATGTTTTTGCTAGGTTGTCCAGTCTCAAGTTATCAGACCTGGAGATACATTTGCATTGCTGAGCTTTATAAAAATAAAAAAAAATATTAAGTGATTTTTTTTCTTGGTGTTAAGGAGAGAATTTCCGCCCAACAATTTCTAAAATGGCCCTAAGCATACTTCTGCAATTTTGTACAGTGAATTTATGTGAGGTAGCATTCTCAGTATTGATTACAAAATCAAAACACTGATCAACTCTGAAAAACACTGCAGACCCTAAGGTGTTAGGGGAAAGAGATTTTAAGCAACTTCTGATGTGAATTTTAACCACAGAGGTAAAAAACTAATGACTCTGAGCAATGAATTTCTCAGGCATATGGTTTGTTCTGTGCCCTCCAAAGATATCCACATACCCAGCAATGAAGAATGAACCAGTTCTTCCACCAGTTTGATTTTACTAGACAATATAGTATGTAGATTCTGTAGACACCATATAAAAAGTAATTGGTGCTACAGAATGATGCTGGGCATCCCAAAATCCATACATTGAAATCTTAACCTCTAATATGTTGGTATTAGGAGGAGAGCTACTAGGGAAGAGATGACATTTTGAAGGTACAGCCCTCACGAAAGATATCAGTATTTTTATAAAAGTTTGAGAAATCATTTTATTCCTGGTCCCTGCTTCCCATCAAGTGAAGGGAGCTGAGGAAACAGCAACCTATGAAACGCGAAGCGAGTCCCAATAGGAAGGGGTTTAGTGCTGTACTTCGTAGACTGCAGAACTGTGATAAACAACTGTGTTATGGATGGGAGTTTGCTAAGGCAGCTGTGCAAACCAAACAGTGTTCACACACTGAAAGAGCTCAGCGATGCTGTGGTCCATGCAGCATGAAAAACTTTCCCCAAGAATGGTCTGTTCATGGTGTTCACAGGCTGGAGCCAAGTACACAGTAGGCAGTGTCAGTTTTAAGAAGGATCTGTAAGGAGGAATTCATAAGCAGAGAATTTGAGACAACCCATATCAGACCCTTCAGCAAATTGTACCTACAGATTTTAATTCTTTGGGTTAATGTATTTCCTTTATCTTTTAAGTAAATATGAATTGGACTTCCAGTTTCCTGAAATTCCCATGACAGAAAGAAGAACTCTAACAGAGTAAGACCTTTTTTTACAATCGTATTTTTGTTTTTTGGCTGTGAGCAACTAAATTAACCCATATAGCCAAGAATGTGAATACATAAAGGTTCAAAATAGAATACAAGAAGAAAAAAAAAAAAAAGGTTATCCTTGGCTTAAGGAAGCACTAATTTCTCTGTGTCCTACTAGGCTCCCTTTTGTATGCCCATTCAGGCAGCATTAACGGACACAGTGGGCATTTAAAATAAGAGGGCAACAGACACAGTGCATAAAGTTGTTGGTTCTCCTCCTGCCTGGGGGCTGCTTTCCAGCAGCACAGGAAGTCAGGAGCAGCAGGAGACAAGAAACTTGCCTGGAATGGACTGCTAGAACCATACAAGTATTACACACACCCCAGAAACAGCTTGATGGTTAGTTCAACTTTGAGTCTAGAGAACAAAGGTCATATAAACCTAGAGGAGTGGGTGCAAGGTTTCAAGAATAGGTGTAAATAACCAGTTGGAACCAAGCACTTCAGGGATGCTTGGGAAAAAGGCCAAGTAACATATGAAGGCAGACCTATCAGAATCACACCGGACTTCTCATCAGAAACAATGAAAGCCAGAAGGGCCTGGGCAGGTGTCATGCAGACTTTAAGAGACCACAGATGCCAACCCAGATACTATACCCTGCAAAGCTTTCAGTCAACATAAATAGAGGAAACAAAACATTCCATGACAAAACTAAATGTATGCAATATCTACACAGCAAACCATCCCCACAGAAGATACTAGAAGGAAAACTCCAATCCAATGAAAACAACTTCACCCAAGAAGAATAGAATACAGAATAATACACCAACAAAAAATAAAAGAAAACAAGCAATGAAATACAGTAAGACCACCGACTCCAATATAAAAGAAACTAACACTCATTGGTCACTATTATCCATCAACATCAATGGACTCAACCCTCCAAGATAAAGACACAGACTAACAGAATGGGTGCAGAAACAGGATCCAACATTCTGTTGCATCCAAGAAACACAGCTCTGCAATGAAGATAAATACTACCTGAGAGTAAAGTGCTGGAAAAATGTCTTTCAAACAAATAGACCCAGAAAACAAGCTGGGGTAACTATCCTAATATCTCATAAAATAGACTTTCAAACAAAATGAATCAAAAATATGAGGAGGGACACTACATTCTCATCAAAGGAAAAATCCACCAAGAGGACATCACAACTCTGAACATCTGAGCCCCAAATACAAGAGCGCCTAAATTCATAAAGGAAACATTGAAACTTAAATCATACATTGATCCCAACACTTTAATAGTGGGAAAATTCAACACCCCACTTTCACCAAGGGACAGATCATCTAGACAGAAGCCAAACAGGGAAATAAAAGCTCTTACAGAGGTCCTAAATCAAATGGACCTAATAGATGTCTACAGAACTTTCCAACCAAACTCAAAAGAGTATACCTTCTTTTCAGCACCTCATGGAACCTTCTCCAAAACAGAACATATAGTTGGTCACAAAGTAAGCCTCAACAGATACAAGAAGATTGAAATAATACCCTGTATTCTATTGTACCACCAGGGACTAAAGCTGGAGCTCAACAACAATGGAATTAGAAAAAAGCCTACAAGCACATGGAAACTGAATACCTTGCTTCTCAGTGACAGCTGGGTTAAGGAAGAAATAAAGAAATTAAAGACTTCCTAGAATTCAATGAAAAATGAAGGTACAACATACCATAATTTATGGGACACAATGAAAGCAGTGTTCAGAGGAAAATTCATAGCACTAAGTGCCTTTCAAGAAGAAAGTTGTGACATCTCTTTTTTTTTTCTTTTTTTTAATTTTTCTTTTTAGTTACATTTTGTTGACTCTGTGTCCCAGCTGTATCCTGCTCCCTCATTCCCTCCCCAACCCCACACTCCCTCCCTGGTCTCCTCCCTGCCCCTTTCCAAGTCCACTGATAGGGGAGGACCTCCTCCCCTTTCATCTGACCCTGTTTTATCAGGTATCTTCAGGGCTGGCTGCAAAGTCCTCCTCTGTGGCCTAACAGACTGCTCCTCCCCTGGGGGGGAAGGGTCAAACAGCCTGCCCTTGAGATCCTGTTAGAAATAGTCTGTGTTCCCCTTACTTTGGAAAACTACTTGGTTACTGAGTTACCACGGGCCACATCCGAGCAGAAGTTCTAGGTTATATCCATAGATGGTCCTTGGTTGAGTGTCAGTCTCAGAAAAGACCCTGTGCCTGGATATATTTGGTCCTTGTAGAGCTCCTATCCTTTCCATATCATACTAACTTCCCTTCTTTCATATGATTCCCTGCACTCTGCCGAGGGTTTGGTTAAGAGTGTTAGTGTCTGCTTTGAAACACTGCTAGGTAGAGTCTTTCAGATGCCTTTTGTGGTAGACTCCTGTCATAAGTTCAATGCACATCCCATTTGTCTTTCTAAATGAGGATTAATCACCTTCGCCTGTGTCCACTTTCTTGATTATCTTCTTTAGGTGTGTAGATTTCGAAAGCCCTAGGGGGGGAAAAAAAGCAAATATACCTAAGAGGAGAAGATGGCTAGAAAATACACAAACTCAGGGCTGAAATCAATCAAATAGAAACAAATAAAACAATTCAAAGAATCAATGAAACCAAGAGCTGTTTTTTTGAGAAAATCAACAAGATAGACAAAACTTTAGCCAAACTAACTAAAAGGCAGAGAAACTATCCAAATCAGCAAAATCAGAAATGAAAAGGGGGACATCACTACAGACAGTGAGAAAATCCAAACAATTATCAGGTCTTACTGCAAAAGCCTATATGCCCCAAAATTTGAAAATCTAAAAGAAATGAACAATTATCTTGATAGATTCTATCTACCAAAATTAAGTCAAGATCAGGAAGAAGACTGAATAGTCCTATATGCCCCAAGGAAATAGAAGCAGTCATCAAGAGTCTCCCTTCCAAAAAAAGCTCTGGGCTGGATGGATTCAGTGCAGAATTCTACTAGATCTTCAAAGAAGTGCTAACTCCAATTCTCTACAAACTATTCCACAAAATAGAAACAGAAGGATCAATACCAAATTCATTCTACGAAGCAACAGTCACCTTGATACCTAAACCACACAAAGACCCTACAAAAAAGGAGAACTTCAGAACTATCTCCCTTGTGAACTTTGATGCAAAAATACTCGATAAAAATACTTGCAAACCGAATCCAAGAACAGATCAAAGATATCATCCACCATGGCCAAGCAGGCTTCATTCTAGGCATGCAAGAGTGGTTCAACATATGAAAATCCATCAATGTAATCCACCACATAAACAAACTGAAGGAGAAAAACTACATGATCATCTCTTTAGATACCGAAAAAGCATTTGACAAAGTCCAACACCCATTCATGTTTAAAGTATTGGGAGATCAGTGATACAAGGCACATATCTAAACATAGTAAAGACAGTGTAGAGCAAGCTTATAGCCAACATTAAACACAATGGAGAGAAACTTAAATAAATCCCACTGAAATCAGGGACATGACAAGGCTACGCACTCTCTCCATATCTCTTAAACGTAGTACTTCAAGTCCTAGCTACACAAATAAGGTAAGTAAAGGAGGTCAAGGGGATACAAATTTGAAAAGAAGAGGTCAAAGTGTCACTATTCACAGATGATCTGATAGTATACATGAGTGACCCCAAAAATTCAACCAGAGAACTCCTTCAGCTGATAAACACCTTCAGCAAAGTAGCAAGATACAAAATCAACTCAAAATGTCAGAAGCCCTCCTGTATATCAAAGACAAAAGGGCCAAGAAAGAAATCAGGGAAACAACACCCTTCACAATAGCCACTAAATAACATAAAGTAACTTGGGATGACACTAACCAAGCAAGTGAAAGACGTGCTTGAAAAAAAAAAAAAAAACATTAAGTCTCTGAAGCAAGAAATTGAAGGAGATATCAGAAAAAGTAAAGAGCTCCCGTGCTCATGGGTTCATGAAAATGGCCACCCTGCCAAAAGCAATCTACAGATTCAACACAATTCCCATCAAAATACCAACTCAATTCCTTACAGACCTTGAAAGAAATATTCTCAGCTTCATGTGGAGAAAGAAGAAGAAGAAGAAGAAAAAAAAAAAAAAAACTCAGAATCTCCAAAATGATCGTGTACAACAACAGATCATCTGGAGGTACCTTCATCATCGATCTCAAGCTGTACTACAGAGCAATAGTAATAAAAACTGCATGGTATTGGCATAGAAACAGAAAGGATGATCACTGGAACGGAACAGAAGATGCAGAAATATACCCACAAAACTACAGATATCTGATTTTATACAAAGAAGCCACACCATTCAATGGAAAAAAGACAGCATCTTCAACAAATGGTACTGGATGTCTACATTCAAAAAAATGAAAATAGATCCATATTTATCACCCTGCACAAAACTAAAGTCCAAGTGGATTAAAGACCTCAACATAAAACCATATACTCTAAATCAGTTAGAAGAAAAAGTGGGGAAGAACCTAGAACTCATTGGCACAGGAGACAACTTCCTGAACAGAACACCAACAGCACTGGCATTAAGAGCAACAATCAATAAATGGGACCTCATGAAACTGAAAAGCTTCTGTAAAGCAAGACACTGTCGTCAGAACAAAATGACAGCCTAAAGACTGGGAAAGGATCTTTACCAACCCTATATCTGACAGAGGGCTAATATCCAGTATATAAAGAACTAAAGAAGTTAAAAAGCAATAAATCAAGTAATGCAATTTAAAAATGGGGTATGGAGCTAAACAGAGAATTCTTTGTAGAGGAATACAGAATGGCAGAGAAACACTTAAAGAGCTGCTCAACATCCTTAGCCATCAGAGAGATGCAAATCAAAATGACCCTGAGATTTCACCTTACACCCATCAGAATGGCTAAAATCAAGTGACAACACATGCTGGAGAGGTTGTAGAGAAAGGGGAACCCTCCTCTATTTCTGGTGGGAATGTAAACTGCTACAACCACTTTGGAAATCAATTTGGCACTTTCTTGGATAATTAGGAATAGTGCTTCCTCAAGACCCAGCTATACCCCTACTGGGCATATACCCAATATATGCTCAAGTATACAACAAGAATATTTGCTCAGCTATGTTTTTAGCAGCTTTATTTGTAATAGCCAGTACCTGGAAACATCCCAGATGGTCCATTGTGGTATTTTTACTACTCAGCAATCAAAAACAAGGAAATCATGAAATTTGCAGGCAAATGGTGGGATCTAGAAAAGATCATTCTGAGTGAGGTATCCCAGAAGAAGAAAGACACACATGGTATATACTCACTTATATAGACCTATAAGGTAGGATAAATATAATGAAATCTACACACCTAAAGAAGATAAACAAGTAAGAAGACTTCGGGTAAGATGATCAATCCTCACTTAGAAAGACAAATAGGATGTGCATTGGATGTAGGAGAAAACAAGTAACAGGACAGGAGCCTACCACAGAGGGCCTCTGAAAAACTCTACCTAGCAGTGTATATTAGGGTATACAGTGTATACTAGGTATAGCAGATACTAAGACTCATAACCAAACCTTTGGCAGAGTGCAGGGAATCATATGAAAGAAGGGGGAGTTAATATAACGTGGAGAGGATAGGAGCTCCACAAGGACCAAATATATCTGGGCATAGGTGTCTTTTATGAGACTGATATTCCACCAAGGACCATGTATGGATATAACCTATAATCTCTGCTCAGATGTAGCCTGTGGTAACTTAGTAACCATTGGTTTCACCTAGCAAGGGGAACAGGGACTATTTTTGACAGGAACTCAATGGCAGGCTCTTTGACTTCCTCAACCCCCAAGGGCGGAGCAGTCCTGCTAGGCCACAGAGGAGGACTTTGCAGCCAGTTCTGAAGATACATGATAAACCAGGGTCAGATGAAAGGGGAGGAGGTCCTCCCCAATCAGTGGACTTGGAAAGGGGCAGGAAGAGATGAGGGAGGGAGGGTGGAATTGGGAGGAAATGAGATAGTGGGATACAGCTGGGATTCAGAATTAATAAAATGTAACTAATAATAGAAATAAAAAAATTTTAAAAATAGTATCATGCAAAAATAACAAATTGAAGAAGTAGAATAAGAGGGTGGTAGGGATAGAGGGACATGGAAGGGACAGGAGCCCCACAAGGAGATCAACAAAGCTAAAGGATCTGAGCCCAGGGTGTCCTGCAGAGACTTATGCACCAACGGAGGACCATGTACAAAGAAGACGTAGGCCCCCTGCTCAGATGTGACCAATTGACAGCTGAGTCTCCATGTGGATCTCTGAGTGAGGGAAGCAGAGGCTGCGTCCGTCATGAACTCTGTTGCCTGTTCTTTGATCACTAGCACGAAGCTTTTAATGGTTCTCTTGTCCAGGCAAGAATTGCAACCTCAACCAGCAGGATACCTCTAACATTAAGTTGCAAAGGAAAAGCGATGGTGAGATAAGTAAGGAATTGTAGGTAGAGTGTTAGTGAATTTTATCCAAACACCTTATATTTATTCATGGATATGTATTTTTAATGAAAGCATTCAACAAATGGACTTTCCAGGCAAGATTTTCCCAATTAATTATGAAAAAAAGGTAGTCATCCCTGAGATCATATGCATACATGTGATACATATATGCATACAATATACAGAAGTTTATATTAATATAATTAGGGGTGTGTGTATGTGTGTGTGTGTGTGTGTGTGTGTGTGTGTGTGTGTAATAGCAATTAAAAAGAAAGGGGACATCAATTTGAGAAAGAGAGAGAGAAAGAGAAAGAGAGTGCAAAGGAATTGAATGAGAGGGGTTGAGGGTATGAATGTTATAATTTTAAAATATATTATTAACATTTATTAATATATTTATATAATGTCTTTTTACAAAAATTAAATATATATTCAAATTTAATATATTAATAATATATTGTTTTCTGAAGGAGCCTTAGATTAAAATGATGGGGGCTGAGCTGATATCCCAGTTTCCCAAATCTGCTTCATAAAACATCCTTTAACACATTTGTACATTGAAAAATTTAAGTAGAAATGGTTCCATTGAGACTTAACTGATTTTGGCACTGTTAAGCTGTATTGTTAAATCATCATTTATTGTGACTGATACGAATTTCAAAATCATATGTCATATTAATTCAAAAACTTTACCATTATCTAAGAAATAAACAATAAAATTTCAAATGTACAAAGACTTTTCAGAAAATTGGCACAAAAAAACCTGTTATATCAATGAATACACTTTTGGGATAGAATGAAGGGCTGCAACCTATTAAGAGATAGAGATGAAATTTTAAAAAAATGTATTTGAATCATTTTAAAACCTAGTAGAATATTATACCTACAAAATTTAAGAGAAACTGTACATATATTTTGTATGTATGCATGTATATATAATATTAAAAATTCTTGGTCATAATATAAACAAGATTTATTTCTGCTTAAAATCGGTAGGTTGATGTAAAGAGACAGATATCCTGAAGATCAGTCAAAGTATAACTGGAAATATATTAGTGGTGAAATTAGGAGAACTACAATAATATTCATCCTAATTAAACTTTATACATTTCCCCAACAAAGGGATGACTAAACCACATTTTACCTTTAAGGTCTAGTATCATAAATGTTATATAATAGACACTGCCAAATTCTCACTTAAGAGTTAATGAGAGTGATAAAAACCACAGAGAGGAGTGAGGAAGTCAGGAGACGTGCATAGCCCTGCAAGGAAGCATTTCCTCACCTAGTGAAGAAATAGCGGAGTTGGGCACAGTACATGAGAGTTGAGTGTACCAGGTAGAAAGTTGTACTTATAAAATTTTATGTCATTGTTCATTCTTGTATAAAAATTTATCAAGATCAAATAATTCAGTAACATGTGGTCACAAAGTCTTTTAAGGTTTCAACTTGTTACTTCCAGCATTTAAAAAGTATGGAAAAAATAGACTAGGTGAAAATAATCTTCCCTTAATTTTATAAACTGTATTAGCTCTGGATATATAAATATTTTGGCAAATATACCTACTTATCTCAATAATGTGTAGTTGCATGACTTTATTTTTTCATATTCAGTAATTATTTAAATAGGCTATGTGTAAATATGAGAATTTTTAATTGCTTCTTATATGTTCCTATGTGTCTATGTGTCCATTGACATGTTAAAGAAAACCACAAAGAAAAATGACATATATTGAGGTCACATTAAAGAAAGAAAACACACTTTCTCTTGTGTTATTTTGACCAAGAGCAAACTTAAATTTAAATTGTCTACTAATTTCCTATAACTTACTTCTCTCTGTAGCCCGTGTTTACTCGTCAGTCTGTTGTCTGTCTGCTGTATTTGTCTGTTCTATCTGTCCTTGTTGTCCCTAGCAAAGGGCTTTTCCCTGTATTTATTTAATAGCACAGAAAATATCTGATGAGAAAAAGTGAAGGATAGTTTAAAAAATCTTTAACAAAATTTTTACAAGAGAAGAAATTTTACAAAAATTTACTAAGTCATGTGCTGTATTAATTGTCATTTAAAACATGAATTTATTCACTTCATCTCCAGAATGTTTTTGGTTAGTTTGTTTTACATGTACCATAATAGCCCCTCAATTATTTTTTGAGATTTCTTTCCTTTAATTATTTTTTCTTACAATGTATTTTGACCATCTTTCTTCAGCTCCTCCCGGATCATTTTCCCCATCTCACTACCCATACAACTTTATGTTCTCTCTCCAAAAATCAAAAAGCAAACAAAAACTAAAACACAGAAACAAAAATTAAAAGAAATATGCAAAAGTCAAATACAACAAAGACAATAAAATGCCAGAAAGTGTGCAAAACAAAACAAAAGCCACAAACCGGCAAGTACACAAACAAACAAACAAAAAAAAAAAAAAAAAAAAAAAAAAAAGGAGCAAAACCACGTAGAGTTCATTTCTCATTGGTATAGGACTGGCCTTAAAGTGTGGTCGATGTAACCAATGACATTCCATTGAAGTAAAAATGATCTTCCCTTTGCCTGTGAGTAAAATTGCAAACAACTTCATGGTTATGGTTGGGACTCCTATATCCACTTCTCCTTCTTAGTCAAAGGTCTCAGGTAGAATTAAACCTGTGTAGGTTTAAAAGACAAGTAGTCAACCTTGCTGTCAGCCTTGAAAACATAAATACACAAATACACATAATATCATACATACTTAGGATAGATAGATAGATAGATAGATAGATAGATAGATAGATAGATAGATGATAGATAGATAGGTATTGATGATAGATGTAGGCTTGCAATAATAATTATTATTTTTTATTTAACTTTTATTAATTACACTTTATTCATTTTATATCCCCCCATAAGCTCCTCCCTCCTCCCCTCCCCCCCTTTCTGCATGCATGCCCCTCCCCAAGTCCACTGATAGGGGAGGTCCTCCTCTCCTTCTTTCTGATTTTAGTCTATCAGTTCTCATCAGAAGCGGCTGCATTGTCAGGGTTCTAGGTTATCTCCATGAATAGTCCTTGTTTGGAGTATGGCTCTCTGGGAGCAATAATAATTATTTTTTAAAAGAGGCTAAGAATTTTAAGGACAGTTGCGATAAGTATATGAGAGAGTTTGAAGAGATGAAAAGAAGGGAGAATGTTTATTTATAATCTCAACAGAATGAAATAAAAAGTATACTTCCTCTTTCATAGTGTCCTGGCAAGGCAGCCCCACCAGGGGGAAGTGATCAATAAGCATGCAACAGGGACCATGTATTAGATAGCCTCCAATCCCCCTTTTAGGGTACCTACACAAAGGGTAAGCTGCCCATTGCCTATATATGTATAGAGAGCCAAGGTCTAGTTCATGCATGGTCCTTGGTTGGTGCTTCAGTCTATCCAAGCCCCTCTGAGCCAAGTTTAGTTGGGACTGTTGGTCTTCTTTTGGAGCTACTGTCCATTCCATGTTCTTATAGCCTTCCCCAACTCTTCTATAAGGCTCTCTCTTCTCTATTCATTATTTGGCTGTGAGTCTCAGTTCTTTTTTGATGCATAGCTGGGCAGAGCCTTTCAGAAGACAGCCCTGCTAGACTCCAGTCTGCAAACATAGTAGAGTATCATCAGTAGTATCAAGTTGACTGTCTCCCATGGTGTGGGTCTCAATTTGGCCCAAGCATTGGTTGTGCATTCCATCAATTCTGCTCTATTTTTATCACTGAACATTCTGAACATCCTGCAGATAAATTCTGGGTGGAAGTTTTTGTAGGGCAGTTGGTGTTTCCCTCCTCCCACTGAGAGTCTTGTCTAGTTAGAAGGTCGCCTGTTCAGTTTCTCAAACCCTGCCACTAAGCTGTCTAAGCTATAGTTACCTGTGAAAGAGGAAATACACTGGATGTGCTGGTGTGGTTTGGCGGGGACTCTCATTTACTGAGGTGTAGGGGATGGGGGATAGGAGCATGAGAGAGGGACAGAGTAGAGGGACCAGGAGGACAGGAGAGATGGGGCTAGGTTTGAGATGTAAAGTGAATAACTAAATTTAAAAAAATAAAAGGTAAAACAAAAGAGTTAATGGATGGACAATGTTATTCCCAGAAAAAAAATAGGTTATTAACAAAAATCATAATAGAAGTCTACAATGCAGTATATAATATTGCTGTTTCCCTTCTTTACCCAACATAAATACATACAACCATATTCCTAAAAAAAACAAAACAAAACAAAACAAAAAAAAGACAACACATATTTTGGTTGAAGGACATAAAGAAATCAATATCAGGGAAACTTCCTCCTTGTTGGTTACCAGTCATAGTACCAGAAAGTGCTATACAGATCTGTATGGTAGAACAGACATCAGTGGTCTTACTTAGTGCTAGACTCTGCATGTTATAATAGAAACCTGGAAGACAATATATTCCCACTTGTATAATATCAGCAGTATTGTAGTGGAGTATTGCACTCTGATTTTAATTGGAGCCTGCTCTACAAAGAGAGATTTCATGCTTAGTATTGTAATTCTAGTAAAAAGTCATTGGCTATGGGGGTCATAAAGCTTTAGGATATCATAAATTAGTATTATTTTGTTAAATTGACATGCTGTCAATTGCCTTCTAAATATTAATTTTATACCCATAATTCTGAACTGCTATCCACAATGGTCAGAGAATCTTTTCTTTGTTGAGGCAGTATGCAATAAAGAGATATATAGCTTACCAAAGTGTAGAAAGTAAGAGACTGAATGGATGTCCTAAATAGGACATCTATATTTATCACTGTACCATGAATGCTAAGAGAACATGACCAGAAATGAGACAAAAAGAACACGAGACAATGATGGGGGGTAGCATATAAAATACTGTCCTCTGGATAGAGCCATCACAATCATGAACTCACAGTGACAGTAGATACCTACAGATCTGGACAATATCAAACCAGTCAAAAATCCCAGCATACAGGAGGTAGGTGATGTGTAGTTCCCACCATTTACTGAGTATATATTTTCATTGGATAGTTGGTCGGGGAGTGGTCATCATTCTTTTTTTAGAGAATGTGACAACTCCTAGTTTGTCATAGCTTAATTGATGGCACCACACTCAGGCACAAATAAGGAACAATAATTCTATTTATTGGGCTATTAAACAAACAAAAACATAAGTAGATGGGGATGTGTTGGTGAGAACAAATGGGAATTTGGAAACACTGGGAAATAGAATACATGATGATATTGTATTGTGTTCCTATAAGAAATTATCAAAAATAAAAATAAGCAAATTAAAAATGAATGGAGACCCACCCGATCTGTGCTCCCCAACACCAGCAGGGATCAATTAGCAGTAGATCCCAATGTGAGCCATTACCCAGGACCCACCCAGATCTGAGGTACCAAAGACCAGTAGGGAGCAGGGAGCAGCATGAAAATCCAGCCTTATAGAGGACACTACAGTGAAAACTCTGACACAACAAGGATAACAACACCCAAGAAAAAACAGGAAATAAATAATTCCACACTGGTAAAAACAAAAGAAAGCATGCAAACTACCACAACCAATATCAAAACCAAAACTACAGGCATCAACAATCATTGGTATTAGTATTTCTCAGCATAGTCTCAACTCCCCAATAAAGACACATGGTAACAGAATGGATGTATAAACAGCACCCATAAATCTGTTGCATACAAGAAACACACCTCAGCAACAATGATAGATATTACCTCAAGAAGGAGGGCCCAAAGGAGGGTGGCAGAATGTCACTCAGAAGGAAAAAGAGAATAGACAGCAGAAGTGGATGAAGACAGGGAACTGGGAAGCAGACAGAACTGAGAGGGAAACAAGGGTGGGGCTCAAAAGTGGGGAGAACAGGGTGTGCAGGTGAGAAGGCTTGGAACAAGAAGGGGAATTGAGGGGCAACATTTATTTTTCAAACTAGAAGCCTGCAACAGGGTAGGCTCCTGGGAGGATAAGGGTGTGATTTCTAACTGGGGGTGGGGGACACGAAGACTGAAGTGACCACCTTCTAGCCAAGTAGGACTAGTGGAAAGAGAAAAAACAACAACAACTCACCCAATGACAAAACTTGTGATCCCAAAATTACCCTACCTATACAAAGTGCAAGGATAACAAGTGAACAAAGATTGAGAGAAAGGCCAAACAATAATTGGCCCAACCTGAGACCCACCCCATGATAAAGAGCCAGTCCCTGACACTAATGATAACACTTTGCTATGCTTTCAGACAGGAGCCTAACTTGACTGTCTCCTGGGAGGCTCCAGCCAGCAGTTGACAGATGCTGGGACTTGCAGCCAAGCATGGACCAGAGCACCAGGGATCCTGTGGAAGTATTGGTGGGAAGGAGGACAGGAACCTCACAAGAAGACCAATAGAGATATCTAACCCAATCCCATGGGGTCTTTGAGATACTGAGATATCAACTACTACCATGCATGATCTGGACCTAGGCTCCCTGTAGACATGTAGCAGATGGGCAGCTTGGTCTTTATATGGGGCATCCAGGGATAGGAGGGGTGGGGGTTTTTCTAACAAGGACTCTATTGCCTGGTTTTGGATCACTTCTCCTTAGCAGGGCTGCCTTGCTTGCTCTCAGAGAAAGAAGATATGTTTAGTCCTAATGTGACTTAGTGTGATAGTGAAGGTTGATATGGTAGGAGGGGGCTCTCCTTTTCTGTGGGGAAAGGGAAAGGGCAAAGGGAAAAGGGGACTGGGAGGAGAGGAGGAAAGGGGCACCCTTGGGATGTAAAATAAATTAAAAAATAAAATAAAATTTAAAATTTAAAAAATAAAAATGAATTGATTTTGTCTGTAAACACAGTAACTATAGGAAGTACCTTCTTTAATAGTTGTAAATATATATTTTTGTCCTATTCAAATTATAATTCTTATCACCATCCTGAATGCATTAGTAACTTATTCTTATGTGTTTAATTATTCTCAATTTTAGTGAATTAAATTCCTAAATACTATCATGTTCCAGGGCAAGTTAGCCAAGGCTCTGAGTTTTATGTCTTCTGTGTTGTAATTTTGTGCCTCTGAGAGACTGTTGTCAACCCAAGATTTTACTTGGAAAGATCCATCTTCTTGATTACCTTTGTATGGTGGGCTATATTGAGGCTCTTACAAGTTGTTAGGCAGACTCACTAATCATAAACTTTTGACTGGTAGCCTCTTTCTCTCTTTTGGTGGAGAGAACACCTTACAACATGAAAGCTCATTTCTTGGATGTGAACAATAAGAAGTCCTCAGTATTAGCAGCAAGAGAGTGGGGTTGCCAATCACAGTGTTTTACAACCCATACTTTTATCATGTTCCATTGACTAGAAACATGTTATTACATCTGGCCTATGCTCAGAAGTAGAGGACAGGACATTGATGCATAGGGCTATGGTCATTGGGACTCACATATAAACCTGTGCATCATAGTAACCATCTTAGTAGCAGATGTTTATATAAAGCAAATTTAATACACATCATTGATCATTAACTGCACACATAGATAGAAAGGGGTAGAAATGATGAAGTATTTGTTAATTAGCCAAGTGTAATCCGAAGAGTTATTTACTACCCAACACTGTTAAAAATGTCTTCTTGAACTTAGTCATATAACCACCAGACTAACAGAAAAATATAATAGTACAATTTTTTTAGGCAATAGCTGATTCAAATAATTATGTAAAAGAGGTTGGAGCAAAGATATCAAACACCAGACATAAACTTCCACCTATTACCCAATTCCTGGCAGTAACAAGAAAAAGTCTCTAAATCAGAACCTTTTTGCTCAACTTTCACCACTCATGTGCTCTGGACACTGACAGGTAAGGGGTCACTGGAACCTTAGCATATAACCCAAACTTCCTCTGTCATCCTTTAGCTCCTGGTACTAACAGGTAAGAGGTTCCCAGACACTGATTTTGGACACATACTTTCTCAAGATCCAGGTGTGGACAGATCGACAATGCACAAATGTTTACAACTGTACTCTACCAATTAACTCCAGATATAAAATGCAAAACAAAAAAAAGAAAAAAAAATGAGCAAAAAGTACTATGTTTCTTTTAAAATTTACTAATCATATCATAATGCCTCCAATGAAAATAACATGGAAGACCTACCAGAAAAAAAAAAAAACCTTAAAGAGTGATTATACCATGTTCTAACTACTCAAATGAGACATGCATATATTCCAGAATACTAAAGTTATGGAGAAGCTTAATAAATTAGACCAGAAAAGAAAATCCTCCCACCACATAATAATCAAAACAGTAAATATACAGAACAAAGAAAAAATTACTAAAACCAGTAAGGGGAAAAGGCCAAGTAACACATAATGGCAAACCCATCAGAATCACCCCTGACTTCTCAACAGAGACTATGAAAGTCAAAAGGGCCTTGACAGAAATATCCTGCAGACCATAAGAGAACAGAGATGTCTGCCAAGGCTACTATACCCAGTCTTCATAGATGGAGACAACAATGTATTCAACTACAAAAACAAATTTATACAATGCACACCCATAAATCCAGTAATACCGAAGATACTAGAAGGAAAAATACAGCCCAGAAAAGCTAACTACATTTAGGAAATCACAGGAAATAAATAACCTCACTACAGCCAAACTAAAAGAAGCCAAGTACACAAACACACTACCACAACCAACAGCAAAATCAAAGGCTCTAACATCCACTGGTCACCCAACTCTCTCAACATCAATGGAGTCAATACTCCAATAAAAAGACATAGACTAACAGAATGGATACTTAAACAAGATCCAACAATCTGTTGTATACAAGAAACACACTTAAGTCACAAAAATAGGCATTACCTGAGAGTAAAGGGCTGGAAGCTGGTTTTCCAAGCACATGGAACCAAGAAGCAAGCAACATCCAATAAAATAGATTTTCAACGAAAATTAATCAAAAGAGATGGGGAGGGTCACTTCATACTCATCAAAGAAAAATTCCACCAGGAAGACATCACAATCCTGAACATCTATGCCCCAAATACAAGAGCATCCACATTTGTAAAAGAAACATTAATAAACTGGAACCCATAGATATCCACACATTAATAGTGGGAGATTTCACACGCCTCTCTCAGCAAAGGAGAGGTCAACAAAACAAAATTTAAACAAATAAACAATGACTCTGACAGAGGTCATGAATCAAATGGACCTAACAGACAACTACAGAAACTTTCACCTTCTCAGAACCTCACAGAATAGACCATATATTTGGTCACAACATGAGCCTCAACAGATATAAGAAGACTGAAACAATCCCTTGTATCCTATATGACCATGATGGACTAAAGCTGGACCTCAACAATAACAGAAATAGCAAAAAGCCTACACATACATGGAAACTGAACAATTCACTACTCAATGACAGCTGGGTCAGGAAAGAATAAGAATAAAATTAAAGAATTCTTAGATTGCAATGAAAATGAAGAAACAACATGCACAAACTATGGGACACAATGAAATCAGTGATAAGAGGAAATTTCATAGCACTAAGTGCTTTCAAGAAGGAATTAGAAACATCTCATACAAACATCTTAATGTCTCACCTGAAAGCCCTAGGAAAAAAAAAATAAACAGACACACAAGAGGAGTAGGCAGCTGGAAAAAATCAAATGCAGGGTTGAAATCAATACATTAAAAATAAATAAAATAATTCAAAGAATCAATGAAACCAAGAGCCGGTTCTTTGAGAAAATCAACAAGATAGACAAACCATTAGCCAAACTAACTAAAAGGCAGAGAGACACTATCCAAATGAACAAAATCAGAAATGAAAAGGGGGACATAACAACAGACACTGTGGAAATCCAAACAATCATTAGGTCTTACTTCAAAAGCCTATATACCACAAAATTTGAAATCTAAATGAAATAGACAATTTTCTTGATAGATTCCACTTACCAAAGCTGAATCCAGATCAGGAAAATAAATTAAATAGTCCTGTATCCCATAAGGAATTAGAACTTGTCATTAAAAGTCTCCCATTAAAAAATAAAAAAAAAAAAAAAAAAAAAAAAAAAAGCCCAGGGCCATATGGTTTCAGACCTTCAAAGAAGAGATAACACAAATACTCTTCAAAAAAGAAAGAGAAGGAACATTACCAAACGCATTAAAGAAGCCATAGTCACCTTCACGAAGACCCAACAAAGAAATAGAATTTCAGGCCAATCTACCTTATGAACACTGATGCAAAAATACTCAATAATAATAAAAAAAAATACTCACAAACTGAATCCAAGAACACATCAAAGATATCATCCACTATGCCCAAGTACGCTTCATCCCAGGTATGCAGGAGTGGTTCAGAGTAATCTACCATATACACAAATGGAAAGAAAAAAAAAGCACATATGATAATCTCCTTAGATGCTGAAAAAGCATTTGAAAATATTCCAACATTCACTTATGTTTAAAGTCCTGGAGGGATCAGGGATACAAGGCACTTACCTCATCATAGTAAAGGCAATATACAGAGAGCCTATAGCCAAAGTCAAACTAAATAAGTCCCATTGAAATCAGGGACAACACAAGGCTGCCCACTCTCTCCATGTCTGTTCAACGTAGTTCTTGAAGTCCTTGCTAGATCATAAGAAAATTAAAGGAGATCTAGGGATAAAAATCAGAAAAGAAGAAGTCAAAGTATTACTATTTGCAGATGATATGATAGTATATATGAGTGACCCCCAAAATTCTATCAGGGAACTCTTACAACTGAAAAATACCTTCAGCAAAATGGCTGGATACAAAAATAACTAAAAAAATTAGTAATCCTCCTTTGTACAAAAGACAAATTCACTGAGAAAGATATTAGGGAAACAACACCCTTCACAATAGCCACAAATGACATAAAGTACCTTGGTGTAATGCTAACTAAGCAAGTCAAAGACTTGTTTGAAAAAAAAAAAATTCCAGTCTCTGACGGAAGAATTAGAAGAAGATATGAGAAGATGGAAAGATCTCCCATGCTCATGGCTTGGCAGGATTAACATAGTAAATATGGCCATCTTACCAAAAGCAATCTACAGCTTCAATGAAATTCCCATCAAATTACCAACACAATTCTTTACAGATATTGAAAGAAAAATTCTCAACTTCATTTGGAATTACAAGAAACCCAGAACTGCTAAAAAAAAATCCTCTACAATAAAAGATTTTCTGGAGGTATCTCCATCCCTGATCCAAGCTGTATTATAGAAGAACAGTAGTAAAAACCACATGGTACTGGCATAGAAACAGACTGGTGGATCAATGGAATCTAACAAAAGACCCAAAAATAAACCCACACACTTATGGACATCTGAGTTTTGACAAAGATGCCAAAACCATACAATGGAAAAAAGATAGCATCTTCAACAAAATGGTGTTGGTTTAACTGGATATCTACATGTTGAAAAATGAAAAGAGATCCATACTTATCACCCAGCACAAAACTAAAGTCTAAGAGCAACAATCAATAAATGGGACCTCATGAAACTGAAAAGCTTCTGTAAAGCAAAGGACACTGTCATCAAAACAAAACGCCTGCCTACAGATTGGGAAAGAATCTTCACTAACCCTTTATCTAACAGAGGACTAATATCGAGTATATACAAAGAACTAAAGAAGCTGAAAAGCAGCAAACCAAGTAATCCAATTAAAAAATGGGGAACAGAGCTAAACAGAGAATTCTCTGTAGAGGAATATCGAATGGCAGAGAAACACTTAAAGAAATGCTCATCCTCATTAGCCATCAGGGAAATGCAAATCAAAACGACCCTGAGATATCACCTTACACCCATCAGAATGGCCAAGATGAAAAACTCAAGGGACAACACATGCTGGAGAGGTTGTGGAGAAAGGGAACCCTCCTCCACTGCTGGTGGGAATGTAAACTGATACAACCACTCTGGAAATCTATCTGGCGCTTTCTAAGACAATTAGGAATACTGCTTCCTCAAGACCCAGCTATACCACTGCTAGGTATATACCCAAAGTTTGCTCAAGTACACAAAAGGGATATTTGCTCAATCATGTTTATAGCAGCATTATTTGTAATAGCCAGACCCTGGAAACAACCCAGATGTCCATCAACGGAGGAATGGGTACAAAAATTGTGGTATTTTTACACAATGGAATACTACTCAGCAATCAAAAAGGAGGAAATCATGAAATTTGCAGGCAAATGGTGGGATCTAGAAAAGATCATCCTGAGTGAAATATCCCAGAAGGAGAAAGACAAACAAGGTATATACTCACTTATATAGACCTATAAGATATGATAAACATAATGAAATCTATACACCTAAAAAAGATAATCAAGAGAGCGGACATGGGGTAAGATTATCAATCCTCGTTTTGAAAGACAGATGGCATGCGCATTGAACATTGACAGGAGTCTACTGAGCAAATTTGAAAGACTCTAACTAGCAGTGTCTTCAAAGCAAAGACTCATGACCAAACCTTTGGCAGAGTACAGGGAATCATAAGAAAGAAGGGGAGTTAGTCTGATGAGGAAAGGATAGGAGCTCCACAAGGACCAAATATATCTGGGCACAGGGTCTTTTCTGAGACTGACATGCAACCAAGGACCATGTATGAATGTAACCTAGAACCTCTGCTCAGATGTAGCCTGTGGTAGCTCAGTAACCAATTGGTTTCCCATAGTGAGGGGAACAAGGACTATTTCTAACAGTACTTCAATAACTGGCTCTTTGGCCTCCCCACCCCCCAAGGGAGGAGCAGTCTTGTTAGGCCACAGAGGAGAGCTTTGCAGCCAGTCCTGAAGATACCTGATAAAACAGGATCAGATGAATGGAGAGGAGGTCCCCCCTATTAGTGGACTTGGCAAGGGGCACGGTGGAGATGAGGGAGGGAGAGAGAAAGGGACTGGGAGGGAATGAGGGATCGGGACACGGCTGGGATACAGAGTTAATAAAATGTAACTGATAAGAAAAAAAATAAATTCCAAGAGGATCAAAGACCTCAACATAAAAGCAGACACACTAAACCTATTGGAAGAAAAAGTGGGGAAGAGCCTAGAACTCAACTTCCTGAAGAAAACACCAACAGCACAGATCAACAATCAGTAAATAGGACCTCATGAAACTGAAAAGCTTCTGTAAAGCAAAGGACACTGTCATCAGAACACAACGACTGCCTACAGATTGGGAAAGGATCTTGACCAATCCTATATCTGACAGAGGGCTAATATACCAAATATATAAAGATCTCAAGAAGTTATACAACAAACATCAAGTAATCCAATTAAAAAATGGGGTACAGAGATAAACAGAGAATTCTCAATAGAAGAATGTCGAACTGTAGAGAAACACTTAAAGAAACGTGCAACATCCTTTGCTATCAGGGAAATGCAAATCAAAACTACCCTGATATTTCATCTTACACCTATCAGAATGGCTAAAATTAAAAACTCAAGTGACAATACATGCCGGAAAGGATGTGACAGAATTGGAACCCTCTTCCATTGCTGGTAGGAATGTAAACTTATACAAGTACTTTGGAAATCCTTCCGGTGCTTTCTCAGACATTTAAGAATAGTTCTACCTCAAGATCCAGCTATACCATTCCTAGGGACATATCCAAAAGATGCTCAAGTATACAGTAGGGACATTTGCTCAACCATGTTCAGAGCAGTTTTATTTGTAATAACCAGAAGCTGGAAACAACCCAGATGTCCATCAGTTGAGGAATGGACACAGAGATTGTGGTATATTTATAAAATGGAATGCTACTCAACAATTAAAAACAAAGAAATCATAAAATTTGCATGCAAAAGGTGGAAACTAGAAAAGATCATCTTGAGTGAGGTATACCAGAAGCAGAAAGACACACATGGTACATACTAACTTATATGTGGATATTAGGATAATCATATTAAAATCTGTACACTTAAAGAAGCTAATCAAGAAGGAAGACCATGGATAAAATGATCAATCCACATTCAGAAAGGCAAACGGGATAGAAATAGAAAGAGGGGACTCTACCTAAAAGGTATCAAAGCAGATGCTGAGCCTCATAGCCAAACTTCCGGCAGAGTGCAAGGAATCTTATGAAAGAAGGAGATATAGAAAGACCTTGAAGGTAAATGTGCTTCATAAGTAGAGAAAAAAAAAAAAAGACAGAAAGAAAAATAAATAAAAAATTGTGTCAATACAATTTAGCTAAGTTTAAAATTCATCTAACTTGAAAACAGCATTTTAAGAAGATTACAGTCATCTTTTAAATAAAATAATAATTTCAATTTTGAGTGCAAAATCAATGAACCTTCTAAAAATAACAGAAATATTTGTTTTGCCATATAACTTGAGATATACTTTAAAAATCACTTGCAAATAGAATAAGATTATATAAGCAATAAAACAATTATATTTGTAAAACTAGTTAGAGGACAAGGGTTAGAAATTTTTAGTTCAGTTCAGTATGTATTTTAATATATGGCTTCTGGTTTCTTTGTAAAGTTTGGAAGGTTACTGAAACCGTGTAACAAACTTACTTGTCTATTGATCTAGCAACATGCTACTTCACTATAAAATATCTTCTTTATTTTTCCTGGCACCTCCAGTTACGGATTTTGCATGGTAAATTCCTTCCTCTAGTAATTGGTTTTCATGATCTGCTATGATAGAGTATTATCACCAATTGGTGCTTTAAAAGTAAGAAAGCCATTACCCAGAGTCAGAGCATTAGTGCTTCACTGATGGACTATAACAGAAAAGCCCCGATGGCAGATAAAAAAAGCCCAGGTTTTATTTCATTTTATTAAGTTAAGAGCCACTGAATATAAAATGGGAAAAAGTCCAGAAACTGATTACTCATTACAGCTCAAATAAATTAAAGTGTTAATTTCATATTTCTCTAATCACAGGTTCATTCAAGATTGTTCTCATTTGCTGCTTTCCAAGACTGGCATATATAATTTCACTATGCATCATAAATATGGAAGATTTTTTAAAAAAAAACCACTTTTATTGTAAATGAATCTATAAAATAATAATATCCAGTTTCCTGAAGCACTTAGTCCGTAAAGAAAAAACTGTAGATGGTAAAACTTGTAATATTAGGTCTTAAATTGAAATGAGCATATAGAAACTAGCAAAAGGGCATCTTCCAGCAGTAACCATGAATATGAGCCATGTGAAAAGATCCAAAGGGAGTGATAGGATAATGCAGACAAAAAAAAAAATGAATTAAAGTGCAGTCCGTGTTGCTAACAATTGTGAGCCCAGCAGGAAGCTGAGTGCAGCAATTTTCAGATAGAGTAACAGAGTGTCTTAGTCAGTGTTTTACCTCTGTGAAGAAAAGCATTCCATTGGAACTTGTTTACAGTTTCAGAAGTTTAATCCACTGCCATTATGACGGGGAGCATGACAGCATGCAGGCAGACATGGTGCTAGAGAAGCAGCTGAGGGTTCTACTACCAGACCCTGAGGCAGCAGGAGCAGTGAGACACTGGCATTGGCTTGGACTGCACCAAAGCCCACCTCCAGGGACACACTTCCTTCAACAAGGATATGCCTTCTAATCCCTCCCAAGTAGTACCACTCCCTTACCACCAAGCATTCATATAAATGAGCCTGTGGGGGCCATTCTTATTCAAACCACCATAGGAAGCAAAAGGAATATTCACCGACATATTATTGTTGCTTTGTTCATACTTAAAAGTATTTGTGGACACCACGTAAATAATGAGAACCACGATTTGTCCCAGTATAATTGCTCTAGTCTGTAGTTACCATTAACATAACTTTAATTAGCTCATTCTTTCACATGGATTTTAAGGTAATTTAAAGACAGAAATAGGGTGGTCAGGAAGGCTTGGTGTGTACATGTGCTTTCTGCTGTGTCTGATATCCTGAGCTTGCTCTCTGGGCCCCATAATTTAGCAGATGAGAATAGAGTCACAAATTGCCCTATGACTTCCACCCAAGTGCAACCCACACACAGTGAATACAAATGTAAAATTAAATTAATTAAATTACTTTTTAAGGTCAGGCTTGGGAGAAGAGTCTGAAGTAAAACATGCATTTTGCTCACCGCGGGTCCGAGGTTTAGTTCCCACCACCTATATCAGGCAGCTCACACACTTATGGCAACTACAGCTCCAGGTGTTTCTAGTCTTTTTCTCTTCACTCCTTGATACTGTGCTTGCATGCATGTATCAGCATACTAACACCTAAACATGGTGGAAAATATGTTTTAAATGTTTACAAATACAAATAGTTGTTGCATTAATCATCCAAAATTTTGTTATAGCATAAGAATAAATGCACACAAATCCTATATAAATAGAGTACTGTAATTTCATTATCAAAAGAAAAGATTGTCTTCCTGTTACAATGTTCAATGTTTTCTTCAGATACTGTTTCGGAGTTGTATAAAAATCATATGTTATATGTTCTTTGGTGTATCTGTTCATTCACGCTGTAGTTATACATAATTTGTACTTTTCAATATACATACAGCATTGTTCATACAATTATGTCACAATTTGTTCTTTCTCTTGTTAGCAAACTTTACTTTTTGCGTTTTATTTTATCTTTTTGTTTTGGTGTTTGGGCCAGCACAGGTGTCTGTGCATCGCAAGCATGCAGTGTTTGTGGATACTAGAAGAGGGAACTCAAACTGGAGTTACAGACAACTGTGAGTTGCGATGAAAGTGCTCGGAGTAGATCCAGAGACTTCTGGAGAAGAAGCAATTGGTCTTAACTGCTGAGGCATCTCTCTAGTCCCTGGAGAGTTGACATTTAGTAGTTTCTAGCTTGATCTCTTATAAATAGAGTTGTTAGGAATTCACTCATGAAATACTTTTAATTAAAAAGTAGATTTACTATGCATATGAAGTAGTCAATTACAGCCTTATAAAAAAACTGTAAAACCACCTTCTCAAGTGATTAGATCATTTTATTGTGTATCGGTCAGAACGGTAGGAAACTTTTAGATATTTTATTACATGTCATTGTTCACAAGTATGATTGTTTTTCTTTATCTTATTTCAAGCTTACAAAATGATATTGTAAATTAAAATAATTTTAAATATAATAATTCACATGATACATACTGATTACCTACCTAAACATAAAGTATTCTATGGAGTGCAGAATAAATAGTTAGTTTTATTCTAAAAGACAGAACACACAATTTAGAAGATGCTTACATAACATGGGATAAACTTTTCATCTCAAAATTCTTATCTTGATAGTATCTGTAAAGATATTTTTCAAATAAGGTGCTATTTAAAACCTTATTAATTAGAACATGTCCTTTAAGAAAAAAAAAAAAAAAAAAAAAAGGTCTCTGCTTTGGCAGGACTGCATGATTTCCAATTTTCTTTTGTTATCCCAGCCATGCCTGACAAGTACAGTCATGTTTTTTAATGTCTAAATATACCCTAGAATGTTAATAACTCCAAACAATAATTGTTCTAATCAGATTATCATAAGTTATTTTGTACTGTTGTTGAGGTGTGGCTTCAATATTTAATAAGGCAATTCATGGTTAATCGTTCTGTGCTGTAGATGATTATTTTTAGCATGTAAGAAAGTATATATTTGGATAACTGAATTTGTTTCATTATCTCTTTAATAGTTCAAGTTTACAGTTCAGTTAAAAGGTGCTGTATTTCACACTATTTGTTCTTCTTTAATGAACTGTATATTAGGGAAAATTACTTCAGGAGTCTCTTGATTCCATCCATTCCTTCACAATCTGTTACCCTAAATGTAAACTGAATGATTAACAATTACAGTAGTTTCTGGCTTTCAGTGTTTTTTGCATGTATAATTACATATCTTAAGAGGGTATGTTAACCAGTAACCATACTCAGAAGCCTTAGGCAATCTAGAAGAAGCCTTTTCCTTTTGCTTTTCTTTCTGCAGATTATACTTTATTTTAGCTACGTTAAATTGACTATAATTATAAGCTGCAACTATTTATTATATAATCCAGTTAAAATGCCTGTCATGTGCTACTTTATAATGATATCTTCCTAATTAATTATTCATACACTCATACACTTTATACTTGGAATGAATTTTAGATATTATGTGGTATCAATAACTTATTTACATCTAACTAATTGAAAAAAAAGGATCAAGAGAGGGATCTTTTATGTTCAAAAATCTTATTTTAAGTTCTAAGTTTATCAATTACTGATGAGGTTATTTTATTTATTTTGTTGGTGTAAGAATAAATAATTACAAATTTAAAGAGTTTAAACAAGGTCACATTATTTCTGTGATGTTGTAGAAGACAAGAATATAAAATTCAAGTGTTTCTTTTAAAGCTTCAGAAGATAATTGATTGATTTTTCTTTTTTCATCTTTAAAGTCCACTTCTTTCCTAGTTCATACTTCAACAGTCTACTGCAGATTCTATCAGCACAAATTTGCTGTTGCTGCTTTGATCCTCGTGCCTTCATGCTGTAAGAAACCTTGCAATATGGCCAAGAAGGTTCACCCAGAATCATCTCCCAAACATAAAACAGCAATATATGAAAGGCTGTTTAATGGGTAGGTCTAACAGTTTCATGGGTGATGATTAGTTATCTCTAAGATTCCATTGGTCCAGTTATAGTTTCTGTGAAATAGATGTGAATAATGAACATGTCACTGTTCAGTGTTCTAAACATTCATTTTAATATTAAATTTTAGTATTAATCTGATATTCCATGATTCAATAATTACATCCCTTTAATTTTAAAAGGCCCCAAATCCTTAGGGTGCGTCAAAAGATCCTTCATAAGCACCATGGTCTCTAGCTATCTAAATTCTGTGTCATTAGATATCCTAAACATCCGTGAGAAGAAATTGTGGCTAAGAGCAGCAAGCTCTAATTTTGAACATTCAGATCTTTATATAAGTTATTTTTCATTGCTGGAAATACTGTAGATTGAACTTTTTCCAGTCCATAAAATTCTATCATCTTCCCAGATGTCCAATGTTTCCCATTAAGTGTTCTCTGCAACTTAGTATTTTATATCTCAACTTCTGCAAGTGATTTGCACTCTAAAGTGAGTTCTTCAAGGGTATTCTCAGCATTCCATTCATCTTTCATATTGCTGTTTAAACAGAAAATGGCTCCATAGAGTGATGTGTTTGAAAATTTGGTCATTCTCTAATAGTGTTGTTTGGGGAGACTATAGAGCATTTGCAAGGTAAACAACTCTCAAGAGGAGGAGGTTTACTAGGAATACACATTGAAGTTTGGTAGCCTGGGTCTGCCTCCTTCCACATTCTGATTGCTAGTCAACTAAAATAGAGAAAATGAGACATCCCTGATGCACCTTGCTACTGTTATGGATTTACCTAACATCACGTCTATCAAGTTTAATGTGCTGCATATGAACAGACGGTCCAGGTCTTCTCCATGCATGGTCTTTGGTAGGTGCATCAGTCTCTGCAGTTCCCTTTGGGGCTAGATTGTTTGCCTTTGTTGGTCTCCTTGTGGAGCTCCTGCCCCTCTGTGTCCTTCTGTCCTCCCTTCTTTTCATTACACTTTGCTCAAAGTTTGGCTTTGAGTCTCATCTGCTTAGATCTCCTGCTGAGTTAAGTCTTTCAGAGAACATCTGTGGTAGGCTCCCATCGTTTTCCTTTTCTTTCATTGCTTCAGGTGTCTATCCTATATTTCCTTATGAATGAGAATTAAGCATCCTCCCTAGAGTACTTCTTGTTGTTTAGCTTCTTTAACTCTATAACTCTATAGATTTTAGTATGTTTATCCTATATTATATGATTAATATCTGTGTATGAGTGAGTATGTACCATATGTGTCTTTCTGCTTCTGGGTTATCACAATGAGAATGATCTTTTCTAGTTCCATCCATTTGTTTGCAAATTTCACAATTTCTTTTCTTTTTTTAGAACTTTTAGGAGTGCCATTAGGTTGCTTGTATGAGAGGTCTCAAATTTCTATATGAAGGCACTTAGTGCCCTGACTTTTCTCTTAGCACTGTGTTCATTGTTTCCCATATGTTTGGGTATGTTGTGCTTTTATTTTCATTGAATTCTAAGAAGTCTTTAATTTCTTTATTTATTTCTTCCCTGACACAGCTTTGATTGAGTAGAGAGTTGTTCAATTTTCAAGCATGTGTAGGCTTTTTGCTATTTCTGTTATTGTTGAAGGTCAGCTTTAGGCCATGGTAGTCTGATAGAATACAAGGGATTATTTCAATCTTCTTGTATCTTTTGAGGCTTGCATTGTGGCCAAGTATATAGTCAATTTTGGAAAAGGTTATGTGAGGTGCTGAGAAAAAAGTATATTCTTTTGGTTTGGGTCAAAAGTTCTGTAGACATCTATCATGTCAATTTGATTCATGACCTCTGTAAGCTTCATTATTTCACTGCTTAGCATCTGTCTCAATGATATGTCACTTGGTGTTGAAGTCTCCCATTACTGATGGGTTGGTATCAATGTATGAGTTAAATTTAATGTTTCTTTTATGAATGCAGATGCCCTTGTATTTGGAGCATAGATGTTCAGGACAATGATGACCTCATGGTGAATATTTCTTTAATGAAGTTGAAATGTCCTTCCTTATCTCTTTTGATTAATTTTTGTTGAAATTACCTATCTTATTAGATATTAGGATGGCCACTCTCACTTGCTTCTTGGGTCCATTTACTTGGGGAATCTTTCTCCAACTCTTTACTCTGAGGTAGCATCTATCTTTGTTGCTGAAGTGTACTTCTTGAACATAGCAGAATGTTGAATTAATAACCATTCTGTTAGCTGGTGTCATTTCATTGGAATTTAGTCCATTGATGTTGTCCGATATTAGTACCCAATGAATGATAGTTCCTTTTCTTTTGGAGTTGCTGGCGAAAGCGTGTTTGTGTACGTGTTTTTTTTTTTTTTTCTTTTGTTTGTTGTTGTGAAGTCATCTATATTCCGTTTCTTGGGTATAGTTGATCTCATTGGGTTGGAGAGTGCTGTCTAACATTTTCTATAGAGCTGGGTTGCTGTATAGATATTGTTTAAATTTAGTTTTGTCATAGAATATCTTGTTTTTTTCATCTACAGTGATTGAAACTTTGGCTGGGTCTTGTAGTTTGGGTTGACATCTGTGGTCTCTTAATATCTGCATGATATTCTGGCTTCTCTGTTTAGAAGTCAGGTGTGATTCTGATAGGTCTACCTTTATATGTTACTTGGACTTTTTTCTTTGCCACTTTTACTACTTTTTCTTTGTTCTGTAGATTTAGTGTTTTGATTATGATATGGCAGGAGAAATTTTTTTTCTAGACTAGTGTATTTGGTGTTATTTAGACCTCTTGTGTGTTTAAAAGCATATCTTTCTTTAAGTTGGGAAAATTTTCTTCTATGACTTTCTTGAAAATATTTTCTGGACCTTGGAGCCTAGAATCTTCCTTTTCATCTATTCCTATTATCCCTTGCATTTTGTCTTTTCATGGTGTTCTTGATTTCTTGGATGGTTTGTATCAGGAACTGTTCCAGTTCTTCTGTTTTCCTTGAGAGAAGCATCGATTTTCAATTTTATCTTCAGCTCCTGAGATTTTTTTCCTCTATCTCTTGTATTCTGTTAGTGATGTTTACCTCTGTATTTCCTGATCTCTAAGTTTTTCAACTCCAGGGCTTTCTAAGTTTGTGTTTCCTTTATTGATGTTAGTTCCATTTTCATGACAAAGACAAATTTATTAATTTCCTTCATCAGTTTGATTGTGATTTCTTGTCTGTCTATGATGGCTTCTATTTGTTTGGTTGTATTTGCCTATATTTCTTTGAAAGATATGTTCGTTTCCTCTTAATGTGCCTCTAATAACTGAATAATCATAGATTTAAAGTCATTTTCTTGTATTTCAGCTGCATTAGGATATCCATGTTTTTGGGGGCGAGGGGTTCTGAACTAGTCATAATTTCCTTGCTTTTGTTATTTTTGCTTTTATACCAACCTTTAGCCATCTGGTTGTCTATAGCTTTGGTTGCTTGTTCCTGGAACCAATATTAAAAACTGAATTTGCCTGACAATGGCTCTCCTTCAATCCCTAGTCGTAAGGTAGACATGTGGATTCTTAATCCTTAAGGCTTTACTAGATCATAGGCCATACAGTTTCTTTTCTCTGTTCTCAATCATCATTGCCTAAAACTATTATGTGTAACTCTTCAGCTGTCGTGCTGTTGCTGTTGCTGCTGTTAGCACAGTGATTGCTACAATTACTGGATTATAACCACTGCTGTTCTTGCCATTCTGCTACTTCCTCCACCATATCCTTCACACATTACCATCTAAACTTTCTCTACTAATGCTAATGATTAAAAGTTGGTAAGAAAAATATACTCTAGAGAAGCACTTTAAAGTGACTAGTGATCAAACTTCACCAAGACAATACAGAGAGGCTGATCCAAAATTGACCTAAACAGCTTGGATCTGTAGAACTATGTGACAAGAGTAATTGTTCTCCTCGTGATACAGCCTTTCATGCAAATTGATGGTCAAGGTCTCATTAGTGATAGTCCTTCTGGTGGATGACCAAGGCAAATGCTCCCCTTCTGGCCCGGGTAGAAATGCTTGCCACTGGTATTGTCACAATATTGAGGCAAAGTGTTTGAATAGTTTTAGCTAGAACAATGCTTTCTAAAGTAAGAGGTATGTTTCAGTAGAAGCGCATGTGGTTGTAGTCCTGCAGCTTCAAAAAAAATCCTGCTTTATATACACAGCTGCTACCACCCCAACAGTGAGAATGAGCCAGCTCCTGGCCCTTTGACCAATAGCCAGTCACTAGGGAATGATCTAGCCACTATCATATACTTTACTTTACTTCATACATATACTTTACTTCATCATTGTCAGGGACAATATTAGTTTGTTTGGGCAAGAGAAGTGGGTTAGTTGATACATTACTTGTAGGACAAGAATGGAGAAAGTATGGGGATTTAAGTTTGTGTAACTAGTATCAATACAAAAACTAAGGAAGGCTGTATACCTCTTTTATCTCAACATAAGTGATGAAGAGACAGGAAAATCCTTGGGCTGGCCAGCGAAGTCAAATGAGTGAGTTTTGTGTTAAGTGATAGAACCTGTCTCAAAAACTAAATTAACAACATTGAAGGAAGAAATATAATTTGTACTTCTTGCCTGTACTTCATTCTTACTCACACATGCACATAACATACACATGCAAACATATATAACACACACACACTCATGCCTCATTAGTATTTGCTTGTTAACATTTTTAAATTTTTCTGTGTTAATTTAGTTTGACCTAGATCAGTACCCTTGCAGCCAAAGAAGCACCATGAGTTTCAGCTTCTTTCAAATTTTAATATATATATATATATATATATATATATATATATATATATATATATATATATATATATATATATCGGATTAGAAAATTACATACTTACATCAGCATGTATTTCTCAAAGTATATTTTAAAAACATTTTTTGTTTGAATTTGAGTTGAATGAGAATGAATTTCATAACATTCTGTATACTGTTGTTTAGACATTGACTTCCTAAACTCAGCTCTCTGGAGGGCTAGTGGGGGTGGTGGCACTGCCTTAGTCTCTCAAGGAATCCCTCTCATAGTCATCCCATGCATTACCAGAAGGAGAGCTGAGAACAGATCTGTAATTATGGATGGTAGCCCAGAGCCTAATGCTGATCTTGAGAGTTCTAAGCTCTCTCTAAGCTCTCAAAGTGACCCACTTGCTGTACTTTGGAATTTACTGCCTGGAGACATTAGTTTGGAAACTGACATAATTTTCCATGTAAAAATGAAGATAATAGGTAATTATATTAAATGAATTTTCTTTGCCAAAGACATAAATAGCTCAAGAACAACATTTCTTATGCTATTTTCAGCTTTTGAATTATTGGAAAATTATGTAATGTTGCAGGTTGCAACTTGAACTGTTTGCTACAAATCTTCAAGAACAAAACATTTTCTTTGCTCAGTTGACAGTTGGATGAATATGAAACATAAAATGAAATTATATTATTCAAATTCTAAGGGGTTGCTCATTGACGCTTTGTGTACCCTCCTAGGTTAAGCAGAAGAAGCTATGGCCATATCAAATTCTTACATCTAGCTTAACTAAGGGTAGACAGTGATATATGTATGTGTTAGTGATAATGCCACAGTGAAACTTTGATCTTATTGGAGTACAAATTAAGCTGAATAATTTATATCTTTTCAGAAAATAATTTTTAATATTTTTCCATACACTATAATCAGAGTCTTACATTTCTTCTCAGATTTGCTTCACCTCAGGTTGATTTCTTCCTGAGTATACGTCCCGACTTCATTTTCTTTGAAGATTTAGCTTAGAAAATTTGGAGCTGCAAATTCTTCCTCTCCATCTTCAAGATATTAATTTCCCAGCCTCTGTCAATTCAGCAACACTAAAATGTCGTTTTCTAGGACATAGAGGCCCATCTTGTTGCAATTTAATCATCTCTAGAGACTCTGTCCCAAAATCACAGGCTGTATAGAAGGTTAGGTACAATTAGCAAATGCATGTGGTCTGCTTATAGGGACCCGACTCATTCCTAGTGTTCCCTGGTACTTTTCCATTCACTCATTCCATTGCTAATAGGTTCCAACATTTTGTTGCAGAGGAATTGAATTCAGTCTCTATTCTATTGCAGGCATCTTAAATAAAGTCTTCCTCATATATTTAATACCATCTGGTTCAATTTTTCTTTGGCAGCTGAAGAATATATACCATTTAAACTTCAGTTAATGCTGCCACAGTAAATTTTGCAAAACTGGATGCATTTTGTATGCATTCTCCCCCTTCCACATAAAGTGATACAGTATGTTTAATGACTTTAAAATTGATTTGTTTTTTAATTATACATATCAATATCTTAGCAAAGAGTTCAAATTTTTTTGGATTAAATATTTTTAATAAATGAAATAAACATTAAAGTTAATGTTTTGTGGATTTAAAAATATCTATTCAGTGAATATACAGACAAATCATGAGACAAACATTGAAGGTTAGTAACTAGAAGAAGTTCTGAGTAAAAATTATGCCCAATATTTATATGTAGGACTATGCAGTCAAATGTCACACAGTTAGTCTTGCCAACCACAAGCCTAATGGTAGAGGAGCTATAGTTGTAGCTCATTTGATTGCCTACCATGGGTGAATCCTTGAACTCCATTACCACTGCTGCAAAAGACATAACAAACATTCTCTGTAGAGTGGGAAGAGAATAGAGTGAAGAGGAAGACTTCAAAATCATCAAGATTAACTTTAAAAAGGCAATAATTAATTTCCTTAGGTGTACAAATTTTAGTATGATTGTCCTATATTATATGTCTAATATCCACTTATAACTGAGTACATACCATGTGTATCTTTCTGCTTCTGGGATACCTCACTCAGGATAATATTTTCTAGATCCCACCATTTGCCTGCAAATTTCATGATTTCTTTGTTTTTAATTGCCAAATAGTATTTCATTGTGTAAATGTACCACAATTTCTGTATACATTCCTCCTCTGGGTTGTTTCCAGATTCTGGCTATTACAAATAAAGCTGCTACGAACATGTTTGAGCAATTGTCCTTGTACTTGAGAATCTTTTGGGTATATGCCTAGGAGTGTTATAACTGGGTCTTGAGGAAGCACTATTCTTATTGGTCTGAGAAAGCACCAGATTGATTTCCAAAGTGGTTGTTTAAGTTTACATTCCCATCAACAATGGAGTAGGGTTTCCCTTTCTCCACATCCTCTCCAGCATGTGTTGTCACTTGAGGTTTTGATCTTAGCCATTCTGATGGGTGTAAGGTGAAATTTCAGAGTTCTTTTGATTAGCATTTCCCTGATGACTCAGGATGGTGAGCATTTCTTTAAGTGTTTCTCTGCCATTCGATGTTCAATCCAATAAAAAAGGAGGACCCTGGGTAAGATGATCAATCTTCATTCAGAAAGGCAAAAGAGCTGGACATTGGAAGAGGGAGAAAATGGGGAATGTGACAGGAACCTATCACAGAGGGCTTCTGAAAGACTCCACCCAGCAGGGTATCAAAACATATGCTGAGATGCATAGCCAAACTTTGGACAGAGTGCTGAGAATTTTATGAAAGAAGGGGGAGATAGAAAGACCTGGAGGAAACAAGAGCTCCACAAGGGGAGCAACAGAACCAAAACAGTTGGGCACAGGTGTCTTTTCTGAGACTGATACTCCAAACAAGGACCATGCATGGAGATAACTTAGAATGCTGCACAAATGTAGCCCAAGGCAGCTTAGCATCTAAGAAGGTTCCCCAATATTAGGACCAGGGACCATTTCTGACATGAACTCATGACCTGGCTCTTTGATCACCTCTACCTGAGGGGGGAGCAGCTTTACCAGTCCAAGAGGAAGACAAAGAAGCCAGTCCTGATGAGACCTGATAGACTATGGTCAGATGGAAGGGGAGGAGGACATAGAAGAAGAAGAGGGAGAGAGAGTGGGTTTGTAAGGGGATCCGGGAGAAGGCTACAGCTGGGTTCAAAGTGAATAAACTGTAACTATAATAAAAAAATGAAAAAAAAGAGCCAATGATAAGCAAGTACTAGAAAACTTTTAGATTTTTTGGCTACATCTAACAAAACAGAACAATACAAAAAGAAAAAAAGTTGAAAGTAATATTTAGAGATTTAGACACAGAATAATACTGTTTTGAGAAACATGGAAAAGCAACAAGGTATATGAGCTCATTTTCTAGTGATAGAGAAACACTGTCTTCATCTCTTTAAGACCTTAAACTGTCTCATTAACTTTGCACTTATGGATGAGTTTTCAAAGAGAGTAGTGAAATAAAGTTGCTGAGAGCAACAAAATAGCTTGGCTACTGTCAATAGGGTCATCTGAAAGTAAATGGTTGTACATTAAGCATTAAGGCTAATCTAAATGAGAGATGGGCAGGAGGTCAGTAGTAAGACACTTTTGTGTTCTTAAAGGTTCTTATTGAGATAGAAAAAAATACATACATAAAATGAATACAAAATGGCATAAATAAACATTCTATGAAGATTATTTGCTTAGGCTAAATGCTTGTAAAGAATTAATTCTTACTGTTTTCTGAAGGGTTAAATACAGCCACCATAAGCATTAAAAGTGTAAGTTTATCATCTTCAGCAATATGAATAAATAGATTGCTGAAAATGTGTCAAAAGATGTCAACGTGTCTTTTGTAAAACAAACAATACATATCAGATTAATAAGGGATGTACCACAAGGCATGGTAGTTACTACATGAACACACTGCTATAAAAAACTGACAAATTGGTAAAGACAATATACAGCAAACCAATAACAAACATGAAATTAAATGGAGAGAAATTTAAAGCAATCCCAATAAAACCAGGGAATGAAAGACCCCCGGAGGGTATCTTTCGTCTGAGAGACCCCCTCCCAAGGAACAACGAGGCCAGGCATTCGGATGCAATCAGCACGAGGCTTTTATTTTGATACACGGGTACCCGGGGCAGCAGAGTCACTCGGAGGACTTTGCGTGCCCCCCTGGGTGGAAAGCTGGGGTTTTTATAGGGTCTTAGAGCAGAAGCGCGGGTACAGAAGCGAGAAGCATGGTTACAGGGGGCTGATTGATACATTTACATGAGACCACGATTTGCATCAAAGTTTGGCAGGGACACCAAGATTCCAGGAACTGGGTGGTCGAAACAGTCATGATGACCCCCTTAACTTGGCCCGCCACCTGTTGTTTTCCTTAGGACCCTTATCTTAACTGGAACAGTCTCACAGATATCCACGAGGGTGATTAACACAAACTGTTTTTAGTTTGACTGGGGCAACCCGAACGCAGATATCCCAAGTGGGTGACACAGCTGGGTTTCTTAGTAATTTTTCAGTTTCCCATCTAGCCTACAGAGTTTTACAAAACAGTGGTGTCCCACAAAATGGCGTTAGCTATGTTTAACTTAGGGTGAGGCAGGGGTCTTTCAGGATAAGACAAGGCTGTCCACTCTCTCCATATCTCTTCAAAAGCGTACTTGAAGTTCTAGTTAGAGCAACAAGACAAGTAAAGTATATTGAGAGTATTAAAATTGGAAAAGAAGAAGTTCAAGTATTGCTATTTACAGATAACATGATACTATGCATAAGTGACCCCAAAAATTCTATCAGAGAACTTCAGCTGATAAACACCTTCAGCAAAGTGCCTGGATAAAAAAAATTATCTCAAAAAAATCACTAATACTCCTTTATGCAAGCAATAAATAGGCTGAGAAAGAAATTAGGGAAACAACATCCTTCACAGTAGCCACAAATAATACAGATTATGTTGGTAAAACTCTAACCAAGCAATTGAAAGACTTGTATGACAAGAAATTCAAGTCTTTGAAGAAAGATATTGAAGAAGTTATTAAAATATGGAAAGATCTCCCATGCTCATGGATCAGTAGTAGTAACACAGAAAAAAAAAAAAAAAGGCCATCTTACATGTTACAAAGCTATCTACAGATTCATTGTAATTCCCACCAAAATTCAAACATAATTCTTTACAGGCCTTGAAAGAGCAATTCTCAACTTAATATGTAAAAATAAATGACCCCAGAGAGAAAAAATGTATATATGTTCAGTACAAGATCTTCTGAAGGTATCACCATCCCTTATTTCAAGTTGTGTAACAGAGAAATAGTAATAAAAAAATCACACAGTTTTGGGATAAAAACAAACATGTAGATCAATGAAATCAAATAGAAGACCCAGAAATCAAACACCACACCTATGAACACATGATTTTTGACAAAGAAGTCAAAACTATACAATAGAGAAAAGAAAGCATCTTCAACAAATGGTGCTAGTCTAATTGGATGCCTGCATGCAAAACAATGAAAATGATCCATATTCATTGTTCTGCATAAAACTCAAGTCCAAGTGGATCAAAAACCTCAACATAAAACTGGATACACTAAATTTATTATTAGAAAAAGTGGGGAATAGCCTTGAATTCATTGGCACAGGAGACATTTTCCTGAACAGAACACCAACAGCTCAGGCATTAAAATCATCAATTTATAAGTGGAATCTCATGAAATTGAAAAGCTTCTGTAAGACAAAGGACACCATCAATAGGACAAAGGGAGCCTACAGAATGGGAAAATATCTTTATTAACCCTCCATCTGGGTTAATATCCAAAATATATGAAGAACTCAATAAAATAAAAACCAACAAAACAAATAACCAAATTAAAAAAAAAACAGAATTCTTAACAGAGGAAATGCTAAAGGATAAGAAGCGCTTAAAGAAATGTTAATTGTCTTTAGTCATCAGGGAAATGCAAATTAAAATGATTATGAGATTCCATTTAACACTCATCAGAACAGCTAAGATAAAAAAACTCAAATGACAGCACATGCTGGCAAGGATGTGGAGCAAGAGGAACACTCCTCCATTAATGATGAGACTGGAAACCTGCACAACCACTTTGAAGATCAAGTTAGTGCTTTCTCAGAAAATTGGGAATAGTTCTACCTCAAGACCAAGCTTTACCATGCCTGGGCATGTTCCCAAAAGATGCTCTACCATATAATGAAGACATTTGTTCAACTATGTTCATACCAGCTTTATTTGTAATAGACAGAAACTGGAATCAACCCAGGTGTACCACAACTGAAGAATGGATAGGGAAAATTTAGTATTCTACACAATGGAATACTATTCAGCTATTAAAAACAAAGGAATTATGCAATTTGCAGGCAAATGTGTGGAGCTAAAAAAGATAGTCCTTGATGTGGTAATGCAGACACAGAAAGACATATATAGTATGTACTCATTTATACGTGGATATTATTAGCTATATATTATAGGATAACTATACTACAATCCATAGATCCAATGAAGCTAAGCATCAAGAAAAGGGAGAGAATATTTGAATCCTACTCAGAAGAGGAAATAGAATATATGTATAAAGTTGATGAAGAAAGGGAACTGTGTTGAAGAGGGCATGGGGAAGGAATGAGGCAGGTAATCAGAGGTGGAAAGAGAAGGAGTAGGAGTCAAGAAGATTGACTTCTTGTAAAGAAAAAGGAAACTGAAAAGGTAGGACACCTCTGAGATAAGCTGGAAAACTGAGACAGATTAAGCCTCTGGGAGGATATGTAGGTGACTAGTTGAGACTCCTAGCTGCAGGGAACATGGAGACTTAAGTCTTTATCCAGGCAGGACTTCCAGTGGAGGGAGTAGGACACCAACCCACCCATAAAAAACTTCAACCAAAAATTTACTACAGGATGTGCAGATAAAGATGGAGCAGAGAATGAAGGAATGGCCTTTCAGTCACTGGCCGAACTTGAGATCCACCCCTTGAGAAAGAGATAATCCCTGACAATATTAATGATGCTCTACTATGCTTGCAGGCAGGAGCCTAGCTTGACTGTCCTCTGAGAGGTTCCATCCTGCAACAAATGGAAACAGTCTGAGACCCACAGCCAAATATTAGGTGTAGCTTAGGGAGTCTTGTGGCAGAATGGGAGAGAAGGATAGAAGGGCCTTGTGGAAACAAGAATTCCTCAACAAGACCAACAGTGTCAACTAACCTGGGCCCATAGGGGCTTACGGAGAATGAAGCAACAACCAAAGAGATCCATGGACTGGATCTAGGCCATGACACATATGTAACAGATGGGAGACTTAGTCTTCATATGGGTGCTCTAGCAAGTAGAGTGAGGGATTGTATCTGACATGGACTCAGTTGTTGGCTTTCTAATCACCTTTTCCTAGACGGGCTGCCTTGTGTGTCCTCAGTGGAAGAGGATGTGCTTAGTCCTGATGAAACTTGATATGCTAAGGTGGATTTGTAAGGGAGGGGTCTCCCCTTTTCTGATAAGAGGAAGGAGCAAAGAGGAAAGATGGTGAGAGGGTGAAATCCAGAGGAAAGGAGAGAGGTGACTTTGATCAGGATGTAAATTGAGTAAATGAATGCATTTAATTTAAAAATCACCTAATTAAAATTAAAAGACACTAATATCAAGTTGTAACATGCAAATACTTGAATATAGTGATTATTGCTACTACGTTATTATGAACTGATCATTCAGAAAACTTTATATTAAATAATACTACTCTGCAATTAAAAACAAGGAAATCATAAAATTTGCAGGCAAATGGTGGGAACTAGAAAAGATCATCTCGATTGAGGTATCTCAGAAGCAGAAAGACACACATGGTATAAACTCACTTATAAGTGGATATTAGACAAATAATATAGAATAATCATAATAAAATCTGTACATCTAAAGAAGTTAAGCAGGAAGGAGGACCCTGGGTAAGATGATCAATCCTCACTCAGAAAGGCAAATGGGACAGATGTCGGAAGAGAGAGAAAACAGGGAACAGGACAGGAACCTACCATAGAGGGCCTCTGAAAGACTCTACCCAGTAGTGTATCAAAGCAGATGCTGAGACTCATAACCAAATTTTGGGCAATGTTCAGGGAATCTTAGGAAAGAAGGGGAAGATAGTAAAACCTGGAGAGGACAGAAGTCCACAAGGAGATCAACAGAACCAAAAAATCTGGCACAGGGATCTTTTCTGAGACTGATACTCCAACCAAGGACCACTCATGGGTATAACCTAGAACTCCTACACAGATGTAGCTCCTTGCAGCTCAATGTCCCTGTGGGTACCTTAGTAAGCGGAACAAGGACTGTCTCTGACATGAACTCAGTGGCTGGCTCTCTGATCACCTCCAATTGAGGGAAGAGTAGCTTTACTAGGCCACAGAGGCAAACTATGCAGCCAGTCCTGATGAGATCTGATAGGCTAGGGTCAGATGGAAGGAGAGAAGGACCTCCCCTATCAGTGGATTTAGAGAAGGGTATGGGAGGAAAAAAGGGAGGAAGGGTCAGTTTGGGAGGGGATGAGGGAGGTGGCTACAGGTGGGATACAAAAATGAATAAAATGTAATTAATAAAAAAATGAATAAAAATTTAAAAAGAAAAACAAATAATCAGAAGGCTTATTATGACTGGTGTCCTGGAAAAACAACCAAGCATTGGCTTACACATCAGGAAATTCATTTTCAAAGTAAACCATATTTACCCAGTTAGTTATTTGGTTTTGAATAGATGTTTATTTACAAAATGTTCTTTTTATTTGACTATAACCATGCCTAATACATAGTTGATGCTCAATATTAACCAAATATTTGTGGGGAAAATGTTTGTTTGTTTGTTTCTTTGTTTATAAACTTTGTGCTCAGCAGTCCTTTTACTTTAGAGTAAGTTCTTAGAGGCAGATTTGTATATTTAAATTTTCAGGAAAAGCATGCACAAACCAATGCTATTATGTCCTTTGCAATCTAAAATTGTAAAAAGAAGATATTTCTTTTTGTTTTGTTGTCTATGAAAATTTTGTATACTAAGAATTGAGCAAAAGGGAATCTTTAAAATATATGATCATTGCATTCTTGACCAAATCAAAAACTGGTTTAGTTATTAGAAATGCAGTTTGTCTAATTAAATATTTTCATTTCCTCATGACAGTGGTAGCTGAAACCTTGATGTTGCTATTTCCTAAGAAAATAGTTAGCAGTTCTAAAATTAATTCCTAACATGACTTCAAGAAAACGTGTTTTAGAGAGTTAAGATTAAAGGCAAGTATATGTATGTGGTGAATATTAACAATTAAAGGCATTAATTACAACATACCACATGTTGCTGGTAGAGGGAGCTATTATAAACATACAAGGCTGCCACTTTATTAAAATTAGAAATGTCAAGCATATAAATCAATTTACGATTAAGTTATTTAAATTTTTTTAATTTATAACACATAGTAGAGAAAATAAATTTATACAGAAATGTAGCTGTATGGTTACTGTGCTTTCCATGAAATGAATCTTAATAGTCTTTTAATTTAATAACAAAAGCAAGGTAATAGAAAAAGGGATGTTTTGTTCCTGGCCAATAATTTATAAAAATATATTTCAAAACACTGTGGAGGAATATGTGTCTTTCCAGAAGTATGACAGTGTGTTTGAGCAGCTTTGACAACATGAACCTGACAGGTGACAAGATTAAGTGCAGTGCCTATCAGAGGCCTTTAAAAGACAGGTTTTCCATAGGGCTTTATTTCTTAGGTAACATATTGACTACTACTTAGACAGTTTAATTTTAAAAATAACTCCATGTTTTTTCCCTATTCCTTCAAATTCTAAATTCAAAGTGAAGCTATTGAGAACAATAGTCTATTTCCTATACAGTCATAAACAAATACCAAGATACAATCCCTAAATTTGTGTTACGTTTAACTCCAATTGAAAAGCATGGGAACTGTCTTAAGCCTGTTAAAGATATTCTTAGCTACAATATTTTAAATGGAAGATTGAAAAACCTATTTCATTGATTGAGTCTCAAAGACAAAATAATTGTTGTGTTTATAACCTAATTACAAAAATGATTCAAGAGTGAATGTAGACTGATCTTTTCATTTTATGTCTGGTATTGCGAATCAGAAAATAAGAAACCCCTTCACACTGAGATGTATAATTTTGAAATACTTCTATAATTATGTTAAAGAGAATAGACTACAAAAACAATAACTATTGGGACTGTGTTTAATAACCATGACTTAAAAATAACATTTGAATCTGGAATAGAAAGGTTGAAAGAAATGACAGATTCCAGAGTTCAGAAAGGAAAAAAAAAAAAAAAAAAACAAAACAACTTTTCAAATAGATTGATCATATACTTGAGCATAACACATAAAAAGCAATAACTTATTTGACTTATTTCTTTTTAATTTATAAGCCTTAGCATGGAGTTTATATATTTTCTCCCTAAATGAATTTAAATTTAATAAGATCATGGAAATATTTTGTTTATTTTTAAATGTTAAGATGTTACTTTTGATTATTTTTTTCATATAACATTAATTAGGTTATAAACATATCCAATTATTTCATCTTTGAGAATCTATCAATGAAATAGGTTTTCCAAATTTTCTGATTATAATTTAATCCTGAAGAGAAATAAAAGATTATGTTATTATTATTAAAGATCAATGAAAGACAGTGTTACATAGCTAGTATTAATTGAACTATAATTAAATGTTCCTATGATTTTAGTTAGATTATTTGTAAAATACCATAACTATTAGTATATTGTTACGGAATATACAATGCTTAGAGGAATGAAAGAGAATGGTGTTCTAACCAAGTCAAAAACATTTGGAGTTCACACATTTATATATAGTGTGACAGGTTTCTTTAATAGTGTGTTTTCCCCACATGTATCATAAAGTCAATGAGTCCTCCAAATTATGACCAATATAATCATTCTTGACTGCTTCGTGTTATGCAAACATCCTGAAGAAATATTTGGTAACTTTGGGTAATTCAAAGTATTAAGTCATAATTTGTTTTATATGCATTTTGTAATACATTTGACTAATACTTTAAGATATAAGAGTTATTAAATAAGGGCTTACATAAGAAAATAATTATATGCTTTTATTATGAAGATACTTGAGATTTTCTTCAGATTTTAAACATCTATGTCTGTTTGGCTTACCTTTTGCCTGTAATACAATTCCATTTTAAAAAAAAACGTCATAATCAGAAAGCCTAGCTCTCAAGAAAAAAGTAAATTTATAAGAAACTGTCATTTTCATAGATTTCAGCTATAAGCTCACAACAGAATATAAAAATCAATGTCCCTAAAAAGAGACAATGAATGAACAAATGTTGTGAGACTGTGGAGAGTTCTCTGATTTTTATCAAGCTACCATAATGAACAAAGTTTCTGTTTTTTTTTTTTTTTTTTTTAAAAAAAAACAAATTTTTGAAGCTGTAGAAAAAAAAAATGTACATGGCTTTAAGTAGTGGTCACTACTCTTCTGCCTAGGAGAATACAGGTATTGGCCTTAGTAACAGGGCTACCTGGCTGATGGAGGTAGCCTACCATATAATTAACAGGTAAGAAAAATGCTAAGTTTGTTGCGCAATGATTGCTGAAATTTTTCATCTTAAACCACACTGGCAGGTGAAATGGTTTGAGTTCAATCAGTAAAATAATGTGACCCAGTCCTTTGTAAAAATGCAATCAATTGAATCTAAGGGGATAAGAGTAAAATCATGAATAGTAAATAATTTTGATGGTTTGTAACATAACCTCCATATAACGCTATCCTTCATAATCTAAAATTTCTGATATAAAAAGGAAAGGTAAGATGAGAAGGTAAAAATTCTGTAGACAAAAACTATAAGCAACAATTGACCGTATCTTAGTCAACATTATATTGCTGAGACGAGGCACCACAACCACTGAAGCTCTTATAAAGGCAAGGATTTAATTGGCACCGGTTTATGGTGTCACAAGTTTAGTCCATTTAAACGTTGCAGAAAGTATAGTTCCATGCAGGCAAACATGGAGCTAGATGAGAAGCTGAGAGTTCTACATCTGGATACATACCAAGTAGGAAGAGAGAGCCATTGGCTTGACTTCAGCTTTTTAAACCTCAAAGCCTAATCCAGTGACACCCTTTCTCCAACAATGCTATACTTTCTTTTTTTTTTTTTCGAGATATATGATGACTTTTATTCTTTGTTCAAACTCAAATTATACCTCTTGTAAATTCATCATCACACAAGGCCAAATATAATCACGTGATCTTATTACCCCTGAAATGCTCCTATCTGTTCTCTTTTTCTTTTTTTTAATTTTATTTTTTTCTTATCAGTTACATTTTATTAACTCTGTATCCCAGCTGTATCCCGCTCCCTCATTCACTCCCAATCCCACCCTCCCTCCCTCATCTCCACCCTGACCCTTTCCAAGGACCATGGATATAACCTAGAACCTCTGCTTGGATGTAGCCCATGATAGCTCAGTAAACAATTGGTTTCCCATAGTAAGGGGAACAAGGACTATTTCTAACAGGAACTCAATGGCTGGCTCTTTGACCTCCCCACCACCAAGGGAGGAGCAGTCCTGGTAGGCCACAGAGGAGGATTTTGCAGCCAGTCCTGAAGATACCTGATAAAAAAGGATTTAATGAATGGGGAGGAGGTCCCCCCAAATCAGTGGACTTGGAAAATGCTATACTTTCTAACTCCTTCAAACATACTGTAATTCAGAGGGTGTCTGCATTCTAGCTGGATCACATAGACCTAGAAGTTCTTTGTGATCCTTTGCCAGAGCAGCCATGTTGCTGGATTAAAATTTCTCAAAAAATCATATACAAACAAATAATAAAAATGAACTCAGATGGTAATACACACATATATGCACCTGTGTATATTATATAAATATAATCAAAGAAAAAGAGACTACTGACTTGGGAGGAATAAGACATTATGTAGTTTCCAGGAAGAATAGTGTGAAGGGGTTGGAGTTAAAAAAAAATAAGAGAAATGCAAATGGTGTGATTGTGTTTTAAATAAAAACATTTTAATATAGTAAAATAGTAACATATTATTATTTAATGCTTTATTCTTTTAAGAGTTTTATATATTATTCTCTATTATATAATCTCATTTTCCCATTCAACTTCACCAATGTCAACCTCACTCTCTCATATATATTACACTGCCAGGCACAAGCTCTACCCACACAAAGACAAACGCCCAACTTCATTCATTTAATGTTGCTAATATGTACATGTGATTAATGCGGTATAACCTAACAAAGGTTTCATCCTTGAAAAACATGAATTTTCTCTGTCTCAGTACCCATTTACTACCTAGAGTTTTTCATTAAATTCCCTCATTCATATTGAATGGCAATTAATGTGGTCACTATGCATGTCTTTTTTAGGCACCCATAATGTTGAGATTTAATGGATGTTGCATCCTTATTTGTCTAGAGAACTTATCTCCTAGTAGGCATCCTGATCCTCTGACTCTTACAATATCTTTTCCTGTCTTCATTTTGTTATGTTTCCTAAGTCCGTACTATAGGTGTTATTTGTAGATTTACCAGTTAGGGCTGAACACATCATGATTATGTGTTCTTTTCCATATGTCCAGTTGTAGATCTCTGTACTACCCTTTGTCTGCTACAAAACCCCTTTTGATGAGGAGTAAGATGTATACCCCTCACATGGATATAAGAATAAGTATTTATATTACATTCAGGAGATATATTGATTTCAGAAAATTGCAATAGAAAGTTTTTTCCTAAGTTCTGTTATCTCTTCAATATTTATAGTTGGCTAAGTTATAGTGCATTCATGAGTTCCCTACTTGAATGGATTTTGAGTACAATTAGGCAGTTTATTACATAAAAGATATAAGCACTTTTGTACCACTAAGGATATTTTGTCCAAGAAAATAACTGCAATGTGGAAGAAATAAAGAGTTGTTGGAACACTATCACATAAATTTTCCTCAGACATCCACTTTATCTTGTCACATGTGCTAATTTTTAAGAATCAATAGATTATTCAATCAACCAAGCTACATACGAAATTATAAAACTGAAACACAAGCAGTAAGGGCTGGAAAGAAGGCTTGTTTGGCAAAGTGCCTGTCATACAAGCAGGAAGACTGTAACATACATCCCCACCACAACGAGTATATGGGGAGGGCAACATGAATTGCAACCTGAGTGCTAGCAATATTGATGAAAAACAGGCTCTTGGAATAAATTGGTCATCCAGAAAGGAAATTGATGATCTAGAGGTCCAACAAAAACTTCACCTAAAAACGAGAATGGTTGAAGAAGATACCTATTAACAACCTCTGGACACTCATGTACCCACCCATATAAATACATACATGCACTACATAGAAGAAAAGCACACATAACAGCTCTTACTGATTGTACGCACCTCTACTAACTAGTGATGATGGTGCTGGAAGGTACTCTGCAATATACCAGAGCAGAGTACCAAACTTCAATCTATCTAAGAACCTCATGATCTACAGTAGTGGCCTGGCTGCAAGATATGCAGTAGTGGAACAGTGGTACAAACATGGCACAGATAACCAGCCACTTTGTGATTAAATTTAAGGTCCACTCAGAGTGATGCAACCAAATCCTGACACAGATCATGTGGTCATGAACCTTTACATGGATAGAACAAGGGCCTAGAGGAAAATCAAATAGTATTGTTTTGCTTAAGGAAGATAGCAACAAAGTGACTACTGATGGCATCCTGTTATAACCATAGATCAGTACCTTATTTAGCCATCATCAGAGAAGCTTTCTCTTGCTATAGTAGGAAGTAAAAACAACTGAGCAATATCCAGAGAACAAAAGATTTTGGAATGCTCAGTCCTACATAGGATGTCTTTATCAAACTCAGGGGTCAGGATACTATATGGAACAGGAGGTAGAAGGATTATAAAAGCCAACATGGATGGAGGATTCAATGTCTTCCAGACACAACAGGACTTATACATATATAAACTCAGAGGCTATGGCAGCATACACCTGGGATGCATAGGTTCAATCCAGATGGGGCCCTAGCACTGAGCTCTTTAATCAATAAGCTAGCTGCAATTTGCATCATCTCACAACAGAAAATCTTTTTTTTTTCTTTTTCCCAATGGAAACTCATTTTCTATCATAACTACACTGAAGGGTAGGTCCCAAGCCCAGCAGTAGATAGTCAACACAAACTCAACAGTATTTTTGGAGACTTTTCATTTCATGTTTTTCTTGGACATTTTGTTTGTTTGTTTTCTTGTATGCATTGGTTTCTGTTTTTGTGTGTTTATGGGTTGTATGTGTGTTTCTTGTGGGTTTTTTTTTCTTTTCTTTTTAAATTCTGATTTGCTTACACTGTTGTTGCTGTTGTTTGTTTATTTGCTTTCTGAAGAGAAAGAGAATGAAAGAGTCTCTAGAGTCCAGTGAATAGGCAGGTGAGAAGGATCTGGGATGAGTCACAACAGAGGAACCATGATCAAAATATATTGTATGATAAAAAAAAATTCCAATAAAATATGTATGAGGAAAATATATTCACACTGAAAACAGAGAATATCTGTATGTAAAATAAATCTCATAAGGAGTGTGCTTATACCTGGACTATGAATCTACTGGATAGATATCAACTTAACTTGACTGCAAACTTCTGAAGAATAAAGGGTTCCACAAGAATATTTTGTTTTCTCTAACAACATAGATGCAAAGAGTTTTGATCACTTTGTCATAAAAATTCTTTGAGTGACAAAGAAAGAACTAAGCAATCATGCCACCTAAAAATACTAAAGGATAATGGTTAAAATTTGAGTGAGACAAAACAGAAAAAAATAAATCCTTTATACCTTCACTTCTACATACTTCAATTACACTTGAAAGAGGTCAAGCCTCACTCCATGTAATAAAAATATTGCTTTTCAAAAAAATGGGAAATTTTAGTCATGTTCTCCCAAATCAATAGATATTTTTTGTAAGATGATCCAAGGGCTTAAAAGGAAAGCTGCTGGATGATATCTTTGACATGTTTTTGGATTAGGTTTGCCAGTATTTTTGCCTCCATGTTCATCAGAGAAATTAGTCTGAGTCTCTCTCTCTCTCTCTCTCTCTCTCTCTCTCACTCTTTCTCTCTCTCTCTTTGTTGGGTCTTTGTGTAGTTTAGGTATCAAGGTGGCTGTGGTTTCATAGAATGAGTTTGATAATATTCTTTCCTTTTGTCTTTCGTAACATAGTTTGAAGAGTTTTGGAATTAGATCTTCTTTGAAGATCTGATATAATTCCGTGTTGAAACTATCTGGTCCTGGGTTTTTTTTCATATGGGAGACTTTTGATGGCAGCTTCTATTTCCTTAGGGGATATAGGAGTGTTTAGTTCATTCACCTGATCTTGATTCAACTTTGGAACCTTTTAGGTTAGAGTCAGACAGTAGAGGAGAAGGACTTATCCTATTAGTGGACTACAAGAGATGGATAGGAGAGGAAGAGGAGGGAGGGTGAAACCAGGAGGAAATGAGGAAGCGTGTTACAACTGGGACACAAAGTGAATAAATTGTAAACAACAACAATAATAATAATGATGATGATGATGATGATAGGAAAGCTGCTGCCTCAGATAGAAGATGGCTTATGGTATGGTAACATTCTGTTCTAGAACACAAAGCCCTGCAAGAAGACTTATTTAAATCATCAGTATATTAATGATGGTAATAGTGGAAAAAACACATCTATAATAGCTACATAAAATAAATCCATACAAAGTACTTGAAATACTAACAGTTGCGGGCCTTACAGGATAATCCATAAATTGATGACATCTATATCTACTTCCTTACCCCCAAACCCACTACTGAGGGCAGAATAATTCCATACCCTACACTGAAAAAAAAAAACAATAAAAAACAAAAACAAAGATAAATAGACATATTTTCCTTCCCTTTTTTTGCCTTCTGTCTCAGTAATAGTTTCTATTGCTGTCAGGAGACACCTTGACCACAGCAACTCTTATAAAGGAAACCATTTAACTGGTTCTGGCTTGTAGTTCAGAGGTTTAAGTCCTTTATCATCATAATGGGAAGCATGGCATCACTCAAGCAGACATGGTACTGGAGATATAGGTAGCTAAAAGTTCTACATCTTGATCAGCAGGCAGCAGGAAGGGAGAATGATACTGGGCCTACACACCCTCAAATAAGGCAACACCTCCTTACATTGTTAATTCATATGAGCTATTGGCAGTCATTTTATAGGGAGAGGCTCATGTATTTGCATTCTTGGTTTTCAGTTGATGGTACTATTTCTCAAGGATTAGAAGATGTCCTCTTGTTAGAGACAATATCTCACTGGAAGTAGCATTGAGTTTCAAAGGATGAGGGCTGTTCCCGGTGTTACTCTGCCTCCATACCTGAGAAAACAGATACGAGCTCTCAGCAGTCCCTGCCACCATGTCTTTGCTCTGTCATCAAGGGCTTCAACCATCTGAAATTGTCAGCCCAATCAAACTCTTTCTTTTAAAAGTTGGGCTTATGGGGGATATAAAATGAATAAAGTGTAATTATTAAAAATTTTTAAAAATAGTTGTCTTGGTCACAGTTTCTGATGACAGCATTAGCCATGGCCTAAATCACTTTCCCTTTCTTCTTTCTCTTTCTCTCTTTTCAAAATTGGGATAGGATCCAAACTCCTTTTTAAATAATTACTAAATCTAAACAGACTCTTTAGCAGTATCTGAATAAGTGAATCTGAGACACTCTTAGATGATAAAATATTTTCAAATTGACGATAATCTTGAAGATATAGAACAAAATACAAATTAAAATGGATTATCTATTTTCTAAAAGTTAAGTAATTAAAAGGATCTTTAATTACTACAATGGAATAGTCTTTTTCCTACTTACATAAATAACCCTTCTAATTTAATACAGATAACAAATTGAAGAAAAAGCTTTGAATCTGTTAATTAGTGTTATTAGTCTTATAATTATTAAGCCATTTCATAATTAAAGATATATAATACTCTGAAAATGTTAATGCAAGCATACCATTTTAAGGTCTAAGTATTATACCTATCAAATTGCCTACTAAAATTAATTATTCAGTTTAGGTAAATAATAATAATATACATTTACAATATTGATTATTTGTAATAATTAAACATTTTCTCATCATGAAAGAATAAAACTCTATCTGAACAAAAACAATCTAAAACTATTTTTTGGACCGGAAGTATATCTGATTTGTATTGCATTGTCTAACACACACAAGGCTGAGGCTTCAATCCCTAGTATTATTGCAAAAAAAGATAAGAAGAAAAAAATTAAGAAAACATACAAGTTACAAAAATATGAAGCTGACTGCAAATTACATTGCTGCATAATACTTAGAGAAAATAAAAACTAGATCAATTTTAAAGAAGTATTTAAAACCTAATAAAAAACAAAGGCTATATAAAAATTAGCATTTAATTTAATAATATAGTCTAGCAATTTTAGATAACTATATTTTAGAAATTAAAATTGACTTACTAAAATATAATTTTCTAAAATTGTTCAATATTTAATTTTCTTTGTAGAATTAAGTGGAGAAAGGAACACAATAACTTTTAAACTAATATTGAATAAGACAAAATGTATTTAAAAAACTGACTAATATTAAATTATACTCGTATTAGCAAATAATTCCTCCAATTTCTCAGCCAGCTCTATTAAACACTGTTTATAATGAACCTACAAATAAAATATGAAGCCTGGCCGGTGTCTCATGGGGTAAAGGCATTGCCACTGATCCTCACAACCTGAGCTCTATCTCTGCAACTTTCTTAATAGTGAAAAGAAAGAAATTATTCCACAAAGCTGTCCTGTGAGCTCCAGACACAGGCTGTTTGCAATTACAGGCTGTTGTGCTTCATATTAGTCCCTAGAAACAAAGTTAATATTAAAAAAATTCAAAGATAATTATATGTTCTGCAGAGTAAAATATACTGAAATAAATGAAAGGTGGAAAAAAACATATCTAAATATCAACGAATCTGACAAAATTACAGGTTAAAAGTTTATGGTTAAAAGTTAAAAGTTTACAGCTTCTGATGTTACTATAAGATATAATGTTACAGCAAACTCTGTGAACCTCTTACTCTTTTTTTTTTTTTTTCAGGTTTAAAAGTTTCAGTTTATTTTGAATACTTGAGTAATTGTTCCAGATTTGTGAGTTTAGGCTGAAATACTGCTGGATTTATATATCATACAAATAATGGGAGAAAATTTTTTCACATTTATACTTTTATAGCACATATAAGACTAATGCCCATACTTGGGAAAGTTTTACTTGTAAAACTTATTAAGCATTCCCTAAAAAAAATTAAGCAAAGTGAGCATTCATATAACATAAAATATGCTAAATAATTTGGTTAACCAAGTTGCTAATGGGAATTAGACAGTTAAAATTTCTTAAGAGTGACTGATGAACATTTATTGAACCTCTTACTCTTATCATAATTTTGCTCTTCTGCAATGTTCCGTGAGCTTTAGACCTGGGAGGATTTTGTAAATGTATCCACTGGGAATGTGCTCTATATACTCACATTTTAACTGTGGTTTTCTGTGGTTGTCTCCATCTGTTGCAAAGCGAAATTCCCTTGGTGAAGAGTGAAGAATATACATCTCTGGGTATAAGACAAATGTTTATGGATTGGTTTTAGGGAATATGCTGGTTTAGTAAGTTGATAGTTGTACCCTCTCCTTCAAAAACGATGACTTCACTTGCACTGGATAGATAAGTACCTTTTCAGTATCAGGTTTATTTTCCCTTTAGTTGAGCTCAAGTTTAATTTGTTAGGTGTTGTAACCACCAAGTTATGCATGCCATATATTACCTTTAGAATCAATGTGCCACACTTGGCTATTGATGTCGTTTATAAACATCACACTGGGTAAAACTGCTGCTTACCTCCCTCTTCCAGAGCTTGCATGGTGCTTTCTTGTACCATGAATGTGAGTGTTCACATGTGAGCTGATCAAGGATTATACCAATGGACATGAACAATAAGCAGGGAGAATCCCATAAGTTCTCAGCTCTCCACAAAGAACTATAAGCAAATGAGGAAAGCTGGGTATAGGAAAGAAGGTTTTAGCAAAGGAAGATCACACCAAATTCAGTGCCAAACCATCAGCCCTGAAAACATACAGAGAAGTAATATCATATGGACTTAACAGGTCATATTTAACAATACACACACATGCACACACACACACACACACACACACACATATATATATATATATATATATATATATACACATCTGCATACAATAATAATTAGTGAGAAAAAAGTCTGTCAATTTTTATTTGAAGGCTATCTATTTGGGAAAGTTTAGAAAGGGAATAGAAAAGGAAAAAATGTAATTATATTATTGTTTTTGTATTTTGTCTTTTTATTTTTTAAATTATTATTATTTACAGTTTATTTACTTTGCGTCCCAGTTGTAACCCCCTCTTTCATCTCCTTGCAGTCCTACCCTCCCTCCCTCTTCCTCCCATATCCTTCTTCTCTAGTCCACTGATAGGGGAGATCCTCCTACCATAAGGTCTGATCCTAGCCTACAGGTCCCATCAGAACTTCCAGGATCCTATTACTCTGTGGGCTGTCTAAGTTTCCCCAACAGGGAGAAGTGATCAAAAACAGGCAATGGAGTTCATGTCAGCGACTCTCTCTTCTCCTCTTACTAGGGAATCCATATGAAGACTGAGCTGTCTATGGGCTATATCTGAGCAGGGTATCTAGGTCCTCTCTATGCATGGTCTATGGTTGATGCATCAGTCTCTGCAGTCCCCCCTTGGGCATTGCTTTTTTGGCTTTGTTGGTCTCCTTGTGGAGCTCCTTTTCCCTAAAGGGCCAATTATATCCTCCTTCTTCCATAAGACACCCTGTGATCTGTCCAATGTTTGGCTGTGAGTCTCAGCATCTACTTTGATCTCCTGCTGGGTGTTGTCTTTTAGAGAACATCTGTGGTAGGCTTATAATCTCAAAACAATAATAACGATTTTCTAACAAGTTAATTTTTTTAATTTTTATTTTTTATATTAATTAGAGTTTACTTAATTTGTATCCCAGTTGTAGCCCTCTCCTTCATTCCCTCCCAATCTTACCCTCCCTCATCTCCTCCCTGCTCCTAAGTCCACTGATAGGTCATCTTCCCCTTCTATCTGACCCTAGTTTATCAGGAGGACCCAGGGTAAGATGATCAATCCTCACTTAAAATTTTTAAGGATATAACAAAGTGAAATATTATCAAATACTTAAAACTTTAGTAGCAAAAGATAGAACATTTAACACTGAAAATAATGATTTTCAAGTCCACAACATTCAAATTAATGATTAAGAATATTTTAAATAAGCTACACCTGAGCAGGGCATCTAGGTCCTCTGCATGCATGGTCCTTGGTTGGTGCATCATTCTCTGCAGGACCACCTGGGCTCCATCCTCCAAACTCCCCATACCCTTCTTCCATAAGACTCCTGCACTCTGAACAAAGTTTGACTCTGAGTCTCTACAGCTGCTTTGATTCCCTGTTGGGTGGAACCTTCGAGTAAGGGTAACAGGGGCTGCCTCTGTCATGAACTCTGTTGTCTGTTCTTTGATCATTTGCCCCTGTCAATATGGTCTTGCCAGGCCACAGAAGAAGAGGATCCAGGCAGTCCTGTTGGGACTTGATAAGTTATGGGCAGATGGCAGAGGAGATCTCCCCCTTTCAGTGGTCTAGAGGAAGGGCATGGGGGAAGGAAGAGGGAGGGAAAGAGGCACTGGGAGGAGTTGAGGGAGGGGACTTTAGTCGGGATATATAATGAATAAATAGTAAAAAAAATAATTAAAAAATATTTTACAAGTCAATGGTAGAAAAAAATACTTATTAGTTAACTATATCAATAAATATCAATTATATTGTTTTGGAATCAGAAATCTGTATTAAATGCCTGAAAAATGTGATTTTACCCAAAAGTTTTCACAAGTGTTGCTTATCAAATATGAGTCGTCTATCATAGTTTATTATAAAAATGTTGCCATTGTAATAAGAAAGGAAAACCAAGAAAGAGAAACAGAAAGGCAATTCAGGTGGATGCCTAGGCTACCACTGATCCAGATCAGTGCCTCTTCCAACTCTCATCTGAGAAGCTTCTTTTTTAAATAGGAAGTGATCAACACAGGTCTGCATTTATCCAAGGCACAGAGAATAAGAGACTATTCAATGACCAGCTCTAAACGTGCCTGTACATCATATCCTCTCTTCTCAGATTTCCTGGAAAGGGGTGACAAAGATTGCAAGAGCCAGAAACAGTGGACAACTACAAGGGAATCAGTGTTTTCTGGACACAGCAGGACAACTACATATGTAAACTCTCAGCAAATGAGACAGCACACAGAAGAACTGTATCAGTTTAAGACAGACTAAGCTAGGAGAGGAGAGCTGTGCAAGAAGGCTTGCCCCTTGCTAAGGCGTTATTGCAATAGGTAACTGTTTGGGCAGGCAGGGTCAGTTTTCTTTAAGGAGGAAGAACTGGGGGTTTGAACACACTCTGGTGAAGATCACACACCCAAGAGCACATGAGCAGTACAAAATGTATTTGGTGTTTTAGAAAGTAAAAGCTATACACACGATTAGGTAAGTACTGAGAAGGAATGGAGGTGGGACGAGTGAATATGATCCAAGTAAATTGTACAAAATTCGAAAACATAAATAAAAAAAATCATAGAAAGTGATTTCTGGAATAATGTATATCAGAAGTGAAAATTTATCTGCATTCACATTCATTTTTTAGATGTACAATTGTAGCTGATATACTAAGTAGACTATGAAAATGGAGCATGAGATGCTAGACCTTAGATGTCTGTGGATTAAGCAGTGCACTAGGCATTTGGTGTAGAGGTTATGCCTTGACTACTGGAAGGCTCATGCCACCAGGAATGAATAAGGCACAAAGGATACATTAGAATTATGGGGTCAGAGGTGAACTCTTGCTTTGATAAGTATCCTACTGAGACCAACCCAATGACAATAAAATCACTTTTACATAAAAGTATCTGTGAACACCTGAAATGAAGTCAATTCAAATTAAGATGCATAAGAAGCACCACGAACATATAAATTCATATGCTCTCGCTCCCCCCAGTCCCTCTATCTGTCATTCTTACTATCATTCTCTGTGTATATTTATGTATGCATGCTTAATCTAAATAATTTTGCTCATGTTTTAGTGTTTCACCTATACAAATTAAAATTATGTGTAGTGACTTTTGTTTCCTCTTGGGTGAAACACAATGGAAAATTTTTCTCTACGTGAGATATACATTTGTTCTATTTTGGTTTCCTTATTCACTTTTAGCCATCATCTATATCTGATCTACTCGCCACAAACCAGGTCAGCCTTTAATGGCACATCTATACCAATTTTGACATTTGAAATTTACCTTGGAATATTTCTGCAACAACGTATTCATCATGTATACGTGCTCCAAATACTCTGTTGCTAGAGCTTGTTGGGAGAGCAAATTTCTAATTTAAGAGTGTAAGGCTGAGTTGATTAAGATTCTTTAAATAACACTAAATAAAATGCTATGATATACAACTAAGTCATATTATAAACAACTTATTGCATTGTTTTTCACATATTGAAAAAGTGGTTATGCATCTGGAATCCTATTTTAATTATTAATTTAATGGAAAATGTATTTAAAATTTATATTTAATCTAAACACCCTTTCGTATATGGAATTCTCAAAAAGTAAACAAAAAGAAACAATAGCCATATTGAGAGCTGTGAGAAAGACAAAAAGTTAATACATACTTTATGATTAATCTAAAAGGAATAATACAGAGGCACATGCTCTTCCTCCCAGCACTACGGAAGTAAAACAGAAGGATCAGATGTTTAAGTTCAGCTTCCAAACACACTGAGGTCAACAAATGCACAAGCAATGGTGTCTCAAAGACAATCTTAAGTTATAAATAAATCAGTTTCTCAGGAAAAATAAGCACTCTTTATTTCAAATAAAAAGGTACTAACACAGTACCGAGTTTTTACAGGTAAATAAGTTTGTATAGTTGCCACTTATAAACAAGAACAGAACAAGAAACAGAAGCAAGAACAGGGGAAAGTCATTTTTACTTCTTGATAATGAACAGATCACTGAAGTGTGTGGGAAATTAGTATTCAATGGTAACTTTTATAAGGAAGTCAAATATTCAAGCATCCAGAGCTGTCATGAATTTTCACAATAGCTGCTTTTACTGCTCAGAGTACTGCAAGTTAAGATCCAGAAATGACTTTAGAATTTAAGATAGCTTAATGAAGACAAACAAGGAGAGAAGGGGCCTCACTATGGAAAGCTGCCTAAGTGCTCAGTTCAGTTACATGCATTTGGTGAGTTCAAATAAATCATTTCATAGATATAAAATAATTTGTTTATTGATGAAAATATAATAAGAAACAATTAGTTTTCTTTTATGCTGACTCTAAATTTCTCTGGCAGAGCAAATGTGGAGTACATCCAAAATAAATACAACCCTGAAAGAACCAAGCAGACATTGTCCTTACCAGATGTCAAAACACAGAGCAGCAATAGTTAATTGGGTTTGTTTGGCAGCAATTATTGCGATTCCATCCAAAGTTTATTCTCCAGTTCTTATTCAGCATAAAGAGTTCGACTTGGATGTGAGGTTGTTCAGCTTGGTTAGCATTTTGTATCTCTTCTGGCTAGACTTAGTGTCATATTTAGAACTGCTAGCTAGATTGGTAAAGTCTAAGAACCAGTTATTGGTGCACAAGGCTGGTAAAGTCTAAGAACCAGTTATTGGTGCACAAGGCGATTCAATTGGCCTGCCTTTAGGGGGCCTTCAGGCAATGTTGTCTGTCATCACCTGTGCCCACTGCCCTGTGTTATGGGTGTGTGTGTTGGCTGCAGGAGGGGGTGGAAGATGAAAGGACCAGCCACTAGCCAAGCTCTCTCAGTCTGTGTGTTTGTGTTTGTGTGTGTGTGTCTGACTCTCTGTCTTTCTCTGTCTCTCTCTTTCTGTCTCTCTCTTTGCCTCTCTCTTTCCCTCCCTCTCTCTCTCTCTCTCTCTCTCTCTCTCTCTGTGTGTGTGTGTGTATGTATGTGTGTGTATGTGTGCATGTGTGTATGTGTGTGTTCCAGCTTCTTTTCCCCTCTCTGGTGTTATGGCCCACTCACTTTTTCTCCTTTCTCCAGCTTCCCTCCCCATTTCCCACAATAAACCTCCTTAAAACCAGGTCTGTTGCTAGGCGCTAATATTATCATAACACCGTGACACACACAGTTCAGGGACCACACTCTTAAAAACAGTAAGCTGGGAAGTACAGTCTACAAATCATTGTCTTTAGTTTAAGAAAACTAGACTGTAAGGATAAAGCTGTGGTAAAGGTTGGAGGGGGTTAGAGAAATACAAAGACTGTTTTCAATACTATGTGGATAGCACATCAGTATTAACTACTTATGTAAGGACCATCACAGTAGGAAGCCTGTATTAAAAACAGCATATGGATGGAAAGAAATGTTGGTTTTCCTGATACTATATCTTAGATAAGCAAACTGCTTTGCAAACAAGAAAGCTGAATCCATATGGAATACCAAATATTCAACCAATTCAAATACTTTGAGTGTAAATACAAAAAATATAGAAACATTAAAGGTTATAAAAGTTCTCAACTATCAACTGTTTTAAGACATTGATAAGTTGAAAACAATTCGAAATAAACGGCTGCACTGAAATGTAAAACTTCATATGAAGAAGATCATATGTAAGTTAACCAGTTAATTAACGTACCAAAGACAAGGGAAGCACCCAACACCATTGTCTTTGTGTTTGAAGAACAGCTTTGTTTCATGTTTAAGCACAGGAAAGGAAGACTGAATATCTCTATGGTACATGAATGCCTCTACAGAGTCTCAAAAAAATTAAGAAATATTTGTTTTAAAATGCTAAAAAGTGTTCAATTTAGGATCAAATAAAAAAGGAAATAGAGAAGATAACGTTATTAGTTTATGCTTACTTTAAGCAATATAAAAATAACATAATTGTTTTTAGTGTAAAAATTGTCATATAATGTGGAACATGCAAAGAACAGTCAATATTGTCTCATGTCTTAGGCAAAAAAAGGCAGATATAACACAATTTATTTGCACACAAAATTAACATGTCTTTGCTTAAATTTTACCATTTATCATTTAGTATTCTCCTGGAATTTTGAAAATACTTCCAGCATATATAAAGTCACTTATTCCCTACTTATTCCCTACCTAAGTGTTAAGAGTCTGTACATTTAAACTCAGCCATTAAAGAGTAGGAATTGTTTTTTGAAAATTTTCTAGAAATGAAGAATTTTCTCTACATTATGTTGCTTTCTTCTATTAATGTTTTCTGGTTTATTTTAATTTGGGTAAAAGTAACTTAATTCATTGTTAACGATGATACTGAAACTGTTCCATACATATGGTTAGCAGGAAAATTATTTGGATGAAATATTCAATATTTTCTGATTTTACAAAATACAAAAAACTACCAAATAGACAGCACTCTCCCAAGCCACTGTGCTAGTCTGGTCTTTCTACAACTAAAACTTGGTGAAAAAAAATTTACTGCATCATAAAAAGGACACAAGGAACACCAGAGATCAAGTCAGGAAGACAGTTGGTTTCCCCTAGCAACCTGCCACTGTCACTTAGAGGTGCTCTCAGACCCAGTTCTTAGCTTACTGCTGCTGTGCTGGCTGTGAACAAACACCCTGGGGTAAGAGCAAGGAAAGAGAAGGACAAGAGAAATGTGGAGATGTTTTCATGAACAAGAAAATAATACTAACAAATGAATGTACCTAATTTTAACATATTTTAGGACAATAGTAACCACAGCCATAGGTAGGAAGCTGTTTTTGCAACTATGGGAGAACGCATATTCCTTTGGGAGAACAAGCAGCATTCCTCATTCTCTCAAGCTTTGAGACTGTTGTAGTTTGTATTAGAGCACTCATTAGATTTTAAGAAGAAGCAATGAGAGTTAAAGCAAAATAGATTATTTTCCTTTGAATTTCAAGGTCATAAAATCATCAGAGAAATCTTAGATACTTTAGTAGCTCAAGAAAATATGCCTTTTCCCCTATGATTGTTTAGACAAATATGTTATTAGAAAAAAAATCAACATTCTTTACCTGTATTTTAACACGTACATTAATGACATGGCAAAACAACAACAAAAACAAACCTAGTGTTTTGACTTTAGAAGTGCTGTACTTGAGCCAGGGAGAAAGCTCAGTGGATAAAGGCACTCCCAGCTAGGTCTGACAACGTGACTATATTACTCAGTTGCCTCACAGTGGAATGAAATAAACAAATTATTATTTTATTTATTAATTTAAGTTTTAATATGTTTATTGTGTATGTATGATTACAGATTTTTATACACAAGTCCAATGTCCATGTAGGCAAGAAATAGATACCCTATCCCCAGAATGGGTGCTGGGAACCACACTGTAGACCTCTACAAAAGCAGGCATTCTGTTAATATCCGAGATATCCCTCAAGCCCCCAAATCTATTGCTTCTGGTCATACTTGCATCTCCATATGTTGGCTGTGGTAAGAGCAAATACATACACACACACACACACACACACACACACACACACACACACATACACACACAGTGGTAATTGCATCCGTGGTTCAGTTGCACAACCCTGTCTGCTTTCCTGAAGCCTGCAGTCACCAGGAACAAACAGGTAAGACCCTGCCCCAAGGCCTTACCTGCCATATTTCCATTAAAACCTATTAGGCTGCACCCTACCCCCTGGACTCCATTTTCCAGTCCACAAACTGTACATGCTTTCCTGGAGATTCACCACCACCAAAAACCTGAAGTCGTGCTGCTACTAGGGACCACAGAGACAAGGGTAGCACCCAAAATCCTGGAGACTATAAAGCCATAAAAACCCCAAGAGTGATACTCTACTGGACCAGAAGACTAGCTAACCACCAGCATTTCAGGCAACTCAAGACAAAGAAAAAACAGAAACTAAAGGGAAACCCTCAAAAAATAAAAATAAAAATAAAATAAAATCACCCATCTAACAAAGATAAACTCAGAAGTCATCATCTAAAACTGTTATAACTAGAAACCCTAATTGCTAAAGGCTACGGTAAAAACACAACTGACTATAGCCAGGAACATATGGCATCACCAGAGCCCAGCTACAACAAGCCCTAAGTATCCTAACACACCAGAAGCACAAGAAAATGTGTTTTGTTTTGTTTTTTTCTAACCCAAACATAACAATATCAGTGTTGTATTAGTCAGGGCTCTCCAGAGCCACAAAACTTATGAAATAAATCTGTGTATATAAAAAGGAAACTTATTGGAAAGGCTAACAGGCTACAGTCCAAGTAATCCAACAATGTGAAAGAAAAGTTCAAGAATCTAGTAGTTGCTTAGTTCCACGAGGTTGGCTGTCTCAGCTGGTTTTCTGTGTGTACTAGAATCATGAAGTAATAGGCTCCAATGCCAGTGAAGGAAAGGATGTGCTAGCAAGGCAAAAACAAGCACATAAAGAGAAAAATCTTCCTTATTACATGTCCTTATAGAGGTTTCCAGCAGAAGATGTGGCCCAGATTAAAGGTATGTGTCTTCCCTCTGTGGTAGGTTTATAATCTCACTCACTCACTTACTGAAAGCTGTAGAAGAGACGAAACAGGACCAGAGCCTACCACAGATGTCCTCTAAAAGACTCCAAGCAGCAGGGGATGGAGCATATGCAGAGACTCACAACCAAACTTTGGACAGAGCACAGGAAGTATTATGGAAGAAGGCAGATATAAAAGAACCTGGAGGGGACAGGAGCTGCACAAGGAGATCAACAAAGCCAACAAAAAGCAGGGCCCAGGGGAAACTGCAGAGACATATGCATCAACCAGAGATCATTCATAGAGAAGGCCTAAACCCCTTGCTCAGATGTAGACTACAGACTAAACTCAGTCTCCATGTGGGTTTTCTTGTAAGAAGAGAAGAGACAGTCTCTGACATGAACTTTATCTGCTCTTTGTTGACTTCTCCCTGGTGGCATGATTCAGCCAGCCCACAGAGGAAGAGGATGTAGGCAGTCATGATGGGACCTGATAGGCAAGGGTCAAACAGTATGGGGAAAGACACAGGGAAGTAACAGGGGGAAAGATGAGACTGGGAGGAGACCAGGAGGATTTGAGGGTGGGGGCTATAACTTGAATACAAGGTGAATAAATTGTAAATAATAATAATAATAATAATAATAATAATAATAATAATAATAATAATAA
>NW_026587216.1:15121684-15163834 GCF_907164565.1 Psammomys obesus | reverse complement strand
AATAATAATAATAATAATAATAATAATAATAATAATAATAATAATAAAAGATCTGGATTAAAAATGTGTGTCTTCCTACTCAGAGGTCCTACCTAGAAGTGGACTCACAGACCTCAAACCAAGCAGAATATCTTTTAATGTGTACTCTCCATATCTGAATTGTAGTTCATTCTAGATATAGTCAAGTTGACAACCAAGAATAGCCATCACCGATGTTGTGGGCATGCATCATTTCTTTATTCTGTTCAGGTTTTATGTAGTCAGAGTTAAAGTTTTGGTTAAGTTGAAAGTGTTATCTCCTGAAGTTTGATGTCACTGCATGTTACATGGACTTAGATCTTGTTAGAGAAAGCAATGCAACTTAGTAATTCTATGAAAAAAATGTTTATAAAAGTTTTTAACTTTTTTATTTTTTAATATTAGTTACAGTTTATTAACTTTGTATCCCAGCTGTAGCCCACTTCCTCATTCCTTCTGAATCCTACCCTCCCTCCCTCATATCTTTCCTGCCCCTTTCCAAGTCCACTGATAGGGGAGGACCTTCTCCCCTTTCATCTGACCCTGTTTTATCAGATATCTTCAGGACTGGCTGGAAAGTCCTCCTCTGTGGCCTAGCAGGGCTATTCCTCCCTGGGGGGGGGGCGGGGAAGGGGGGTCAAAGAGGCCACCATTTAGTTCATGTCAGAAATAGTTCCTTTTCCCCTTATTAGGGTACCCACTTGGATACTGAGCTTACCATGGGCTACATCCAGGCAGAAGTTCTAGGTTATATCCATACATGGTCCTTGCTTTGGAGAAACAGTCTCATAAAGGACCCATATGCCAAGATATATTTGGACCTTGTGGAGCTTCTGTCCTCTCCAGGTCATATTAGCTCCCCACTCTTTCTTATGATTCCCTGCACTCTGCAGAAGGTTTGGTTACGAGTCTTAGTATCTGCTTTGAAACACTGCTAAGTAGAGTCTTTCAGAGGCCCTCTGTGGTACGCTCCTGTCCTGTTTCTTGTTTTCTCCTACATCCAATGTCCATCCCATTTTTCAGCTTCTAAGTGAGGATTGATCATCTTACCCCAGGTCGTCTTTCATGTTTATCTTCTTTAGGTGTATAGATTTCAGTATGTTTATCCTATCTTCTAGGTCTATATAAGTGAGTATTAACCATGTGTGTCTTTCTGCTTTTGGGATACCTCACTCAGGATGATCATTTCTAGGTTTCACCATTTGTCTGCAAAGTTCATGATTTCCTTGTTTTTAATTGTTGAGTAGTATTCCATGGTGTAAATGTACCACAATTTCTGTATCCATTCCTCAGTTGAGGGACATCTGGTTTGTTTCCAGGTTCTGTCTATTATGAATAAAGCTGCTACAAACATGGTTGAGCAAATGTCCTTGTGTACTTGAGTATCTTTTGGATATATGCTAAATAGTGGTATAGATGGATCTTGAGAAAGCATTATTCCTAATTGTCTGAGAAAATGCCAGATTGATTGTACAAGTTTGCATTCTCATCAGCAATGGAGGCGAGTTCCCCTTTCTTCACAACCTCTTCAGCATGTATTGTCACTTAAGATTTTGATCTTAGCTATTCTGATGGATATCAGGTGAAATCTCAGGGTCGTTTTGATTTGCATCTCTTTGATGGGTAAGGACATTGAATATTTCTTTAAGTGTTTCTCTGACATTCTGTATTCCTCTTCTGAGAATTCTGTTTACCTCTGTACCCCATTTTTTTAATCGGATTGCTTGATTTGTTGTTTTTAACTTCTTTAGTTCTTTATATATTTTGGATATCAGCGCTCTGTCAGATATAGGGTTGGTGAAGATCCTTTCCATATTTACCACCCTGAAGAAAACTAAAGTCCAAGTGGATCAAAGATCTCAACATGAAACCTGACACACTAAATCGTTTAGAAAAAAAAAGTGGGGAAGAGCCTAGAACTCATTGGCACAGGAGACAACTTCCTGAAGAGAACAACAACAGCCCAGGCCCTAAGAGCAACAATCAATAAATGGGACCTCATGAAACTGAAAAGCTTCTGTAAAGCAAAACATACTGTTGTTGTGTGTTTTAAAATTCTCAAAAACCTTAAATAAGATTTATTTGCATATTGTTAAAAAAGCCTCACTTTGAAAACTATTCATGTTAAGTGGCAGATTTTTTTAAAGCTCTCTATAGAGAAAGAATTTATGTTAACCACCATTGTGATAAAGTGATGTTCTGTAAACACCATTATTACCATGGAGAAATGGTTGGTTGTTGTGGTAACTTAACACCATTGTCAAAGCAAATGAGCAGAACATCGCATAACAACATTAGAAGTGCTGTTAACACTCCACATTAAAGAGGGAAAGGGCAATGTCTCTACACCTTCCCCTGGGATTCCATGCCTTTCTTTCTCCTGCCTATCTGGAATAAATAGTAGTTTGTTTGCACTTTGTCAGAAAATCAAATGCAAAAACCACCTATAGGAAGACTCACTGAGATCCGTAAGCATGCCACATAGTATCCTCCTATGTTAGAAAACAAACTGATGAAGAAAATGGACTTATTAACAATTTGGCAAACAAAGGAGAAACAGAGAGAAAATAAACCTTGTTTCTTTCTACCAAGTAACTCTGTTGTGAATTTATAGAAAACAATAAAAGTAAGAAATATGTCTGAGATAATTTATCTGTGTTATAAGCTTCCAGAACATTGTAAAATTTCTTCATGTTGTTCAGATAACTCTTGACTGATCTCAATTCTTCAGACTGCTTCCTCTTTCTTCACCCCACAAAATATTTTTAAACTTTAATATCCATTGTTTTACTAGTTTGTAATGAATGTTTGTTTGTATTAAAGATGGCTACAACAACAGCCAATATTCTATAAACCTCTTCCATCTTGTGAAATTCTTGCATACACGCCTCCTTACAAACCCCTAGACATTCCCAAAACTCCTGTCTACCACACTGTTTCCCTTCCTGTCCCATTATGAGTTAAGCAATCAGTATCAGATTTTGAAGCAGAACTTCCATCAGTGATATGAGACATGGGTACTGTCCGTGTGGGAGTAATCACCAAATGAACTTTCTTCTCCCTGTACTTTCTTTCCTACTTTAAGGTGGCTATGCACCCTCTTGAGCATGAGCATATTGCCTTGAGGAGTTCCTTTTGCTTTGTTCCTGTGTCAGTTTTGTGGCAGCAGTGGTATTCTTTCTAACAGTCTATCTGGACAGAAGGTCACCAATCTCTCTTTTGCAATTCTCCTCTGCATGAACTGCAGAAGTAGAATCATGAATATATAAGGACATGAAATATACTATATAGTAATATAGTAACTATAGATGAATTTTGTTAAACTCTGACACTGGCTTCATTTTAGATTCTTAATAAAAAAAAATGACACAAACCAGCACAGTTCAATACTGCATATAAATAACTATTTTATGTTTGTAGTTTCCAGATATTGTTATGGTTTAATATTTTACCTCTTCAAATAATTCATACTAAAACTTAATACTGGTGCCGCAGTATTAAGATGTGAGATTTACTAGATGTGTTTAGATCCTTGTGAAGGGGACAATTATAGCCTTTGATAATACTGATAATATTGATAGTTCTTACTTTCATCATGTAACAGGACAAATCTTTACATCTTCTACTCTGTGAGGGTTAGCAATCAGGGCCTAGGTGATAGCTCCTTCATCATGGACTTCTGATACTCAAGAATTAGAATTTACATCTGAAAGTTTATGCTCTTTAAACTTTCTGGTATTTTATTGTTGATTACGAAACAGACCAAGTTTTATGCCTATAATCTTTATTCAATTCTAAATATAATTTCTTATCTAATTCTTCTTCTTAACCATAATGAAAAACATAATAAAAAATCATCTTCATATTTGAAGATACAAATAATTTTTCTTGTAAGATTATTAAAATTATAATAGGCTATGAATGTATATACATTTATGAAAGACATTTGACACTATTCTCTGACAACCATGAAAGTGCATCCAAAAAAAGCAAATAGCTAAATTGGTGTAGGATGAACTGCCAGGAAGGTATAATTCTCAAACTCTTTCGACTAAAGCCAGTCAATATTAACACTTTCTTTTTAAAAGAACATGTAGCTTGTAAGAATAAAGTTGTATCTATTTTTTTTTTGCTGCACTCAAACATATTCAATTTAATGAATATGTGTTTAAATGATATATACATATGAAAATTGTAATTAGAGATTAATAATTTGTACATAATGATTTTGATTTGAGTTGACTATCATTTTTATCAGAATATGTAGTTAAAGATATACATCATGTAATTTATTTTAACCATAGGTCACTAAAAAAGATTACAAATGAATACCTTCAAATTTTGTTTAGGACTTGATCATTGTTATTTCCTTTTGTTTGGCATCGTGATGCAGAGATCAAAAAATGTTTATTCAGAAAAATAGCTGTAATCTTTAAAGTGTTAAGGTGAGAAGAGAAAAAGTAACCTATATTGCTTTTTATTTTCCAGGGAAACAATTCAGTTTAATTCCAGTCATAAAATAATGTGCAGATGTGACACCTAGATGTGATTTCTACAGAATTATTAAAACATTTGAGAAATGAAATTAGGAAAATCTCTATATTCTATTTTTAAGGGTTATCCGGCCATAATATTTTTTTCATTTCAGATCTATATTGTGGATAATATATGGATTTGGAACATTACTCTTCTCTATGTTCAAAAGTAATTGGAGGCTAGTGAAATGTATCTTAATAATGATATTCTTCTATGCTTGCAGATAGGAGACTAGCATGACTGTCCTCTGAGAGGATCCACCCAACAGCAGATTGAGACAAATGCTGAGACTCACAACCAAATACTGGGATGAGTGCTGGAAGTCCTGTGCAAGAATGGGGAAAAAAACAGAAGGTCCCAAAGGGGACAGGAGCTCTACAAGAAGACCAACATTGCCAACTACTCTAGTCCCAAGGGGCTTTAAGGAGCACCAACCAAGGCTGATGCATGGACTTGACGAAAGCCACTTACTCAAAAGGAAGTTAAAGGTAATGAAATGAGGTATGAGAAGTCTTTCTAGATTTATCTGTAAATACAGAGAGAATTACAGATTTGATAGAAAACAGGATATGAAATAATTGATGACATAAATAAATTCACTGAATCTCAAGTTTGAAAACAAAAATAATAATTGAAAGAGATAACTATAATGTAGAAAACTGATTTTTGTTCATAATTCGGCTAATATTCTTTTGGGACAAAAGGACTAACAAAGCTCACAGAGTTTAAGCAAGTTAGAATATTTTATCATTATGTAAGGAACTTAAAAGCATAAGATAAAAATTCATCTTCTTTTTTTCATATTTTCCTTTTTATATATTACAGTTTATTCACCTTGCCCAGGAGTAGCCCCCTCCCAAACCCTGTCTTCCCTCTTCTCATCCCATGCCCCTCCCCCAGTCCACTGACCCTAGCCTATCAGGTCTCATCAGGACTGGGTGCATTGTCTTCCTCTCTGGCTTGGGAAAGCTGCTCCCCCTTCACGGGGGAGGTGATCAAAGAGCCAGCCACTGAGTTCATGTCAGAGACAGCCCTTGTTTCCCTTACTAGGGAAGCCACTTGGACATAGAACTGCCATGGGATATATCTGTTCAGGGGTTCTAGGTTATATCCATGCATAGTCCTTGGTGGGAGTCTCAGTCTCAGAAAAGACCGCTATGCCCAGCTCAAATAAAGTAATCCAATTAAAAAATGGGGTACAGAGCTAAACAGAGGATAGAGGAATATCCAACGGCAGAGAATCACTTAAAGAAATGCTAAACATCCTTAGTCATCAGGGAAATACACATCAAAATGTTAGTCATCAGGGAAATACACATCAAAATGTTAGTCATCAGGGAAATACACATCAAAATGACCCTTAGATTTCACTTTGCATCCATCAGCATGGTTAAGATAAAAAACTCAAATGATAATACATGCTGGAGAGGATGTGGAGAAAGGTGAACACTCCTTAACTGCTGGTGAGAATGTAAACTTGTACAACCACTTTGGAAATCAATAACTAATTCTCAGACAATTAGGAATAGTGTTTCCTCAAGATCCAGCCATACCTCTTCTAGGCATATATCCAAAATATGCTCAAGAGTACAACAAGGACATTTGCTCAACCATGTTCATAGCAGTTTTTTATTTTGTTGTAATAGCGAGAATCTGGAAACAACCCAGATGCCCCTCTGCCGAAGAATGGATACAGAAATTGTGATATCTCTACACAATTGAATATTACTCAGCAACAAAAAAACAAGGAAATCATAAAATTTGCAGCATATGGTGGGATCTAGAAAAGATCATCTTGAGTGAGTTATCCCAGAAGCAGAAAGACATACATGGTATATGCTTACTTATAGGTAGATATTAGACATATAATATAGCATAAACCTGCTAAAATCTGTATACCTAAACAAGTTAATCAAGAAGGAAGACCCTGGGGAAGATGATCAATCCTCATTCAGGAAGGCAAACAGGATGGACATCGGAAGAGAGAGAAAACAGGGAAGAGGACAGGAGCTTACCATGGAAGGCCTGTGAAAGATTCTACCTGGCAGGGTATCAAAGCAGATGTTAGGACTCCTAGGCAAATTTTGGGCAGAGTTCAGGAAATCCTGTGAAAGAAGTGGGAGACAGAAAGATCTGGAGGGAATAGGAGTTCTGCAAGGAGAGCAAAAGAACAACAACAACAAAAATGTGGGCCCAGATGGTCTTCTCTGAGACTGATACTCCAACTAAGGACCATACATGGAGATAACCTAGAACTCCTGCACAGATGAAGCCCATGGCAGCTCAGTGTCCAAGTGGGTGCCCTAGTAAGGAGGGCAGAGGGTTTCACTGACATGAACTCAATGGCTGTCTCTTTGATCACCTCCCTCTGAGGGAGGAGCAACCTTAAAAGGTCAGAGAGGAAGATAATTCAGCCAGTACTGATGAGACTTAATATTTAGCGTCATATAGAAGGGGAGGAGGACCTCCCCTATCAGTAGACGTGAGGAGGGACATGGGAGGATATGGGGGAGGAAGGATGGAATTGGGAGGGGCTGAGGGAGAGGGCTACAGAGGGAATACAAAGTGAATAAACTGTAATTTATAAAAATAAAAATAAATTTAAAAATGAATGACAGTATTCAGAAAGCAAAACTTTCCTCAGCATATTGGGAATTTATGACATCTTCTACTGAGCACTGATTAACATGAAGGAAACAAACTGAGGAAGTCACCCATCATCTCAGCCTTCAATATCTTCACAGCTCTTTGGAAATGGTATGAAAATACAGTGGAAATAATTACAAATTCTTTTAGGCATTCTCCTTATATGATAAGCAAGCTGCTTAATGATCAGCCTATAAATTCAACATACATTTTTCCCTTTCATATTAAGTACAACATCAGGCTAGATTTTGCAGTTAATCCCATGCCGTGGGAGAAACTTTTCATGGAAGATGATACAAAAAAAGAGAGGTCCAAAAGTATGGCCAGAATTTCATAAGCAGAAACAATGACAATGTTGAATGACGAGAAGAACAGAGGTCTGTAGGAAGGGTCTTTGGGTGACTCTGACAATGAATGGTGATGCTTTGGGAAATCATGCACTGTAGTACAATTATCACAGAGGGTTGTAAAAAATGTTTTGGAATTGAGAAATAAATATTACAACTATTCATCTTTAGCCCTTTATATCTTCAAAATATCTAAATACTATACTGTCCAGGAATAGTCACTAAAGAAATCTCTTATTCTGAAAATCATTGCAATATAAACTTTGTAAAGCAGTTACTATTTCAGCTTCATGAAATTATTGTTTTTTGGAAAAGGATACATTAGTATTTAGAGTCAATTGTTTTACCATACAACTTCTTTGAATCCATATAATACAAATTACACCAGCATGTGAATGTCTACGTATATGTATTTGTTTATATGAGAGAATGTGTGCTTTGTATGTTTGTATGTGTATGTGTATTGGTTCGGTGTGTATATATATTTGTTAGTGTGTGCATCTGTTGTGTGTGTGTGTGTGTGTGTGTGTGTTGTCTACACACCACCAGTCTAGTTACAGTTGTGGTCTTGCTTTTTTTCGTGGTTCACCTTAAGGCCACTCAGTCTCATATGTGATGTTGTAGAGCATTTATTTCACTTTGACCTTTGGCCACTTCTCATGTTAGCCAGCTTACGTGCTGCATGTCCTTGCTTGATCCTGCATGTCTCTATCTATGAATACTCTAGGTACTGAGTTCTTAGAAATAAATTTCTATATTAAATTAGTATAAAACAGTGAATTCAAATTTAAAAATTCTGTGTGCTTTAGTACCAATTTCTACATATCTGCAAATGGTAAAGACTATCCAGGGGCTAAAATTATCTGTCAATTTAGTTGTATAAATAAAATGTGTATCTTGAAGTCAGTACACTGGATAAATTGTGGTTTGCAGTATGCACATGTGGCCTTCTGTGTCATTCACTTTGAAATAAAATGCTGCTTCTTTTGAATCTTGTTGAAAAATTGGAAGGTTTTTAAGAGACCTTCACAGGATTACAATGGTTGGCACACCATTTTGCTGTTATTGGCAGTGAGGTGGGGTTTTTCATTCTAGACGTCAATATAATGTTTTTTAATTAAATTTTTATTTTTATATTAATTACAGTTTATTTACTTTGTATACCAGCTTAGCCCTCTTTCTCTCATTCCCTCCCAATCCTACCCCCTCCATCATCTCCTCCCTGCCCCTCTCTAAGTAATGTTTTATAAAAACTAATTCTAGTAATTATTATGATGCAAACAAAAAAAGTGAATAACAAAATGGTTGTGTTGGTAGCAATTTGTTTAAAAAGCTATGAAGGGTTTTTAATTTACTAAATTATCCAAATTTTACAAAACACTATGTTTGACTATGAAATGTCTCCAACAGCTGCGTGTTTCAAGCATTATTCTGGAAAATTTTATACTAATTTTATAAGTTCTGAGCACCTTGAGAGGCCAATTTAGATGGTTTCAAGAAGCACTGGGACAAGTTCTTAGGGAATGTTGCCTCTGATGTCATCTTTTCCTATTCTCCTTCTTTCCCGTCTGGAGGATATAAGAACCTGTGCTGCCGCTCTTCCTACTGTCATCATGTTCTACCTGAGGGTTTGGGGTCAGTGTTCTGTGAACTGTGCCCACTCAAACACGGACCTAGTGCCAATCACACATTTTCCTAATAGTGACATTATGCCGACATACTTACAAAAGCACCAAGCAGTAGCTGTTCCAAATTTCCTTCACTTCATTTAAGATGGTGAGATGCCGAGAGAAGAATTATTTGCCAAAATTTTACGTCGTTTTCAAAATACAAGGATGAAGGATACCTGGAATTCTTCCCTTTAGAGGTAACATTGTTTCCTGTGTTTTAAAGATTCCCAGGACCATAAAGAGAACAAGTGCTAAACATTTTGGTACACAAACACTGCACTAATTATTTTAAACTATGGAATTTAATTACCTAATATAATTAAGGGAATTTATTAATGTGATCAAATTGTAGTTTTGTAATTAGTGGCAAATCAGATATTGAATGTATAATTACATGACTGTATTAACTTCATTTGTCAATGCCTGTTCTTTTTTGAAACAATCTGTAAATTTTACTTAAGCAGGCCAATCTGTAATGGGAAATAAAACTTCAATAACCGGCATCCATACAGATGTTTGCACTTAGATCACATGTTGGGATTTCAGTATTGAAATTTTGAAGACACTAATAAGGAATAACATCATCAGACCAGGTTATTATACACATTATATGGTTCTGGGTTTATGGTAGATTTACCCATGTAACAAATCAGGTGATGGAATGACTCCAGTCTGACCTGATGCTGCATACTATCTGTTACATCTGGCTTTCCTGTGGTACCTGTAAGTCAGCACAGAGCAGACAGAAAGCAAAGAACCCAAAAGAGAGTAGCTGAGCCTGCGAACATAAGAATAAATTTTGCATTCCCACCAGCAGTGGAGGAGGGTTCCCCTTTCTCCACAACCTCTCCAGCATGTGTTGTCTCTTTAGTTTTTGATCTTAGCCATTCTGATGGGTGTAAGGTGAAATCTTAGGGTTGTTTTGATTTGCATTTCCCTGATGGCTAATGAGGTTGAGCATTTCTTTCAGTGTTTCTCTGCCATTCGATATTCCTTTGCTGAGAAGTCTCTGTTTAGCTCTGTACCCCATTTTTTAATTGGATTACTTGATTTGTTGCTGTCTAATTTCTTTGGTTCTTTATATATACTGGATATTAGCTTTCTGTCAGATATAGGGTTGGTGAAGATCTTTTCCCAATGACAACTAGGAATAGCGCTTCCTCAAGATCCAGCTACACCAGTCCTAGGCATATACCCAAAAGTGTCTCAAGTACACAATAAGGACATTTGCTCAACCATGTTTGTAGCAGCCTTATTTGTAATAGCCAGAAGCTGGAAACAGCCCAGATGCCCCTCAGTGGAGGAATGGGTGCACAAATTGTGGTATATCTACACAATGGAATATTACTCAGCAATAAAAAACAAGGAAATCATGAAATTTGCAGGTAAATGGTGGGATCTGGAAAAGATCATCCCAAGTGAGCTATCCCAGAAGCAGAGGAATGCACACGGTATATACTCACTCATATACACATATAATATAGGATAAACCTACTAAAATCTGTACACCTAAAGAAACTAATCAAGAGGAAAGACTCTTGCTAAAATGCTCAATTCCTATCCAGAAAGGCAAAGATGCTGAACATCAGAAGAAGGAGAAAAGAGGGAACAAGTCAGGAGCCTGACACAGAGGACCTCTGAAAAGCTCTGCCCTGCAGACTATCAATGTAGATACTGAGACTTATGGGCAACCCTTGGGCAGAGTGCAGGGAATCTTAGGAAAGAAGTGGGAAACAGTAAGATCTGGAGAGGACAGGAACTCCATAAGGAGAGCCACAGAACCAAAAAATCTGAGCACAGGGGTCTTTCCTGAGACTGCCATTCCAACCAAGGACTATGCATGGAGATAACCTAAGACCCCTGCACAGATGTAGCCCATGGCAGTTCAGTATCCAAGTGGTTTCCATTGTGATAGGAACAGGGACTGTCTCTGACATGAACTGATTGGCCTGCTCTTTAATTACCTTCCCCTGAGGGGGAAGCAGCATTACCATACCACAGAAGAAGACAATGCAGCCACTCCTGATGAGACCTAATTGACTAGGATCAGAAGAAAGAAAAATAAGTCCTCCCCTATCAGTGGGCTTGGGGAAGGGCATGCATGCAGAGGGTGGAGGAAGGGAGGGATTGGGACAGGAGGAGGGAGAGAACCGCGGGGGGGGATACAAAGTGAGTATAGTGTAATTAATAAAGAAAAATAAAAAAAGAAATCCTTTAAAAGAGAAAAAAAAGAATAAATTTTGCTTAACCGAGTTTCAGTAGCCACTGCCACAGTTTTCTTTGTGCTCATCTAAAACCATTCTTCATTTAAAAAACACAAGACCTTATAGAATATCAGAAAATGATAATTTGTCATTGAAACTGCATTAGGAAGTGGAAATCCCAAATCCCAACACATGTCAATTAGAAAAGATATATATAAATGCATACTAAAAATTGTGTTCACAGAACTCTAGGCTCTACTACTTGGTAAATGTAAAATTTGCTGCTCCTCAAAATTGTCCTTTTTAAACAAATAAATACCAAAGTTTCATTATGTGTTTACATTCAATACTCTCCGACTTAGTATAAATTCCCCAGTTATATTCCAATTATGGTCCATCACTTCCAAAAGCTGACTTTTCTGTCTCTTCTGTTTCTTCAGTAATAGATACTACTTCTCCATATATTTAACTATATTTCCCTTGTATTCTTATATGTCTCCTCAATAAAAATTACCAAATCCTTGACAGTAATTGTCCTTTCATCACTAGTCTTTAGAATTTTATATATCACACCAATCACATGCAATAATGATTGCTGAAGAGTTGTATCAAAGTACATATTAGACAGTAATCATTCTTTACTGCCATCAGTCACTCAGGTCATCCATGAGGCAATACAATCTCTGTAAGTCAGTGTTTTTTCCCAACATCATCACTATGCACTGCACATGCTTTCCTAGTTCAGAGGAAAGGTACAGGTGTCTTTAACTTCAGGGATGTTTTGAAATGTATATTAAAATTTGTACTGGAAAATATCATCAATAATGTATAATGAGTTGCTACTGTGTTAGGGACTTCAGAGCAGAAGCTACTAATAGCAGCAAAGATTATTTTATTTTTACCTTATTTTGTTTTTGTTGAAAGAAATCTTCCAGTACATGAAAAGAACAAGTTATTCTCTTTTTTCTCTTTGTTCCAAAAAAGTTATCATTGTACTTTAGAAACTAGTGAGGATGTGAAAAATATGGATGTGGACAGTAAAAATAAAAGACCCCAGAACAAACAAGACATTTCTGAAAGAGATGTGCAATGCTAGAGTATCATCCCAGAGGTTGAGCTGCATGGTGACTTTTTTGGTGCAAACCCTGATTCCTCCCTTGCCATCTAAACACATCAGCCAGGGATGCTGTGCAGCTTAGTGATAGAGCTATTGATCATCATATACCAAAGCTTGGGTTCCTACACACACACACACACACACACACACACACACACACACACAAAAGCTAAACATAAAATGTAAAGCTGCACACAAATTCCAGTTGAGTATGTTGAAATGTGATTTAAAAATTAGTATTAAATATGTGCCAGAGCTTAGATTTAGCATGCCCCACAAGGCCAATGTGTTAGAGGCTTGACTTCCAATTACTGGTATCTGGGTAGGAGATGAATCATTAGGAGGTTAAACTACTGTAAGAAACTTACATCATCGTGGGGAATGAAGTGGATATTGAGGTAAAGCCTTTTTTCTTTCTCCCTCTTCTGATTCCTGGTTACCACGCGATGAAAAGCTCCTCCACCACAGGTCTCTCTCATGGTTTCCTGTGTTACGCTACCTACAAGACATAAACATGAGCCAAGGAAACCTTGGAAGTCAGGAACCAACATAAACTTTTCTTCCATTTAGGTTATCTCAGTCATCTTTGCCCTAGCAACAGAAAGTAGATCAGTGCAATATCCCAGGTGGCTTTATTTAATGTAGTTGACTAATAACATTTTATTTTATCTAAGTATCTCATCTTATGTTTTTGAAGTTAAGCTTGTAAGAATGGAAAATTGTAATTTTTTCCCTCAGTATATAATTAACATTTCAAAATCATAAATGTACTTTTAATTCATCTATTTTATTTGGTTTGAAATAATATTAATGCAAAACCCACAGTTCTTTTTTTAATTTATTTATTTTTATTTTTGTTAATTACACTTTATTCACATTGTATCCCAGCTGTAGTCTCTTTCCCCATTTCCTCCCAATCCCACCCTCCTTCCCTCTTCTTCTCTTATGCTCCTCCCTCAGTTCAATGATAGGTTAGGTCCTCCTCCCCTTCCATCTGACCCTAGTCTATCAGGTCTCAGAAAGCTGCAAATGGAGAGCAACAGAACCAAAAAATCTGGGCAGAGGAGTCTTTTCTGAGACTGATACTCCAAACAAGGACCATGCATGGAGATAACCCCTGCACAGAAGTAGCCCATAGCAGCTCAGTGTCCAAAAAGATTCCCTATTAATAGGAACAGGGATTGTCTCTGACAAGAACTCATGGGTTGGCTCGTTGATCATCTTCCCATGAGATGATCTCCTGAGAGGGGAGCAGCCTTACCAGTCCACAGAGGAAGACAAAGAAACCAGTCCTGATGAGACACAATTCTTTTCTTAAAGAGAATAAAAGATAACTTGGACTGTAACAATTTTGAGTGACTATGACTCAAGTATACAGATATAAGCTACCGTAAATTCCATGTTTCAGGGTAGAAGAAGTTTCATAAAGTTTTGTCATTTTACAGAACAAATAATGTCACAAATCAAAGGAAATTTAAAATAAATTGAAGGGTTGCAGCAAGAAGGGGAAGCTTACCTCTTGGGTTAGTAACTGCCTGTGATCTGCTAAGTTAATAGATTCCAAAAGGTTTTATCATTAGTCAAAAAAGATATTAATTCATATGCAGAGGTAGAAAAGGAAAAGCATGTCTGTAAAGCTAGAATTAGTGAACAATAAAGTAATTAGTTTCTAGTATTATAGAATTCCAATGTCTCCACAGTATAGAAAAACTAATTACTGTTTTCTGAAGTTTTTCTGCACAATAGTCATAAAACAACAGTTTATGAGAAACTATACTTTGGACACTTGTGAACACAAATTAACTGTTTCTTATTAGCAGAGCATTTCTCAACCTTCTTAATGCTACAACCCTTTAATACAGTCCCTCATGTTATGGTGATCCCCAGCAATAAAAGTATTTTCTTTGCTACTCCATATCTGTAATTTTGCTACTGCTGTGAATAGTAATGTAAATATATGCGTTCTCTGTTGGCTTTAGGAGACCCGAGTGAAAAGATTGTCTGACCACAAGGGTAGTCATGATCCACATAGAAAGAGTAACTGCTCTAGAATAAGAAGACAGGCAATTCTACATTGTACTAGATTCAAAGATTTATCAACTTGTTTGTTGATGAAGATTAAAATAGGTCCATAATGAAAATCAAAGTAACTTCTTACCTGTAAAGTACATCTTCAGATGTGGTGATTTAAGTGGGAACGAAAGGTGACTCTTATGTATGTTAACTGAAACCACATCATAATAAAACCACCAATCAAGAATCCTAAGACAAAAGAATATTATTTTCTCTTCTATTTATTCTGTACTGTGTATGTTTAATTTTATCACACAGTTTTCCATTATAATAGGAGGCCAAAAAGGAGTAAAATATGTTTCCAACATATTTCATATATTTTCAATGATATATTTAATAGTTCATTCCTTTTTATATTACAATTTAAATTATATCACAGAAACAATGGCCCATTACAATCACTTATTGTCTACAAATTCTATTTTACTTATTTTACAAAACTGAGTTCCAATAAAAACATCCTGATAATTTTCAGAAGTAAAGCATGATTAGCTTACAAGTACTGCTTGGTACTGGCATAGAAACTGATGGGTGGATCAATGGAATTGGATAGAAGACTGAAATAAAACCAGGAACTTATGGACACCTGATTTTTGAAAAAGAAGCCAAAACAATTCAATGGAAAATAGACAGCATCTTCAACAAATGGTGCTGGTCTAACTGGATTTCTGCATGTAGAAAATGTAAATAGATTCATACTTATCACCCTGCAAAAAATTAAAGTCTAAGTGTATCAAAGACCTCAATATAAAACCAGACACACTAAACCTGTTAGAAGAAAAAGTGGGGAACTTTTTGAACTAATTGGCATATGAGATAACTTCCTGAACAGAACACGAACAGCACAGGCTCTGAGAGCAACAATCAATAAATGGGACCTCACGAAACTGAAAAGCTTCTGTAAAGCAAAGGACACTGTCCTCAGAACAAGACGACAGTCTACAGATTAAGAAAGCATCTTCATCAACCCTATATTTGTCAGAGAGCTAATATCCAGAATATATAAAGAACTCAAGAAGTTAGAAAACAACAAATCAAGCAATCCAATTAAAAATGGGGTACAGAGCTAGGAATAGTGCTACCTCATGATCCAGCTATACCACTCCTAGTCATATATCCAAAAGATGCTCAAGTATACAACAAGGATATTTGCTCAACCATGCTAGTAGCAGCTTTATTTGTAATAGTCAGAAGCTTGAAACAACCCAGATGTCCCTCTGTTGAGGAATGGATACAGAAATTGTGGTACGTTTACACAATGGAATACTACTCAGCAATTAAAAACAAGGAAATCATGAACTTTGTAGACAAATGGTGGGATCTAGAAAAGATCATCCTGAGTGAGGTATCCCAAAAGCAGAAAGACACACATGGTATATTCCCACTTATAAGTGGATATTAGTCATATAATATAGGATAAACATACTAAAATCTGTACATCTAAAGAACCTAAGGAGGAAGGAGGACCCTGGTTAAGACGCTCAATCCCCATTCAGAACGGCAAAGAGGATGGAATTGTAATTCAGCTTTATTTAGGTAATTGTGCATTTGCACACAGTACCAAAAAATCACAGAGAGATCTTTATAATATTTTTGTCTAATTTTTCCCTTAGTTATTATTTTGCAACATTAAAGTCTAATAGTATAAGGAAGATATTGACACTTCTGCAAGCCACCAATGTTAGTTAGATTTCTCCTGTTTCATTTGAGGTCATCCATGCATATGATATGTTCACACAAAAATTATATATTAAATATATATTATATATAATATATAGCATATATATCTCATATATACATTCACATGTTTAGACTTGCTTAGATTCATGCGGCCCCTGCCACAATGAAGACTACTCTAATTGTAACTATTATTGCCATCTCCTTTCCAACTGCACCCATTTTTCAAACAACTTCCTCATTTCTAATTCAAAGCAAACTTAAGTGTTTCTCTTGCCTAAGCTTTGGAATTTGAAAAATGTTATAGTAATGTAATCCTGTAGTATGCAATCCTTAGTTACTGTTTTTTCATCCAGCATGATTCCTTACAGACTCACCTGAACTATGGCGAGCTTTCCTTTCTGATAGTGGTATGGACAGCAGAAAGAAGGCTCCTTAACTAAACTAAACTAAATCCAATGCTATTCTGATTTTTAACAGAATTTTCCTAGCCCAATTCAAGCAAAATTAAACACAGCAAGCTTATTATGGACATAAATTTTATTTCTTCCTGGATCAGTGTCTGACTATCTACATATATATTCTTTTACATGCTTAGAAAATATTTTTTCCAGCTTTTTATTCATGTCTTCGTCTTTTAAAAATAGGCATTGCTAGATAGAGTCTTTCAGAGGCCCTCTGCTGTAGGCTCCTGTCCTGTTACTTGTTTTCTCCTCAGTCCAATGCACATCCCATTTGTCTTTCTAAGTGAGGATTGAGCATCTTACCCCGGGTCCTCTTTCTTGTTTATCAAAGAAGATACTAAGACTCATAACCAAACCTTCAGTAGAGTGCAGGGAATCATATGAAAGAAGGGGGAGTTAGTATGACATGGAAAGAATAGGAGCTCCACAAAGACCAAATATATCTGGACACAGGTCTTTTCTGAGACTGACACTCCACCAAGAATCATGTATGGATATAACCTAGAACCTCTGCTTGGATGTAGCCCGTGGTAGCTGAGTAACCAATTGGTTTCTCATAGTAAGAGGAACAAGGACTATTTCTAACAGGAACTCAATGGCAGGCTCTTTGACCTCCCCAACCCCCAAGGGAGGAGCAGTCCTGCTAGGCCACAGAGGAGGACTTTGCAGCCAGTCCTGAAGATATCTGATAAAACAGGGTCAGATGAAAGGGGAGGAGGTCCTCCCCAATCAGTGGACTTGGAAAGGGGCAGGGAGGAGATGAGGGAGGGAGGGAGGGAGGGAGGGAGGGTTTGGGAGGGATACAGCTGGGATACAGAGTTAATAAAATGTAACTAATAATAATAAAAAAAATAGGCATTGTACCTTAAAGATGTTCAGATGTAGGGGATAGACTCATTCTCCAAGTGGGTGCTCTAGTAAGGAGAGCAAGGGCCGTCTTTGGCATAAACTCAGTGGCAGGCTCACTGATCACCTCCTAGGGCAGGGTGTATGCAGCCTTGCCAGCCCACAGAGGAAGACAATGCAGCCAGCCCTGATGAGACCTGATAGGCTAGGGAGAGTTAGAAGGGGAAGAGGACCTCCCCTATTAGTGGACTAAGGGAGGGACATAGGGTAAGAAAAGGGAAGAAGGCTGGAGTTGGAAGGAGATGAGGGCAGAGGCCACAGCAGGGATACAAATGAAGAAATGTGACAAATGTTAATAATTAATAAAAACAGGCATTGCAAAATGAGAATGTTTAAACATTGAGGAGGTATAATTGCTTGACCAGGCCATTATTAGTAATGCATTTAGTATCATTTAAACTCTTCATTGAACTCAGAGGCTTAAATGTTTTCTATTTTTTTTGTGACAGTTTTATAAGATCGAATATGAAAAGTTAATTTTTATAGTGAGTGGAGCTTAAATCTAAGGTTATTTTCATTTGTATGGATGTTGAAGCTATGTTTGTTGTTATTTTCCTACTGTATTTCTAACACTTGGAAAGTAGTCAAGGCATCATAATTGGGCTCATGCTGCTGAATTACTCTCTTCCCCACTCTACTGTCCTCATGATGACTTTAGCTGCACAGAAGCCATAAGATCAGCAAGAGTGACTCTTATCACCATACTCTTATTTTTCATGACTATTTTAGTTGTTTTATGGCCTGTGACTTCCCACATAGATTTTAGAATAAGATTGTCTGCATTTGCAAAAACCTTATGCAGACATTGGTGGGAATTACATTGAGTCTAACTGAGTTAGACTCAATTGACATGTTTATTATGGCGAGACTTCAATCAATGAGTAAGATGCATTTCCTTGTTTATTAAGACTATATCAATCCCCACCTGAAAAGCAAAGAGGATGGACATCAGAAAAAGAAGAAAACAGGAAACAACTAGGAACCTACCACAGAGGGCCTCTGAAAGCCTCTGCCCTGCAGACTATCAAAGCAGATGCTGAGCCTGATGGCCAATTGTCAGGCAGAGTGAATGGAATTTTATGTAAGAAGTGGGAAATAGTTAGAGCTGGAGAGGACAGGAACTCCACAAGGAGAGCAACAGAACAAGAAAATTTGAACACAGGGAACTTCCCAGAGACTCATACTCCAACCAAGGACTATTCATGGAGATAACCTAGAACCCCTGCACAGATGTAGCCCATGGCAGGTCAGTTTCCAAGTGGGTTACCTATAATGGGAAGAGGGACTGCCTCTGACATAATCGGATGGGCCTGCTCTTTGATCACCTCCCCCTGAGGGGGGAGCAGCCCTACCAGGCCGGAGAAGAGGACAATGCAGCCACTTTTGACGAGAACTGATAGACAAAGATCAGAAAGGAGAGGAGAACCTCCCCTATCAGTGGACTTGGGGAGGGGCATGCCTGCAGAAACAGGAGGGAGGGTGGGATTGGGAGGGGCTTATGGGGGGATACAAAATGAATAAAGTGTAATTAATAAAAAATAAAAACAATTAAAAGAAATTTTAAAAAAGACTATATTTTTAATACTTATCATGAGAATTTTAAAATTTTCAGCTTTCAATAGTATTCTATAAATATTTTAAAGTGATTAAACATCCATATTTAATATTAGTAAATATCTTTGTTGTAGGATTATTAGGTTATTCTTAATTTTAAAATATAATTATTAATTGTGAATGGATTTTGTATTTTATAACCTTTCCAACACCATTTATTAGTACAAGATGATGTTGCTGAGTAAAGGAATTTCAACACAGACTACTGCATCCTTTCACAGATTTGGGTATTGTTTCTTTTCTCATGTATTAGATTTAAGTTCAGTTTTACAGCTTTGAGAGAGTAGGTGAATAATCTAATGAGAGTCGACATCTTTGCTATTACTTATTTTAGAGAAAGATGTTTTATCTTTATTGTAAAAATGATATTTTCTAAAGGTTTTATTGTTTAAATGCATTTTATTTAGTGTAAATAATTCTGTTCCATTTTCAACTTACCAAGTACATTTATTTATCCTGAGTAGGTGCTGCAATTTTTCAGATGTACTGCTATGAAAACTACTTCCTTAGAACATTTATATAGAGCATTACATTGTTGTATGATTAAAACTTGGAGATGTGCTCTTTTTTATATATTGATTGATTCTGTTTGCTAATGTTGAGGGGAAATTTTTATAAGTAAGTTGGTGATGGACACTGGTTTGTACCTACTATGCTATTTTTTTTTTTTTTTTTTGGTTTCGGGATTATAGTGCTACTGGAGTGTACACTGAATTTTAGAACTGTCTGTTCTCCTCTGGTTTTGGAAAGGAACTGTGTGCAGTAACCACGATTTCTTTAATACTGAGATTATTTTAGCAGCTTTTAAGTTACAGATTGAATTTCATTAATACTTACGTACACATTCACTTTGCTCTTTTCATCTTTACTCAGGTCCAGTATGTTATGGATTTAGAAAAAAAAAAAAAAAAGGTCTGCTTACGTCACTACTTGTGTGTGTTGGGAGGGGTGGGGTGTATATGTATGCTCTGTTGTGCCTCCAAGTATATTCCCACACAGGAGAAAGGTAAATAAAATTGCAGTTCTTGTTCCTATAGTGACATCCATTTTCTCTTTTGAGAGAGGGCTTTTTCATTGATCTAGAACTTGATGATTAGGTGAGTGCTCTGACCAACAAATCATAAAGATCCATATTTTACTACTTCTCCACAAGTAATATTACATATGTTGCCATGAGGTCCAGATTCTCTATGTACGTTCTCATGATCCCACTTGGGTCTTCATGCTTGTGTGACAAACAGGTTACTGACTGAGATCTCTTTTCATCTCCTCCAGCCTCAGGACTTGTGGTTATATTCTCCATTTCTTCCCTGAGGGTGAAAATTTTAGCCTTTTTATTTTTGTCTGTCTACATATAGGCTTGGAGATTTCAATTCCTTTTTGACGAAATAGCTTTTTACTCGAATTTTCTTTCTTATTTTCATATATAATGTTTTTATGATTTTTGCCCTTCACAAGTATTATCTGTTTTTTTTTTTCTTTGAATTTATTTGGGCTTCATTTTCTAGGATGTTTTTAGTGGAATACTTTAGAGGTTATTTATTTAAAACTATATCTACTTGGTTGGACTGGTAGCTCAGTGGATCATCATTGCACAAACCTCGCGTGATACTGTCGATTACCTTAGCACTCAAGATATGGATAGGAGATGATCAGAAGCTCAAGTATGTTTGGCTCTACAAGAAAATTGTGATGGGCCTAGGCTTTCTTTATGAGACCCTGTCTCTAAAATATATAAATCTATCTCTTATAGTGATATCCATATATCAGATTCAGTCAACTCACAACAAAGAAAGATCACTTGGCAAAGGGCACGGTGGAGATGAGGGAGGGAGGGAGGGACTGGGAGGGAATGAGGGATCGGGACATGGCTGGGATACAGAGTTAAAATGTAACTGATAGCTTCTGCAGTATAGACTGTCAAAGCAGATGCTGAGCCTGATGGCCAACTGATGGGCAGAGTAAATGGAATTTTATGTAAGAAGTGGGAAATAGTAAGAGCTGGAGGGAACGGGAACTCCACAAGCAGAGCAACAGAACAAGATAATTTGAACACAGGGAACTTCCCAGAGACTCATACTCCAACCAAGGACTATTCATGGAGATGACCTGGAACCCCTGCACAGGTGTAGCCCATGGCAGTTCAGTGTCCAAGTGGGTTACATAGTAATGGGAAGAGGGACTGCCTCTGACATAATCTGATTGGCCTGCTCATTGATCACTTCCCCCTGAGGGGGGAGCAGCCTTACCAGGCCACAGTAGAGGACAATGCAGCCACTTTTGATGAGAACTGATAGACTAAGATCAGAAAGAAGAGGAGAACCTCCCCTATCAGTGGACTTGGGGAGTGGCATGCATGCAGAAAGGGGAGGGAGGGTGGGATTGGCAGGGGAGGAGGGAGGGGCTTATGGGGGGATACAAAATGAGTAAAGTGTAATTAATAAAAATAATAATAATAATAAAAGATTAAAAAAATGTAACTGATAAGAAAAAATAAAATTAAAACAAAAAAGAAAGAAAGAAAATTAAGATAAAGACCAATAATTGATCAAGGTGCATAAAATAAGAGAGTAAAGAATACAAAAATCTTAAATTAGTCATTATTATTATACACTGTCCTGGAAGCTCCATCAGTTAGGCCACTGCTCTGATGGTCTTCGTGAAGAGGCCTGTGGGCTTCAGAAACATCAAGATTGCACACTCGCTGAAATGTCCTGAACTCCAAGTCCTCTGGGGCATGGCCAGAAGTTAGAATCTGTGTGCTGTCCTCTGTAGACACCAGGAACATCCAGGTGGGCAGCCTGTACCAGAAACAAACAAATGGCTAAAGGCCAGGAAATAACACAATCAACAGAGCCAAGTCAATATGGCACCATCATAGTCAAGCTATCCAACTATAACAAGGCCTAGATAGTCTAACACAGCCTACGCACAAGAAAATGATCTTAAATCTAATCTTATAAAGTGATAGAGGCCTTTAAAGAAGAATTGAATACATCCCTTAAAAAATTGCAGGAAAATGCAATCAAACAGGTGAAGGAAATGAATAAACTGTTCAAGACCTGAAAATGGAAATGGAAGCAATAAACAAAGCACAAGCTTAGAAATTCCTGAAGATGGAACACCTAGGTAAGACAATAAAAAGTATGAACATAAGTAACACCAACAGAATACAAGAAATGGAAGAGATAATATCAAGTGTAGAAGATAGAATTGAAGAAATCATACATGGGTCTACAAGTTCCTGACACAAAACAGCCAAGAAATCTGGGACAATATGGAAAGACAAAACCTAAGAAGAATAGTAATAGAAGAAGGATAAGATTTCTAGCTCCAAGGCCCAGAAAATATTGTCAACAAAACCATAGAAGAAAAATTTTCAACCTAAAGAAAGAAATGCCTGTAAACATATGAGAAGTTTACAGATTATCAAGCAGATTGGACCATATAAGAAAATTCTCCTTCCACATAAAAATCAAAACACTAAATTTACAGAACCAAAAAAGAATACTAAAAGCTTCAAGGAAAAAGCCTATGTATATATAAAGAAAGATCTATCATCATAATACCCAAATTCTCAGCATAGACTCAACACCAAAAGAGCAAGGGTAGATATCTTATAGACCCTAAGAGATCATAGTCATCAGCCCATACTACTATATCCACCAAAAGTTTCAATGAATATAGATGCAAAAAAACAAGATATCCAGTTACAGATCAAATTTAAACTATATCTACCTACAATTCCAGCCTTACTGAAGATATTGAAGATAGAAAACTAACACAAGGAGGCTAAGTACACTCAAGAAAATGCAGTATATAAATAACCAAACTTCAGCAAAAACAAAGGAAGGGAAATACACACACACACACATGTGCGTGTGCGCACACACACTCTACAAACACCAACATCAAAACGCAGGACTTAAAGATCATTGGTCACTAATATCTCTCAACCTCAGTGGACTCAAATCCTCAAGAAAAAGACAGGCTAACAAAAGGTATGCAAAAATAAGGTCCATCATGCTGCCATATACAGGAAACACACTTCAGTAACAAGGATAGACATTACTTAAGAGTAAGGGACTGGAAAAGGTTTTTCCAAGCAAACAGACACAAGAAACAAGGTACAGTAGCCATTCTAACATCCAATAAAATAGATTTCAAACCAAAAATATCCTAAAGAAATAACACTTAATGCTCATCAAAGAGAAAAGCTACCAAGATGATATCTCAATTCTGAACACTTACAACCTAAATGCAAAGGCACCCACATATGTAAAAGTAACATTCCTAAAGCTTAAATCATATATCAACCATACACATTAAATATAGGACATCAAGACAGAAAATAAGTAGAAAAATAATGAAACTAACAGATGTCAGCAAGCAAATGGACCTAACAGATAGCTATAGAACATTTCACCCAAGCACAAAAGAATATTCCTTCTTCTCAGCACCTGATGGGACCATCTACAAAATGACCACACGGTCAGTCACAAAACAAATCTCAACAGATACAAGAAAATTGAAATAAGCCCTTGTATTTTATCTGACCAGGATGGATTAAGGCTAAACTTCAGCAACAAGAAAAACAACAGAACACATACACAAACACATGGAAACTGAATAACTCTCTACTCAATGACAACTGAATCAGGGAAAAAAATAAAATAATTAAAGAATTTCAAACATTCAGTGGAAATGAAGACACAACATACCCAAACTTTTGGGCCACAATGAACACAGTTTTAAGAGGAAAGATCATAACATTAAGTGCCTTCATAAAGAAATCAGAGAGACTCATGTTATCAACTCAACAGCACACCAGAATTTTCTATAACAGAAACAAGCAAACACAACCAACCAGAGTAGACTGCACAAAATAATTAACACCAGAACTGAAATCAATAAATTAGAAATGAAGATTCAACAAAACCAAGAGCTGGTACTTTGAGGAAAACAACAAGATATGGAATCCTGTATTCTAACTAACTAAAAGAAAGAGACAGAATATCCCAACAACAAAACCAGAAATGAAAACAGAGACATAATAATAGATACAAAAATCCACAAAAATAATTAGGTCTTATGTCAAAAATATATACTCCACAAAATTGGAAAATCTAAATAAAATGGACAATTTTCTAAATAGATTTGACTTACCAAAGTAAAATCAAGATTAGGTAAACAATTTAGGTATGCTTGTAACCCCTAAAGAAATAGAAAAGTATCCCAACAAAAAGAGCAGGCCGTATGGTTTCAGCACAAAAGTCTACCAGACTTTCAAAGAAGAGCTAATACCAATACTACTCAATTTGTTAAAAAAAAAAAAAAATATATATATATATATATAATATATATATAATATATATAATATATATATATATTATATATATATAAAGGGAACAATTCAAAACTCATTCAATGAGGCCTGATATATAAAAGACACAAAGACTCAACAAAGAAAGAGAATTTTAGACTAATTCCTCTTGTGAACACTGATACAAAAATACTTAATAAAACATTCACAGAAGAACATACCAAAAATATCATCCACCATGATCATGTAGGCTTCATCCAGGGGTTTCAGGGATGGTGCATATTTACCACCCTACACAAAACTAAAGTCCAAGTGAATCAAAGACCTCAACATAAAATCAGACACACTAAATCTGTTAGAAAAAAAAAAAAAGTGGGGACAAGCCCTGACCTCATTGGCATATGAAACAACTTCCTAGACAGAACACCAACAGCACAGGCTCTAAGATCAACAATCAATAAATGGGACTTTATGAAACTGAACAGCTTCTATAAAACAAAGGAAACTGTCATCAGAACAGAACAACAACCTACAAACTGAGAAAAAAATCTTCACCACCCCTTTATCTGACATTGTGATAATATCCAGAATATATAAAAAACACAAGAAGTTAAGCAGCAACAAATCAAGTAATCCAATTAAAAATGAGGTATAAAGCTAAATATAATTCTCTGTAGAAGAATATCAAATGGCAGAGAAACACTTAAAGAAATGCTCAACATCCTTAGTCATCAGGGAAATGCAAATCAAAACGACCCTGAAATTCCACCTTACACCCATCAAAATGGCCAAGATCAAAAACTCAAGTGACAATACATGCTGGAGAGGATGTAGAGAAAGGAAAACTCTCTTAAAATGCTGGTGGGAATGTAAACTTAAAAAACCACTTTGGAATTCAATCTGGTGCTTACTCAGACAATTAGGAATAGTGATTCCTCAAGATCCAGCTATGCCACTCCTAGGCATACATCCAAAATATGCTCCAGTACACAAAAAGGACATCTGTTCAACCATATTTGTATCAGCTTGATTTGTGAGAACTTGGAACAACCTAGATGCCCCTCAACTGAGCAAAGGATATAGAAATTGTGGTACTCAGAAATTAAAAACAAGGAGATCATGATATTTGTTGGTAAATGGTGGGATCTAGAAAAGATCACCCTGAGTGAGGTATCTTAGAATCAGAAGCACACATGATATATACTCACTTATAAGTGTATATTAGACATATAATATAGGATAAACATATTAAATTTGTACACCCAAAGAAGCTAAGCAAGAAGGCAGATCCTGGGTAAGATGATCAATCTTCACTCAGAAAAGCAAAGGGATTGGCCATCTGAAGAGGCAGAAAACAAGTAACAGGACAAGAGCCTACCACAGAGGACACCTCTGAAAGACTTTACCCAATAGGGTATCAAAGCAGATGTTGAGACACATAGCCAATTTTGGGCAGAGTGCAGGGAATCTAATGAAAGAAAGGGGAGATAGAAAGACCTGGGGAGGACAGGATCTCTACAAGGAGAGCAACCAGAACCAAGAAATCTGGGCCCAAGGGTCTTTTCTGAGACTGATACTCCAACCAAGGACCATTCATGGAGATAACCTAGAACCCCTGCACAGATGTAGTCCATGGAAACTCAGTCTCCATGTAGGTACCCTACTAAGGGGAACAGGGACTGTCTCTGACATGAGCTCAGTGGATGGCTCTCTGATCACCTCCCATTGAGGGAGGGAGCAGCCTTACCAGGCCACAGAGGAAGACAATGCAGCTAGTTCTGATGAGACCTGATAGGCTAAGGTCAGATGGAGGGGAAGGAGGACTTCCCCTATTAGTGGACTTGGAGAGGGAGATGGGAGAAGATGAGGGAGGGTAGGATTTGAAGGGAATGAGGGAGGGGCTACAGCTTGAATACAAAGTGAATACAAAGAATAAACTCTAAAAAAAAAATAAAAAAATTAAAATTAAAAACAGAAAATCTGTCAATGTAACCCACCATTAAAAAAAAAAAAATCCTGAAAAACAAACCCATGATCATCTCATTTGCTGTTGGAAATGCCTCCGACAAAGTTCAACACCTTTTAATGTTAAAATTATTGAAGAAATAAGAAATACAAGTCACATACCTAAATACAAAAAAAGACAATATGTACAAAACCTACAGCCAACATGACATTAAATGGAAAAAGCTTAAAGCAAATCCACTGAAATCAAGGACAAGGTTGTCCATGCTCTTGGAGTACAATATTTAGTATAGTACTTGGAATTCTACTAGAACAATAAGACAAAGGAGATCAAAGGTAAAATTTTGAAAGAGAGATGTCAAAGTATCATGACTCACAGAAGATTTGAATAAGTGACCCTAAAGACTTTAACCGAGAACTCCTATAGGTGATAAACATACCCAGCAAACTGGCTAGTTACAAAATTATCTCAAAATATCAGTAGCTCTCCTATATACAAACAATAAACAGGCTGAGTAAGAAATTAGGGAAACAATACCCTTCAAAATAGTCACAAATAATATCAAATATCTTGCTGTAACACTAACAGAGAATGTGAAAACCCTGTATAACAAGAATTTCAAGTCTTTGAAGAAAGAAATTGAAGAAAATATTAGAATATGAAAAGATCTTCCATGCTCTTGTGTCACTAGGATTCACAAAGTAAAAATGGTCATCTTGCAAAAAGCAATCTACAGATTCAATAAAATTGCCATCAAAATTCCAACACAATTATTTAGAAACTTGTAAAGAATACTCAACTTCATATGGAAATACAAACAAAAAATACAGGATAACTAAAACAAACCTGTATGTAAAAGAACATCTGGATGTATCACCATACCTGAGTTCAAGCTGTGCTACAGAACAATAGTACTAAAAACCACTCGGTATTTGCATAAAAACAGGTAGGTATATCAATTGTACCTATTGAAGACAAAGAACTAAACACAAACAACTATGGACATTTGATTTCTGCAAAAAATAAAAAAGCAAAAAGGGTACACTGGAAAAATATAGCATACTCAACAAATGTTGCTGGTCTAACTGGATGACTGCATGCAGAAGAATGCAAATAGATCCATAATTATAACCCTGCATGAATCTCAAGTTCAGGTGGATCAAGGACCTCAACATAAAAACAGATACACTAAGTCTAATAGAATAGACAGTGAGGAACAGCCTTGAACGCATTGACCCAGGAGAAAATTTCCTTAGTAGAACACCAATGGTACAGGCATTAAGGTTAACAAGTAATAAATGGGACCTCATGAAACTAAAAAAGCTTCTGTAAGGCAAAGGAAACTGTCATCAGAAGAAAACAACAGCCTATAGATTGGGAGAAGGTCTTCACCAACCTCACATCTAACAGAGGGCTAATATCCAAAATATATCAAAATAACCCAATTACAGAAGGGCAAACAGGATAGATACAGGAAGCAGTGAAAGAGAGGTTATTCAGTGAAATGCAAATGAAAATGAGTCTGATATTCGATCTTATACCCATCAGAATGTCTAAGATAAAAAACAACCCTCTTACATCGCTGGTGGAAGTGCACAGTTGTACAACCACTTTAGAAATCAATCTGGTTCTTAAGAGCCAGCTACACCACTCCTGGGCATAAACCCAAAAGATGCTCTACCATAACACAAAGGTATGCTTGCTCAACTATGTTCACAGCTTCTATATTCATAATAGCCAGAAACTGGGAAAAACCTAGATGTCCCTTAGCTGAAGAATGGGTAAAGAAATTGTGGTACATTTACAAATGGATTACTACTCAGCTTTAAACACAAGTAGATGGTGAAAATTTCAGGCAAACGTATGGAAATAGAAAAGATCATCGAAATGAAGATATCCCAGACCCAGAGAGACATACATGGTATGTACTCAGTTTTAAGTAGATACTAGCTATAAAGTTCAGGATAAAGATGCTACAATCCACAGACCCAAAGAAGCTAAGTAACAAGGAGGGCCCAGGGGAGTATGCTTGATTGTCACTCAGAAGGGGATATAACATAGACATCAGAGGTAGATGGAGGAAGGGACCTGGGTGGGAGAGAGGGTAGAGAGGACAATAGGAGGAATCAAATGCAGGGAGGATTGAGGGCAATAGAACTGGGAGAGAGAACTGAAATTGTGTGGGGTGGGGCAGTTATGGGACAAGCCAGAAACATAAAACAAAACAAAACAAAATCCCCAAAATCTATTAGGGTGACAACAGGTAAGACTCCTTGCAACAGGGGATATGCAACCTGAAATTGCTATATCCTGTAACCAGGAAAGAATTACAGTGGGTGTATGGGACCATAAACCAACCCCAAAACCCTTGACTCAAAATTTGTCCTGCATACAAGATGCTCATGGACAAAGTTGTCGCAGAAATGAGGGAATGGCCAACCAATGACTGACCTAACTTGAGACATATTATGAGAAAGAGCCAACTGCTGAAACTATTAAACATACTGCAATGCTGGCAGACAGGAGCCTAGCCTAACTGACCTCTAAGAGGCTTCATCTAGCAACTGATGGAAACAGATATAGCAACCCACACCCTACCATTACACAGAGCTCCAGCAAACTTGTGGAATACAGGGATGAAGGACTGAAGGAGCCAGAGAAGTCAAGGACACTACAACAGAAAAACAAAGACTGTTTTCTGTATTTTTATGCTTGCTCATGGAAGAAATGTCTGCCATACTCTTTTAGCTCCTTCTCCAGGAGACGCTTATGTTAGAGGTGTTGAATGTGTGTTTCTTTGATAAATCTTTAATTCTCATCTTACACCTGCATAAAGTTTTTCAATATTTATTTCAAAGTGTCTACTTTTTTCCTCAGAGAGTATTGATTTCTCTTGACTTCACATTTCTAAATATATACAGTATCATAGTATTGTACACTTAGATTTTTCAAGCACCTACTTTATTTAATGTTCTTAAATGCTCTACATGCCTTCCCATGCCCTAAACTTAGGTAGAGAGTAGTAGGGAAAAGGGGCTGTAGACCTCTTTGAGCTACTTCATGCTGATTAGGGTCTTTGGGTTCTTTGGGTACATACCAATCTCAGTTGTCAGAATAATAGCAGTCCAGTCAAACAGCAAAGCAGCAAGCCTAGGAGAAACAGTAAAGAGCAAGGAACAACAACAACAATGTGGTACCACTCTGCAAAAACCACAAGACTCCATACCAATGGCATCAGTCTACTGGAGCAGCAAAACTCCACCAAAGCAGAACAAAATGTCTGGAGAGTTTCTCTCTGAAAAACAAACAAACAAACAAACAAACAGCAAAGTAGTGACAACTATTTCAAAGCACAGTGATGCAAAAAATGTTGTCTCACTGTCTGTGGGCTTCTGTTTACCCTTTTCAAAATCCACACCAGGATATTTTCCAGCTAGCAAAAACAAAGCCCCTCATAGGAGGTAGTTTTCAGCTAACAAATATCGTGCACCTACCTTTTCATGAGGCAGTTTTCCAAGAGTAAAAATATTCCCACATCCCACACCTGGAACCAAAAGAAAATACATATTAAAGATCCACTGCTCCTCTATTTTTCTTCACAGAATTGCATGCTGTACAGTAATGTCGATAAAATACTACATAACAGGATGTAATAAGACTGGGCACAAACCCTCATGTCAAGTATGGATCCGCAATCCAATAGAAAAAAAGGAGGGGAGGTACCAAGAGCATGTAAAAGAATCTGAGACATTCTCACTACAATCTAAACATCCATAGCATGCAAGCAGAGGACCTAGTGCAGACGTATGCAGGCTCTGTGATTGTGGCTTCAGTCTGTGTGAGCTCCTGGGACTTCTAGCTCCCTTTTCCTTTCCATGCAGAAATTTGGTCTTAAGCCTTGACAGGTTTTTTGCATGATATCATAGCCACTGAAAATCTGTATCAGATGCTCTGCTGTGTCTAGAAAACACTTTTGCTCATTTTCATCACCACATCTGCCATTGCATGCTTTCTGACCCCTCTTCCACCATCATCCTTGAGCCTTTGGAGAAAAGAAAGAGTGTAAAATAGAGGATTCATTTAAGGTTGAACATTTTTGGTGTCTTATCTCAGCATCTTAACCGTAGATGTTGTATTAATCAATGTCTTTGGCAAATAAAGCTTTGCTGATGAAGACTGACCCATCTTTATCAGTTCCTATACTAACAAGTCATTGGGAGTTGGTTTAATAGTAGGTTAATTTAGCAGAATAATGGTAGTATATTGGAACTTAAACAAATATAAATGAAGATAATATGCCTATGGGTTAAGTATCCCCTGGCAAATACACTAAAACAAGTTTTTAAAATCATGATGGAAATAATTCTTCAAATCTACAAATATAAATCTGATAAGTGAAAGTTGATGAGATATAAACAATAGCTAATAGAAGTAAAAAAAATCTTGGTAAATTGTCATATTGTTCATAATTTCATAATTTAGATAGCTTAGGTGTTGGTCATTTGGTTACCATTTTAGGGTTATGGAGTGACAATGTTTGATGAATGAATAGTATATTCTTCATAGTCTAAAGTGTATTTTACAGGTTAAAAACTTAAGCCTGATATTGTGGCATATGCCAGCACACAGAGTCTGAGACAGGAGAATTGCTATGAGTTCAAGTACAATCTGAACTACATAGGAATATCTAAGGCAAATGAGGCTAAATAATTAGATCTCCCTTAAAGAAAAAAAAATAAAGTACAGTTTTTAAAATAAATTAATTAAAATTTTCTAAGTGCTACTATTTAATTTTTTCAAGAGTGAATTTGTTTATTCTTCTAGTAATAAATCTAATATTTTGAAAGAAGCCATGAGAGAAATAGAACTAAAAAGTAAAGTATAAGTAAATAACATATTACCTTTATTTATAAAATTGGCTTCTACAAAAATAATAATGAATTCTACATAATATTGAAGTGTGTTTGAATTTAAAATCTGGAAATGATAGAGGATTTGTTTTGAAGTAACATTCTGATAGTTCAACAGTTAAATTTATAAGCAAATATTTTAGGAATATCTTATTACTCCTATTTATCATAGAGACAAGTTCTGACAAAGGCTTTTAGGACAGGAAACAGAATGTAAGTTTGACAGTATGTAATTTATTTAGTAACTACTTCTGGAGAAAATAAGGAGAATGTTTACAGAGGAGATCTTATATGACAATATATCTCAAAATATTTATGATTCACAGCAATTTTCTCCCAATTTCAAACCTGTCATTTTTACCCTAGGGCTTAGTTTTAAAAATAAGCAACCTTCCCTATGCTTGTAAAGCTAACAGGTACTAGTATGAAACTAAACCTGGAATATATCAGAATATACTATTTATTAAGCAAATAAATTTTTTATCAACAAAGCAGCATGGAAATAAAATTAATAATATTCAATTGAGATTTTTGTTTTCTTGTTTTGGGCTGAAAGCTGAATGAAAAATTTATACTTTTATGCTATTATGAAATATTCTGAATATGAAGGATAAGTTAATCAACAAGTATAAGCTGAAATTTACATCAATTAAATGACTTGAACTATACTTGACTGAAAAAAAACCTGATATTTTAACTCCTACATAAATATGATTTCTTAAACATAAGCAAAATATTTTCTCTTTTAAGAGCAGATCAGTTTAAAACCAGCCAGCATTTCTATGGAATTAAGCAGTTCAAATTTGCTAACTCATACATTTGCTGAAATATTTTGCTTTGTTTCATTCCCCAGAAATCAGAAAATACTCTGAAAACCTCATGCCATTAAGAAATTGGAGAAGAGTCTTGCATAATTAATAATTTTTGAATTGAATATAGGAATGAATGATAATATCATTTGAATATAGGAATGAATGATAAGAATTGGTGTTACAAAATTATCTCATGTTTTTTATGCATTTAGTGTTTTCCTTTTATGCATTTATTTTCTATTACTTGACATGGTACTGTGTTCATTAAAAATTCTTGAAAGGATTTTGGTTTTTCCGTAAAATGTATTTTTTAATAATATATTCTAATTTAGGTTTCTGCTATATTAGGTTTCCATTCGACCCTTTAAATAGTCCTTAGTTTAAGAAGTCACTCTCTGTGTTTTTTCACTTGACCCTGATTCTTTGTCCCTCCAGTTTGATCCTCTAATGACTGTTTCCCACACCTCTATCCTTCCTTAATTATCTATTTTAGTTCCCCTCCCTTGGAGGACACATTTCTCACCCCTAGTCCTTTATGGTTTGCCTAACTTTAATGGTTATATGTGTTATAGAATGCTTATCAATGACTTTAGAGTTAATATCTACATATAAGCAAATACAGACATACATTTGTGTCTTTTGCAATATGGGTTACCTCATACAGGATGATTTTTTTCTGTTAGTTCCATTGACTTATCGTGAACTTTATTATTTACTTTTTAATATCAGAAAAATACAATAGTGTGTAAATGTAACACATTGTGTTTATCCATTCATTGGTTGATAGGCATCTAGATTGATTCCAATTTCTAGCTATTATGATAGAGCAGCAGTGAGCATGCTTGAGCAGGTGTCTCTGTAGCACAATGAAGAAAAATTTGGGGACATGTCCAAGAGTGGAAAAGAAGGATCTTGAGGCAGAACTGTTAAAGACCTAGAAATGCACACCAATGGACACCTGAATGTTGATAACAAAGCAAAATATACGCACAAGAAAAAAGTAGCATCTTAAAAAAAATAGTGCTGATGAAACTAGATGATTGCATTTAGGAAAGTCTAAATAAATCTATACTTATCATACTGCATAAAATTCAACACCAGAACTGTGCAGATGCAGACCACACCAGTCAAAAGGAATGGAGAGTGAACCATTGTCAGCTTAACTGCCCAACATCCTAGAGAGGGTTCCCAAAAACACATTGTACTCCTTTCCCACCTTACCACTGCTCTGAGACTGGGTTCATGTCCCCATATCCAGAAGACTCCAGCTGCCACACAAATCAGAAGAGCAGAGAATCTCTGATGTAACAAGGGCCAAGAAAAATGCCAGGGATCAAGTTCCCAATATGGTCAGAGACTGCTTAATAGATAAGATGTCAAGCATGACCCAAGAAATCTAGGCCACAATGCTGAGAAGGTCAACAAAGAAGCAGAAAACAAGGGACAAAACATCAATCCAACAGAGCCAAAACCAAAAATCATCACCTAGACTTTTAACTGCAAACTGGGACACCTAAACCATTGTGTAAGGACATAGTCAATAACAGCTTGTCAATATGGTACCAAAAGAGCTTAGATACCCTATGACAACAAGACCTGAATATGTCAATGTTAGCTCACACACAAGAAAATAACCTTAAAAACCAGCATGAACATGATCAAGGTTATTAAAGAAAAAAATGAAAAAAAAAAAAACTTTAAAAATCCAGGAAAAGGCAAGAAACTGAAGGAAACCAATATATTTATTAAAGAATGAAAAGAACGTCCAAGAGGTAGAAAAACAGGGCAGGTGAGAACTGATAGACTATGATCAGAAAGAAGGAGAGGAGGACCTCCCCTATCATGGGACTTGGGGAAGGGCATGCATGCAGAAAGGAGGGGAGGGTGGGACTGGAAGGGGAGGAAGGAGGGGCTTATGGGGGGATACAAAATGAATAAAGTGTAATTAATAAAAGTTAAAAAAAATAAAACAATAAAATGGAAATAAAAGTAATAAAGGAAATACAAACTGAGGGAATTCTGGAAAAGAAAAATCTAATAAATTACTAACACAAAACATCTAGGAAATCTGGGACATTGTGAAAAATAATAGGAATAGAAGAAGAAGAATCCCAGCTCAAGAACCTAAAAAAACACAAGCAATAAATAATGTCATGCCAGCAAAACCTGAAGAAAGAAAAACACACATTCACTCCACCGCCACCATCTCCACCCAAAAGAACAACAACTACAACAAAATAACACTAGGAATTTAAAGTCATTCATCATCAATATCTCTTAATATCAATAAGCCAAATTCCCCAATAAAAAGATATAGGATAACAGAGGATACAAAAAAGATCCATTAACCTGCATTCAAGAAACACAACTTAACATCAAATATAGACATTAACACGAAGTAAAGGGTTAAAAAATTTTCTAAAAAATGGACCCAAAATGCAAGCTGGTATAGATCTTCTAATATCTAACAAAATAGACTCCAATATTAAGCCAAAAAAAAAAAAAAAAAAAAAAAAAAAAAAAGAAAAAGATGGAAAAGGACACTTCATACCCATCAAAGAGAAAATAGAGCAAGATGATGTTTCAGTTCTTAACATCTATGCTCCAAACACAAGGGCACCCACATTTGTAAAAGAAACATTATTAAAGTTTAAGTAACATACTGAAGTCAGCACATAAATACTGAGAGACTATTACTATCATCTTCACACTTACCAATGAACAGGTTATCTGGACAAAAGTTTACAGAACCTCTTAATCGTAATGAATTTTGTTTATCATTCTATTTCCTTTAAGACTAAGAAGACAAGTCTCATTTTAAATTGGTATTGGTTTTAGAGATTGGATTGTTTGCACTGGTAAAATTTGGTTTTAAAATTTGGTTTTGACTTTTAAAATTATGCTTATGCTTTGTGATTTCACTCCTAAAGAGGGTACTTTATTTTGATATTGCAAAAAAAAAGTTTTTGGAGAATGTTTGAATGTTTAAGGCAATGAAATGTTTTAAAGTTTATCAGGCATTTTAAATAATGACCTTGGCCAGTCTAACAAATAACTTGAAACATTTTCTAAATCCCTTGGGACAGGACAAAATATGTTGGCATTTATTTTTTTAATTTTAGCAAATGAAACCAACCTACACTTTTTGAGCCAATTGAGAAAATTGCAGTTTTTACAGTGTATCAAGTGGAGAGCTGCTTGTTTGTTGAGCTGCTTTGTTATTTATCAAAAAACATGTTTTCACCCTGGCCTTCACCTTGACACAGAGAAAAGCGGAAGTTTCGACAAGTCACTTAAAACTTGTTCCAAGTTCCTTAAAGCTTGTTTGTGTCACCTTGGTGACCTTGGACCATATCTGTTAGGGAAGTAGTTTTAGAAAAGAAGTTTGGCAGTTCCAGGAACTTCTTTTTGTATTGATATGATTTTTTTTTTGTCTATAAAAAAATGAATTGTACTCAGTACTCAGGTACCATTCGACTCTGTAGGTGGGCTCCAGCAGTATCATGTCAGAATGAAAAGGATTTTGATGGAAGTTTTTATGTTGTCTGAAAAGCAAGAGAGAAAGCAAGAGACTGGGATAATAATAAAAAATAAATAAATTAAAAAAAAAAGAAAGGAAAGGAAAGAATAACTTGTATAAAGTAAGAATATCTGGTTAAACCAGAAGAACAGAGCCAGGAAAAGCCTAACCTGAAGGAATATAGAATGTTATGGAAGGACAGATTATGTATGCAAAATCAGAGAGCATATGAACTGTATTTGTTTGACTTTTCATACCTCAAAATATGATTTGAGAAAGAACTGCAAAATATGCTGTTCTTCATTTAAAAGGCAGGTGATTCTTCAATGCAAAATATTTTCTTATGCTCTTTAAAGGGGGAAGAAGACTGCAGTGCCATGTTATTCCGGGGTTATACAGGATTGTATTCACATCATTGCTAAACATTGTATTTAATATAAGTCTGACTGCCAAGTAATGAGTAAATGGATTAATGTGAAAGACCCCATATCACCCTGAGTTGAACAGAGTTAAACATAGCTAACGCCATGCCATTTTGTGGTGTACCACAGTTCTGGGAAAAAATAGTAAAGGCCGGATGGGAACTAAAAATTACTCTGAGAAAATCCAGCTAAGTCACCCCCCTCAAGATATCTGCGGTCAAGGCTGCCCCAACTGAGCCAAAAACAACTTTGTCCTGACCACCCTCATGGGATATCTGACAGGTGGTCCGGCTGAGATAGGAGTCCTGGGAAAAGCAACATATGGCGGCACTAGTCAAGGTCGTCATAATTGTTTTGACCACCCAGTTCCTGGAATTCTGGTGTCCCTGCCAACCTGATTCATGTTATGGTTTCATGTGAAAGAGCCAATCAGCTCCCTGTAACTATGCTTCTCACTTCTGTATCAGTGCTTCTGCTCTAACCCTATAAAAAACCCAGCTTTCTACCCGGAAAGGCGCGTAAAGTCATCTGAGTGGCTTTCCGCCCGGGTACCCGTGTATCCAATAAAGCCTCTTGCTGTTTGCATCCGAACGCCTGGACTCGCTGATCTTTGGGAGGGGGTCTCTCAGAAGAAAGATACCCTCAGGGGGGGGTCTTTCAAATGTTGCTTCTTTCTGTCCAATAGGTTTAGTATGGCCAGAATAGTTCCTACAGTTTAAAATTGTTCTATACTGTTCTGTTTTGCAGTTATTTCTAAAACTTAAAACTTATTTAATTACAATGTTAGAACATTTGGTTATGGGAAAGTGTAAATGTTCCACAGTGCTTGCTATGCCATGGGAGGTAGCAACACCTAATGGTTACGTTTTGATTTGCTGGCCTTGGTCTGTAACAACATGTGCCTAGCCCATTGTTGGTTCAGGGATAGAGGGTGGGGCTGTGGTCTTGCTGCCATCTTTATTAAGGGCTGCCAGCTGTGTTCAGTTCCCTGTTTAGTGCTAAGTGTATCTTCTGTCCTTTTAGCTTTTTGCTGTTCAGTTTTACTACAATGTAGGATCAGCAAGATTTAATAGCCCTTCTATGTATTGTATCTGACTGAAAGTTTTGCTTTGATCTTAGTTCAGAAAGAGCAGATATAAAGTTATGCTAACAACTGCAATTGAGTACAAGAGTGAGATTTACCTAGTCTTTTGTTTGTTTTTAAGGTTAAGTCTAGGATGGGTAACTATGAAGTTTACCTATATAGATCCACTTGAAATATAGTCTGAAAACATGCATCTAAGGAATATGACAGAAATCAAAATTATAGCCTTCTTTTTTATAGGATGCAACTTAGAGTAGATAACTAAAGATTGACAAAGAGTAAGTCAAATATGCTGGCCCTCAGGCTTGTTGGAGAGCTGATGAATATGGCATTTTAATATGTAAGCTTATTTTGACAAGTCCCCAAATCCTGGCAGTAGCTCCCCCAAGGTCTCAAAAAAGATTAGGGCACAATGACAGATGGCTGGGACTCTCACTTGTGATATGCTAACTACTGGGCAAGACTGCCCCAACTGGCCCACTGCTAGGTCCCAGCCTAAACTGTGGACAAAGCTATGCACACCTGGAGAGTCATTGTTTCATATTGCTGGAGATGAGATGATGTCAATCTCTCATGCTCATTTCTCCACAGAAACAGTCTCTCATCTTCTATGCCTGATGGCTGGACTGCTTCTGCTCATGGTGCTATGAGACCACAGGAGCCAGGGATACTGCCTAGATGATGGACTGACTAGTCATCACTGTCATTTTGATTGGTACATTTATTTGACTTATATTTATCCTTCTCATATCTGATCACATTGATGGCTAAGGTAAGCTAATAGTAGCTTTGCAGCTAAAGAGTAGACAATTAGATCTACTGTTAGTTCATTGGTCAGTTCATTAGGTAGTTAGAAGTACAAGGTACTAGATCCTTTATTTAGAAAGGCAAACACATTTGCCTTGTTCACAGGCTTCATGTTTGTTGCCTATGTCTTATGGTGAATAGCTGGATAGAAAGATTTAGAGTTTATGTAGGGTCTGAGGATATAGGAGATTTGGTTGTGAGAATCTAGAAAGTATTGTTTAAGGGTCTAGGAAAATGTTTTATGGTTCATAAATACAAGAAAGATTGGAGGGCCTAAGTAGGGGTTTTAAGGTATGTGAATATGAGTTGTAATGATATAGAAAAGTGATTTAAGGCATATTGAAGATGGGAAATATTTCAGATTTCTCCCTCCTCTCTGCTATTCTTGTGCTTATGTTGTTAAAAGATTTCAGAAGTTCAGAGTGTTCACATTGATCAGTAGAGTTCTGATAAACTGATGGAGCACTGAATGCTTATTGTTCAGTCACTGCCTTTTGGTTGTCTTCTGAGAGAGACTTTTATTAATTTTATTTTTTTATATTAATTACAGTTTATTTACTTTGTATCCCAGCTGTAGCCCCCATATGTATTTACAGCTGAGTCTATTCCTGATCTTTGGCGTCTCACGAACTGGGCATAACAGAGTATGAGCATGCTCCCCTGAATATATAGATAACACAGATTAGTCTTGTTTTTATTTTTAATTTTTAAAAACTTTTTGGAGGAGGGGAAGATCACAATAGGTGAAAGGGGTGCAGACATGGAAGGAATGGGAAGTGAGTGTGATTGGGGTGCATGATGTAAGATTACCAGAGAATCAATAAAAATGTTATGTTGATAAAATAAAACTCAACTCCAAATGAGTCAAATGCCTCAATATAAAATAAAATGCACTGAATCAAATAAAATAAAAATTAGGCAAAAATGCCTTGAATTCATTACAACAAGAAAAAGATTTTCCAAACAACACCAATAGTTGGCAGTAAGAACAAGTAAATGTTTCTCTGTCGTTCTATATTTCTCTACAGAGAATTCTATGTTTAGCTCTGTACCTCATTTTTTTAATTGGATTGCTTGACTTGTTGCTTTTTAACTTATTGAGATCTTTATATAATCTAGATATTAGCCCTCTGTCAGATATAGAGTTGGTGAAGATCCTTTCCCAGTCTGTAGGCTGTCATTTTGTTCTGATGACAGTGTCCATTGCTTTACAGAAGCTTTTCAGTTTCATGTGGTCCCATGTATTGATTTTTGATCTTAGAGCATGTGCTGTTGGTATTCTGTCCAGGAAGTAGTTTCCTGTGCCAATGAGCTCAAGGCTCTTCCCTATTTTTTCTTCTAAATGATTTAGAGTATCTGGTTTTATGTTGAGGTCTTTGATCCACTTGGACTTTAATTTTGTGCAGTGTGAAAAGTACACATTTATATGTATTCTGATACTCCAACCAAGGTTGTAGCCCATAGCAGCTCAGTCTTGAAGTGGGTACCTTAGTAAGGGGAACAGGGACTGTCTCTGACATGAACTCAGTGGCTGGCTCTTTGATCACCTTCCCCTGAAGGGGGAAGAGCTTTGCCAGGCACAGAGGAAGACAATTCAGCCAGCCCTGATGAGACCTGATAAGCTTGGATCAGATGGAAGGGGGGTAGGACCTCCCCTGTCACTAGACTTGGAGAGGGGCATGGGAGGAGATTAGGGAGGGTGGAATTGGAAGGAAATGAGGGAGGGGGCTACAGCTGGGATACAAAGGTGAATAATTTGTAATAATATAAAAAATAAAAAGAAAAGATTCTTTAAAAAAAAAGAACAAGTAAATAGAACCTCATAAAATTTAAAATCTTCTGTCTTTCTCCACTCTTCAGCAGGGGACTGGATTTCAGCAAGGACCTGGAACTGGCTTCCTGACAGAAAACAGGAATTATGTTTCTCCCAGGGGCAGTTATAGTGCTTTAGGGCAAGGCCCCTGTACTAAGATGGGGTGTGGAAAAGGGTTTTCCATAAAGTGTTACTGTTTATCTCTTTTAGAATGAGATTACCAGTGGAAGTGGAAACTCAGAAGTTTCTGAGTGGAAACACCAAAGCCTATGGTGATACCAAAGTGTTACAGCTCTTGGTTAGGTGCTGTGATAAGCATGGCAGAGATAATGCAGAAAGCCCATGCCTGGTCAGTTTGTAGCTGAGACACAGGCCTGGTCATGCCAGGCCTATGGGCCAGAGGGAAGTGAGACCCAGCTCTGAGTGGAATAAATGAGGAATCTCTGAGGGCCATGGTGGAAGGTTGATGGCATCATGCAGCATATGTTTCTTTGATGTCAGGGATTATTAACCTTTGTTCAGTGGGAGGGATTTCCAGGGTGAATTTGTTTGGTTCCGTGGTGTCAGGGCATTAGAGGTACTTGATTTAGATGTACAGTGGGTCATTTTCCATGCAGTCCTATCACAAGGAGAATTTAGTACTTAATTATCTTAAGGGTGAGGGGAAAAGCTCCAAAGTATTGTTGAAGGTCACTACTTAAGACTAAGATCTCATTAGCAGGGTAGGGCATTTCTAGAATCTCCTAAATGCTTGATGGAGCAATTTTCTTATAAAAAAAGTGGCTGGTCTGCAGTCTACCATGAGGACTATTAGATGATCCTTATAAGACCTGGGTCGTTCAGATTAGGGGTTGGAGATTTTTAGGGCTTCACTGAGAGAAGGGAGTCCACCATCATAGATCAAGCACAAATAAATGGATATTCAGAGATGTCAGACTTCAATCTAATCCAACAAAGCCCATAGCTTCTTCCTGAAGAAAGAATTCATCATTCTGACAATGCAGCATCCTATAAAATGTGAAAATAATTTTACAAACTGCACACCTGTTGGAGGGCTAATACCAAGAAAAAAAAATATATATATATATAAAGAACTTAAAAACTAGATATCAAGAAAATAAATAACTAATTAAAACTACAGAATCGTGACAAAATTAAAAGAGTATCATGCACACAAAACACCACCACCTATAACAACAACAAACTAACAAGTATCAACAAGCACTGGTAAATGACGTCATTCAATATAAATGGAATCAATTTCCCAATAGAAATACACAGGCTAACAAAATGAATGCGAAAATACGATCCATCCTTCTGCTGCACCAAAAAAAAAAAAAAAAAAACATCTTATCATGAAAGATAGATATTATCTTAGGGTGAATGACTGGAAAAAGCTATCCCAAGAAAACAGACTTAAGAAGCAAGCTTGTGTAGGCATGTAATATTTAACTTAACAAAAGAGACTTTAAGCTTAAGCTAGTCAGAAGAGATAGGGGAAAACACTACATACTCATTAAAGGAAAATTTCACCAAGATGACATTTCAATTCTTAACATTTATGCCCAAAACACAAGGGCATCCAGGTTGTAAAAGAAACACCATTTTACCTGAAATCACATATTGACTCTCACAAACTGATGAAGGGAAACTTCAATACCCTAGTTTCTCGAACAGACAGGTAATCTAGACAAAAACCAACCTAAGTTATGCTGGAGCAAGCAGATATCATAATCAAATGGACTTAACAGATATTTACAGAACATTTCACCCAAACACAAAAGAATACACTTTCTTTTCTAAAACTAGTGGAACTTCCCCCAAATTGACCACCTACTCAGAAAAACAAAACAAAACAAAACAAAACAAAAAAACAAATCTCAACAGATATAACAAAATTAACATATTTCCATGCCATAGAATAAAGATGGATATGAACAACAAAAGAAATCTTACATATCCATGGAAACTGAGCAACTTTCTACTGAATGTAAAATCAGTCTAGATAGAAATAAAGAAAGAAATTAAAGTCTTTCTAGAATTGAATGAAAATGAATACTCAACATACCCTAACTTATGGGACACAACTTAAGTGGTACTAAGAGACAGCCATAGAACTAAATACCTATATCAAAAAACTGGAGATATATCATACTGCCAACCTCACAGCACATTTAACATACACACACACACACACACACACACACACACACACACACAC
>NW_026587216.1:15000547-15121674 GCF_907164565.1 Psammomys obesus | reverse complement strand
CACACACAAAGAAATCAAACCCAAGAGGCATAGAAAGCAAGAAATAATTAAACTTGGTACTGAAATCAATAAAAAAGAAACAAAGAGAACAATACAAAAAATCAATAAAACAGAGTTGGTAATTTGAGAAAATCAATGGTATCAATGAACCCTTATCCAAGTTAACTAAAATGTAGAGGAAGAATATCCAAATAACATCAGGGACAAAAAGGGAAACATAACAATAGACAAGGGGTAAATCTAGAGAATTGTAAGAACATATTTCAAAAACATTTACTCCACCAACTGGAAAATCTAAATGAATTAGGTAATTTTTTTGATAGGTGCCACTTTACCAAAGTTAAATTAAAATCAGATAAGCCATTTAAACAGACCTATAGTCCTTAGTGGAATAGAAATTGTCTTTACAATTCTCCCAACTTAGGAAAAAAAAAACAAAAACCCTGGGCCAGATCATTTAGAGCAGGGTTCTACCAGACATTCAGAGAAAAATTAATAAATACGCTTCAAATAATTCCATACAAAGAAAATCGTCAAACTCATTTTATCATGGCACAGTTAGCCTGATGCCCAAAGCACATGAAAAACCAACAAAGTTATAGTTTACAGAACAATTTCTTTTATGAACATAGATGAAAATGCATACAGTAACTATAATAGTTACAAACAAATTCTAAGAGCACATCAAAAAGATTATCCAACATGATCAAGTAACCTTCACCCTAAAGATGCAAGAATTGTTTGGTCCAATACATGAAAATTAATAAGTTTAATTCACCATATAAATTATATTAAAGAAAAACACACCTACATAGTTATCTCAGTACATGTAGTAAAGGCCATTAACAAAATCCATTATTCTTTTATGATAAAAATCTTGGAAAGGTTAGTTATGCAAGGGACATACCTAAATGTAATAAAGGCAGTTTACAAAAAAACAATAGCCAACATCAAATTAAGTGAAAAGAAACTGAAAGCAACTACATTAAATCAGAAATAAGAGAAGGTTGTCCACTCTCTTCATACATATTCAATATATTACATGAAATATTAGCTAGAATGTTAAGATAACTGAAGGAGATCGAGGGGATACAAATTGGAAAGGAGGAAATCAAAATATCAGTATTTGAAGATGGTATGATAGAATATATATGTGAAACAAAATTTTCTCCAATGAACTCCTATAGCTGATAAACACTTTCAGCAATTTAGCTGGATATAAAAATAACTCACAATAAAAACAGTGACCTTCTTATATATAAATGACAAATGGACTGAGGGAAAAAATAAGTCAAAATGCAAGTTACAGAATAGTCTCAAATAATGTAAAATATATTAGGGTAACTCTTACCAAGCAGATAAAAACTTGTATGATTAAGGCTTCAAGTTTTTGAAGAAAGAAATTGGAAAAGAAATCAGAATATGGAAAGTTTTCCATGCTCATGGATTGGTAGGATTAACATTATAAAAATGGTCATCCTACTAAAAGCAAGCTACAGATTAAATGCAATTCCTAGCAAATATCTAACATAATTCTTCACATATCTTGAAATGACAATTATCAGCTTCACATGAAAACAAACAAACAAACAAACAAACAAACGGTTGAAAAAACAAACCTAACAATTAGGGTAGTTAAAACAATCTAGATTAATAAAATAACTGCAGGAAGTATCACTGTTTCTGATTTCAGGTTGTGCTGCAGAGCTATAGTAATAAAAATTGCATGCACAGGAACTGACATGTTAATCAATCAAATCAAATTGAAGATTCAGAAAGAAATAATCATAGTTTAGATTTAAATGCCCTCTCCATGAAACGAAATGCCATACTTGCTGATGTAGTTTATAGACATCAAAGCTCGATAAGATATTTGGTTGCTTTCTGACATGAGCTCAGTGGCTGGCTCTTATCACCTCCCCCTCATGGGAGAGCAGCCTTGCCAGGCCACAGAGAAAAACAATACAGCCAGTCCTCATGAAACTTGATAAGCTAGGGTCAGAGGGAAGAGGAGGAAGACCTCTTCTATCAGTGGACTTGGGGAGGGTTATGGAAGGAGATGAAGGAGGGAGGGTGGGGTTGGGAGGGAATGAGGGAGGAGGCTACAGCTTGGATACAAAATGAATAAACTGTAATTTTATAAAAATATAAATAAATTTTTAAAAAGTGAAAAAAAAAGACATTTGGTTGCTTTCCTTCTTTAGAATATTGCATTATCTTGCTGGTATCATTAAAGCTAAAAGGGTTATTCAGATCAATTGTCGCTTAGAACTCTCTGGGCCCTGTTCTGAAGTGCAGGGTGTCTTCAGCAATATGGACTTTTTCTTTCACCTGTTGGGGCAACAAAGGGCAACACCAACAGTCTGTATTTTGAGATTCTCTGAGATCCCAATACCGTAGGAATTGTGAAACAGAAATGAAATCATATTTCCTGCATTCAAACATTCTGTACTTAATCTTCCAAAACTAGTGTTTAAGCAGTTGAAATTAGTGATGTTATGTTATTCTAAGTAATGGGAAAAAAGGTTTATTAATGTTCTTTAGTTCATAAGAAAAAGAAGGAACACTTTAGATAGATATTATTCTATGTGTTTTCTTATGAACTTGCATTATACTTCCAGGAAATAGTTCAAAGTTTATTTAAAATTAAATTGTTTTAATTTTAAGTTAGTCTGTGTCTGTGTGTGTGCACTTGAAAATGCATGTATATGCCCGCATGATCATGCTCACACACACGTAAACACACACACACACAAAGGCCGCCATGAATATGTGGAGATCAGAAAACAACTTGGAGATGTTTATTCTCTCCTTGCATTATGCGGGTCTCAAAGACTGACCTCAGGTCATCAGTTTTGGTAACAACTACCATTACCTGTTGAGCTATCTTACCAACTCTTTATATTTTACTTATATTGTTTTAATTATATTTGACTTCTGTTTGGTTTTTTTTTTTTTTTTTTTTTTTTCTGAATATATGTGAAGGCTGTCACATATCGTGGAGAAGTTTAAATTCTTCGGTGTGAGTTTCCATGTTCAGTGTGCCATAAAATAAAAGCATGCACCTCTCTTTTGGTCCTTTTTACCTCTTTCTGATCCCTTCTTACTCTTGTTGTAGGAGTTTTCAGTAGCATCATTCTGTTTCCAGTATGCTTCTGTTGTTTGGAGGTCTTTGAAGAAAGTAACATCTTAATGTATACACCACCATTAATCTGTGCAGTACAAACATTTTCTCTAAAAATATTTCCTAAATGGTACCACACTTTGCATATAATTTGGTAACATTGTCTCATGAAACTCTCTCCCCCAGACTTGTAAGTGTTGAACTTACAGGGGTGAACCACTACACCCAGAATTTTTAAAGCAGAAATACAATTTTAAAATGTACCACGAGGCATGGTGGTGCATGCCTTTAATCCCAGCACCCAGAGAGGGAGAGGCTGTAAGTCAGAGACTTGTCTTGTCTACAAAGAGAGTCCAGTCCAGCCAAGGCTACATAGATAAACCCTGTCTTGAAAAGCCAAAAATAAAAAAAGAAAAAAGAAAAAAGAATATGTCTTTATTTTTAGATACATAATACAGCTCCTTCTATTTGTAGATAGATAACTGCTATATTATATTTGTAAGTTAACATATTTAATAGCTTACATATCAAATTATCAAAATATCTAGATACTTATAAATTTTTAAGTGATTTATGATTGAAAATTACAAGTGGTCCTTTAAAAGATCTCACAAAAAGACACGCATGGTATATACTCACTCATATAAACATACAACATAGAATAAACCCACTAAAATCTGTACATCTAAACAAACTAAGCAAAAGAGAAGACCCTAACTAAAATGTTCAATCCCCGTCCTGAAAGGCAAAGAGGATGGACATCAGAAGAAAAAGAAAATAGGAAACAACCTCAGAACCTGCTACAGAGGGCCTCTGAAAGCCTCTGCAGTATAGACTGTCAAAGCAGATGCTGAGCCTGATGAACAACTGATGGGCAGAGTGAATGGAATTTTATGTAAGAAGTGGGAAATAGTAAGAGTTGGAGGGGACAGGAACTCCACAAGCAGAGCAACAGAACAAGATAATTTGAACACAGGGAACTTCCCAGAGACTCATACTCCAACCAAGGACTATTCGTGGAGATGACCTGGAACCCCTGCACAGGTGTAGCCCATGGCAGTTCAGTGTCCAAGTGGGTTACATAGTAATGGGAAGAGGGACTGCCTCTGACATAATCTGATTGGCCTGCTCTTTGATCACCTCCCCCTGAGTGGGGAGCAGCCTTACCAGGCCACGGTAGAGGACAATGCATCCACTTTTGATGAGAACTGATAGACTAAGATCAGAAAGGAGAGGAGCACCTCCCCTATCAGTGGACTTGGGGAGTGGCATGCATGCAGAAAGGGGAGGAAGGGTGGGATCGGCAGGGGAGGAGGGAGGGGCTTATGGGGGGATACAAAATGAATAAAGTGTAATTAATAAAAAAATTTAAAAAATGTTTAACTGCAGAAAAAGAAAGCAGTCACTAAGAAAAAGGAGACTAATGGTCAGGGGAGGCATCAGACATTAGAGGCTTGACACGGAGGAAACTGGGAAGCGTGGGTAAGCTTCACAATGAAGCCACAGTTAGATAATTCTATTGCCTATTATACCTTTACGTGTTGAATTTCTACACAAGCAAATTTGCAATCTCAGGATTTATGCTTTAATTTATAATACAATAAAACTGTATATACTTGTGGCAAAAAAAAAAAAAAAATCTCATAAAAAAGAAAGCCCTGTTAGTGGACTGTGGAAGGGGCATGGGAGGAAAAGAGGGAGGACACACAGGATTGGGAGGGGACTACAACTGAGATACAAAAGTGAATAAATTGTAATTAAAATAAAGAGAGAGAGAGAGAGAGGAATTGAAGCTGGTAGGAGTGAAGGTGCTGGAAGAAAGCAGGTATACCACATGGCTGATGATCAGCAGGGATTACCGCAGCAGCTGTGAGCCAGGCATTCCATCCTGCCACAGCCCTGCAGGAAGCAGGTAACAGAATCCACAGTCACTTTTACATGTAAGGCAGTTTATCATTCAAACACATCTCTCAATGTACTTTACAAAACCCTACAACTACTGCAAGAAAAAAGCTCACAAACCTAGTAAGTTTTTGAAAGGTAAGTAAGAAAGAACAATCTTTGTGGATTTGATTGTGAAGAGAGCAGAACACATTTGGGCTTCCTGATTTAGAGAAAAGGAGTATTAAACAGTCAAGACATGTTGTCTTGCCGTGGGCCTTATGTTCAGTGATCAATCCTGGAGATCTGTGAGCAATGTCTGGTGTTCCTAAGGTTACCAAAAACAGTCAGTTCATAGGACAGATAAACCAGATAAAGCACTCCCCAGACTTTTCTTAATATTTTTTTCACCTTAAAGGACACAGATAAGGAATGAAGGGAATCCATTAGAAGTGTTTATGATGAAAATAAATTCATTCTCTTGTAACTTAGTGTGTAAAAACAGGGAGAAATAAACAAACTGCCTTTGAATTTCATTACAATGATAAAACAACCCAATAAGCTTTCTTCTTATATGTTATTAAGCTATTATTTTTTGATTGGTGACAAAATAAAACTTTTGATTTTCACAGTTTTCTGTGCTTATGCAAATCAAAATTACTCTGAGATTGCATCTTACACCATTGAGAATGGCTGAGATAAAAAACTCAAGTGACAGTACATATTGGAGAAGATGCAGAGAAAGGGTAACACCCCTCTTTTGCTGGTAGGAGTGAAAACTGGTACAACCACTTTGGAAATCAATTTATCTGTTTCTCAGAAAATTGGGAATAGTTCTACCTCAAGACTCAGCTATACTACTTCTGATAATATACCCAAAAGATGGTGCACCACAAGGACACAACTATGGTCAACTATGTTCATAGCGGTTTTAAACTGGAAACAACATAGATGTCCATTAACCAAAGAATGGATAAAGAAAATGTGATATATTTACACAATGGAATATTACTCGGCTATTAAAAACAAGGACATTATGCAATTTGCAGGAAAAGCAATGGAACTAGAAAAGATTATGCATAGGGAGGGAACTCAGACTCAGAATGACAAACATGGTATGCACTCAATTGTAAGTGGATATTAGCCATAAAGTTGAGAAAAACCATCTTGCAATCTATAGACCCAAAGAAGCTAAGCAACAAGTAGGGAACAAGGGGGATAGTTGACTCTTACTGAGAAGGGTAAATAGAATAGTCAATGGAGGTGGATCAATGGAGGAAACTTTTGGGAGAGGGGGTGAAATGAGGAACAGGAGGGATCAAGTAAAGGGAGAACTGGATTCAGTGGGGATTGGAGGGTATCTCTGGAACTAGATAGAAACCTAAGACAATGGACACTCCCAGGAATATGTGAAGGTGACCCTAGCTAAGAATCTTAGCAATGGGAAAATGAAACCTGAAACTGTCATCTCCTATAATCGTGCAAGACTTCTAATGAAGAAATTGGGACATCAACCCATCCACAATCCTTCAACCCAGGATTCGTCCTGCATACAAGAAGTGCAGGAGTAAAGATGGTGCAGAAATTGAGGAAATGATTAACCAATGACTGGCCAAGCTTGGCACTCATGCCATGAGTGAGAGCTAACCCCTGAAACAATTAATGATATTCTGCTATACTTACAGACAGGAGCCTAGCATAACTGTCTTCTGTGTGGCTTCATTCAGCAACTGATGAAATCACATGCAGAGACCCACTGACAAACATAAGGAGGAGATTGGAGAATCTAGTGAAAGAGGGGGAGGAAAGATTAAGGAACCCGAGGGATAAAGGATTTCACAAGAAAACCTTACAGAATCAACTATGATGTTCATGTTATGTTGCTATCAGAGGCCCTATAGACAGCACACTTGGAATACAGTACTTAGCCAGTAAATAATAATATTGGGCAGAAAGTACCCTCCCTAAAGAATTTTATGAGTTCAATATAAAACAAAAAAAATAGCATGGAAAAATAGTTTAAAACTGTATGATATATTTCCTTTACAGAAAGTAACTTAAGACTCTGATAGGCAAGAGGAATAGATACAATGTATGATAATGAAGAAACAATATAGTATGAATTTATCATTTTTTGTTCCTGTGCATAAACATTATATTATCCTCAATGAAGAGGACTCAGGCCTCTAAAATTAAATAATTTCAATAAAAATTGATTGGCCATATGCATGCTATTAAAGAATGTAAGAGTGCAGTATTGTGGGCATGTTAACCTTTATCGTGAGACTCACATCACCACTGTGGGGCTAATCAAATTATTCTATCAAGATTATAGAGTATGGTCCAGAGGAAAGGATTATAAGCTTAATATAAGATTTCAAGTAAAAATTATGTTTATGTAGAACTGTGACATATTAATTTCTTTGTTTCTTTCAGGGAAGATGAACAAAAATGAATAAGCACACACATTCTCTTATAAAAGTGCAAAACGCAATGAAACAAAAGGATCTTAATGTGATAATGCATTTCCAGGATGAAATTATCACCCAGAAACTCTTCGGTTTCCTATAGATTTATCTTCCTGCTACTGGGACGAATGAAATCTTCCTAATGTCAGAATGTGGTGTGCATTCTGATGAGAGCTTTAGAAGATTTTTCTTGCAGAATGGATAGTCTGTTAGATTGGGCTTTTAATCCTAGCTTGGCTCTGGGAAGGTGAATTCAACTACCCGAGGCTCTTTTTTCTTTTCCAGTTCTTCATGTGATGTATGGATAACCATAGCATTAAAATAATGCAGGATATTTTCAGCTAATCTCTTTTATATTTATTTTCACTTTCATATCTTTGTAGCTTTTATAAAAACTGAACCACTTTTAAGATAAATAAAATCACCAGAAACATCTTTAAAATATTATTAGCTATTACACGATTCACTCACTTCTATCTTTTTTTTCAGTTAGAATTTCAAAAGTTATATTTATGTCTTTGTATTTTCTTTCCAAAATAATTTTATGTTCTTGTCTCGCTTACATTACTCACTCACTGTGTGTGTTCATGTCCTAAAGAAAAAGCTCTCAGCCCTCATAATGGTGATTTTATTTTTTTTGCAGAGATATATAAAGCATGGTTTTGCTCCACTAGGCATGTACATCTAGTACTCTGATCTAAGAATAAAAACAGAAAGGTAAAAAATAATATTTATTAAATGACCAAATACACCAAACACTGCTCTGTGTATTGAATATGTATGAACAAATCTGCAGATATTATAGCCAACACAGCACTATCTTATTCTTCATTAGTAAGCTACCTGTATGTATAACAATCACACCTCATTTATCTTGAGGCAGCCTGAAAGTCTTAGTCAATTCTAGCCTATAATGGATCACTGTAACTTAATAATATTGGCAAATAAATATTAGTGCCTGCCTTTTCGGTTCTCCCCAGTGCATTATCTGATACAGCCACCACCTTTTGATTTTTGAAGAGAATGAAGTAAGGCTAGGTATCACTAGCAAATATATTATTTGCTTAATTTTTGTATTTTCTAATTTACTGTGTATTCTAAATAAAAAGAGCCCACTCCCAGGTTGCTTAGTTTCCTGTGATGTCATCATTGGTAGTTGCCCAAAGAAGACTAGGGTAACAGGACTCCTGCCTCTCACCCCACTCTCTCGGCTCTTGCTCTCTCTCTACCTTGCTTTCTTTTCTGGGGGCTTCCCACGAAGACTCTCTCTCTCTCTCTCTCTCTCTCTCTCTCTCTCTCTCTCCCCTCCTCTCTCTCCACCTCCATTCAATAAGTATTTTTCATATCAAATCTGTCATATGTGTGGAGTATTTTTAAATATATCATAACAAAACATGCCATTTAATATTATGGTTAAAGTGGATACAACAAAATAATGCAAGCAGTGTAATAACAATCAGCAGAAAAATTACAGGGAAGCTAAAAATGGAACTTTATATAAGGAGGTAGGATAACAGAAGTGCAAAGGAAGGAGAAGCAATTTCTCGGGAAAGCCCTAAAAACGGTTCCCAGATGTGGTGATATTAGAGAGAGGCATAAAGCCTTACAACTACATTGTTGTTACATTTCTTGGTTCTAATGTGAATGTACACATACATGCTTAGTTGTACAAACAGTGACTGATTCAATGCAAAGTTTTAAACTCCCAGTAGAATTTTCTAAGTGAAGTTCTGCTGAATTTTAATTGATAAATATATATTCACAGTCTAATACAGAATGGGTTCTCATTGTGGAGAGTAAATTTTGAGGGTACAAAACTTCACAGATTTGAAAACATAGATAAAAAAATATGATGATAATCTAACAATGTGATGTATTCCTGACAAGATATTTACCCAGTAGGAACTTGTATAGCTTTCCTTGGACCCTAGACACAGAGAGTCCAGAAACAGAAAAATAGCTATATGAACTACACAGAGGGACACAAGGAAGCTGAGAATCCCTTATGCGTGAATAGGGGTTTAGGATAGCTGAGGCCAGAGGAGAGTGGGAGAATGTTCACAAAGTCTTTCTGGCCTGCATTTGAATTTGTGGTTAAAGGATCAGGATCTTTTTCCACATTACCCAGAAGCAGACTCAAGTTGGAAAGGTAAATTATGCTGAAGATTTTAAAAATGTATTAATTTATTATATTTGTAAATCTCTTACCGTTTATCTTTCTGAATTTCATTCCAAGCCTAGTCCATGCAAAGAAAACACAGTGGTAATCAGAGTGACAGAAACAGTTGTAGCATGCACATTAGTGTCAAGGCTCCCCGAAAACGCAGCTCATGTGGGATGGAGCACACTCTAAATGGTCCAATCTAGGAATCCACAGTAGTGACTTTTTATAGAAAAATCACCTCTGATAGCCTAAAGAAAGATTCACAAAGTACAAAAGGTTCTGTAAAGGAAAAGCATGCCCAACAATATGAATTGCTAGAAAGGATTTGGAAGACTAAAAAAAGAAAAGCACCATTTCTTATAGAAATGTCCACTAATTGAACTGTCCCAGACATCTGGCAGAATCTAGTGACAATCACAGTATTGTGTGCTTTATGAAACAGCATCTTATTCAGAATTTGGTTTCAGGCAATTCATAATGAAGAAATATGGTGTTTGTTTTCATAGATTCAGATAATCTAGACTCTTATGACTCAGCTTTGATAAAAAATAGAATATGCATGTTTTCCACAAATGAAGCTGGAGCTCAAGAAAACCTGATGTGTGTGACTGCTGAGAACATCAGGACTGTGTACACACACACACACACACACACAACTAAAATAAAAATAATTCCTAAAAATCTACCCCAAATCACATATTTTCCAAGGAAGCGTGAGTGCATAAGAGTTTATGTGTTTCTATCCTATTTATATGATCTAGGTTGTTTTTTCAGAGCCAACTTTAACATAAAATTTAGCCTCTCCCAACAGAAAATTTCTTCAGAGAGAGATTCTATGTGTCAATAGAATTCCCGTATCAAAGTGACCATGAAAGCATGTTGTATTCATAGTTTTATTTTCCTTATCAACATTACACTGGTATCACTATAGACATTTATAAACACAAAAATCTTTAAGATATATACATACTGAATTGCAGAAGATGGGAACAGGAGAATTCGTACTGTATGAAAAGGGAAAAGCAGGGTTGAGTTATTTTTTGAGGGGAAAAAGTGAAGCCTGGAAGGAAATCCTTCATTTCAACAGTGTTAAGAACGTAAATAATATCCTTAGCATATAACAGCTGCACTTTCCCATGCTGAGAATGAATGCATTATGCAGCTTTGGAGTGCAAATACATGTTGATCACAGATCAGCCCACAACTGAGAGTATTCCAAGAGCAGACAGCTGGAAGGAGCCCTCGGAGAAATAGCAAGTTTTCCTCTGGGAGGAAGCTGCTTGCAAATTGTTGGCAACAGAGGGTACACAGTATTAATATGCTCAAAGTGTGTTGCCATCTGTGTATTTGACCATCTAATGTAAGAAATAAAAGTACATATGAACTAAATATTTCTGATCATCTCATTTCACAATATATAAGAGAAAGGGGAATATTATTCTAAGGTAAAACCCAATAATTTCAATGCTTATCTGAAAGAATTCTCTGCAGCAAAGAGCATAGTGATGCTCTGTCCCGAGATTAATGCATGCAAGAAATACAGTTTGATTTCAAAACTGTGTTTCATGTAAGAATTATGGTTTTGATTTCAAAACTACCCTGAAATGTCACCTTACACCCATCAGAATGGCTAAGATAAAAAACTCAAGTGACAACACATGCTGGAGAGGATGTGGAGAAAGAGGAACCCTACTCCATTGCTGGTGGGAATGTAAACTGTACATCCACTTTGGAAATCAATCTGGCACTTTTTTAGGCAAATAGGAATAATGCTACCTCAAGACCCAACTATATCACTCCTAAGCATATATCCAAAGGAGGCTCAAATATACAACAAGGACATTTGCTCAACCATGTTCATAGCAGCTTTATTTGTAATAGCTAGAAGCTGGAAACAACCCAGATATATCTCAGTTGAGGAATGCATACAGAAATTGTGGTACATTTAAACAGTGGAATACTACTCAGCGATTAAAAACAAAGAAATCATGAAATGTGCAACTAAATGGTAGGATCTAGAAAAGATTATTCTGAGTGAGTTATCCCAGAAGAAGAAAGACACACATAGTATATACTCACATAAAAGTGGATATTAGACATAAAATATAGGATAATCATACTAAAATCTGCACACCTAAGGAAGCTAATGAAGAAGGAGGACCCTGGGTAAGATGCTCAATCTTCATTCAGAAAGGCAAAGTTGATGGACATTGGAAGACGAAGAAAACAAGGAACTGGACAAGAGCCTATCACAGACGGCCTCTGAAAGAATCAACCCAGCAGGGAATCAAAACATATGCTGAATTGTAGCCAATCTTTGGGCAGAGTACAGGGAATCTTATGAAAGAAGGGGGAGATAGAAAGATCTGGAAGGAACAGGAGTTCCACAAGGGGAGCAACAGAACCAAAAAACTCTAGGCAATGGGATCCTTTCTGAGACAGATACTCCAAGCAAGAACTATGCATGGAGATAACTTAGAACCCCTGCACAGAAGTAGCCCAAAGCAGTTCAGTATCCAAGAAGGTTCCCCAACAATAGGACCATGGACCATTTCTGACATGAACTCATGGGCTGGCTCTTTGATCACCTCCACTTGAGGGTGGAGCAGACTTATCAGTCTACAGAAGAAGACAAAGAAGCCAGTCCTGATGAGACCTGATAGCTGATTGTCAGATGGAAGGGGAGGAGGACCTCCCCTATCATTGGACTGGGGGAGGGACATAAGAGGAGAAGAGGGAGGGAGGGTAGGATTGGGAGAGGATGAGGGAGGAGGCTACATGTAGGATACAAGGTGCATAAACTGTAATTAATTAAAAAAATGAAAAAAATACCATTTCAGTCACAGCTTCAGGTTTTCCCTCTAGAGCACTGGTTTTCAACCTGTGGTTCACAACCCTTTTGAGGGGTCATAAGACCATTTCACAGGAGTCCCTCATCAGATATCCCACATATGAGATATTTTCATTACAATTCATAACAGTAGCACAACTAGTAATGAAGTGCCAACAAAAATAACTTTATGGTTGGGGCTCACCATACAAAAAGCACTGTATTAAATGATCACACGTAGTTTGATTGACCTAGACAGAAGACAAAGCTTGGTCTTTCACTCACTCACAACTTCCTACTTTACTATAAAATTTGATAAGTCATGGCTATATTGATATTTATGTTTTTAACATTTCCTTACAAGGTTTTTAACATGAATTGCAGCAATGTCGAGAAAGTGGACTTTGCAATATGTCTTCACCTCTGAGCAACCATTAGAAGTCTCATGTCATGACTCATTGCACTCAGTGGCAGGCTCTCTGATCACCCACCCATGGGGAGTGATGGGGGAGCAGCCTTATCAGATCACAGAGGAAGACAATACAGCCACTCCTGATAAGACCTTATAGGTTAGGATCAGATAGAAAGAGAGGAGGACCTCCTCTATCAGTGGACTTGGGGAAGGATATAGGAGGAGAAGAGGGAGGGAGGGTGGAATTTGGAGGAGATAAGGAAGGGGGCTGCAGAAGGAATACAAAGTGAATAAATTATAAAAAATAAATATATAAATTAAATTAAATTAATAAGGAATGCCTGTTGATACAACCTAACTGTAGATCTAAATGAAATAGAAAAAGAAAGAAAAATGAAGCCTTTTCATGGTCTTGTCTATTCTTGTATTTCATAGAATTCCACCTTGATTGTTCATCTTGAATTAGAACCACATTCAGGATTTTAGACATACTTTAATATGCTACAGGTATTTTCAAAAGAATAGAACCTTGATCATTATTAACTACCTATTTTATGTTATAACTTACTATCTCTGTGAAATGTACATAGTAGAATTTTCACTTAGAACTCACAATTCAGCAGGATAATTTCTATGTTCTTAATGACAGACTTCTCTATTCAATATTTATAGTTCACCACCCCCACCCCTTTTTTTTTTGTTCAGTTTCTTACCATTTTCAGAAGAGTCCACAGCTATGAGCAAGGACTGTGCCATGTTTCTGCTGTTACTCATGTTATATTGGTGAGAATACTTCCTTGCAGAATTTACTCCTATTTACAATTGATTATATCAAGAGAAGGAATTTTTGATACATATACATCAAATATTATCTATTTGCTGCTGGTTGGCCTTTCATTAATCCTGTTTTCCACTTTAATTACCAGTGTTGAATAAAGTCACGTTTGATGTAATAAGAAGGAAAAGGAACTTACATATACATATATACATATGGTAGTTTCTTTTTCACATACATAACAAATATACATATATGTATAACACACACATACACACATACATACATACATACATATACACACACATATACATATTTAGTGTGTATGTGTGCTTGGTGTATACCACCATTTTTATACCCTAGGCTATTAAAGTTGACATTATTGTACTTGTCCAAGGAGATAAAGAAAGGCATAGGAATTGCAAAATGTGAATTGATAGAAAACAGGATAAGAATGTTCCCATTATCTCTGTAGAATGAAAGTTAAATTCACTGGGCTACGTTTCAGGTCACTTACAGATCGTGCTTTGCCTGCAATGTTTTCTGCAGGTTAAGGGCTGTGCAGAACCCTGTCTCACATGTCTTACAACATGCCTTTTTTATGTCGCCTTTGATGAGAAAGATAAAAACTGTGTTAAGATTTAGCCTGGACCTTAAACATTTTGACAATGCGAGGTTAATAAATATTATTGGAATTTTCTGTGTTTCTATTTTGCTCTACTTAAAAATACAAAATACCTTAATAAAACAACATGTTGATTTTCTGTCAGCACATTGAGTTTTTGTACCTCTATCTTTCAAATATTTTTGAAGAAAATCTTATTGAAAAGACAGTAGTTTCAAATTTGTGACTTGCATAATCAAATATCACCTTAAAATATTTAAAAGCTGTCATTGTTTCAAAAGCCAAAATTTCAACAGTTTACCAAATAAAGCCCTACAAATCTTGAATTATTTCCACTGTAAGAGTCACTGGAGTCTTATTGATAAAATATAATTGACAGATAAATGCATGAATAAATGCAACTGAAATGAAGTGGAGAAGTCACCGTCAGATAAAGACTGTACTTTGAAGCTCTTAACAGAGTTTGTGAGAGGTAGACCTAAAGTAACTTAGCATTCTCCTATGTGTGGGGACAATCTAAATTCCACCATGAAAAAACATGAATATTCTTTCTGTGAGCAGTGAGGATGAACAAAGCCTTCTGTGTCCCCTCTGTGGTTCAGTTTCTGGACATTTGCAGCTGTTTATGAAAGTTGTGCATAGAACAGGGTGTGTGGTTTAAAGCCAAGTAGCAGACTGTCTGCCATTATGTGAGTCATATAGAAAAGGACCCTTGATCTTGGCCTCATTTACACAAAGATCTAATGAGCTGAGCTAATGGGCCCAGATTGTTATACCAGCAGGTATCAAATTCAATTTAATTTCATTGTTTTGTGCTATCACACATGTGAATTTAAGAGTCTGATATTCAGGAATATATGTGCATATATAATATTATCTATATATGATTTTTCATACACAAAATATTTACAATCTGGTGGCACAGCCTAACAGTGAATATTAGCTTATTAAGCATTTCTTACCCTATGGTGGATTTCATGAATAGTTAACTGGGAGCCCATACACAAAAAGAAAAACAAAATACACAAATTGATGAAGGAAATAGTAATTCTGTCTTTGGAAATACAATTATATTAAGAAGTCAAAATATCATATATCGTAGTTTATTCTTTATTAGGTGTTTCTAAGCTATTGGTCCTAATCATTACACACACACTCTATCTATCTATCTATCTATCTATCTATCTATCTATCTATCTATCTATCTATCTATCTATCTCTCCAGTCCAGGAGTTAAAAATAGCTTTTAAAGAAACTGTAAAATGTGAAAGCACATAGCCTGAGTTTGTATGTCCTATGGAAATATCACTGCACATATTTGTTTCTATGACCTCTATTTCTTTTTTTTACAAAACTAACCATTTGTTTTTATAAAGTAAAGGTTAGCGCTAATTCAATAACATGCTGAGATTCCATTGACTGAGAAGAATGAGTTTTATCAAGCTGTCTAATTCTGTCCTTGTGAAGAGAAATGGGTGCAAATATAGTTCAAGTAATTCCGTGTTGGGCTTGATACTTTCCAGGTTGAAGATTATTGATTTCATTCAGACTTAATTACTTTATCAGTAATATACTCTAAATTCTATAAAATATGCTCTGTACTCTTATGTAATACACTAAATTTGAGATATTTAAAACAGTTTAAAATTGTCCTAGAATTTGCTTTTTCTTTCTTTTCTTTTTCTTTCTTCCTTCTCTAACACTCTAGCACATGGTATCTGGAGAAAGTTTGACGTCATCTTTAGTACATAAAGAACAGAGAATGGATCTTGACTCCCAAACACACAACTGAAGTGAGTGTGATAATCAAAGTGGGAATTTGGATGCTCTGCCATGTACCTGGCATTATAGTGAAGGACAACCATCTCTGAGGTTCTCAAAACATCAGCTCCCCTCTGTTTCTACTGACTCCTGCATACACACTCTTGTTCCTTAGGAATGCTCAAGCAAACTCTAACAGATCTCTTCACCTCCTGATCTTCTCCCAGTTTTCAAATGTGGAGGTCCAGATTTTCTCTGTTTTGTTTGTTGCATAGCAGTGAAATTCAACACACTTACACATTTCATATGCCGTAGCAGGAATTTAGCAGTGCAAAGGCATGAGAACAGTGCCTCTTCATCTTCACTTAAGTACCACCAAGTATGTGTATTTGGTTCTTACAGTTTTGCACACTGAAATACCTCCCTTCCTAGATTCCTGGAATGACACCTGAACAAATGTGATGAAGATACAGAAATGCAAATACAAAAGACCTACATATAGAAAAATTGTTTAATTTGAATTGTTTTATTTTATACAAAAATTGCACATTATTTTCATATTACTGATTATCCTCCTTACCAGCAAAGGAACATTTTACTACTTATGACAACTTTCGTGTGATCACTCGGCCATTTTAATTGCTCGTGCACCAGTGTCAGGTGTACTTGTTAAAACTAAGGAGCACTTATTCCTGTGTTCATTTCAAGAATATCAAGATTTGACTTTCCCTGATGAAAGGACAGTTGCATTTTTCCACGTGACAATTCCCTGAAGTAATTTCAATGATTAGAAATAGAGGGCACCACTTCCAATCTATGAAAACTTTGTGTTGCAATGCAAACTAGCCTTCAGTTTGGTGGGCTAACCAAAATGACTCTTTATTGTATTTTCTGTGCTTGAGATTCTCTCTTCCCTCTCTTATAGTCTGTTAGTGATGCTTGCATCTGTGTTTCCTGCTATCTTACCTAGATTTTCAGTCACTAGGATTCCCTCAATTTTGTTTTCTTTATTGTTTTTATTTCCTTTTTTAGGTCTTGAAAAATTTTATTCATTTCCTTCACCTGTTTATTTGTGTTTGCAGTATTTACTAAAGGAATTTCTTGATTTTCTCTTGAAGGACCTCTATCATCATTATAAAAATTTTTAAGGTAAATTTCTTGTGATTCAGTTGTGTTAGGATGTTCAGGGCTTGATGTACTAGGTGGTCGCAGTGCCACATTGCCCTGGTTATTGTTGATTGTGTACCTATATTGGCCTCTATGCATCCGTGTTTGGAGTTGTTATAAGTTTAGGTGTCAATTCCTGAGGTTTGTTTTTTTTTTTATTTTGATGATCCTAAAATATTTTTAAGGAAAAATTATTTTTCCTGATCTTAGGCCTTGCTCCTGCTACACAACTACAATTTTACAATCATTTTAAGGAAAGTATTGATTATAATTCACAAGTAAAAATTACATTGATATTATCAAAAGAAGAAAATATCTGAAGGGTGCTAGAATAGGCAATGCATAGTGTGTAATTTTTAAGAAGCATTCTATAGCGAAAAGAATTTCATCTGCAGCTCACATGCTATAGTGATTTCTGCACAGCAATAGTTAAAAGAATTGATCACCAGACAACTTACATTTTTATATTAATTTTTATTTTTATATTAATCACATGTTATTTACTTTGTATCCCAGCTGTAGCCCCCTCTCTTATTCCATCCCAACCCCATCCTCCCTCCCTCATTGCCTCCATACCCCTTAAGTCCACTGCTAGGGGAGGTCCTCTTTTCCTTATATCTGACCCTAGCTAATCAGGTATCTTCGGGACTGGCTGCCATGTCCTCCTCAGTGAACTAGGAAGGCTGTTCCTCCTCGGGTGGGGGTGAGGTAAAGGAGCCAGTCATTGAGTTCATGTCAGAAATAGTTTCTGTTCCCCTTAATAGGGAAACCCACTTGGATAATGAGCTACCATGGGCTCCATCCAAGCAGGAGTTCTAGGTTATAGCCACACACGGTCCTTGGTTGGAGGAACAGTCTCATGGAGGACCCCCGTGCCCTGATATATTTGGTCCTTGTGGAACTCCTCTCCTCTCCTGATCGTATTATCTCCGCCTTTTATCGTATGATTCCCTGCATTCTGCTGAAAGTTTGGTTATGAGTCTCTGCATCTTCTTTGAAACACTGCTAGATAGAGTCTTTCAGAGGACCTCTGCGGTATGGTCCTGTCCTGTTACTTGTTTTCTCCTTCTTCCCATGTCCATCCCATTTGTTTTTCTAAGTGAGGATTGATCATCTTACTCTGGGGCCTATTTCTTGTTTATCTTTTTTAAGTGCACATATTTTAGTATGTTTATCCTATCTTATAGGTCTATATAAGTGAGCAATATCTACACGGCAAACCAGCCCTACAGAAGATATTAGAAGGAAAACTCAAATTCAATGAAAACAACTATACCCAAGAAAACATAGGATACAGATAATGTCCCTACAAAAATTAAAAGAAAACATGCAATGAATCACAGTAAGACCACCAACTCCACAATAAAAAGAACTAATGTTCATTTGTCACTGTTATCCATCAACACCAATGGAAATATCCATGGATGCAACTCTCCAGTTAAGAGACACAGATTAACAAAATGGGTGAAGAAACAGGATCCAAAATTCTGCTGCATCCATGAAACACACCTCTGCAACAAAGATAAACACTATCTCAGAGTAAACTAATGGAAAAATGTTTTCAAGCAAATGGACCCAAAAACAAGCTGGGGTAGCTATCCTAATATCTAATAAAATAGACTTTCAAACAAAATTAATCAAAAAAGATGAGGAGGGGTACTACATTCTCATCAATGGAAAAATCCACCAAGAAGACATCACAATTCTGAACATCTATACCCCAAATACAAGAGCGCCTACATTCATAAAGGAAACATTAAAACTTAAGTCACACATTGATCCCAACACTTTAATAGTGTAAGACTTTAACACTCCACTCTCACCAAAGGACAGATCATCTAGACAGAAGCCTAATAAGGAAATAAAGGCATTTACAGAGACCCTAACTCAAATGGACCTAAGAGATGTTTACAGAACTTTTCACCCCCAACTCAAAAGAGTATAACTTCTTTTCAGCACCTCATGGAACCTTCTCCAAAATAGACCATATAGTTTGTCACAAAGTAAGCCTCAACAACCTACATTTTAAATTAATTTGAGACACCAAAAAAATTTCAACACCAGTTTTAAAACTATATGATTGTTTTCTTGGTGTGCTATGTTCATTGCTTTAACAAACTATAATTGTTTTCTTCTTGATGAACTTGTCTTTAAATCTAGATACAGTTCTCCATTTTTTTAAGGAAAATACTTTAAATGATAAAAAATATTTGTATATATTTACTTAGCTCCCTATTCTGTTTAGAAACATATTCATTTCACCATGTTAACCTCTATATAAACGCATACCCTTTATTTTCTTATATACATAACATATATCATTAGCACTTTCATATCTTTCTTTTTTCTTTTTAGATATGCATAGTATATTGCTTTTTATCAAATGACACCTGACGTTTCAATCTCACCAGTAATTTATTCTTTTATCTACTTTTTTTTTTCTTGTTTAGTACCTATCCAGTGACATTTCCTCAGACATGCTCCTTTGGTTTACCTTTGAGTCAACATTCTACTCTCAATTGAGATCAGGTGGCACATGTTTTCCTGTCACTGGTTATTTTAGTTAAACTAACAATTTCTTGCTCCATCTGTGATATGGTAGATGACTTGACAACGATTGCTGTCTTAACCCAATTCCAATTTATAGCCAGCAATTCCGTGTGTGTGCATAGCATCTCTTTATCCATTCGTCAGTCAATGGACACTTCAGTTGTCTGCACTTGTTGGCTATTCAGGGTAGTGATCAATGAACAAGAGAGTGCAAATGTCTTTTCATAATGTTGATGTCACCTGAAGGAAATAACCAGGTGTTCTACAGATGAGTTAATGAGGATATTCTGAAAACAGATGTTGTCTACCTTTTATACCAAGTTTTTTACACCAAGGGCAGAGCACGTCAAGTCAGGTACATACTTAGCATATATAAACACATGCAGAAAACCTTCAACATTTGAATTTTTAATCATCAGGATAGTTTCACATTCGCAATACACAACTACTTTTGGCTGAGTGGAAACAATAGTATGGCCTTTCATTTTTCCAATCAGGAAATGTGTGTGTGTGTGTGTGTGTGTGTGTGTGTGTGTGTGTGTGTGCGCGCGCTTGTGTCCACGTGTAAAATGTAATTTGGGGCAGGAAAGAAACTGTTGAACAGTGTGTGTTATAACCCCTTTCCTTACACATGTAATTTATGTGATAATGTAAAAGATGAAATCTTATGAGATTGGATTAAATATCAGCCCAAATTATTTTATCAAATCTAAACAATTTCAACAAATTTTGGTAATAGAGACTTGTTAGCATATAATATATTTCATAATTATTCAACTACTTTGTTTTAATACACATAAGCTATAATAGAAATTAAATAATATTTTTCCTTGTAAATAAAAAGTTTTATTTCCATTTTACAGCATTTAATTAGAGCATTGTAATACACTTTTGTTTCACTCAGTGACTATTCAAAGATTCAAAATAACAGGATTGTTTGATTTTCTTTCTTTCTTTTTTTTTTTTTTTTTTTTTGGATAACCCAACTTTATGATTCACAATGTTCTAAGCCACATGAAGGGAAAGCTGTTATGCTAATGGCACTGATACTTTTACTTTATAATAGTCTATACATCCAGGAAGAAGTAATATGTTAAAGTTATTAATACTATTATTTCAAACTCATGTGTTTTATATCCCTTTAGTAAGACATCATTATAAAGCAAATGGGTATAAATAAATGTATTACGCAAGGCTTATTTGGAGGTATTTCTCAGATATTTTAAGTCTGGTAATCAAGGTAATTTAATAGATATGATTCACAACAACCTATAATTATAACTGAATTCAGTTACTAACATTTTTATATTTATCAAGATTATAAAAAATTAGAGGAAATAAAAAATTGTACATACACATATCCATATGTACACATGTATAAAGAAAGATTCATATGTTTTATATTATTTACACTATTGGTGTATCAATTTTCTATCAAGTCAAAAAAGTAATTTACTGGAGGTAGGGAGAGGCATTGGGCTGTAATCAAGGTTATACGAATTTTAATTTGCAAGTTCTAATAATATGATATTTTGCCTTAACTTGCTGCCCTGACCACTAAGCAGTAATTAGCCTCTTGTTTTAAGCATTTAATGTGAACTGTTTAATATTTTCATCCTCCTTTTTATTATTTATTAATCAAAATTGTTTGCAGTGTTGGGTGATTTGTTTTATTGTAATCTATTTCTAAATATTATTTGTCAACTGAAACATTTTTAGAAAGCTAAAATAGTTGTTTAGTTTATAATTAATGAGAATGAGTTATGACACTAAACTGAAAAAATAGTCTATATGATAATAAATTGGAACCTATTAGCTAAGTATGAAATTACAGCTTAAAACAAATACAGGTGATTACATCTATATATACTTAAATATACTTACATTTATATACCTGAATTTATGTAAACATCATTTATCAAATAAATGATTTCTCACATACTAGAGAACACATGATTTCTAAAGCTAACATCAGGTAAAAATAAGTTAAACTCCTTCATTCATGGCTGAATCTATTTCTTCCTAAGAAATATGTATATTAGCTGTGCATATACAGCACTGTCAGAAAACATATTATTCAACACACACATATACACACTGACAGTGTTAAATCAAAACTAGTTGAAGAAGCTCCCATTTGCCAAACCAGAATCAATTTTAGCAACAAAATGAAGAAAAGTATTAGATTATAACTCAAAATAAAAAATAAAATCCTTAAATCCAGACTGACACAAGTTTATGGCTGAATAAATAAATATGTAAGGAAATAAAAGTGCATAAGAATTCTAAATGATTCATGTATATGCTCTTGTAGATGCTAAATTTTACTTGTCAACTTGCCTGGGCTGAGGGATGTTCAGAGTGCTGATACTGCATTATTTATCAAGATGTTGACACAGATAATTCTAGAAGAGCTGACATTAAATTAGTTGAAAGAGTAAAAATGGTGACTCTTACCATTTAGGACCATCCAATTTCTTAAGGAACTATGTAGGATAAACTGAAAAAATTATGAAAATAAAATTATTCATAAAGAAAGCAGTCAAGTAATATATATTTTGATCCAGGAAAGTATGTAAATTCTCACTTTTTGGACACAATTTATACTCTACAACTTCTTTCCCAGTAATAACAATCTGAAACTTAGGATAAAGAATAGCTTTTCTGTGGAGAAACATGACACTAACATCCTGGGCAGGTATCAGGGCCAATGATAAGCCATGAATTGTGTGATCGTAAGTGCTCTTCATATTATTTGAAAAGAACAGTTCTGTTTCTATCTGAAATATAGAATGTTGGCCTTTCTTTTAGGTGTCATAAAACTTAAAGCAATTCCACTGAAATCAGACACACACAGAGGGTGCCCACTCTCTTTGCATCTCTTTAATGAGGTAATTGTTTATATATACACATAACTATGTAAATATATTTCTATAAGTACAATCTGCTTAGCACTATAACATTACTGTTGTGTATATTTTCAGGACTAATATTTGGCACTGTACAATTTGTGTGCTGTTTCCTGGGGAGAGATGCTTCCAGCATTTACAATTACCCATTGTTCTTTTTATACGATTGAGACCTCATGGGATTCTCCCTGTTCACTTTGTCATCCTTGTTCAGGTCACAACTGGGCAGTCATATTTGTGAAGATTTATGGGTTTAGTACATTTAAATTTAGTGCATTTAATTTAGTACATTTAAATTTAGTACACTTAAATTTAAAAAAAAACAAATAATTCAATAGAGTAAAGCACAGTAGATATTGTTTAATTGGTATTAACCATCTACAAATATCAACTCAGCAAATTTTAACAAAATATACTTTAAAATATATTATACTGAAAATATTAATTTGGACTTTGTTGTAGTCACAGGAAGAAGTACTATGAGAACATGATATTTAAATTCCCTCTTTGGAAACTCATGTATATATCTTCCATCTTGATTTATGACATTGGCCATTGCTCTACATCTGTGGGAAATGATCCATGTCAATCTAATGCCTCCTACTGTTTGATTAATTGTCCTCATTACAGACTTTAAGTGATGTGATGTCAGCACATTTTCACCTGAGAACTCTTAATGGCTCTGACACTAATATTGATCTGTCCCTTTTACTGCTGTGGTGGAATTTGTCCCAATTTGCTTTGTAAGTTGTGGATCACCCAAATACCTTTCCCACATCTCCTGCCTATTCCCTTCTCACTTACTTATTCTGATGTTCTTTCTATGAAGAACAAGTGTTTAACTGCTCTATTTATTTCTTTCATTGCCCTGTTCCTTGCATCTTACCCATTGATTTCTGGTAGCAAGAATTCAGGGTCTCAGCTTTAATAAGATTTTCCAAGATGAAAATCTGGATAAACTGTATAACTGGTATTTAGTACATTTTTCTCCCATCCTGGCTAAATTTTTAGTCTGAAACAAACCAATCTTCTTATTTGTATGTGTACAGATTTCAAAATAATTTAAAGTTTCTAGCACAAATAAGATATCAAAATATTTTTAAAAAAACAACAGAGTGCATGGAATTTTATGAAAGAAATGGGAGATAGAAACACCTGAACAGGACAGGAGCTCCAAAAGGAGACCAACAGAACCAAAAAACCTGGTTCCTGGGGGCCCTGCAGAGACTGATAACCCAAGCAAGGAACATGCATGGAGAGAACCTAGAACCCCATTTCAGAGGAATTTCATAGGCTGATCATTTTCTAAGTGGGTTCCCTAGCAAGGGGAGCAGGCGATGTCTCTGTCATGAACTCAGTGACAGGCTCGCTGATCCCTTCCCCTTGGGGGATACAGCCTTGCCAGGCCACAGAAGAGGACAATGCAGCAAGTCTTGGTAAGATCTCATAGAATAGAGTCAGAGAGAAAGAGAGGAGGACCTCCTACATCAATGGACTATAGAGGGACCTAGGGGGAGAAAAGGGAGGCAAGGTAGGATTGGGACAAGGGTGGGGCCACATCTGGGATCCAAAGTGAATAAATTGTAATAAATAATAAATAAAAAGAGTAAAAAAATGATTCAGCAAAAAACCTTAAACTAATTTTCAAAATTAGTAGTAGGAATGATGAGAAAAATGATTAGTACCCATCAGATTAGAAAGTATTTTAGGAAGAAAATGTTGATAAATGAAAAGAATAACAGTTTCTTACTGAAGAAAAAAATGCTTTCTTTTCTGTAAATCAAAGGAAATCATCTGAGAAATGGACATGAAGGTACAAAAATCACTTTCCATAGATTTCAGTATTTTAAATTTTTTTTACTTGGTGTTTTTTTATTTAAATTAGAAGAAGAAATATATCAAGTGGTAAAGAGTGTGTCTCTAATAGACCACTCTCCAGCTATCAAAGCCATGCTTTCCACTAGACTGTACTGGTCCATATTGACAAGGCAGGCTCATTGCTGAGCTGTATCTTATTCTTTTTTTTTCTAAAAAAAAAAAAAAACACAGAAAAAGAAGAAAGTAAAAAATAAAAGAAAGAAAATTTAAAAAATGTCACTAGGAACAATGTGAATAGAGGATTCGGAGTAAAAAGCTCAGTTCTTGGTTTTAATATTTTAATGTGATTGAAAATTAGATGCAAATTGTACACTCTGTTCCCAAGAACTCACCACTATTTAAGTGCCATTTTACAGTAAAATTGGCTTTCATTGTCTTCCTCCAAAGAAAAGTGTAATTTTCAGCTACTATTGATGAGAAAGCAAAATAAAGAATCACACAGATTCAACATATGTGTTGTAGCACAAAAAAAAAAAAATGTGTTAGTCTTATATTGAAGCCAAGGACATGACAGTACTATCTGATAGACTGTGCTTTATCTTTGCATGTTGTAATAATACTTCTCGTTCAGCAGGACAGCCAATCAATAAGAACATCTTAACAGACAGTGTGTTGATCTATTTTCTCATTAGACAATGATTCTTTTTTATTCAATTATAACTTAATAAAAGAGAATTATCAGTCTTTTGTATTTTGAGATATTTCAGTTTCAGTGAAGTCATTTAATGGAATGTTCCTTTGTCTGGTTTGCCAGAGATTTCTTCTGGTTATATTTTGGTCAAGAATTTTAGGTTTAGGTAGAACAACAATAGTAAGAAACCTTTATTTTTTTATTTATTTATTTATTTATTTATTTATTTATTTATTTATTTATTTTTAATTTTTTTTAATTTAACTTTTATTAATTACACTTTACTCATTTTGTATTCCCCCATAAGCCCCTCCCTGCACCCCTCCCGGTCCCACCCTCCCCCCTTCTGCATGCATGCCCCTCCCCAAGTCCCATGATAGGGGAGGTCCTCCTCTCCTTCTTTCTGATCTTAGTCTATCAGTTCTCATCAGAAGTGGCTGCATTGTCAGGGTTCTAGGTTATCTCCACGGATAGTCTTTGGTTGGAGTATGAGTCTCTGGGAAGTTCCCTGTGTTCAAATTATCTTGTTCTGTTGCTCTCCTTGTGGAGTTCCTGTCTTTTAATTAAAATTTTTTTGCATTAATTACATTTTCTTCACTTGTATCCCAGCTGTAACCACCTCCCTCATTCCCTCCCAATCCAGCCCTCTCTCCCTCATCTCCTCCCATGCACCTCTCCAAGTCCACTGATAGGGGAGGTCCTCCTCCTCTTCCATATGTCCCTTTCTTGTCAGGTCCCATCAGGACTTGCTGCAGTGTCCTCCTCTTTGGCCTGGGAAGGCTGTTGCTCCTTCCAGAGGGGAAGGAGTGGTCAAAGAGCCAGCCACTGAGCTCATGTCAGAGACAGTCTCTGTTCCCCTTACTAGGGAACCCACTTGGATACTGAGCTGCTAAAATCTGTACACCTAAAGAAGCTAAACAAGAAGGAGGATTCTGAGTAACATGATCAATCCTCACTCAGAAAGACAAATGGGATGGACATTGGAAGAAGGAGAAAACAAGAAACAGGACAGGAGTCTATCACAGAGGGTCTCTGAAAGAAAGACTCTACCTAGCAGTGTATCAAAGCAGATGCTGAGACTCATGACCAAACTGGGGGCAGAGTGCAGGGAATCATATGAAAGAAGAAGGAGTTAGTAAGACCTGAAGAGGACAGGAGCTCCACAAGGAAAGCAACGGAACCAAAATATCTGGGCCCAGGGGTCTTTTCTGAGAAACCTTTCTTGATGTTTCATTTGAGAGTTGTCATGCAGTTGATCCTGTTGCTAGTATGTTATTGTTGACATCTTAAATAAACTGGTATGAGAGTTGGTCTAGAATATCAAAGTGGTGAGCTTTAAAAATATTTGAGAGATACAAAATCTCAGTCGCAGACTGAATAAAAAGGAGAAAGAGGGATGGAGAAGAGCATTCATTTCTTTCTGATTCCTTGCTGTGGATTCAAAATGATCAGACGCTATTCTTCCCTGCTGCCATGCCTTCTGCTCCATGATAGGCAGAATCTTAAACTTTTATCCAACATAAACACTTCATTTTTTATGTGGCTTTTATTTCTAACACACCAAGGAGAAAAATAACCAATGCAGAGCATTTCCTTCAGGTTTTCTCTTTCCTTATGGAGCTTCTGTTTGCCATTTGAAATCAATCATTGATTTGCATAGAAATAGATTAGGTGAATACAGTTTCCTTATATCTCATCAAAATTCAACTCCATGTGTTAGCAGCTATTAATAATTCCTGGCTAATGCAATAATGCAGTCTGAACACTTACGCATATGAATAAATGTAGAAGATTTTCTAAAAGTGAGGTATATAATCTAGAATGGTGATTTTTATGAAAAACAACAAAAACTTAGGTATGATTTCTTTTCTTTTTTTTTTTTTAATTTTGAGATGGCGTTTCAGCAGGTTGTTCTTGCTAGCCCAGAACTCACTATGTGGTCCAGGCCTTCAACTTACAGAGATCTGCACGTGCCAACATTTCTAGTGCTGTGTTTAAAGTCTGTGCTATTACTCCTTGTTTGGTTCAAATTTGAGATGATGGACTTCTCTAGGCATATAAAATATTATCTGAAAACTTAAAGGTAAGTGCCAATAATACAAATCAGAGCATGAGATTTTCAGGCAAAAATAACAAGAGAGATATATCAATGGAAGAAACCTAGTGACATTTTTCTTTCAGATAGAAAAAAAGACTTAGCTGAATCAGAAATTTAAAAAGACTGTGGAGTGTGAACAAAGATGTAGACAAGCTATGTCTAGAAAATCCTTGGTAATTACCATAAATTTTATTCTAAATTCCACTGGAGGGCATGAAAGTATATAAATTACATGACCAGTATAGTCTGTAATTATATATGTATTCATTATTATGATATAAAATGAATGGAAACCTTTGTGAAAATTTGCCTTTATTATTTGTTAATGCCTATCACTTTATTGAAAATAATTCATATATTTCTTCATTGTAAATTAAGAATACACATAGCAATCAAGGGCTAACAAAATTGTGTATCATATTTTGTTATAATGTAGCAATACAGATCTGAATAAGCAATGTGCACATCACTTAATTAGTGATATAAACACAGTAAAAGTAACATGAAAATAAGAAATATGGACAAAAATAACAGGACAAATATAAAGAATAAGAATGTTAAAGTATTTTTTTGTCTCTAGAGTGGAGAGGTTGAACTTTACAGTTCTTTATCATTCTCTTGAGGCACATATTTTACATGTTAGTTAATATGAGACGAAGAATGACAGGTTCCCATATATCCTATCTCTCTTTTCTGGGTCAGCCAAGGTGAGTCTTTACTCATCCATCACTGGCTTTACAAATCTAGGACACAGTTTCCTCACTGCACTTTTAGTATTCTCTCCTGTCTACTGATTATATATTTCACAATTAATTGGAGGAATATTATCAGCTTAAATAAAATTTTAGAGCTTCTGATATGGCCTGACATTCCAAGAGAATAGAAGGCATGGCCAGGGAGAAGATGACTTTATGTTTTTTTGCATTTAAACAGAGCACAATTGTCACAGCTTGTAACAATTACTGAGTAGGACTGCAAAATACCATGTTTTTATTCAAGTAGTTCCTCCAGCAGATTACATAATTCCTAGAGCTCCCATAACTTAGTACATATGGTATATGAAATCTGGTGTCAAACTCCCATATCGGCTATGGCACAGAATAAGAACCTATCAAAGTAAAGACGATCTTCAGAGTTTTACTCTACCATTTTTGTCCTCTTCCGGCATTCAGGTGTACATTGCAGATGGAGCACTGACATACAAAAATAAATTAATTATTTAAAAAATAAAACAACAACAACAACAGAAACTCAGCAAAAGTCACAGAGCTCAGCAAGATAATTTACATCTGGAGAAAATAAGTGAACTAGTTCATAAAAATGGAAGCTGTTTTAAATTAGATATTGTGGGTATTTTACGGAAATTTGACATATGAGATGAGAAAGACAAACTGAGGCAGGGAGGAAATTAAGAAGTTTTCTTAAAGACCAAGCAAAAACATGATAAATGCGGAAATTTTAGAAAAAAATTAAGCCAAGCTTCTTTCCATGTGACCGACTCATGCAGGAACAGAGGGGAAACTGTTGCTGTCATTTCTGTGTCTCGGTGCCATATCACAAACACACAGCGGCACGCCCATCTGTAAAAAAACAAATGTGATTTCTCTGACCATCCCTTCTGAAGGGGACTTAGTAGTGTGTGTGTGCCAACATTTGTCTTCCACGCTTTAGAATGTGGGCTGCACCTGTTACTACAGAGGAAGAATCCAGCTTATGTGCATCTATGACACTGCTTTCACATAATGTCTTCGAGCATTAGTCACCTGAAAGGATAAGAGGATCTATGTGTCCATTGATACCTGACAAGAGAAAAATCCTATGACCTCACTCCTTTATAGAGTCCTATAGAGCACATGGAGACATTGGCTCTGTAAGAAAGTGGTCCAGGTCTGGACCTTATTCTTAGTATTGTGGTTCATGTTAGCCTGAACATATGCCTCACCATTTCCTGTGAAATTGTAAGTAATCATCTTATTTATGGGACAGATTTGATGGAAAGATTCATAAAATGATTTCACAAGTCAGCACACATTAGAGATGAAATGAAATATATCACATCGAGCTTTGATGGTCTTTGACACCCCCCACAGTTTGAGTCCTACAAGAACACCAAGCTACACAATTACGGCATATATGCAGAGGATGTAGTTTAGATGCATCCAGGTTTGTGATTGCCACTTCAGGCTCTATGAGCCCTTGTCATTCCTGCTTAGTGGAGTCTGTGGTGTCCTCAATAACTGGTTCATACGGTTCTTCCCCATCTCCTGCGAGGATTCCCCAAACTCCAACTAGTGTTTGGCTGTGGATGTCTGCATCTGTTTCCGTGATTTGCTGGATGAAGCCTCTCTGATGAAAATTGGGTTAGGTGACAATTTATGATATCGTTTCATTAACTTTTTTTTTTCCAGTTGTGTTTGGTTCTGTGCTATGTCTCTGGGCTATTTATCTTTCTGTTCCTGACCATCCATTCAGCGTCAGGCTTGGGCTCCCACTCATGGCGTAGACCTCAATTTGGCCAGTCATTTGTTGGCCAGTCCCACAAGTCCTGTGCCAATATTGCCCCAGTGCATCTTGCCGGCAGGACAAGTTGTGGAATGGTGGTTTTGTGGATGGATTGGTGTCCCAGTTTCCCCAATGTAAAGAGCATTTTTTTTAACAGAATGTGGACAGTTTAGGCTCCATATCCCTGGAGTTTCTGCTGTACTAGGTTTTTATATCACCTTCCCAAATGCACCCAAACTCCAGGTGTCTCTCCTAGGTACCTCTCCCTCCATATCATCTCACTGATATCTGCTGCTTCCATGCCCAACCTGCCCCTGTCCACCAACTTCAATGGAATCAGACTTTTTTAATATTAATTAGATTTAACTATGCTGTGTTTGTGTGAAATCATTTTCATTATCTATGTTGTTATTTTTTACAAAAATCTTATAAAATTTTAATAGGTAGCAAAAAGAGCAAATAAGGGGTAAAATAGTTTTTTTTTGCCATATTTTAACCACATTAATATGGTTAATCTCTAGACCGTATTAAGGAATTCAAACAGTCACTAGAAAATGTATAACAAATAAGAGTAAATAGACCTAAGTAGATATTTCTCTAAAAGAAGCATGGATAAAATTATAGGAAACAAAAGCTCAATATCACCAATAACCAAAAGCACACCCTGTTTGAATAAGAACGACTCTTTTTTGCAGTAATAAAAGTATGCCGGTATTAGAGTGGAAAAAAAAGAGAACCTAGCAAATTGTTGTTAGAAATCTGAATCACTACAGCTATTATCAAACAGTATACAGCTTCTTCAAAATTTAAATATCAAACTATCATGTGATCCAGCAATTCCTTTTATGGGAACATACATAAAAATAAAAAATTTAGACTATTGAATGGAGGAAGTAGCATATACCTTTCCCAGCACTTGGAAGGCAGAGACAGGTGGGATTTCTAAATTTAAGTCCAGCCTGGTCTACAGAGTGAGTTGCAGGACAGCCAGAAACCGTGTCTTAAAAAATCAAAAACGTGCATCCCATACTGAGCGCATTTAAAAGACTCTAACTAGCAGTGTTTTCAAAGCAAAGACTCATGACCAAACCTTTGGCAGAGTACAGGAAATCATAAGAAAGAAGGGGAGTTAGTCTGATGAGGAAAGGATAGGAGCTCCACAAGGACCAAATATATCTGGGCACAGGCTCTTTTCTGAGACTGACATGCAACCAAGGACCATTTATGAATGTAACCTAGAACCTCTGCTCAGATGTAGCCTGTGGTAAATCAGTAACCAATTGGTTTCCCATAGTGAGGGGAACAAGGACTATTTCTAACAGGAACTCAATGACTGGCTCTTTGGCTTCCCCACCCCCCAAGGGAGGAGCAGTCCTGTTAGGCCACAGAGGAGAGCTTTGCAGCCAGTCCTGAAGATACCTGATAAAACAGGATCAGATGAATAAGGAGGAGGTCCCCCCTTTCAGTGGACCTGGCAAGGGGCACGGTGGAGATGAGGGAGGGAGGGAGGGACTGGGAGAGAATGAGGGATCGGGACATGGCTGGGATACAGAGTTAATAAAATGTAACTGATAAGAAAAAATAAAATTCAAAAATAAAAAAATAAAAAGAGAAAAAAAAAGAAAAATCAAAAACGAAAATTGAAACAAAACAAATTTGAATGTCTAAAAGTAATCTATAATCTTCTGTTTTTTATAATACTACTTTTAAGAGTGAAAAAATTGGAAATAATGTCAGTATCTTTAAGTTGAGTAGTGGCTAAGAGAACACATATTCTTCAGTCAGAAGAGTTTTGGGTGGAACTGTTTGATTATGTGAAACAAATTGGACACCAAAGACAAGTAATGAGGGGCCCATAATTCTGTTAGTGTATATTATCTAAAAAAGGTAATGTCATCAATTTCAGGAGACAGTAACTAGTGTCACAGAATTATAAGTAGTATAGATAACAGAAGATACATATGTGTGTGTAATATGTATAACTGGGGCTAAGAACACTGAATTAAAATTCATCAAAGAAAGAAGTCTGGTTTGTACAATAGAGTGATTGCAATGTCAACTGTATGTACTATGTTTCAAAAATTACTATGAAAATAATGTTTGATAAACATACCAAAGCATCACACTGTGGCATATATACGTGTGTTTTCATATATGATACATGTTTTGAGTTGTTAAGTGTCAGCAAAAATTAACTTACTAAACCAGAAACTTTATAGATTATTCTTTTCTTCCTATTAATGCCATCTGCTACCCTGGCATTCCTAGGAACGTACTAAGGATATAGAATCAAAGTTGGGTGTTTTGTTTTCTATTCTCTTTTTCTATGATAAACATAGTTTGATATTTTAAAGACTTTATCTTTTCTTAAGTAAGTTGTGGAGATTTTCTGTAGATTTTAAGGGATTCAAAAACTGTAAAGCCTAAGTTGAAGAGTTTAAATATGTAAAGTATGTTTAACATTCATTCTGTAAATTTAATAAGAAAATATTTACACTTTTTTTTAAACCAATTGAGTGTCAGGGGCAAAAAGCATTCCTTTTCAACTGTGAATGAATAGAAATCCTTGTCTGCCTAAAGAAGATAAACAAGAAAGAGGACCCGGCATATGATGATGAATCCTCACTTAGAAAGATGATGGATGGACATGGAAAGTAGGAGAAAAAAAAGTAACAGGTTAGGAGCCTACCATAGAGGGCCGCTGAAAGACTCTACCCAGCAGTGTTTCAAAGCAGATGCTGAGACTCATAACCAAACCTTCAGCAGAGTGCAGGGAATCATATTATAAAAGGGGAGTTAATATGACTGGGAGAGGACAGGAGCTCCAAGAGACAAAATATATCAGGGCACGGGGACCCTCTATGAGACTGTTTCTCCATGTATGGATATAACCTAGAATCCCTGCTCGGATGTAGCCCATGGTAGCTCAGTAACCACATGGTTTTCTCTAGTAAGGGGAACAGGAACTATTTCTGACATGAACTCAATAACTGGCTCCTTTACCTCACTCCCCCCCCCCCCCGAGGGAGGAACAGTCTTGCTAGGCCACAGAGGAGGACATGACAGCCAGTCCTGACGATACCTGATAAGCTAGGGTCAGTTGGAAGGGAGGAGGATCTCCCCTATCAGTGGACTTGGAAAGGGGCAGGTAGAAGATGAGGGAGGGAGGGTAGGATTGGGAGGGAATGAGGGAGGGGGCTATGGCTGGGATACAAAGTAAATAACCTGTGATTAATATAAAAATAAAAATTAATAATATATAAAAAAAATACTAATATTAAGACACAGGACCTAGTGTCATTGGTGTTTTCCCAGTTTCTAACTTTGAAACTTACCGCTATAATTTTTTTGTCTTTTCTTAGACATTTTTCATTAAATCAATATATAAAAAAATATGGCTATAAAAAGTAAACACCCACAAAAAAGTAATCCTTGTCTGTCTATCTGTCTATCTGTTTGTTTATTTGGTTGGTTGGTTGGTTGGGTTGGTCTTTCTTTTAACATTCATAAAACATTAGCTCTTAAGTGTGATAATTTCCTCAAAAGGTTGTCAGACTTTCAAACCAAAACATTCTTCAATTGCGCTTTATTTCTTATTATTAAACATGCTAAAACAATTAACTATAAACTTAGATTTCAGCTCTCATTTATTGGGGTGATGGGGACTCAGCAGTTGCAGCATAGCAGAGCGTCTATAACAGAATGCTAGAGATGAGTCTGAACTTTGTAGATGCCCTAGGCATGGGGTTGTGGGAGGTTGGCCATTTCATGTTTCCTACATATATGATCTCTGGCACCATGATGCTTTTTTTTTTTCCTCACTGTGGTGTTGAGTCTTTCTCTGTCTCTCGTCTCTATCTCTCTTTCTGTGTATGTGTGTGTGTATGTGTATGGATGTGTGTGTGTATTACTTTTGTGGTATTTTGTCTCTCAGTTATGCACCTATGATTACACATCCATTTGTCCACATGTTCAACTTCTGAGATTGGCTGAGGCTATTGGCTTTATGGGCAAATGATACATCCAAGTACTGAGTCAGGAGGTCAAATAAAATTTCTCTCCCCAAGGCTCACATTGACTTGACTTATAAGTGAGAGGATTCAAACATTAAGCTTAGCCAAGTGTTTTGAATGCATGTGCTTCGGTATGAAAATATTGCATATCTTTTATCCTTATTGGAACATAATTTTTCTTCATGTAACCAAAGACAATTTTCTACACTAAATATCTGAGAAGTAAAAAATCTTCCTTGTCTAATGTTTACTATGATAGATAATTAAATCTTAATTAGCTTCATCATAGACCATACACACTGGTGAGTCATTGAGAAAATATAAAGTATTCTTTTTGATTGCTCTTCATACAAAATTATAACATTTAATCTTCTCATCCATTTTTAGCATTTAAAAATTTGGTGCTGAATTTAATAGGGTAAGATTGAGAAACACACACCTGATGAGATAGCAGGATCATCCACAGAGAGCTGTTTCACAGGATCACTGAAGTAATTACTTTGAATTACCACCTGCAATTACTTTCTCCTCCAATCTCAACCTTCTACCTGTCTGTCTCACAGGTATTTAAACTCAGTAAATCAAAAATGCTTATTACTAATTAATCTCTTGCCCCTGTATTCTCCATTTCAAATTATAAAAATTCCATCCCTTCGAACTCACAATTTAGAAACACTTTTGTTCTACATCATATTTCACTTGTGACATTTGGCTAATAATTGTAAATTTACTAAAAATTAAATAAACACAGGCCAGGGTGTACTGTTGCAGAACAATTGCTTAGCATGTATCAAGTATTGTCTTTAATACCCAGAACCAGAGACCAATAAAATCAGTTAAATAGGGACTGTAAGATTACTTCAGTCAGTAACATGCTAGTCTCACAAACACCAAATTCTAGTAGTCACTTTTTAAAATGTCAGGCTTGGTGGCTGATGTCTGTAATCCAACAGCTAAGGGAGGGTGAAACTCAGCAACCCCAGGGTGCTTACTGACTAGGCAGTTCAGCCTACCTGATTGCTCATGAAAGACATTGTCTCATAGGACATGGTAGGTGTCCCTGAAGATGATAGCTAAGGATGACCTCTGGTCTCTTTCTATACACACATTTCAAAAACAATCAGCTAAAGAAAACAATTCCACTATCTTTTCCTATAATGCAAGTCTTTTCACACACAGCTTAAGGGGTCCCCTTAGTTTAAGTTCTATCCCCTTAAGTTGTAGTTGTGTAGCCCAGAGACACCGATCTGAAGTGTACCTCTATCCAGTTATTCTTCCCCAGAATATTGCATAAGTTCATTCATTGTCTAAATATAAGTGACAGTTATTGACTGTTCTCTTGCTAAATCATCTATAGCTATTCCTGTCAAGGCTATCTCACGGTGAATCCTCTGCTTAATACATGTTTTGCATGCATACTTTCATTGACGTTCTTTGACCAAAGACAACTGTGAATTTAAATGTTGTGAAAAGTACAGTTTTGAGAAATGTTGGTAACAAGACTTTCGGGATGATGCAATACACATGTCTATTCACCCCAAGAGCAAGCCCACAATAGACCAAAGTAGGAATACCTTCAAAGTCTAATTTAGTGAACAAGTTTCAGCCTCAAGTTATGGACAAGAACATAGGTTAGGGCTTATCTATAGGAGAAGAAATGCCTCAAAGATAGCTGCAAATGACCACAAGCCTACCCTAGCATGACTGACAGCTCTCAAATGCTGGAACCTTAGAGCCCACCATACAGCCTACCTGCAGCTTAACACGTCAGAGAATGTCCGTTTCTGGTGGCTTTTTTGGTCTAAGCCTCTCCAGTATGCTTGGCTGCTTCTTTCAGATTCGTCACCTTGTCTTCCGTCTCCGTTGCAGTCTGGCTCATCTGAGAGTGACTCTAGGTACTTTTTATTGTTTCCACTTGGGAGGGCGGACCCTAGTAAACCTCACTTTCAAGGACTTTCTGAAGCTTTACTGAGATGTTTGATTTCTGTTTTAAGGTGCAGTATGAAATGTTTCAGTCTCAGAAGATACTGCTACACAAATCATAGAAAAGTTGTTCAGGAAGTCTGCAATCACGCCTAGACTTTATTTTGTGGGTATATGGATGAGGAAAGGCTTCTATCACACTTTGTAACTCACTTTCAGATGCAGTATTAAAAGAATATAAATGGATATGTGGTAATGGTAAAACACTGTGAGAATAATCTAAGAAAATATTATCTTGAATGAGCATCAAGTCAATTAATACATATGTGACAGGGCTCAATATTAGTGATGCCATGTTGTCTCAGTCTACCAAAGAACTGACCCACTATAGGTTTCAGTTCCTCCAACAGACTCATCCTTAGCAGGAAGAGTAAGCCTATCATATTCTACTTTGGCAACTTTGCACCAGGTATGTCAAACCGTGTACATCCTTGGGCAAATCAGGGACTGAGCAACGTGACTCTCGTACCTCCCTTATAGAGTAAGAGGATGCAGCCTGGATGACTTAACAAAACCCTGCTGAGCCCCTGGTTAGCTTCTCCTGGTACATTTTCATTCATTCTGGAAGTGAGCATGGTTGGAGGTACAGAAGACTTTATTGGGAAAAATTAGATTTAGTTTGTTTATTTTTCTCTTCTGTTTCCTTGAAGAAGATTGCGCCAGGGAAGGCAGGTATATTACAGTAGAAAGAGGTAGAACCAAACAGAAACTAGTGATGACAAAATGTATGTCCCTTAAAGCTCCAACCTCCAGGCTATTCTAAGAGGGTAAAAGCCTTTTCCAGTCCCTTGAGAGAAAAGTCCCAAGATCAGTTCACAGAATCCCACCAACTCCTGAGCTTGAGTCCCAGCAGTCCTTGAATTTTCCCCAAGACCAGGCTACAGAATCCCACCAATTCCAGGCCACCCTGGAAATCCCCATGGTAACTCCCAAATTTCTTTAGAAAGCCTGCCTTCTGCTCAGTCCCATATTATTTCTCTCCTGAGGTGAGGCAGCCATGTACCTTTGTTTTTCCCAATAAACCTCTCCCAGTAGGTTTCTTGTGCAGTGTGACTTTGTGGTGTTACTTGGCTCTCAGCTGCTGGGATACCTTTTCTCTCAGGGCGGTAACCCTTACACAAAACCCTGGAGATAATAAATTTTGTCACTAAAATCTGCTGAGAAAACCATTGGCTGGTAGAAAATTTCACCTAAAAAAAAGGATCTAATTATCAGGCAAGGAATATCCTAGGAAATTTCACTAAATAATGAGGGCGCTTAAGGCTTGAAATTAACCTATCTTGAGTTCGAATGAGAAATCCTAAATCCAGGATATTGGAAGCATCAGCATCCTCAAAGTCATCACTGTCAGTGCATTCAAAATAGTCCCAGAACAAATGCTGCTTTGGGTTGGTAATACTGTAATCCAGCAGCAAAAATCAGAAAGATCAAATTACCATTAATTGCAAAACAAAAGAAAGATTAAGTAACACGTGAAAATCTGGCATCCGTAAAAATAAAATGTGCAATGATTACAAGGCAAATTTATAATTGTTATGGGTTTAGAGTAACACATATTGACTGCAATTAGGAATAGAAGTGCTCAGTAAAAGCAAACCTAGTGTTTTTCCTGAAGGAAGCCAACATAGGGAACTTCCCAGAGACTCATACTCCAACCAAGGACTATTCATGGAGATAACCTGGGACTATTCATGCAGATAACCTAGAACCCCTGCACAAATGTAGCACATGACAGTTCAGTGTCCAAGTGGGTTAGGTAGTAATGGGAAGAGGGACTGCCTCTGACATAATCTGATTAGCCTGCTCTTTCATCACCTCTCCCTGAGGGGGGAGATGCCTTACCAGGCCACAGAAGATGACAATGCAGCCACTCCTGATGTGATCTCATAGACTAAGATCAGAAGGAAGGAGAAGAGGACCTCCCCTATCAGTGGACTTGGGGAGGGGCATGCGTGAAGAAGGGGGGGAGGGTGAGATCTGGAAGAGAGGAGGGAGGGGCTTATAAGAGGATATAAAGTGTAATTAATAAAAATTAAAATTAAAAAAAAAGCAGACCCAGAAACTCAGAAAACAGATGCTAGGAAACAGAGTCACCAGGAAGAGATGTTGAAGAGAAGTCAAAGGCCTTGGTAGAAACTTTTCATCATCCTCCTGTGCAATAAGAAACCCTAGATCTTGAGCACCCAGTACTGGCCAGTGCACAGATTGCATAGGCACCAAGATTACCTGAGAAAAGTGGTGGTAAGGAAGAGGTAAGTTAGTAAATGAAATAACAAAATGTAAACAGTCAAAATGAGAGAAAACTAAAAGACCAGACCATTGAAGAAAAAAATGAAAACCACTTATTCTAAGTGTGACCTAGACATTTAACAACCATATAAATAAGACAGGAATTTCAGCTGTGGGATAACAGGAACTAGAATACTAAAATTATGTGTATTTGTAGTCTGTTTCAGAAAGGATTTGAATAATGCTACCAAGGAAAAATGTGTCTCAATTTGATGAATGGGCCTAGTTCAACATACGTGAGAATAAGAAATATAATGATATAATACCAGAACGTAGAATTTTAACTTGGAGGTAAAGAGAAGATACACAACACAGCCAAGGTAAAAAGACAAAGGTACACAAAACTACAACTGTAAAAATATATATGCATTTTTGGGTATTTATTTTAGTGAAAAGAAAATGTATATATTTTCAACATGTTTTCTCATCCCTCAAGGTCTCCCAGATCCTACCTTCTTACTCAAATATTTGTTTCTTTTTCTCTCTCTTTCAAGTAAAAAGAAATCACATAAATTCAGCCTTCTTCTTAGGATCTATATAACCAAATTTCATGATATGAGATTTTAAAAGTAAATGTAATAAACCCCACAAAATAACTGTAAAACTTCAATTTTATTGCTGAAGCAATAGACTTCTGAAAATAAAGAACATGCCCTCAATGGTAAACATTTCTTCCAAGTTTTTCTTCTTCTCATATGAGATGAAGATTGAGAGAAGGGCAGGTCCTGGGTGGAAGCAGAGGGATAGCTACTAGTGACATGCTCCTCATGACCCTCTCCAACCTTGTATACCAGCTCTTTCCACATCCTGCCTCTGACAGAAACCACATCCTAGCCCTGACAGAAATCAAGCTCTCACCTTACTTTTCTACCAGATACACATCTATGGCAAGCAATAACCTTAGAAGAGATTGGACTTATGCAAAATACATACACACTTTTTAGGATAAAACTACTTCAAATGATAGTTCACAGCAAGTATGGAGAAGGTGGCTTGAGTGAAGAGAAATAGTAGAAAGGAAAGGCTTAAGACTAGAAATAAACATAACAAAATAAAAATAAAATGAATCAGGATAAGGTGCTATATATAAATGTATAAGAAGAATAATAAATCATTAAAGTTATCAAGAGGAGACAGTGTACACTGTTATTTGAAGGAAAGACTTGAACAAGAGTTAAAAATGATTGTAATTATGATGAGAACAAACCAAGATGTAAGAATCAAGGTGATGGAATTTTAAGAAGAAATTTTAAAAAGGGGACAAGATTTATAGATTATGTAAAAAAAAAAAAACCTAGAAAACATAAAAATATGCCAGTATATTGCTCAAACACAATCAAACAAAGCAGATGGTAGTGGTAGAAGAGAGAAAAAACCAAAACCAAAAACAAACAAACAAAAAAAACCAACAAAAACAAGAAATTAAGCCCTAAATTAATGAGTACTTATGAAACATATTTAAACTAAGATGAAAGATTGATTTGGTTAATCATATCAAAATAAATGTTTACACAAGTCTACAAAAATGTTAATATTTGTTATAACATTTAAAGCTTTATTTTTAAACTCTATTACTGCAGTTAGTGGAAATAAGTTTGATATATGTGGATTTGAGGCAAATAATGACCTGGAAAGGATTTGTGTCAGAGAGGATGATGAGAAAATCATGCTTAGCTACTAAGATGGAGGCAGGCAAAGTAGAAGAAACAGAAGATGTTTGCAGGTGACTAAATTTTGGGAGCAGAAAGAAAGAAAAATTGATGAGAGAGGCCAAAGAAGAAATGTACAGAACAGAGAGATATATTATATTCATTTCCAAAGAAATTACAGCTGTAGGGGACAACAGGTAGAATAAAAATCTTGGTCCACTACACTGGACATGGCGCATTTCTTTTGGTTCCAGTCATAGAGTGTGGGCTCCCATCGGGCTACACACCAAGAAGAGTCACATGAAGCTAAGCAAGGAGGAGGCTACACAGTGGTAGAAGTTACAGAAAGGAAATTAAATGGCATAGAATCAGAATAAGATCATAATGAAAAGCAATACTATTTTGAATAAAATAAAATAAAATGGATTAATTGATAAAAATGAATTTTTACATCCTGTTTTTCCAGTTATATATTAGGCTTTTATGAAGCTGCTAGCTGGTTATCTCCTTACAGTTAGTAAAGCTGTTTCATGTCTGGCCTAATCTACAATACTGATACTTCTCATGGAGTTCTTGGCAGTAGGAAGCAAAAATGAAAACCTAGTTTTTCTTTGATTCTACATACAGACATCAGATCTTATCCTGGTTAATATTAAATTGTTATTTTGTTATTAATACTATTACATATTCCTCAGAATTTATTTATAAAACTGCTTCTACCCAATACAGGAAAACAAACAAAATGGATTAGTAAATGAAAAATGGCATGCCTATTTATATCCTCTACAAATTATCTCATTCACTTATTACTTTCTATTCATGAACATATTTGATTTTTAAATAAAGAACTTTTATGATAAATATCAGTGCAATTTCTGATGAGAGGAGGGTAGTTCTCCACAATTCCACTGGAGTGCTAGGATCCCATATGCTGCATTGAATTCCAAGCTTCAAGAAAAAGCCAACACCATTTGACTCTAGAAAGACAAATAGGTCAGAGGTGAGAGGAGACAATGGACTTTTTTCTCCCATTGTTCCTGAAGTCTTCAAACGCTCCTGGAAGTTCTCCACCTGAGTTTTCTTTTGAAGAGCATCTCCACTCTTCCTCATCTCCACATGGCTATGAAAGGAATGAGTTCTTCTAAAACAATAAGGAGGCTGGGGAGCTGGTTTAACAGTTAAAACTGATTGCTACTTTTTCAGAGGACATAGGTTCATTTCTGAGCACCTGTGTCCAGCAGCACAAAACAGCCGGTAACCCAGCTCCAGAACATTCAACATTTTCTTCTGGTGCTTATCTGTGTACATACACATTCACATAGATGTGCATGTATATATATACACACACACACAAACACTATCACACACACACAGCCAAATGCACTTATACACAGACATACCCATCTCACACTCACACATACATGCAAATGAACCTTTTAAAATTATAGATGCTGTAAAATAAAGTATCTATCAAAGTACAGTGTCCCAATCAAAGCCCTGAGTTGGCAGGTATTCTCTAAAAAAACAGGAGGAAATAGTTAATAAGGCACAAAATGTGGAATTTGTCTTGATCTTTTTCACATCTTGCAAATATATTTTTCTAATTTGTTCCAAATCTCTGCCACAGCATGTGATTTCCGTTGTGTTTTAAGGGCTTGACTTTGCAGATCTGGGGTCTTCTGTCTCTTCTGGACCACAAATTTGGTTCATTGCTAAGAAAAGTTATCCTTGCAGGACAGCTTCTGCCACTGATTTCTAGATGTTCACCTGTATGTTTTCATTTCCTATGATCTATTAAACGAATAATTGAAAAAACAACAAGTAGAAACCATAGGAAACAAAATCCTTATAGGGAGAGGCCTTTGATAAAGAAGTAGGCTGTTCACCAAGGTAATTAGCATTACATTTCCAAATGGGGCTATAAACAGGTTTTTTCTAATTCCTTTTATAGTTACTTACCAAGCATGGCTCACATAGAATTCAAATAAAAATGTCATAGTAAAGATATGGCAGCTTTATTCTTTGAAATGTCTGGTATTCACAAGGTGATGAGCTTTGAAAGAATTGCAGATAAAATGCATTGATCAAGGGAATTTAAAATAACTCTCATTATGATATTAAAGCCTTAGCTATTTTTATAATGATTCCTGTATTTGTGATTTTGAAATAGAAATTTTCATAGTATATAATTTTACTATGGAGGAGAACATTCCATCTTCTCCCAGTGTTTGTTTACAACATAAAATCATTTTATGAGACCTCTGTTTTTGAAGAGAAAATGATATATAACTAAGTCTAAACTCACAGTAAAGGACATCTTCTACTTCCATACTTTGATAACTTAAGAATACATTGGTTTTCGTCCACTTGCCAAGAGACTAGGAAACTTCATTAAACACTGGTTTGGCTCAAGAAATGTGTCATCAACTCAGCAAGATATTTTGCTGAGTCATCCAAATGCAAAGAGCTAAAAGCATTAATTTTCCCTGGAAAGTATTCTTGAAATCTGTGCTATTTCAGAAACAGAAGCAAAGTCAGCCGAAAAAAGTAAACTCAAATCCACCTTTAAGTGTATATATATAATCAATTTTGAGTAAAGTGTTGTTCTTTATTATAGAATAGAACTTAATCCAACTGAAGTTTTATGGAGGCAATTTAATATAGTAGTTGATCTCATATACTTTTCTTTTTTTTATTTTTTTTACATTTTTTTTTATTTTATTTTTCTTTTTAGTTACATTTTGTTAACTCTGTGTCCCAGCTGTATCCCGCTCCCTCATTCCCTCCCCAACCTCACACTCCCTCCCTGGTCTCCTCCCTGCCCCTTTCCAAGTCCACTGATAGGGGAGGACCTCCTCCCCTTTCATCTGACCCTGTTTTATCAGGTATCTTCAGGGCTGGCTGCAAAGTCCTCCTCTGTGGCCTAACAGACTGCTCCTCCCCTGGGGTGGGGGTCAAACAGCCTGCCCTTGAGATCCTATTAGAAATAGTCCGTGTTCCCCTTACTTTGGAAAACTACTTGGTTACTGAGCTACCACAGGCCACATCCGAGCAGAAGTTCTAGGTTATATCCATAGATGGTCCTTGGTTGAGTGTCAGTCTCAGAAAAGACCCTGTGCCCAGATATATTTGGTCCTTGTAGAGCTCCTATCCTTTCCATATCATACTAACTTCCCTTCTTTCATATGATTCCCTGCACTCTGCCGAGGGTTTGGTTATGAGTCTTAGTGTCTGCTTTGAAACACTGCTAGGTAGAGTCTTTCAGATGCCTTTTGTGGTAGACTCCTGTCATAAGTTCAATGCACATCCCATTTGTCTTTCTAAATGAGGATTAATCACCTTCGCCTATGTCCACTTTCTTGATTATCTTCTTTAGGTGTGTAGATTTCATTATGTTTATCATATCTTGTAGGTCTATATAAGCGAGTATATACCAAGTTTGTCTTTCTCCTTCTGGGATACTTCACTCAGAATGATCATTTCTAGATCCCACCACTTGCCTGCAAATTTCATGATTTCCTCCTTTTTGATTGCTGAGTAGTATTCCATTGTGTAAAAATACCACAATTTCTGTATCCATTCCTCCGTTGATGGACATCTGGGTTGTTTCCAAGTTCTGGCTATTACAAATAAAGCTGCTACGAACATGGTTGAACAAATGTCCTTGTTGTGTACTTGAGCAAATTTTGGGTATATACCTAGGAGTGGTATAGCTGGGTCTTGAGGTAGCACTACTCCTAGTTGTCTGAGAAAGAGCCAGATTGACTTCCAGAGTGGTTGAACCTGTTTACATTCCCACCAGCAATGGAGGAGGGTTCCCTTTTCTCCACAACCTCTCCAGCATGTGCTATCACTTGAGTTTTTCATCTTGGCCATTCTGATGGGTGTAAGGTGAAATCTCAGGGTCGTTTTGATTTGCATTTCCCTAATGGCTAATGAGGTTGAGCATTTCTTTAAGTGTTTCTCTGCCATTCGATATTCCTCTTTCGAGAATTCTCTGTTTAGCTCTGTTCCCCATTTTTTAAGTGGATTACTTGGTTTGTTGCTATTCTGCTTCTTTAGTTCTTTATATATACTGGATATTAGCCCTCTGTCAGATAAAGGGTTGGTGAAGATTCTTTCCCAATCTGTAGGCAGGCGTTTTGTTTTGATGACAGTGTCTTTTGCTTTACAGAAGCTTTTCAGTTTCATGAGGTCCCATTTATTGATTGTTGCTCTTAGAGCCTGTGCTGTTGGTGTTCTGTTCAGGAAGTTGTCTCCTGTGCCAATGAGTTCTAGGCTGTTTCCCACTTTTTTTTCCAACTGATTTAGAGTATCTGGTTTTATGTTGAGGTTCTTGATCCACTTGGACTTTAGTTTTGTGCAGGGTGATAAATATGGATCTATTTTCATTTTTCTGCATGTAGACAACCAGTTGGTCCAGCACCATTTGTTGAAGATGCTGTCTTTTTTCCATTGAATGGATTTGGCTTCTTTGTCAAATATTGAGTATTCATAGGTGTGTGGGTTTATTTCTGGGTCTTCTATGGGATTCCATTGATCCTCCTTTCTGTTTCTATGCCAATATCATGCAGTTTTTATTACTGTTGCCCTGTAGTACAGCTTGATCGGGAATGGAGATACCTCCAGATGATCTGTTGTTGTACAGGATCGTTTTGGAGATTCTGGGTGTTTTGTTTCTCCATATGAAGCTGAGAATCTTTTTTTCAAGGTCTGTAAAGAATTGAGTTGGTATTTTGATGGGAATTGCATTGAATCTGTAGATTGCTTTTGGCAGGATGGCCATTTTCACAATGTTAATCCTACCAATCCATGAGCACGGGAGATCTTTCCATCTTCTGAGATCTTCTTCAATTTCTTTCTTCAAAGACTTGAAGTTTTTCTCAAACAGGTCTTTCACTTGCTTGGTTAGAGTCACACCAAGGTACTTTATGTTATTAGTGTCTATTGTGAAGGGTGTTGTTTCCCTAATTTCTTTCTCAGCCTTTTTGTCTTTGGTATACAAGAGGGCTTCTGATTTTTTTGAGTTGATTTTGTATCCTGCCACTTTGCTGAAGGTGTTTATCAGCTGAAGAAGTTCTCTGGTTGAATCTTTGGGTTCGCTCATGTATACTATCATATCATCTGCAAATAGTGACACTTTGACCTCTTCCTTTCCGATTTGTATCCCCTTGATCTCCTTTAGTTGTCTTATTGCTCTGGCTAGGACTTCAAGTACAATGTTAAAGAGATATGGAGAGAGTGGGCAGCCTTGTCTTGCCCCTGATTTCAGTGGGATTGATTTAAGTTTCTCTCCATTGAGTTTGATGTTGGCTATAGGCTTGCTGTATATTGCCTTTACTATCTTTAGGTATGTGCCTTGTATCCCTGATCTCTCCAAGACTTTAAACATAAATGAGTGTTGGACTTTGTCAAATGCTTTTTTAGCATCTAAGGAGATGATAATGTGGTTTTTCGCCTTCATTTTGTTTATGTGGTAGATTACATTGATGGATTTCCGTATGTTGAACCACCCTTGCATTCCTGGGATGAAGCCTACTTGGTCATGGTGGATGATATCTTTGATGTGTCCTTGGATTCGGTTTGCAAGTATTTTATTGAGTATTTTTGCATCAATGTTCATAAGAGAAATAGGTATGAAGTTCTCTTTTTTGGTTGGATCTTTGCGTGGTTTAGGTATCAAAGTGACTATGGCTTCATAGAATGAGTTTGGTAGTGTTCCTTCTGTTTCTATTTTATGGAATAGTTTGAGGTGTTAGTACTTCTTTGAAGGTCTTGTAGAATTCTGCGCTGAAGCCATCTGGTCCAGGGCTTTTTTTGGAGGGGAGACTGTTAATGACTGCTTCAATTTCCTTGGGAGATATAGGACTATTCAGTCTTTCTACCTGATCTTGACTTAATTTTGGTAGATGGAATCTGTCAAGAAAGTTATCCATTTCATTTAGATTTTCAAATTTTGTGCCATATAGGCTTTTGTAGTATGACCTAATAATCGTTTGGATTTCCTCAGTGTCTGTAGTTATGTCCCCATTTTCCTTTCTGATTTTGCTGATTTGTATGGTTTCTCTCTGCATTTTAGTTAGTTTGGCTAAGGGTTTGTCTATCTTGTTGATTTTCTCAAAGAACCAGCTTTTTGTTTCATTGATTCTTTGGATAATTTTATTTGTTTCTAATTGATTGATTTCTGCCCTTAGTTTGATTATTTCCAGCCGTCTGCTCCTCTTGGGTGTATCTGCTTCTTTTTTTTCTAGGTTTTTCAGTTGGGCCATTAAGTTGTTTGTATGTGATGTTACGGATTTCTTCTTGTAGGCACTTAGTGCTATAAATTTTCCTCTGAGCACTGCTTTCAATGTGTCCCATAAATTTGGGTATGTTGTGCCTTCATTTTCATTGAATTCTAGGAAGTCTTTAATTTCTTTCTTTATTTCTTCCTTGACCCAGCTGTCATTGAGTAGTAAGTTGTTCAGTTTCCATGTGCGTGTCTGCTTTTTGTTGTTTCTGTTGTTGTTGATGTCCAGCTTTAGTCCATGGTGGTCAGATAGTATACAAGGGATTATTTCAATCCTTTTGTATCTGTTGAGGCTTGCTTTGTGACCCACTATATGGCCTATTTTGGAGAAGGTTCCATGTGGTGCTGAAAAGAAGGTGTACTCTTTTGAGTTTGGGTGAAAAGATCTGTAGACGTCTATTAGGTCCATTTGATTTAGGGATTCTGTGAGTGCTTTTATTTCCCTATTTGGTGTCTGTCTGGTTGATCTGTCCCTTGATGAGAGTGGGGTGTTGAAGTCTCCCACTATTAAGGTATTAGGATCAATGTATGATTTAAGCTTTAATATTGTTTCATTTACGAATGTAGGTGCTCTTGTATTTGGGGCATAGATATTCAAAATTGTGATGTCCTCTTGTTGGATTTTTCCTTTGATGAGAATATAGTGGCCCTCCTTATCTTTTTTGATTAATTTGGGTTGAAAGTCTATTTTATTAGATATTAGGATGGCTACTCCAGCTTGTTTTCTGGAACCATTTGCTTGAAAAACATTTTTACAGCCCTTTACTCTGAGGTAGTGTTTATCTTTGTTGCATAGGTGTGTTTCTTGGATGCAACAGAATGTTGGGTCCTGTTTCCGTAACCATTCTGTTAGCCTGTGTCTTTTTATTGGTGAGTTGAGTCCATCAATATTGATAGATAATATTGACCAATGCATGTTAGTTTCTTTTGTAATGGAGTCGATGATCTTACCTTGTTTCATTGCTTGTTTTCTTTTCATTTTTTTGGGATATTATCTGTATGCCCTGTTTTCTTGGGTGAATTCGTTTTCATTGGATTGGAGTTTTCCTTCTAGTATCTTCTGTAGGGTTGGTTTGCTGTATAGATATTGCGTAAATTTAGTTTTGTCATGGAATATTTTGTTTTCTCCATCTATATTGATTGAAAGCTTTGCAGGGTATAGTAGTCTGGGTTGACATTTGTGATCTCTTAGAGTCTCCATGATGCTTGCCCAGGCCCTTCTGGCTTTCATAGTTTCTGATGAGAAGTCTGGTGTGATTCTGATAGGTCTACCTTCATATGTTACTTGGACTTTTTCCCTTGCTGCTTTTAATAATATCTTTTCTTTGTTCTGTAGATTTAGTGTTTTGACTATGATGTGACGTGATGTGTTTCTTTTCTGGTCTAGTCTATTTGGTGTTCTGTAGGCCTCTTATATTTATGGACATCTCTTTCTTTAAGTTGGGAAAATTTTCTTCTATGATTTTCTTGAAAATATTTTCTGGACCTTGGAGCCTGGAGTCTTCTTTTTCATCAATTCCTATTATTCTTAGATTTTGTCTTTTCATAGCATCCTTGATTTCTTGGATATTTTGTGATTGGAACTTTTCTGATTTTACTTTTTCTTTGAGAGAAGTATCAATTTCTGCAAGTGTGTCTTCAGCTCCAGAGATTCTCTCTTCCATCTCTTGTATTCTGTTGGTGATGCTTACTTTTGTGGTTCCTGATCTTTTCTCCAAGTTCTCCAGCTCAAGAGTTTTCTCATTTTGTGTTTTCTTTATTGATTCTAATTCTGTTTTCATGCCTTGCACCATTTCTTTCATGTGTTTGAATTTGGATTCCTGTCTCTCTACGATGGACTCTATTTCTTTGTTCATTTCCTTTTTGTATGCCACTAATTTTTTTCTCTACTTGTGCCTCTATTTGTTTGGCTATGTTTGCCTGTGTTTCTTTAAGGGTTTTGTCTATTTCTTCTTTCTTTACCTCCAATTGACTGGCCAACTCTTTGAAAGATTTGTTCATTTCCTCCTTATGAGCCTCAAATAATTGAGCAAGCATGGCTTTAAGGTCATTTTCCTGTGCTTCTGATGAATTGGAGTATCCATCGATTTTGGGGTTTGCTGGTGAAGTCATGATGTCCTGATTTATGTTGGAAGTGTTCTTTCACCTACCCCTGGCCATTGGCTTATCTGAGACCTTTCCTGTTTGTTTTTGGATTCTGCCAATCAGACTGGTACTGTCTCTCTCTCGAGTCTGGAGAATTCTTCAGGAAGTTGAGAGAGGTCCCGTGTCCTTAGCGTGTGCTGAGAACTAGCTGTACCTGTGGGAGGAAAGTACGCAGGCGCAAACAGAGGCAAATGCAAGCGTGCGCGCGTGTGTATATGTGTGTGTGTGTGTAAGTGGGTGTGGGCGTGTGTCTCGAGGGACAGAGTGATGGCTAATGTTGAACCCTTGAGTGTGTGGGAGGGGCTCTGTAATGTATATGTCGCAGGCGCTAGTGATGATCGCAGCGCAATTTCTGGCATTAAGTGCCTTAACTCCTCAATTAGACCCACAGAGCAGGAACTTCAATGTCCCAAGTTCCCCTCTGTTTCCCAAAGTGGGTATATGGGTGGGAGGGGGTTCGATGCCTGGCTTCTGTTTTAGAAGGACCCAGGATCAGTGGAGCTGCAGATTCTCAAGGGTGCACTCACTTACAGGCAGGTCACTTGGCAGAGATCTGGGTATCTGGGCTCTCTGCTCTCTGGTTTGGCCCTGCTTCTTTGATGTGCTCCGCCAGTTCCGTGCTGCTGTCACTGCCAGGTTATGAGGTCTTGCTGCAGCTGGAGATTTCAGGGTGGTCACGTCAGTAGGAATCGGGGTAACCAGCCTTTCTGTTCTCTGGTTTGGCCCTGGTTAGTCTTAAACTGGAGGGCTGATGTGCCCCGCCAGCTCAGTGCTGCTCTGCCGCCAGGTTAGAAAGTCCCGCTGTAACTGGAGACTGGGTTGCTAGTCCAGATGCTTTCTGGGAAGTCCTGGGGTCTCTTTACTGTGCTCTCCAAGCTTCGGAGGCCCAGTGCCTGGTGTGTCTAGCTTGTATGGCGTTTCTGTCTGGTTTTGGTGAGTATATAGCGTATTCTCTGTCACTGTGGGATTGGGCGGGCCATACCGTCAGTGATGGCGCTCCTGTGGAGCTAGTATGGCGTCTAGCAGACTCGGGCCCTGGGAGGATGGTGCAGCCGCCGCGCGCGAATCTGGGGCTCGGAGACACAGTACTGCTGGCCTTTGCCGATAAAGGGCTTGGGGCTCCGCCTCAGTGGCTGTAGGCCCCAGGCAGTTAGGTCTGCGCTGAGAAAGCCTAGTCCGCTGTGCCAAGGAGGAGGGAGGTCTGGGGGAGGGGAGTGCCAAGAGATCAAAGGATCGTTTCTCACCTTCCCCAAACAAGTCCCTGGGTGACCCGAGACCAAGGTTTTCACCTCCTGTGATGTTCCCTGTTGTTTAGAAAGTCTCTTTATTGTTTCCCTGGCTTCAGAAGTTCTTCCACTCATCAACTCAGAACTTTATCTCTTCCACAGCTCGGAAACTGTGTGTGCTAGTCGCCATCTTGGCTCTGCCCCTCCTCTCATATACTTTTCATATTGAAATGTTAGACCTATTTCTACAGTTCCAAAGTTAGACTGCTTCTTTTTTTTTTTTTAGTGATCACAAGGAATGAATTCAGAAGCCAGACTCATAATATGATAATAAAAAAAGAGAGAGGGAGAAAGACAGAAATAACTTTATACCAATTAGAAAATCAAAGATGACAGCTACTTATTACTGTAAATCTTAAAGTTTCTAACCTTCCTTGTAATACATGATAACTACAATATAGTTTACACTATTAGAAATGAATGTCTCTGGGGGTAATTTATAACACTTTCTATTTTCTATAAATTTTAAATACTTAGGGTGAATAAATTTCTTGTTATTCTTTTTTAATAATTTTTATTTTTTATATTAATTAGAGTTTATTTAATTTGTATCCCAGCTGTAGCCCCCTCCCTCAATCCCACCCTCCCTCAATCATCTCCTCCCTTCCCTTCTCTAAGTCCACTGATAGGGGAGGTCCTCCTCCCCTTCCATAAGTTCTCATCAGGACTGGCTGCAATGTCCTCCTCTGTGACCTTGCAAGGCTATTCCTCCCTCTAAGTGGGGGGAGGGTCGAAGCGCCAGCCACTGATTTCAAGTCAGAGACAGTCCCTGTTTCCCTTATTAGGGTACCCACTTGGATGCTGAGCTTCCATGGGCTACGTCTGAGCAGGAGTTCTAGGTTATATCCATGCATGGTCCTTGGTTGGAGAATCAGTCTCACAAAAGACCCCTGTGCTCAGATATAGTTGGTCCTTGTGGTACTCTTGTCCTCCAGGTCTAACTAACTCCCCTTCTTTTATATGATTCCCTACACCCTGCCCAAGGTTTGGTTATGAGTCTCAGCATCTGTTTTGATACACTGATAGGTAGAGTCTCTGAGGCCCTCTATGGTAGGCTCCTGTCCTGTTTCTTCTTTTCTCCTACTTCCAATGTCCATCCCATTTGTCTTTTTAAGTAAGGATTGATCATCTTAACACAGGACCTCCTTCTTGTCTAGCTTCTTTAGGTGTACAGATTTTAGTATTTTTATCCTATCTTATAGTTATCATATCTACTTATAAGTGAGTATATACCATGTATCTTTCTGCTTCTGGGATACCTTACTCAGGATGATCTTTTTAGATCCCACTATTTGCCTGCAAATTTCATGATTTCCTTGGTTTCAGTTGCTGAGTAGTATTCCATTGGGTAAATGTTTCATAATTTCTGTATCCATTCCACTGTAAAGGGAAATCTGGGTTGTTTCCAGGTTCTGGCTATTACAAATAAAGCTGTTGTGAATATGGTTGAACAAACGTCCTTGTTGTATACTTAGGCATCTTTTGGATATATGCCTAGGAGTGGTATAGCCGATCTTGAGGAAGCACTATTCCTAATTGTCTGAGACAGCTCCAGACTGATTTCCAAAGTGGTTGTACTAGTTTACATTCCCACCAGCAATGGAGGAGGGTTCCCTTTCTCCACAACCTCTCCAGCATGTTATTCTTTTTTATCTAGTAGATTTTCTCCTTTCAATGATGCTTATCTGTAATTGTGTTCATCAACACTGACATGATAATTTATGAAAAGTCAAAGAGAAGGTACACAACATGGTTTCCATAGACCTGTAGGCACAGAGGGAGTACTCAGTACCATAATACAAAATGTCTTATTGCTGTTAAGTAAGAATATGCTCAGAGACCCTCTGTGGTAGGCTTTTATCCTGTTTCCTGTTTTCTCCCTCTTCTGATTTCAGTCCTGTTTGCCTTTCTGAATGAGGACTGATCATCTTACCCAGGGTCCTCCTTCTTGCTTAGCTTCTTTAGGTATACAGATGTTAGTATGTTTATCTTATGTTATATCTCTAATATCTACTTATAAGTGAGTATATACCATGTGTGTCTTCCTTGTTCTGGGAAACCTTATTCAGGATGATCTTTCCTAGTTCTCACCATTTGCCTGCAAATTTTATGATTTCCTTGTTTTTATTACTGAGTAGTATTCCACTGTGTAAATGTACCACAATTTATGCACACATTCTTCAGCTGAAGGACAACTGGGCTGTTTCCAGGTTCTGGCTATTACAAATGAAGCTGCTACAAATGTGGTTGAGCAAACGTCCTTGTTGTATATTTGAGCATATTTTGTATCTACGCCTAGGAGTGATATAGACTCTATCCAGCAGTGTATCAAAGCAGATGCTGAGATTCATAACCAAACTGGGAACAGCACAGGGAATCTTATGAAAGAAGGGGGAGATAGAAAGACCTGGAGGCGATAGGAGCTCCACAAGGAAAGTTACAGAACCAAAAAATCTGGGCCCAAGAGTCTATTCTGAGATGGATACGCCAACCATGGACTGTGCATGAAGATAACCTAGAACCCCTGCATAGATGTAGCCCATGGAAGTTCAGTATCCAAGTGGGTTTCCTAGTAAGGGGAACAGGGACTGTCTCTGATATGAACTCAGTGGCTGTCTCTTTGATCATCTCCCCCTGAGGCAGGAGCAGCCTTACCAGGCCACAGAGGAAGACAATACAGCCAGTCCTGATGAGACCTGATAGGGTATGGTCAGATGGAAGGGGAGGAGGACCTCCCCTATCAGTGTCATTGGAGAGGGGCATGGGAGGAGATGAGGGAGGGAGGGTCAGATTGGGAGGAGATGAGGGAGGTGACTACAGCTGGGATACAAAGTGAATAAACTATTATTCATATAAAAATGGAAAATAAAAGTTAAAAAAAGAATATTCTCATTCCTAGAAGTTTGGCATCTACTAAAAGTACACAATATTTGTGTGAGGTTAAAGGTGAAAATTTCCAGGTAATGTTTTGGTTAAAAAATCCCTTCAAACCTAGAAAATATAATTACATATAAGTCTACAGATGAAATATTTTAAGTAAATCTGTGCATATTCATTTGGTGTGGTCATGACTATACGGCAATTCTGTGAGTATTTATATGTGGATGCAATGTATAATATACTCATGATTTAATGACAATCTTTCAATCTGGAAAAATATATACTTAAAGTTTTTTCTGTATGTGATTAAGTGATAGTGCTTATTTTGTAACATTGCTAATTATTATATGGCTATGTCCATTTATCTATAAAACATAGTCTTTGTTACATCTTATGATTTAGCCAGAATCTTTTAAAAAACAAGTTTGTTTATTTGTGTGTTTATTGTTTTTGTTTTGTTTTGTTTTCTGTGTGTGTGTGTGTGTGTGTAATCTTGACAGTCCTGGACTCCTGGACTTGCTTTCTAGACCAGGCTAGCCTCAGACTCACAGAGATCCACCTGCCTCTGTCTCCCTTAGTGCTGGGATTACAGGTGTGTGCTGCTGAGCATGGCTTCAACAACAGAATTTTTTATTGATTTATTATTTATTACAGTTAATTTATTTTATATCCTGGCTATAACCTCCTCCCTCATCTCCTCCCAATCCCACCCTTTCTCCCTCTTTTCCCCCTATGACCTTCGGTAGTCCTCTGATAGTGGAGGACCTCCTCCCTTTCTATCCCTTCTTAGCCTATCAGGTCTCATCAGGACTGGATTCCCTCTCTTCCTCTGTGGCCTGGCAATCAAAGAACCAGCCACTGAGTCCATGTCAGACAGTTTTAATAGCAATTGAGAGCAAAATATTTCAACAAAATCTACTTTATCTTTTTTTCTAAAGCCCTTCATTGTTTTTCTAGCCTTCATAATGTGAGTATTTACTTAAAATTAAGTATTTTGAATCATTAAAATACACTCTATACTTGAAAACACAATCTATCGCAAAGGAGTTAGCTGTTAATAGTGTGCTGCCTTGCATGCTTGTTGAGTCCCAGAATTCAGGTAAAATTGCCTAGCTGGAGATTCATGCTCGCCAGTACTAGGGAGGAATAAAGACAGGAGTCCTGAGCTGCACTGGTCAGCAAGTCTAGCCTAATATTTTTGTAGGTTTGAACAGTTAAACAACCTTTACCCCAAAGGAAGTGAATAGCATCTCCGAGGACAACACAGTAGGTTGACACCTGGTTCCCATGACAAGTACAAGCACACACACACACACACACACACACAGAGAGAGAGAGAGAGAGAGAGAGAGAGAGTAAAATAATTTAAGAAAATAAAATACCTAAAGACCTGATGGTCTTAAAATTTAATTTATCTTCTTTTGTAATTTAAAAATATATGATAGGGAAACCAATAATTTTAATTGAGATTTATCACATTTAGTATTCAAAGCCATTGTATGTTCCATTTTATTTTATAATTCTGCATTCTTAGAGTAATTTACTTTATTTTATGGTTTCATTCTAATCTACTTATAAATAATACTTTTTTGGAAATCAGAATGAAAGTAGCTAAAAGTTGTGTGTTGCTTTCTTTGTTCACTTAAGCAAGACAAAAGATTTGGTTAGTGCATTTTTAAAAGTTTGGGTATCTTAACTTTAGAAATTTCCTGCAAGTGAGAAATCGGCAGCTCCCCTCAGTCAGAGCAGTGTTCCTTATTGCTTCCTCACTGTACAGCTCTACACACATGTGCTTAGCGAGGTCTAAGAAAGTAAACTATGCTCTACCTATTATTAGCTGTCTTATATTTCAAATATTTTTTATTAATTTTAAATTTCATATGTAGATCGTATATTGACGATTTTCTCCTAAGCCTCCCACCTCACCCTCCAGGCTACCCACCCTTTCCAACTTTGTGTTTTTTCTATGATTCAGGGAATCCAGTTTCTATTGGCCATAGGTGTGGAGCCATCCACTAAAACATGGTTGATGTACTAGGGCTCACAACTGGCTGAAAGCTGATTGCCACCCGAAAGTCTTCAGCTGTCATAATTACTCAGGTTGTTTGGAGGGAGCTTCTCTGTCTATCATATATTATTAATATTTATTTCTGTAAACAAGTGATTGATCATACTACCTTAAAATACAAACCTACTAGCAAATCGTTTATCAGATACGGTTGTAAATACCTTCTGTGTGTCCAGAGCTAGCTGGGAAAGACAGATATTCAGGGAAGTAGAGTTTGGTGTTTTGGGTGTTTCTCACATTTTCCCAATGCTGATAACTCTGTGAAAGCATGCTTCCTCTCCATCCTCTCAGTCCATGGCTATTCTCTTTCATCCAGGCCTGTGGGATTCTGATTGATCCACCTTTCGTTCAAAGCATCTTGATTTTATGAAATCCACCCCTGCTGTGAGTATTGTGTTTTCTATGATCTATCTGTTCCTGGCCAAAAGAGCACATAGAGATAAAATGCAATTTTTCTTAATCTCCTTTCGTAGTTTATGAACATATCAGCTGAATTAGATATTACCTTTTTTGACCACAGAAATTTTACCCAAGTTGCTTTGCTTGAAATTATTTTAAAGTTTAAAATATATGTCATATTTGATTTATAATTTCTAAGTTACCTATATGCCAAATTTTATTAAAACATAGAACAAATGTGAAATTTGACGGAGGGTAGTGTGTATTAGTAAGGATTCTGTAGATGAACAAATTATAGAATGAATCCATACTCCTCTCTCAACAAACATACGTAAACATATTCACACACACACACACATATACCCATACATATATATGTGGAATTTATTAGAATAATTTATAGGCTGTGATATCCAGCTAATGGAAGAATAGCTGTAAAGTTTAAGAAGTGGCTTAGTCAATGAGGCTGGATGTCTCAGCTGGTCTGCAGTAGATGCTAGAAACTTGAAGAACTAGGCTCTAATGATGGTGAAGAAATAAGCCTGATGGCAAGGCCAAAGCAAGAAGGCAAAGAGCAGAAACCCTCATCTTCCATGTCCTTATATAGGTTTCTAACAAAATGTGTGGGCCAGATTAAAGACATATGTCTTCCTGCATCAAGACCTGGATTAAAAGTGGGTCTTCTTACTTCAAATTCACAGGGTAAGACCCTCACAGATATGTCCTATGTTTTTGTATTTAGTTTATTCTAAAGGTACCCATGTTCCCAACCAAGATTAGTCATCACAGTGTGGTTCTGGGAGCAGACTCTGAACAACCACTGGGCTCTACACTGCCAGATTAGAGACTGACAAGCTACCCCTATTCATGGACCATTTTCTGTCGCCTTTTAGCTGAGTCTAAAAGAAATAGCTGATGCTGTCAATTACCTGGTTAGTTTCCATGGTGTAGACACAACTGAATTAGCTTCTACTGATACATACAGCTGCCATTCTTTTTTTTTTAATTGGAAATGTATTATTATTATTATTATTATTATTATTATCATCATCATCATCATTTATTACAATTTATTCAATTTGTGTCCAGGCTGTGGTCCCATTCCCTCATCTCCTCCTAATCCTACCCTCCCTCCCTCTTATTCCCCTATGCCCCTTCTCTAGTCCACTGATAGGGGAGGTCCTCCTTCCCTTCCATTTGACCCTAGCCTATCAGTTATCATCAGTATTAGTTGCATTGTCTTTCTCTGTGGCCTGGCAAGGCTACACATTCTTTGTAAGAAATGTTCTGCCTACAAAGAGAAGTCTTTATGGCAGGAACCAATGCAATCTAGGACTTCAAAAAGAAAGATGGTAAATGTACCACATTTTCTTTACCCATTCTTAAGTTGAGGGACATCTAGGTTGTGTCCAGTTTCTGGCTATTATGAATAAAGCTGTAGTGAACATAGTTAAGCAAGTGCCCTTTTGGTAGAATGGAAGATCCTTTCTGTATATGCTCAAGAGCTGTATAGGTGGATCTTGAGGTAGATCAATTCCCAGTTTCCTGAGGAACCATCATATTGATTTATAATAGGTTGTAAAAGTTTGCATTGCCACCCATAATGGTGAACTGTTCCTCTTGCTCAACATCAATTTCATCACAAACTGTCACCTGTTTTTGATCTTAGTCATTCTGACATGTGTAATATGTAATTTGAGTCCTTTTGTTTTTTTATTTCCTTGATAACTAAAACTGTTTAACATTTCTTTAAGTGTTTCTTGGCCATTAGAGATTCCTCTGTTGAGCACTCTCTGTTGATATCAGAATCCCATTTTTTAATTGGATTATTTGGTTTATTGGTGTCTAGTTTCTCAAGTTCTTTATATATTTTGAATATTAGCCTTTGTCAGATTTGGAATTAGCGAAATTATTTTGATATTTTGTAGGTTGCCGTTTGTCCTATTGTTGGTGTTCTTTGCCTTACAGAAGCTTTTTTAACTGCATGAGGTCCCTTTTACTTTTGTTGTTTTTATTGCCTGTGCTAGATGCTATCTTGTTCTATTCAGGAAGTTGTCTCTTGCACCAATGTGTTCATGGATATTTCTCATTTTCTCTTCTGTTAGATTCAGTGTATATAGTTTTATGTTGATGTCTTTGATCCACTTCGACTTGAGTTTTGTGCAGGGTGATAGATCTGGATCTAGTTGCATTATTCTACATGCAGATATCCAGTTAGATTAGCACCATTTAATGTGCATTTCTGGCTTCATAAAAATTCAGGTGTCTATATGTGTGTGGGTTTGTGCCTGCTCTTTGGTTTGATTCCATTGATCTACCTGTCTGTTTTTATGCCAATACCATGTGGTGTTTTATCACTATTGCTCTGTAATACAACTTGAAATCAGGAATGGTGATAACTTCAGAAGTTCTTTTATCATACAGATTGTTTTAGATATCCTGGGTTTTTTTTTTTTTTTCATAAGAAGTTGACAATTGTTCTTTCAAAGTCTGTAAAAAATTGTGTTAGAACTTTGATGGGGATTGTGCTGAATTTGTAGATTGTTTTGGGACATTTTACTATGTGAATCCTACTTACCCATGAGCTTGGGAATTTTTTTTTCTTCTGATATTTTCTGTAATTTCTTTCTTCAAAGGCTTGAATTTTTTAATCATCTGAACTTTTTACTTGCTTTTTTAGAGTTATTTCAGCTGTTGTATATGGGCATATGTCCCTGATTTCTTTCTCAACCCATTTATCATTTGTACAGGAAACACTACTGAATTTTCTTTTTTTTTTTTTTTAGTTAATTTTATATCCAGCCATTTCTATGAAAGTGTTTATCAGCTGTAGAAATCCTCTGATGGAGTTTGTAGGGTCACTTATGTTTACTATTATATGTAAGCATTTTATTTCTTTTTGGTCATAAAGACAATCATGCTTTACCACAGTCTGTTCGTTTAGAATAACTGCGCATGCTTCTACCTTTGAAACAAATACTCAGCTAGCAATTTCATGGTCAGAGAACCAGGGAGGTCCTAATGGGAATAGAAGGAAATTCTTCAAGTACAATATTTGTAATCACTGATTAGTGTTTAGAGGACTCTGCTGTTTAAAGTTGCAGTCCACCATATCTGAATGACTCTTTGTGCTTGGAGCAAAGAGGACCCCCTTCCCTTAGCAGAGCCTTCTACTCTCTGCCTGACCTTATTAGCAGACCATTGCTAGGCACAGGTGCCTGACCTTTGACACCATTCCCTGCAAACACTCTCCTCCTGCCACCTATAGAATAATTAAGTATTGTGTTTCTATCCATATGATAGAATGTGCTGCCAAATTCAATTAAAGCACACTGTGGGTATCTATTGCATGAAGACCCAAGACTACTGTCTATGTCCTATATAATCTCCTCACCTTCCTTGAATAAAGTTGAGTAGTCTCATTGAAGTCCTTCATACTAATGGGCCATACAAACCCTGCTCACCACTTCTGCCTAACTTGCATTTGTAGGACAGTGGCCAGTGACTCCTGTGGAATAGAGAATACTCAGGTAGTGACAGTGTATACCTGTAGGTTAAGGTCCTAGGGCTATGTTTACATCACGTCCTTTGTTCAGGCTATGTTTTAATTATGTATTTAGGTGTACATGCACGTGGGAAAGTATGTGCATATGCGCACACACACCAAACAATATTTTTTTAATTAAATTTTAATTTTTTATATTAATTACAGTTTATGCACTTTGTTTCACAGCTCTAGTCCCCTCCTTCATCCTCTCCCATTCCCCCCAACCCTCATCTCCTCCTATGCCCCTGTCCAAGTCCATGGATAAGGGAGGTCCTCTTCCCCTTCCATTTGACCCTAGCTTATGAGGTCTCCTCAGGACTGGCTGCATTATCTTCCTCTGTGGCCTGGCAATACTGCTCCCCCATCACGGGGAGGTGATCAAAGAACCAGCCACTGAATTCATGTTAGAGACAGTCCCTGTTGCCTTTACTAGGGAACCCTCTTGGACATTGAGCTGCCATGGGCTACATCTGAGCAGGGGTTCAAGGTTATCTCCATGCATGGTCCTTGGTTGGATTATCAGTCTCAAAAAAGACCCCTGTGCCCAGATATTTTGGTTCTGTTGCTCTCCTTGTGGAGCTCCTGTTCTCCAAAGAAGCCATATATTTGAAAGAGAGTAGGAATACATGAGAGGAATAAGGGAGAAGTTCTATAGCTATAATATCAAAATTAAATGTTTTCTAAAAATAACTGAAATTTTAAAGATAGTACTATGAAAAGAAAAAAATTCTAATTCCCTTCAACTAGAAATTTTTTCAAAGCAGAAACACACTTGTGGATATTTTGCTGTTCTAACAATGTAATAAATTATGTCTTAAACAATGATACACTGCTGGGTAGAGTCTTTCAGAGGCCCTCTGTGGTAGGCTCCTGTCCTGTTTCCTCCTACAAGGTGTCAAGGCAGATGCTGAGACTCATGACTAAACTTTGGGCAGAGTTCAGGGAATCTTATGAAAGAAAGAAGAAATAGAAAGATTGGAGAGGACAGGAGTTCCACAAGGAGAGCAACAGAACCAAAAAGTCTGGTCACAGGGGTCTTTTACAAGACTTATACTCCAACCAAGAACCATTTGTTGAGATACCCTAGAACCCCTGCACCCATGTTGCCCATGGCAGCTTAGGGTTCAAGTGGGATCCCTAATAAGGGGAACAAGGACTGTCACTGACATGAACTCAGTGGCCTGCTCTTTGATCACCTCCCCCTGAGAGGGTGCAGCCTTACCAGGCCACAGAGGAAGGCAATACAGCCACTCTTGATGAGAATTCATAGACTAGGATCAGATGGAAGGAGAGGAGGACCTCCCCTATCAGGGGACTGGGGGAGGGTCATGGGTTGAGATGAGAGAGGGAGGGTGGGATTGAGGGAAGATTAGGAAGGGGGCTACAAATGGGATTAAAAAGTGAATAAACTAATTAATTAAAATGGAATTAAAGAAAAATGTTAAAATAATTTATAAATCTAATAATACTGATTTTGTTAGGATATATTTACTGAAATCTCCTCTTCCCCCTCTTCCCTTCCCTCACCTTTGCTCCCCTCCCTTTCTCTTCCCTCCTCAACCTTTCTTTCTTTTTTTCTAGATAGATATTTTTTCTTAGGATTACAAAATTCATTGAGGTTATTTTGGTATCAAAAACCTTCATTTTGTTTACATCGTTTTACCACCTTTACAATTCCTTTCAATAAGCAGAAGTCTGTGATGTAAAATAATGCCACTTTATATTAATTTTTTTAGTATATACAGTTTGGGTACTGTTTAGTATGGCATTTCCTATGTTTATATTATATAGTTATATATATAATATGTATGTATATGATCATATGTATTCATAGACTCTTCTAGTATCTTCCCCACCACTATAATTTAGTTTAGTGTTTCCCACAGTGTCTTTCTTTGGATCTTAAGGTTGTCTCAAGTTTGGAGTGACTCACCTGCCTCAGCCAAGCACTGATGGGATACAGGCTCATATCTCCTATTACGCTAAACTATATACTGACTTTTAAAGTTCCTGTAGACTTCATATTTTGTTCTAAAGAAGATGTAGGAAGCTGTGTTCTCTTGGGAATCATCTTTACTAGCTAAGCATACACAAGTATAACTTTGCGATGTCCTGTATAAAAAATAACTACAATAGAAAAAGTATTTGTCTTTATTAAACTTTCTAAATATTATAATTTAATATTTGAATTTTTCTAATATTTACATAATGTATTTTAAGATATCCATCTACGATTAACTCCTACTTCCCCTTATTGTTTCCTAGTTTATCTTCCTCCTAACTTCATGTATTCTAATTTTGTCTCTTTTTAAGATTCCTGAGAGCAATTTCTTCTGCTTGACTGTGTCTGGGTGAATGGAGATATCCTATGCTTGGCACTGAGATATATGGTAAGTAATCCATGTCTTCTGGAAGCATTCTCTAATTTTTTACACCTAAAAATTCTGTTATTTATCAATATCACATTTCCTTTATAAAATTTTCTATTGTGGGACTCCTACTTAGGTTCCATAATGTAGTTGTTGAGAACAGTGTTGCAATATACATAATATGCACCGAAGTGCAAGTATCAAACTCTAATAAAATAAATTCATAATACACCAAAAATAAAAATAATCATGGTTGAAAATATCCACAAATGAGGAAGAAAGTGCAATATGTGCTATGACAGAAAACATTTATCTAAACAATTTAGAATATCTTGCAATTCCATACATGATGATTAGGAGGAATAGGAATGCATGCCGACACCATTACCATATTCAATACATTTTGTACTTATATGTTATCCTACAAGATTTTTTTCAGGATGATCCTAGCTTTAAGCATGCCAAAATCCCAGTTGGAGGCAAGAAGAGAAATAGTTTAAAGTTAATTGGCCTCAGATACTTATTGAACTTGAAGACAGCTTGGACTAAATAAGAAAATGTCTTTTAAAAAGCATGTAAAATTTTTATGTATTATAAAGCCAAAGGGGAAAAAAAGACATTGAAAAAGTAAAAAAAAAAAAAAAAAAAGAGTTATTGAAGATTTGTTATTTACAAAGTGCTTCTTTGAACTGTTCGCTAAATAAAAGTAAGAAAAATCAGTTTCAAATGTGAAAGAATGGTGAGAAAAAAAAATTACCAGTTTCCTTTCTGTCCAATATAAATTAAAATCAATTAAAATATGATTAAAATTTCATGACAGTAACACCTTTAAGCCAGATACATGACTTCACCTAGATATATTTTGTATAGTTGATATGTATATTTATTAAGTATATTTAAAATAATTTATATTTAATTATTCTACTTAAGATGTAAATATATGCAGAGAATAAATTTTGGGAGATTATTCTTTTTTAAAAAAACTAATGACCAGAGAATCCAAGATGGAGGAGACCAGTGTGCACCTTATCTGAGGAACTGAGGATCTGAAACTCCAAAATAGTTGAGTGGTGGGGCAGCTGAAGCCAGAACATCAACATTGAGGATTCCCAGACGAGAGGGTACAACCCAAAAGCTGACACCATTTGGATCCAGCTCACCTGCAGACTTCTCCAGGAACTGAGAGTGGTGAAATTCCATCACTCTGCACTTCCAACCTTGTCAGGCATCCTTCTTCTGCAGAGGCAGCCCACAGTGCCCACTGCTCCTAGCACAGAACTCCCTGCTCGGTATCTCAGACCCAGAACCGTGGACAAATGTACGGGCTCCCTAGGACCTCACAGCCAGCGTCCTGGTCTCCCAGTTCTGCAGCTGTGGTTGGACTCCCAGGGGGCTGCCATATCAGCCTCCCAGTTCTGCTGCTGCAGTACCACTGAGCTGACAGATCTCCTACACTCGCATTTGCCACTGCAGGCCCAAATCTGAGAGTAAAGAATAAGGGGAACCCCTGTGCTTTCCAATTAGGCCTGCTAGAGTGAATGAGTCTTCAAGTGAGGGCGTGTAGAGCCCCAGATCCAGCGTCCCTCTAAGCTAGCAGCCAGACACTGGATCTGACTACCAGGACAGTATGACAGGCCTGTAGGCCACTGAGGTATTCAGGGAACCTGCACGTGCACAATGCACACAAACACTGCCACCAGTGCCTACACCACCTCCTGTACCTGCATTCCCCTGCCCTACATTCCAAGCACCTACACTCTATAGTACCCACACTGGTTCAAGGCACACTTCCACTCACACACCCACACTGGTTTGCCACACTTATGCACCTGCTCTGTGACCTTCCTCCCATAGCAACAGTTGAAACAACAAAGCACACTCTTCAAACTGGTGTACCTTTCTCATCTTCCCAGAGGAATACTCCAGACACCACAGAAAGACCCAGTCTGAAGGACAGACTCCAGGAACAAACAGCGAAGGTTATGGATAAGCAGATGGCTAAAGGTCCATGTAAGAACACATCCAACAAAAACCAGGACATCATAGCTTCAACTGCAAACCCAAAAGACAATGGGTATTTTAATTCATCAGAAACAGGAAAATTATTTTAAAGCTATGCTTATCCAGTTATTAGAGGCACATAAAGAGGAAATGCACAAATTTCTCAAAGAAATAACCACACAGAAAAAAACCCTGTGCCTAGATATATTTGGTCCTATCCTTTCCACGTCATACTAACTCCCCTTCTGCGGAAGGTTTGGTTATGAGTCTTAGTACCTGTTTTGAAACGCTGTTTGGTAGAGTCTTTCAGATGCCTTCTGCAATAGACACCTGTCATACGTCCAATGCACATTTCATTTGTCTTTCTAAGTGAGGATTGATCATCAGCATCTGAGCAGATGCTGAGCCTGATGGCCAACGCTTGGGCAGAATGAATGGAATTTTATGTAAGAAGTAGGAAATAGCAAGAGCTGGAGAGGACAGGAACTCAACAATGAGAGTAACAGAACAAGAAAATTTGAACACAGGGAACTTCCCAGAGACTCATACTCCAACCAAGGACTATTCATGGAGATAACCTAGAACCCCTGCACAGATGTAGCCCATGGCAGTTCAGTGTCCAAGTGGGTTACCTAGTAATGGAAGAGGGACTGCCTCTGACATAATCTGATTGGCCTGCTCTTTGATCACCTCCCCCTGAGTGGGGAGCAGCCTTACCAGGCCACAGAAGATGACAATGCAGCCAGTTCTGATGAGAACTGATAGACTAAGATCAGAAGGAAGGAGAGGAGGACCTCCCCTATCAGTGGACTTGGTGAGGGGCATGCATGCAGAAATGGGAGGGAGGGTGGGATTGGGAGAAGAGGAGGGAGGGGCTTTTGGGGGGATACAAAATGAATAAAGTGTAATTAATAAAAGTTAAATAAAAATTAAAAAAAGAATATCTGCACAGCAACCCATACAGACAGAAGATGCTAGAAGAAAAACTCCAACCCAATGAAAACAAGTACACTCAAGAAAACAAAATAAATAAATAAGGACAATATAAATAAATGAATGAATGAATGAATGAATGAATGAATGAATAAATGAGAACAAGCATAGAAACATAGTAACTCCACAAAATCCAAAATAAAAGGAGCTAAAATTCATTAGTCACTATTATCTATAAACATCAATGGACTCATCTCTTCAATATAAAGACACAGACTAACAGAATGGTTGTGGAAACAGCATCCCAAATTCTTCTACATCCAAGAAATACACCTATGCAACAAAGATAAACACTATCTCAGAGTAAAGGGCTGGAAAATTGTTTTTTAGACCCAGAAAACAAGCGGGGGTTGCTATCCTAACATCTATTAAAATAAAATTTCAGCCAAAATTAATCAAAAAAGATGAGAAGGACATTTCATTCTCATCAAAGGAAAAATACACCAGAAGGAAATTAAAGTCCTGAACATCTATGCCCCAAACACATGAGCACCTGCATTCTTAAATGAAACATTATTAAAGCTTAAATCACACATTAATCCCAAAACCTTAATAGTGGGAGACTTCAACACTGCACTCTCACCAAGGGACAGATCATCTAGACAGAAGCTAAACAGGGAAATAATGACACTTATGGAGGTTCTAAGTCAAATGGATCTAATAGATGTCTAAAGAACTTTTCACCCAATCAAAAATGAGTATATCTTCTTTTCAGCACCTCATGGAACCTTCTCAAAAACTGATCATATAGTTGGGCACAAAGTGAGCCTCAACAGATACAAGAAGAGAGAAATAATCACTGTATCCTATGTAACCAACATGGCCTAAAACTAGACCTCAACAACAATAGGAAAAACAAAAAGCCTACATAGACATGAAAACAAAACAACTCTCTACTCAATGACAGCTTGGTCACGGAAGGAATGAAAAAGAAATTAGACTTCCTAAAATTCAATGAAAATGAAGGCACAACTTACCTAAACTTATGGAACAGAAAGAAAGCAGTGCTAAGAGGAAAATTTATACCAGTAAGCGCATTCAGGAAGAAATTGGAGATATTTTATAAGAGTAACTTAATGGCACACCTAAAATCACTCGGGGAAAAAAAAGGAAGCAGACATACCCAAAAGGAGTAGGTGATTAGAAATAATCAAACTAGGAGCTAAAATCAATGAATTAGAAACAAAGAAAACAATACAAAGAATCAATGAGACCAAGAGCTGGCTCTTTGAGAAAATCAACAAGATTGCAAACCCAACAGCCAAACTAACAGGCAGAGAGAAAGTATCCAAATCAACAAAATCAGAAACAAAAAGGGGAACATAACAACAAACACTGAGGAAATCCAAACAATCATTAGTCTTACTACAAAAGCCTATATACCATAAAATTTGAAAATCTAAATGAAATGGACTATTTTTTTTTATAGATTCCATTTATCAAAATTAAATAAAGATCAGGTAAATAAATTCAATAGTCCTATATCCTCCAAGGAAATAGAAGCAGTCATCAAAATCTCCCTTCCAAAAAAAAAAAAAAAAAAAAAAAAAAAAGCCCAGGGCCAGATGGTTTCAGTACAGAATTCTACCAGACATTCAAAGAAGAGCTAACTCTAATTCTCTTCAAACTGTTCCACAAATTACAAAGAGAAGGAACATTGCCAAATTCATTCAATGAAGCCACAGTCACTTTCATACCTAAACCACACAAAGCACCAACAAAAGAAGAGAACTTCAGACCTATCCCTCCCATGGACATTGAGGCAAAAATAATAAAATATTGCAACCTGATTCCATGAACACATAAAGAATATCATCCACCATGACCAAGTAGGCTTCAACCCAGGTAGTCAAGGGAGGTTCAATATATGAAATCCATCAATGTAATTCACCATATAAACAAACTGAAGGAGAAAAATCACATGACCATCTCCTTAGATGTGGAAAAAGAACTTGACAAAATCTAACACCCATTCATGTTTAAAGTATTGTAAGATTAGATATGCAAGGCATTTACTAAACATTGTAAAGGCAATATACAGCAAGCCTAAAGCAAAAATCTTAACAAAATGGAGAGAAATATAACTCAATCCCACTGAAATCAGGGACAAGGCAAGGTTGCGCACTCTCTTTATATCTCTTAAACATAGTACTTGAAGTACTAGCTAGAGCAATAAGACAACTATCGATCAAGGGGATATAAATCAGAAAGGAAGAAATCAAAATAACATTAATTGCGGATAATATAATAGTAAAAGTGAGTGTTCCCAAACATTCAACCAGAGAACTCCTTCAGCTAATAAACACCTTCAGCAAAGTGGCTGGATACAAAATTAACAAAAAAAAAAAAAAAAAAAATCAGAAGCTCTCTTGTAAACAAAAGACAAAAGGGCTGAGACAGAAATTAGAGAAACATTAGAGAAACAACATCCTTTACAATAGCCACTAAATAATAACATAAAGTACCTTGGTGTGATTCTAACCAAGCAAGTGAAAGACCTGTTTGAAAAAAAAAAAAAAAAAAAAAAAAAAAAAAATAAAATTTCTGAAAAAAAAAAAAAAACAAAGAATATATCAGAAGATAGAATGATCTCCCATGCTCATACATCGGTAGGATTAACAGTGAAAATGGCCACTCTGCCAAAAACAATCTACAGATTCAATGCAATTTCCATCAAAATACCAACACAATTATTTGCATACCTTGAACCAACAATACTCAGCTTCATATGGAAAAACAAAAGAAACCCAGAATTGCCAAAAACGATCTTGTACAACAACTGATTGTCTGGAGGTATCTCCATCCCTGATCTCAAGCTGCACTACAGAGAAATAATAAAAACTGCACGGTACTGGAATAGAAGCAAACTGGTGGATTGGTGGAATTGAATAAAAGACCCAGAAATAAAGCCACATACTACGGATGTGGCTTTGATTTTTTACAAAGAACTCAAAACCATACAATGGTGCTGGTCTAACTAGATGTCTACATGTAGAAAAATGCAAATAGATCCACATTTATCACCCTGCGAAAAACTAAAGTCCAAGTGGATCAAAGATCTCAACATAAAACCAGACCCACTAAATCTGTTAGAAGTAGAAATGGGGAAGAGCACAGGAGAAAACTTCCTGAATACAACACCAACAGGACAGTCTCTAAGATCTACAATCAACAAATGGGATCTCATGAAACTGAAAGGCTTCTGTAGAGCGAAGGACACTGTCATCAGAACAAAAAGAGAGTCTACAGACTGAGAAAGGTTCTTCACCAACCCAATATCTGACCAAGAACTAATATATAGAATATATAAAGAACTCAAGAATTTAAAAAGCAACAAATCAAGCAATCCAATTAAAAAAAAAAAATGGGTACAGAGCTAAACAGAGAATTCCCTGTAGAAGAATATCGAATGGCAGAAAAACACTTAAAGAAATGTTCAATATCCTTAGTCATCAGAGAAATACAACTCAAAATGACCCTGAGATTTCACCTTACCCCCATCAGAATGGCTAAGATCAAAAACCCAAATGAAAATACATGCTGGAGAGATTGTGGAGAAAGGAGAACCCTCCTCCACTGCTGGTGGGAATGTAACCTTGTACAACCACTTTGGAAATCAATTTGGCCCTTTCTCAGACAATAAGGAATAGCGTTCCTTCAAGATCCAGCTAAACCACTCCTAGGCATATATCCAAAATATGCTCAAGTACACAACAAGGATATTTGCTCAACCATGCATAGAGATAACCTACAACTTCTGCTCAGATAGAGCCCATGGCAGCTCAGTGTCCAAGTAGATACCCTAGTAAGGGGAACAGGGACTGTCTATGACATGAACTCAGTTGCTGGCTCTTTGGTCTGCTCCCCTGAGGGTGGTGCAGCCTGACCAGGTCACAGAGGAAGCCAATGTAGCTAGTCCTGATGAGACTTGATAGGCTAGGGTCAGAGGGAAGGGGAGGAGGACCTCCCCTATCAGTGGATTTCGAGAGGCTCATGGCAAGAAATGAGAAATGGAGGATGGGATGGGAGAGTATGTAGAAGGGAGATACAGCTGGGATACAATGTGAATAAACTATAATTAATATACATAATAAAAATTTTAAAAAAACTAAGGACCTACTTTATTTAGCATGTATTTTTAAACTGTTATCTAGGTTCTTTTAATGCTAGTAATCAACTTTGTATATGAGTGTTACTGTTCATGACTTATAAATACTACCCAATGTATATGCATATCTTCATTCATTTGACGTTTAAAGGTGATAATAAAGAATGAACCTACCTCAAAATTCATGAATATTTTTCACCACATTGCTCCCTAATTATCAGCTTCATCTTTTCAATAAGGAAATATAAATAAATTATAATTTCAGATAAATCTAAATTTTAAAAAAATCAATAATCTAGTCTTTAAAATTACTTTGTAAGTTTATCTGCACATTCATTTTATCTCTGTCTCTGTCTCCCCCCCCCCCCTTCTCTCTCTGTCGTCTTGTCTGGCTCTGTATCTCTCTCTGTAGATCTGTCTGCAGGTCTCATGTACCTCATAGACTCACTATATACCTGGCTCAGACTCCTGCTGATCCTATGCCATTTCTTAAATACTGTAGCCTCATATGCAACAGCTGTTTCCTTAAGACCAGGGGATGACCAAATAACTCATATGTGGGAAGATGTTAAACTTTTACATTTCTGCGGGCCTTAGAAGAATCTTATTCAGTTCACAACTCAATATCTGTCTTCTTAGACAAGAATTACCCCAACCTTAAATATTTGCCAATTAGTACACAGTCTTCGGGGATTGGGGGGGGTGGGGGTCGAAGCTCACAGGTATAAACAAGTGCTATAATTAAGTCCAGATTAAGGAAATTTATGTTAAATTTTCAAAAAGATGTCATTACCTATCTTTCTTTTTGTTCCCCATTCTCTCAAAATAAAATGAAAGGATTTAGCCTGGCAGCCTCAAATCCTCTCCCATTCAGATGTGAGAGCCTCCAAACACCAGTGTGGCCTCCAAGTGCACTGAAGCACTATACAAAGCAGGAATCTTATTCATCATTTGGGAATTTCATTTTTGTAAACTAATACACTTCCTTGTCTGTATCATGATTTTGCGTGTGTGTGTGTTATTGCAACCAAAGTACTGTAGCAGGAAGACAATTACTAGACATTTGCCATAGAATCCTCACTGCCTAAAGGAAATAGAATTGTATTTCTTTTTCTCATTACAGAAATCTGTGGTAAGGCAATTCAGGCAGAACTGTGGTATCATTAATGATTGACTTCTATCTCTGATACCCTACTGTATTGGTTTTACAAAAAAAAAAAAAAAAAAAAAAAAAAGTACCAAACAATTTTACTTAAACAAATGAGTAATTGTATCAACAACAACAACAACAAAAGGATTCACCGTGAAGAGAATTTTGAAACAAGGCTGCATCAAGCATAGCTTTGGTAAGAAAACAGCCATTGGTACAGATTATGTAGTTCCAGCACATTAAATTATCAGTAAAAACAGACTAAATCATTAAGCAACATGTTGGCATTAGGTACTTAAAAAATGTTCCTGGGTTTCAGTCTTTCAAATTCAAAACATAAACATCAAGTTATTTTATAGGCATTTAGCCTGTTAATGTGATTTTAGTAAAAAAATAACTCTGATTTTTGAAAGCAAGTCCTGTGATCAAACTACAATAAATAATATTTATTCACACGTTTTAAGAGTGAGCAGTTCCATGTTTCTTGCACTGTTGGTCTTGCACTCTTGGAAGAAACAAATTTCAAATTGCTACAAAGCACAGGACTGCTATGTCATTAGGCAGGACTTAAAGAATATGAAAGGGAGTGAAAAAGAATTTATAATGATTTTTTTTTACCCAAAAAAGATGCCCTAATGATTATGATATTTATTAGGTACAAGAAAATATTTGCTTTTCAACATTCCTCAACCAGTTTCTTCCTAACACTTACCACAAATAATGACATTAAAAATGAGCATTCTGCTGAGACTCAAGGCCAAACTTTGGGCAGAGTGCAGGGAGTCTTATGGAAGAAGAGGGGTATGGGGATAGAGGGACGTGGAGGAGACAGGAGCCTCAAAAAGACATAACAAAATTAAAAGATCTGAGGTTCCTGCAGAGACTAATGCACCAACGAAGGACCATGTGTGGAAAGGACCTAGCCCCCCTGCTCAGATGTGACTCATTGGCAGCTCAGTCTCCATGTGGATATCAGAGGAAGGGGATCAGAGACTGCCTCTATCAGGAACTCAGTTGACTGCTCTTTGATCACTCCTGCTGATGAGGCCTTGCTAGGCCACAAAGGAAAAGGACCCAGGCAGTCCTGATGAGATTAACAAGTTATGGGCAGATGGCAATGATGGAGGATTCCCCCTTTCAGTGAAATAAAGGAAGGTCATGGAAGGGGAAAGGGAGAGAGGGCAAGGCTGGGAGGAGTTGAGGGAGGTGGCTTCAATGAGAATATATAATAAAAAAAATTGTGAAAAAATAAAGTTAAAAATTAAAAAAAGAGCATTCTATCCCACTTCAGAAAGGAAGTTTGTGAACCTGACCACTGCCTTCAAATGATTCAATTCATTATTTCCTAACACAATTTCCTTCTCCACATATTTCTGGAATATAATAGTCAATATTTCAACCATAATGTATCTCTACTAAAATTACAAAAATATATCATTTCAAATGTTGAAGTTTATGAGTTTATATAAAGAGATTAAATCACTAGATATAGATAGTTCTAGATAGTAGAACTATTTTAAAATATTTTTGTTTAGACATGGAATAATATTACACATTCTTAAATCCAAAAAAGTGAAATAATAAAGTAGTGGCTTTCACATTGTGCATACAAGTAACTTCTCTAGGTGGCTTTATATTTCTTCAGGCATATTCTTATCAAGTCCAACTTCTTACTTTATATTTTTAAAGTATCATTTCTTTTTAATATTATTTTTCCACAATTTATTCATTATATATCCTTATTGAAGCCCCCTCTCTCAGCTCCCCCCAAGTCCCATCCTCCCTTCCTCTTCCCTTCTATCCCCTCCCCTAGTCCACTGAAAGGGGGAGCTCTCCACCATTGCCATCTGCCCATAAGTCTCATTAGGACTGCCTGGATCCTCTTCCTCCATGACCTGGCAAGAGAAGAAATATACAGATATAGCTTTGGAAAGTACTACACAAGTGCTCAGAATTACGAAACAATTTTTAGCACCATCACACATACTGAATGGTTGGAATTTTATCCATGTCACCTTGCAATGAATTGCCACTTTCAGTATTAGTTACAGTATTTGGATCATTATTGATCTTCATATACTATATAGAAACACATGAAACAATTTTATCTTAGCTTAGGGTGAGCTGTGAAGCACAGGTAAAATTATGTTTCTGGTTCTTAACCTCACTAAAATACATTATAGAGAATTTACATAATACTCTAAGTATATGTTAAACCATCAGCATCATTAGTCTGAAAGACATAGGAATGAGGACAGTCTCAAAATTGGTCCTCCAAGAACTTAGCAGTCCTCTAAAGACCAAGCTTACATTAACAGCAGAAAAAATTACCCTATAAAAACACAAAAGACACAATATTCAAACAGGTTTTGTATTCATAGCACTCTCTTTCCAACATCAAGTTTCTTTTGAACATCTTAAGCTGGCGATAATTTTTATACTTTTACAATGTAAAATCTGACAGTTATAAAAAAAAGATAAATTATGAACTGTCAAAATAATATCATATATTTTCTCTGGTTATCATGATCAACATTAAATATACTTCTTTGCCAAGGTAAATAATTCCACAGAAAAAGTTTTAAAAGATAGTTTTCTACAGAGAACATAGACTTGTCACCAGTGGGTGAATTTAAATCATTTGGCATTTGAAACTTTAATCAGAGTTTCTGTACCATACCCTTGTTTAACATTCTCTCTCTGGTAATGGTAAGAATTTGAGGGAAATGACATCAATACAAATGCCACTCTCTGATACTCCTTTGTCTTATCTAGTGGGAAGTGAATACAGGAAAGTACTTTCAGGTCTCTCTATCATCACATTTTTATGCAGAGTTGTTCAGTTGAATATACTAAATTCATCTTCAAGCAATCTCCATGAAAATGACTAAGTACTGCCTGGATCCCAAAGCAAATGTGATTCATCACACCCTTTAAAGTGCCAAAAAGGAAAAGTTTCCAATGCATTGAGAATCTCTCAGCTTTCTCTTTCCATAGGGAATAGGAAATTCTGGGAACAAGCCAATGGGAACAGGAAGGAGATGAGTGCAAGTTGTCATTTTTACCTCTTCCCATGTATCATATAGTGTGTTTTGGCTACCTAAAACACAGCAGCATTAGATATTCAATTATTGTTGGGAAAAAGGAACTTTGGAACCAACTGTAAATATATCTTTCAGAAAATGTTGAAACATAAAAAATACTTGATCTGGAAAAAAAGAAAACAAAAGAAACTGTGCAGTAGTGAAAATACCAGGTAGATGTATTTATCAAACCCAGGGAGCTAGTAAGTTGCTTCTATCCGTGAAGGCTTTTATAAGACATTTAAAAATGATGCAATGGCTATGAATGGATTAATGATCAGAGAGACATTACATTGTTGCTTTCCTTGGTGATTGACCTATAAGTAGATGATAACAATTTTAACTCAGAATCATAACTTTAGAAATTAAAGAACCAACTATTTACCAGCTAAACTGTTATTGATTAAACTGTTTATTATACCCCTCAAAGACAGGGAAGTATAAAGGGGAGAGAGGTCATGCTGGCATGTGCTGGCTTGTTCAGAAAAGAAAGCATCCAGCTCCTCCTTAAACCTCTGTGGGCCAGGGGGTAGCTCACAGACAAGCGGAAAAAATAGTAGTCAGTCGATTAAATTGCTAAGGAGAAACAACAGCAGTGGTATAGAAGTGATTCCTTTCATTCCTCAGAAGCTGTGTCTTATGGTGGTATTTGGAGGTAGAGTTGTTAAGATCTTGAGAGTAAAGCTGTCCAAGTAAATATTTTAAACTAAAATTATTGGCTAAACATGTTCTCTTTTTCTGAGTCTTCAAGATAATTTTTTCTCTTTTCTTTTTTTCTTCTAGTGTTAGATGTTGTTTTTAACAAAATCTTAATCAGTGAATTTTAATGATGAAGACTCAGGAGCCAGATGGTGGGGTGAGGGGCTGCTAGCAGAGAGAGGCAGAGAAGGCACCCAGCTGACCTTCCTCCTCAGCCTATGTCCCAAACAGAAAGGCAAAGCTCTTTCCTTATGCCATATCAAGACCCCCTCAAACTCAGTGTCTTTCTCTTCTACTTTCTAAGTGTCTCTCTATCTCTCCTGATTTCCTCTTACTCTTTATGTTTTTTTTCCTATGTTCACTCCCTGTCAACTGGTTGGTTGTTCTACCTCTTTACTTATGATTGACTTTATTTAATCCTGTTTACAATATTCAAGCAGAGAGCTCTTGGATTAAAGGTGTGTGTTAAGGATAAGCCACACTAAAAATAGGTTTTTCTAGTAAACAACACAATCTCAGGTTTCTCAGTGTGAACAAATATCCTAAAACAATCAGAAATCATTTTGTTGAAATCTATATATAGATATATATAGAAAAGTAAACAATTCAAATAATTAGTACCACCAATATATATTACATAGAACTGTCTTCCTCTTTCTCTGCCTCTGTGTGTAGAATTATTTATACAATGTATTTTGTATATTTCTATGACCTCACTATGTATTTATAAAATATACTTTCTATACAACAAAAACAATCATTGCTCAATTGTCCTATTTGTCACTTTCGATTCTAAATTACTTCAATCATTTCCATTCTAAATTACTTTCAATCATTTTCAATCAACCTTATTGATTATTTTTCCTGGGCCATTTTTATGTGTGTATGCTGCTATCTCAAAGAAGATGTAGTCTTCATCTCTGAACGAATGATGATGTTAACAATATTTTTATGCTTCACTGACCAAAAGTCATCAGAACTGACTGTATGAATCATCGGCAAATATTAACAATGAAGATGCTGCCACAAGAGTTACAAAACACAATAGAATTACCATAAATAATAATAATAATAATAAACAGAATGTACCATGACTAGATTAACTTTTCCAAGTCCTCCCAGGTCCAACCCTCCATTGTGATGTCCTCCCCCAAAAGAAGAAACTGAAAAATACAAATCGAATTTGTGTTGCTCACATACTCACTGGAGCTCATCAAACTCCTGATGGCCAAACAATTAAAGAAAACTGAGTCCTTCCCTACCCATCCCCCAGCCAGAAGCCATCAACCAGGAAGAACAGAGCTGAACTTCAGCCTCCCTATCACAATTTTAATGTGATTATTTTAATGGCTTCCTGCCTGGTCTGTTTCTTTTGGGGAGAGGGCAGAGAGGTCAATACAGGCACCTTCTATTTCTCTCATTCTCAACTGTGAAGCTGCAGTCATCAACATTACTTCAAAGGAAGCTTCCTTGCTCTTTGTTTAAAAATGTGTTTTTGAGCTTCATGATGAACTCAAACCATTCTTTTAATCAGAAAGCAAGACCACAGTTTGAAGCACTTTTCAGCTATAAAGGTGAATTGTGGAAAATAGCTTACTTGATTGATATCTTTGCCATCTCGAAAGAGTTAGATTTATTACTGAAAGGATGAAATACAATGTCTGGATTTGCCTGAAAAGACCCCAAAATCCATCCAAATGTTCCATATAAATACGGTTTTGGCCAAGAACAAAGCAAAACAGAATGAAAAATAAAATTTAAATGCTATCTACCTTCTCTGCCTTCTTTGAGGAACATGAAATTGAAGCATATGAAAGGATTACAAAGATAATTTTCATGCTTGCAGACTAAATTTCATCATTTCTTTTTCTAAATCCACCTGACACCCATTTGAACTTTCCAGAAGCCCATTCACAGTGAAAGCTGAAGACTTATCTGAGAGAGCACAAGAAGAGTTCATTGATCTTATTAACAGCAATGCAGGTAGAACTAATTTCTCTACAATGCCAGTTACAACATATTGTAACACTGGATCAAGTATTTCTGTTCTTCCTGAGACAGTGCCATGCCTTCCATTTCTGATAACATATCTTTGTGAAATAGGGTTTTCCATGTTGTTGTTTATCAAATTCACATATAGAAGCAGACTTGTTGTGGAAGATTATCTTAGTTCTTTTTCAAAGACTGCTCATATAATTTCCAATCTGGTGGGAAAGAGCAATGTCAACCTTCCCAATGCTGTGGGCTCTTTACTCATACTGGGGTAAAATAAAACAATGAGGTTTACTGTTGTTACATCAACACTGATACCCACGCTATACCAAGCTTTAAGACAAAATTTCATTTTGTACTATTATTTGTAATTAGAAACAAATAGTTCACAATATATAATTACATACTGTTTTGTGAAAATCATTATGCTTTAATTATGTTCAATTTATAACAATAAAAATCATCCTGTATATCAGATATTTACATTATAATTCATTATAGTAGTAAAGTTACAGTTATGAAGTAGCAACAAGAGTAATTTTACAGTTGAGAACCAATACAACATGAGGAACTTATTAAACGGTCACAGCATTAGGAAGAGTAAGAACAACTGATTTAGATTTTTAAGTTCTTCAAATAGATATTTGTACTGTAATGTCTATAGGTGGTTTTGTGATGTTTAAAACAATATCTCCCTTTGTTGTTAGAGTTTATTTACATGAGATTTCTATCTCTATTTTTCTTTATTTGTCTTTTCTGAAGAACCAAAAGTTGTGTTGCCTTCAAGTCTTCAGTTCATTTATTTCTACTGTGATCTTTAACATTCCTTTATTCTATCAAACTTAGGTTTGATTAATTCTTAATTTTTAGTTTCCAGGAGATTACTTGATAGCTTGTTTACTTGATATCATTGTTGATACTTTAAAAAAAGTGCAATCCAGCTTTCCTAGAAAGTCTTGTTCTCCTTCCTCAGCTTCCAAATGTTAGAATTGTGACTCTCTTATCTCTATCTCTCTGTTTTTGTCTATCTCTCTGTTCTCTTTTTAGATATAGATATGTACTATTAAAATTTAGATCCTAGGCTCGCTCTGGTGTACCATGTGTGCTGTGTTGTATTTCCATCTTCATTTTTATCTGTTAAAGGAAATGTCTTTACTTTTATTTCTTACAAGAAATGTGTTCTTTTTTTTTCTTCTTTTGATTGTTCAAACGTGTTAATAAATTTTCATATACATGTATTCTTTATTGGTATATTTTTATGGTTGTTCCTTTTATATTGCTACACTGAGAGTTCTCACTTTCAGCTTTGGTATCTTGATTACAATATACCTTAGGGCTTTGGTTAAGTTGAACCTAACAAGTGATCAGTGACGTTCCCAGACACATCTCTTTCTGTCAGTTTGAGTTTTTCTCTTAGAATCTCTTAAGGTAAGCTAGTACCTAAATTGCATTTTTAAATTCATTTTGAATCTCAAACCTAAGTTTTTCTTCTCTTGATATTTACCAGATATTTAGTGGCTTTCAACACATTCTCTTTACATTTTGCTTTTCTTTTTTTTTTCCTTTCAAATGTATTATAAACCCAAATTTATTGTTTTTGTTTGATTTATTCATCTATCAATTCTTTTTAATGTCATTAAAATCTCAGCGTGTAAATTGCCAGCTTAATTTTTTTTTAATATTCAGAATAACATGTTTGTGTTAAGAATTTAAATTTTTCACTATTTCCTTGAAACATGGTGGCTTTTTTAATGCTCTTTTAAATTATTCATCAAAGAGTTCACTATGTAACCTTTTCTAGCACATTATTTTGTCCATTAATTGAGTTCATGGCTCTCTGAAAGGTCTTCTGGGTAGCACAGTACCTGAAACTTGAATGTTGCAATATTTTTTCTAGTCTTCCTAATTTAGTTTTCTTGTTTCAGTCTTTCAAGAAATTCAAAGCAGAGTGCTTTGCTAGCATACTATGAATACTTAAGCTAGTTCAGTGCTAGATAGCACTTTATGCCCAGGATTGTTATATCTACTGAATACAGGAGAATAACACCAGGTTGTTCCTAAATCTGTAGTTCTTACTTTAGCTAAGAAACACGAGGGCATATATGTGTACAATTAATATATTCTAGTGAATAAATGGAAATTAATTTTTTAAGGTTAACTAAGTAATACAAATTGACTTTCATATAATTTGAGTCTTGCTGGTGAAAAATGCCATTTATACAACCACCACAGTGGATAGTTTTAAGTTTTGGGTTTTAAGAATATTACTTTTATCTAAATCTGTTTTCATTCTTCCTCAAATATTCCTCTCATCCTAAAAGTCAATGTAGTAAAATTTTTATTAACTCAGAGAATTAGTTTTCTATCCTAAGAAAACATTCACTTGGTAGAGTATTTATAAGCAAAGTGTCTGCTGTGTACTTAGCTACAGTTGGCCTCTGAGAAATGACACTAGCTAAGGAGTACTTTGCCACATCAAGGAAAAATAGTTTTCATTGATTATTTACAGAGTTTCTCTGCACAACTTATCACAATTTTGTCCAATTGTTATAAACTCAAGCCAAAGTCATTTAAAGTGTATACAATGTGGGACAAGAAACACTCTTGTGATTATGTTTCCTGTCATTATTTATTGGGGGATGGGCTGCAATTATATCATTCTTAGAATTTTACAAATTTTAGTGGAGAACAGCAGAGAAACAAGAGAGCACAGGCCTGCCAAGCCATCATGTTCCAGGAGTCAATTTCAAAGACATTATACTATGTTCAAAGGAGTGTGCACATTCTGAATGCATAATTATTTTTTTCAGAAAACAATAATGTAGAGATAATCTGCACTGAAGCCTTAATCTAGAATCAGCCTTGACCTCCACAGAAATGCTGATTATAATCTTGTTACAGAAAGTTTGTGGCACCATTCCTACAGATATGTTTAGTTTGAATGATAATGTCTGTCAAAGGCTCAGATGCTTATATATTTGATCCTGAATTTTTGGTGCTGTCTGGATAGATTTAGAAGGTGTGGCCTTGCTAGAAGAAGCATGTGGGATTGTGAGATTCCAAAGCCTTGTACTATTCTTACTGTATAGTTTTTGTGTGCTGCTTATGATTCAAGATGTGAGCCTTCACCCTCTGCTCTAAACACCATGTCTGTTGCTTGCTGTCATACTTCCCCACTGTGATGGACACTTTTGCCTCTGAAACTATAACCAAATGAACCATTCCTTTTAGAAGTTTCTTTGGTCACTGTGTTTTATCACAGCATGGAAAAAGAATTAATACAGATAGCCAGTTACTATACAATGACATTTCATTTAATAGTAAATTGTATTTCTATAATGGTCCCATCTATGATGTTCTCCCAATGGTGAAATCATCTTAAAACACATTTCTCATGATAAATCCCTATTATGAAGCAATTGATGGCAATATGTTCTTGCTTTGTAACTTCAGGAATAGCTTGTTTTCAGAAAGAATGATATGTATCAACTGCTAAAGAATGCTTTATGTAAAAATATGGTTATTGTTACCAAACAATAATTCAACTTGAAGAGTATTGGCTCTGAGAAATAGAAAATAGTTAATTAGATGGGATATTAGAGAATTCATAACAGAAGAGTTATAAAGGTTTACAAACAACTTTAGGCTTCTCCAGATTCTGAACTTAATCTGATGATATTTAAAAGCATTTTTTTACTAGCACATCTAAAATGGTATCTCAGAGTTCCCAGATAGTAATAGAAAACAAAGCACAGAGTAAACAAAAATTCCACAATATATATTGCTTGATTTGGGTTTCAGTTCCTGCAATATAATGTCATGACCCAAAAGCAAGTTAGGGAAGAAAGTGTTTATTTGGCTCACACTTTCACATTGTAGTTTATCATTGAAAGAAGTCACAATACAGTGTTAAACAAAACAGAAATGAGGAGACAGGAGATAATGCAGAGGCCATGGAGGAGTACTGTTTACTAGCTCCCTTCCCTTGGCTTGCTCAGCCTGCTTTCTTATCAAACCCAAGAACATCATCTCAGTGCTGGCTCTACCCACAATGATCTTGGCCCTCCCACATGAATTACTAATTAAGAAAATGTCCTATAGGCTTTCCCACAGACCAGTCTTGTGGTAACATTTTCTCAGTTGTGGTTCCCTGTTTACTACCTTATGTGAAGCTGACATAAAATTAGCCAGTACAACTTACCCTTGGTCAACTTGACACACAAACATTACTTTTCAATCAAAAGTGTTTTGTTTTCATTTGTCCCCAAGATGGCACATTGCTATTAATATCACAGAATAAACATAAATAACTTTAAAACTCCCACAGTCTTTACAAATTCAAACACAATAAAAGCTCGGTCTCTTTGAAATATCCAATCTCTCAAAAAGTACAAAATCTCTTTTAAATTTCATTGTCTTTCAGCTCTAGGCTCCTGATAAAATAAAAATTAAGTTAAATATGTTCTTCAATAGAGAAGAACCAAGGCATAGCCTCAATCTAAACAAAGCAAAACTAAACTTCAACAGTAAAAAATGACTCATTCTCCAGTTATCCTGTATTCAGTCATAATCTTCTGAGATCCTCAAAGGGCTTGGGTCCCTTATCCAGCTCCACCCTCTGCAACACACAGAGCTTGTACCCTGTGCTCTGCTCTACCTCTGATGTTCTTGGTGTTCACCTATTGCTGTGATAAAACACCATGACAAAAAGAAAATCAAGATGGCTAAGAAAGCGGTTACTTTGGCTTATATTTCCACTTTGCTAATTATCAACAAATCATGTTAGGAAAAGAATCTAAGCAAGGTAAGAACCAGGAAGTATGGAAAAGTGCTGCTTACTGGCTTGTCCAACATGACTCAATCAGCCTGCTTTCTGATATCACGCAGAACCATCAGCCCAGGGCTAGAGACACTTACAATGGGCTCTGCCCCCTCCCAATCAATAACTAATTAAGAAATACATTACAGCTGGATCTTAAGGAGGTGTTTTCTCAGTTAAGGTTACCTCCGTTCAGATAGCTCTAGTTTTCCTGTCAAGCCCACATAGGACTAGCCAGCACACTTCTGAAATCTGAATATATTAGAAGCTGAGCCTCAATGATCTTAAGTTCAAGGCTAGCCTAGAGTAAATAGTGAGAACCTGTCTCAAAACACACTAAAGTAAACACAAAAAGGCTATGTGAACAAATTATGTGATAAAGATAACAATACTTATATTTAATATCTGTAACTCTATACATAATATTAAGCTCATGAAGATGACAGCTTGTGTAGCAGAGGAATTAAGACACAATCTCTCCATATTTCTTGCTCTTAAACTTATTTCTTTCATTTTTTATCTATGAGTGTTTCATCTGAAAGTTCATGCTCCACATTTATGATGGTACCCAAAGAGGTCAAAAGAAATATCAGATCTCCTGGGATAGAAGATAGACTTGCATTTTGGCAACCAAACTCAGACCCTTAAGAAGAACACTAAGTGCTCTTAACCACAAAAGCATCTTTTCACTCTTCCTTAAATATTTCTATGTGGATAAACAACTATTTCACTATTACTTGTTAAACTTGTGTTTATTTAATTAATGCATCATAATATTTAAATTGTTTAATTAGGAAAAATGCAGTGTAGTTTTTAAATCAACTCAGTTTCAAAAGATATTTTGAAACTCATTTTCAAAGGATAGTTTGCACTTGACATGAACTCAGTGGCTAGCTCCTAAGGGGAAGGAGCAGCCTTAACAGGCCACAGAGGAAGACAATGCAGCCTGTCCTGATGAGATGTGACAGGATAGGGTCAGATGGAAGGGAAGGAGGACCTTCCCTGTCAGTGGATTTGGGGTGGGGCAGGGCAGGAGAAGAAGAAGAGAGGGCAGGATTGAGAGGGTACTAGGGAGGGAGCTACAGTTAGGGTACAAAGTTAATAAATAGAATTTAAAAATGCTGAGAAAAAAGATTGCAATCATTACACTGGAGGCAGAGGCAGTTGTATCTCTGTGAGTTCACAACCAGCCTAATCTACAGAGTTCCAGGACAGCCAAGGCTATGCAAAGAAACCCTGTCTCAAAATAAACAAACAACAAACACCTTCTTGCTGGGTCCACCTGGATGACAGCGAGTAGAGGTGAGCTGCACTCTGTCCTCAGAGCCCCATGGCCCACATTTCCAAGGATACTTGCAAAGTCCCAGATAAATCCAGGCCTACTTGGAAACATCCCAGACAACTAGATGGCAAAATACCAAAGAAAGAACACAAACAAGAGCTAGGGCAATATGTCACCTTCAGAGCACAGCTATCCTACTACAACAAGCCCTGGATAACCTAACACAACCAAACCACAAAAAGAAAAAAAAAATAGGAAAGGAAAAAAAAATAAAACACAAATCCAGTTTTACAAAGATGATGGAGACCTTTAAAGAGGAAATGAATAGATCCCTTAAAGAAATACAGGAAAACACAATTAAACAGTTAAAGAAAATGAATAACATTTTTCAATACCTGAAAATCAAAGTAGAACCAATTAAAACACACACACACACACAAACAGAGGGAATCTTGGAGACTATAAACACATACACAGACTTATTAATGAACTAATCCATGTTTGTTGGCAAACTTTCTTTCTCAAGAAAGCAAACTAATCAAGTACTATTCCACTGCATTTCTTACATGGCTATAACATTTTATTTTTTTATTGATCTTTGATGCCAGATCAAACATTTCTCTAGATTGTATATGGTAGATTCAGCTTGAGGGAGGCGAGCAAAGACATTGTATTTCCAAGAGTGTTTCTGTAATCCTGTTGAAAATGTAGATGTTTGTGCCCTCTACCTATGACTTTAGGAATATGAAATGTTTTCTAAAGCTCAGAAGAAATTAGGGTGAAGTAGTTTCCATTTGGTATGTTTAGTAATATTTCTAAATTTCAAAGACCATTCTAGAAAGTAAGGTAATATTTTATACAAACTTGATATAGATGATAACATCACCAGCAGAACTAACAGTATTAGTGTTATCCAGTCCCTCTGGAAAAGCAGAACTCAGGGAGTACTTGTTCCACCAATACATATGGGAGCCTATAGAAAGAAGGTAAAGCTATATATAAACATAACACTTTAATGCAGTTTGAGGAAAAAGAAATGTGTATAATCTTCATGCAAATAAAGTTAAAGTTTCTTTTTTTATATCATGGATTTTTTTCTTTTTTATTTATATTAATTACAGTTTAATCACTTTGTATCCCCCTGTACCTCCCTCTTCCCCTCCCAATTCCTCCCTTCCTCTTCCCCACCCATGTTCCTCTCCCAGTCCACTGAAAAGGGAGGTCCTCCTCCCCTTCCCTCTGATCCTAGTCTATCAGGTTTCATTAGTAGTTTTTTTTTAAAGTTAATTTTTTAAAAATTACTATTATTATTACTGATTATAATTTATTCACTTTGTGTCCCAGCAGTAGCCTTTTCCTTCATGTCCTCCTGGTTCCACCCACCATCCCTCTTCCTCTACTATATCTTCCCCTAGTCCTCCTCTCCTATTATCTGATCCTAGCCTATCAGGTCTCATCAGGACTGGCTGCATCCTCTTCCTCTGGGTCCTGACAAGGCTATACCCCACAGGAGGAGATGATCAAAGAGATGGCCACTGAGTTCAAGTTAGGGATAGTCCCTGTTCCCATTACTAGGTAACCCATATGGAGACTGAGTTTCCCAGAGTCTAGGCCCTCTCCATGCATGATCCTTGGTTGATTCATCAGTCTCTGCAGGTCCCCCTGGGCCCAGAATTTTTAGATCTGTTGGTCTCCTTATGGAACTCCTATCTCCTCCAGGTCATTCTATCTCTGATTTCTTCCATAAAATTCCCTGAACACTGTCCAAAGTTTGGCTATGGCTCTCAGCATCTGCTTCAATACCCTGATGGGAAGAGTCTTTCAGAGGCCCTCTCTGGTAATCTCCCACTTCTGTTGTCTATCCTAATTTCCCTTCTGAGTGAGGATTAAGCATCATCCCTCAGGTCCTCCTTGTTGTTTAGCTTCTTTAAGACAACAGATTTTAGTATGTTTATCCTATATTATATGGCTAATACCCATTTATAAGTGATTATATACCACAGGTGTCTTTCTGCTTCTGGGTTACCTCATGATGATCTTTTCTTTTATTAAAATTATTTTTCTTTATTATTATTACTACAATTTATTCACTGTATATCCCAACTATATCCCCCACCCTCATCTCCTTCGAATCTCACCCTTCCTTCCTTCTCCCACACATGGTCCTCCCGTAGTATACCAATAGGAGAGGTGTTCCTCTCCTACTATATGATCCTACTCTATTAGGTCCCATCAGAACTAGTTCTATTTGCCTGCAAATTTCATGATTTCCTTGTTTTTAATTGCTGAGTAGTATTCCTTTATGTAAAATGTACCACAATTTCTGTAACCAATCATCAATAGAGGGAAATCTAAGTTGTTTCCAGATTCTGGACATTACAAATAAATCTGCTATGAATATAGTTGAGCAAATGTCCTTGTTGAATAGTGGAGCATCTTTAGGGGATATGTCCAGGAGTGGTAAAGCTTGACCTCGAGGTAACCTTATTCCTGATTTTCTGAGAAAGCGCCAGACTGATTTCCACTGCAATGGATGTGGGTTCCCTTTTCTTCACACTCTCTCTGGAATGTGTTGTCACTTGAGTATTTTATCTTAGCCATTCTGATGTGTGTAAGGTGAAATCTCAGAGTCATTTTGATTTGCATTTCCCTGACAACTAAGGACTGTGAGCATTTTTTTGTTTCTCTGCCATTCTATATTCCTCTGTTGAGAAATCTCTGTACCCCATTTTAATTGAATTACTTAGTTTTTTTGTTTTTTTTTTTTTTTTTGTGTGTGTGTGTGTGTGTTTAACTTCTTGAGTTCTTTATATACTCTGGATATTAGCCCCCTGACAGATGTAGGGTTAGTTAATATCTTTTCCAAGTCTATTGGTTGTCATTCTCATCTGTTGACAGTGTCTGTTGCTTTATAGAAGATTTTCAGTTTCAGGAGGTTCCATTTATTGAGTTTTGATCTTAGAGTCTGTTATGTTGGTGCTCTGCTCAGGAAGCTGTCTTCTGTGCCAATGAGGTCAAGGCTCTTCCACACTTTTTTTCTCTAACAGTTTTAATGTGTCTGATTTTATGTTAAGGTCTTTGATCCTCTTGGACTTTAGTTTTGTGCAGAGTGATAAATGTGGATCTATTTGCATTTATCTACATCCAGTTAGACCATCACCATTTTATGAAAATGCTATCTTTTCCTCATTCAGAAGGGCAACAAGAATATATATCAAAAGTAGGAGAAGATAGGGAACAGGAAAGGAGCCTTCTGCAGGGGCCCTCTAAAAGACTCCTCCCCTCAGGGTATTGAAGTAGATGTTGAGATCATAGTCAAACTTTGGGCAGAGTGCAGGAAATCTTATGGAAGAAAGAGTAGGAAGACCTGGAAGGGGCAGGGATTCCACAAAGAGACCAAAAGAGCCAAGAAACATGGGCCCAGGAAGTCGATACTCCAACCAAGGACGATGCATGAAGAGGACATAGAACCCCTGCTCAGATGGATCCATAAGCTGCTCAGATTCTATGTGGGCTCCCTTGGAAGAGGATCAGGGCTGTCTCTGACATGAACTCAGTGGCTGGTTCTTTGATCATTTCTCCCTAGGGGATTCAGCCTTGCCAGTCCACAGAGGAAAAGGATGCAGCCAGGCCTGATTAGACTTGATAGGCTAGGGTCAGATAGAAGGGGAAGAGGTCCTCCCCAGTTAGTGGACTAAGGAAAGAGCATAAGGGGAGAAGAGGGAGGATGGGTGAGACTGGGAAGAGATGAGGTGGGGCTATAGCCAGGAAACAAAGTGAATAAATGGTAAACAATAAATAAATAAATAACTAAATAAATAAATAAATAAATAAATAAGAAAGTGCTTTTCAGTATGTGGGTTTATTTCTGGATCTTTTATGCAATTCCATTGATCCACCAGGCTGTTTCTATTGCAGTACCATGCCCTTTTTATTACTGTTGATCTATATTACATCTTGATTTCACCGATAGAGATATCTTCAGGCAACCTTTTATTGTACAAAATTGTTTTAGCTATTCTGAATGTTTTGTTTTGCTATATGATATTGAGAATTGTTCTTTCAAGTTCTGTAAATAATTGTGTTGGTATTTTGATGGAATTGAATTGAATCTGTAGATTGCTTTTGGCACGATGGCCATTTTCACATCCTACCGATCCATGAACATGGGAGATCTTTCTATCTTCTGATATCTTCTTCCATTTTTCTTCAGAGACTTGAAGTTTTTTAAATACATGTCTTCACTTGCTTGGTTAGAATCACACCAAGGTAGTTTATGTTATTTGGTTAGAGTTATACCAATATACTTTTTGTTTTTTTGTGGCTATTGTAAAGGATGTTTTTTTCCCTAATTTCTTTCTCTGCCCGTTTGTCTTTTTTATATAGGAGAGCTTCTGATTTTTTTTTTTTTGAGTTAAATTTGTATCCTGCCATTTTGCTGAAGGTATTTATCAGCTGAAAGAGATCTATGGTAGAATTTTTGGAGTCAGTCATTTGTACTATCATATCATCTGCAAATAGTGATCCTTTGACTAATTTCTTTCCTGTTTGTATCTCCTTGATCTCCATTAGTCTTATTGCTCTAGCTAGGACTTCAAGTACTATATTGAAGAGATAGGGACAGAATGAGCAGCCTTGTCTTGTCCCCGATTTCAGTGGGATCGATTTAAGTTTCTGTCCATTTAGTTTGATGTTCGCTATAGGCTTGCTATATACTGCCTTTGCTATGTTTAGGTATGTATCTTGTATCCCTTATCTCTCCAAAACCTTAAACATGAATGGGTGTTGGATTTTGTCAAATGCTTTTTAGGCATCTAAGGAGATGATTGTGTTTTTATCCTTCAGTTTGTCTATATGGTTAATTACATTGATGGATTTCTGTATATTGATCTACCCCTACATGTCTGAGATAAAGCCTACTTGGTTGTTTTGGATGATATCTTTGATGCGATCTTGGATTCAGTTTGCAAGTATTTTAATGAGTATTTTTACATGAATGTACATAAGCGAGATTGGTCTGATGTTCTCTTTTTTTTCTTTTTTTGTTGATTCTTCATGTGGTTTCAGTATCAAGGTGACTTCTAGCCTCATAGAATGAGTTTGGTAAAGTTCCTTCTATTTCCTGGAAAAGTTTAAAGAGTATTGGTATTAGCTCTTCTTTGAAGTTCTGGTAGAATTATGCACTGAAACCACGTGTCCCTGGGCTTTTTTTTTTTTTGAAGGGAGACTTTTGATGACAGCTTCTATTTCCTTAGGGTATATAGTATTTAATTTATTTACTTGATCTTGATTCAGCTTTAGAAAATAGAATCTATCAGAAAAATTGTCTATTTCATTTAGATTTTCAAATTTTGTTGGGCATAGTGTTTTAAAGTAGGACCTAATAATTCTTTGGTTTTACTCACTGTCTTTTGTTATGTCCCTCTTTCATTTCTGATTTTGTTGACTTGGATAGTTTCTTTTTCCCTTTTAGTTTGGCTAAGGGTTTACCTGTCTTGTTGATTTTTATCAAAGAACCAGATCTGGATTTCATTGATTCTTTGAATTGTTCTCTTTGTAATTTATTTATTTCTGCACTGAGTTTGATTATTTCCAGCCTTCTACTCCTCTTGGGTGTGTCTGCTATTTTTTTTCCTAGTGCTTTCAAGCATGCCGTTAAATTGCTTGTATGAGATGTCTCCAATTTCTTTATGAAAGCTCATAATGCTATGAAATTCTATCCCATAAGTTTCAGTAACTTTTGTCTTCTTTTTCATTGAATTCTAGGAAGTCTTTAATTTCTTTCTTTGTTTGTTCCCTGATGCAGCTTTCTATGAGTTGTTCAGTTTCCATTCATGTGTATGCTTTTTGCTATTTCATTTGTCATTGAGGTCTAGTTTTAGACCATGGTGGTCTGATAATATAGAAGGGATTATTTTAATCTTCTTTTACATGTTGAGTCTTGTGTGTGCCCAACTGTATGGTCAATTTTGGAGATGATTCCCTGAGGTGCTTAGATGTTATACTCTTTTTCTCGGGGGGGGGGGGGGTGAAAAATTCTATAGATATCAATTAGGTCCATTTGATTTAAAATGTCTGTATGTGTCATTATTTTTCTATTTAGTTTCTAGTTTAATGATCTTTCCCTTGATGATAGTGGGGTGTGTAAGTCTCCCATTATTAAGGTGTTGGGATCGATGTGTGATTTAAAGTTTAATAAAGTTTCTTTTACAAATGCAGGAGGCCTTTTGTTTGGTGCATAGATGTTCAGGATTGAGATATCTTTGTGGTGTATTTTTCTTTAATGAGAATGAACCATTCTGCTCCAGCTTTTTTGAGTAAATTTGTTTGAAAGTCTATTTTATTAGATATTAGGATAGCTACTCCTGCTTGCATTTTGGGTATGTTTGGAAAACCTTTTTCCAGCCCTTTACTCTAAGGTAGTATCTATCTTTGTTACAGATGGTATTTCTTGAATGCAACAGAATTTTGGATATCATTTCCACAACCATTCTGTTACTCTGTGTCTTTTTACTGGAGTGCTTAGTCCATTGATGTTGATAGATATTAGTGACCAATTATTGTTAGTTCCTTTTATTGTGAATTTGGTGATTATTGTGTATTTGTGTACTTGTTTTCTTTTGCTTTTGTTTTTGTGAAGGTATCTTTATCTTTTGTTTTCTTGGGTGTGGTTGATCTCCTTGGGTTGCATTTTTCCTTCTAGTATCTTCTAAAAGTCTGGGTTGCTGTATATATATTGTTTAAATTTAGTTATGTCATGGAATAGTTTGTTTTCTCCATCTACATTGATTGAAAGTTTTGCTGGGTATAATAGCCTGGGTTGACATATGTAGTCTTTTAGTATCTACATGACATCTGTTCAGGCACTTCTGGCTTTGGAACCAAGAGTTGCTGGTACCCAGAAGGTGTCCACAGGACTGTGAGAGTAGGTGCAAAGGTTTGGAGCCTCACTCTCATCAAACGAAGGTATTCACTCCAGAGGCAGTGATTTTGGGTGCCTGAGGATTAAGCTGCTACCTTCAGGTACCAGGAAGGTATCCACAGAAGGTGGGCTTCGGCAGTTGGGTTAAGGCTGTGGGGGAGCTGTGAGTTGCTGGTCCAAGGAAAGTATCCACAGATGCTGGGTTTGGGCAAGTGGCTTAGAGATGCGGCAGTGACAGGCCCTAGTATGGGCACAGTATGGTCTGTCAGTCACCATGCTCTCACTATATCTGCCTACATGCTACCAAGCTTCCCAGCATGATGACAATGACACTGTACTAAACCTGTGCACTATAATCTAGCTCCAATTTAATGCTTTCTTTTAAAAGAGTTGCTATGGACATAGTTGAGCAAATGTCCTTATTGAATGGTGGAGCATCTTTTAGGTATATGCCCAGAAGTAGTATAGCTGGATCTTGAAGTAACACTATTCCTGATTTTTTGAGAAAATGCCAGCTTTGGCTCATATATTGCAATGGTTAAGTTATTTAAAATGTTTCAATTGAAGTACATTAATTGTCAAATTCAAATTTACCAAAATGAAACACTCTGTGTATAGTCTCTGTCAGATAGCCGAATCATTGCTATATAGTCATATAATCCTTTTGTTAAAATTTGGGAGCAGCCTACAGCTGGGATTCAAAGTGAATAAATTGTAATTAATAAAAATAAATAAATCAAAGAGAGCAACAGAACAAGATAATTTGAACACAGGGAACTTCCCAGAAAATCATACTCCAACCAAGGACTATTCGTGGAGATGACCTGGAACCCATGCACAGGTGTAGCCCATGGCAGTTCAGTGTCCAAGTGGGTTACATAGTAATGGGAGGAGGGACTGCCTCTGACATGATCTGATTGGCCTGCTCGTTGATCACTTCCCCCCGGGGGGGAGCAGCCTTGCCAGGCCACGGTGGAGGACAGTGCAGCCACTTTTGATGAGAACTGATGGACTAGGATCAGAAAGAAGAGGAGAACCTCCCCTATCGGTGGACTTGGGGAGTAGCATGCATGCAGAGGGGGGAGGGAGGATGGGATCGGCAGGGGAGGAGGGAGGAGCTTATGGGGGAATACAAAATGAATAAAGTGTAATTAATAAAAAAAAGTCTTAATGAAAAAAAATAAATAAATAAATTAAAAGAAGAAATGTAAAATGAATGACTAAGTAAATAAAAATAATTAGAATGGAAAATAATTTAACTTTCACTCCTACGTAATCTTTTGCAAAAGTCAGATCTCATCACTTGATTTAACTATTTTATAATCACCTCATACTTTTTTCTACTTTTCACAATTCATTAATATTAATTCAATTCAAGTTGTTTATGCTACATACACAGATGAAGTTGATACCAGATTGATATTAGGATGAATATAGAGCTATAAAAGTTAATATTTAGCTCCTGAAATAGTGCGCGCGCGCGCGCGCGCACACACACACACACACACACACACACACACACACATTAACATAGCACTCATACATTTTGGCATATTTTAAAGAACCATTATAGAAAAAGAGTCTTCAAAATAAATCTCTGGTAGTCTGCACAGTAAAAGAGGAGAACTAGGGTATTATATCCAAAATTGGAAAGAATGTTATTTTTTTCAAAGACCTGCATTTTATGTTTATTATTACTAATAATTCTTATTTCAATCATCTCCATCACTGTCAAGTGAAAATAGTTTTAAAGGAAAAAATAACATTTATGAAAGAACACTTTAAAATGATAACCCAGCAAAGTGGGTATTCACTTATTTATGCAAAAGAATTAATTAAGTCTGATTAGAACTATTGTAGACTATAAGATTATTAGACAAAAATAGGAGTTTAAGTTCTGAGTAATACTCTTGATTAACAGACACTACAGTCTAACTATGCTTCCACAGAAATTAATGTCATTAATTATAAATCCTCTGCCTACATTGTATACCCTTGGCTGTCCTAAACTCACTTTGTAGACCTGGCCGGCCCCAAATTCACAGTGATCCAACTGTTTCTGCATCCCTAAGTGTTAGGATTATAGGCATGTACCATTGTTACTGGATGCCTACAATTTTTTAACTTTTACCTATAGCTTTAAAGTAATAGTTAATAAATTGTAATTCTGAGAAAGCAAAGCACAGAAACCATATTATTAGCATTATATTCAGGGGCTGGAGAGGCATCTCAGAGGCTAAGAACATTGGCTGTTTATCCAAAGGTCCTAGAGTCAATTCCCAGAACTCACATGGTGGATCGCAACCGTCTATACTGTGTTCATCTATACTGCCTGCAGGTGTACATGCAGGCAGAATACTGTGTAATAAATAAAAAAATCTTAAAACAAAACAAAAAAAATAATATATCCAAATGTTATATCTAACTAATAAAGAAACGTCAAAATCCTATAAGTCCAATGATAACAGAATTTAGCTTTTTGGCTTCACTTTACACTCATTTTTTAATTAAAATTTTATTTTTATATTAATTACAGTTTATTCACTTTGTATATCCCAGCTGTAGCCTCCTCTCTCATTCCCTCCCAATTCTACCCTGCCTCCCTCATCTCCTCCCTGCCCCTCTCTAAGTCCACTGATCCCCTAACATCTGATCCTAGCTTATCAGGACTCATCAGGACTGGCTGCATTGTCTTCCTCACATTAATAGATTTAGTAGATTGTTTTACTGGTCTATAAGTCCTGTTGAAAGAAGGTATTCAGTAATTTATAAGGAGAAATATGCAAATATGTTCTGGAAAAGTTGCATATTCAGGTTGTGTCTCATATGACCGTTCTATAATCATTGAACTTTAAAACTGACATTTTGTTTTGTTTGAGACAGCATTTCATCATGTAGGCCAGATGGGTATAGAAAAATTGGTCTGTAATTTCTGCTCACCCTGGTCTTGCTTCTTGATACCTGGGATTACAGGAATGCACTACTCTGCCAGACTTTTGCTAATTATCATTTAAAATAAGTTCCATTATATACAGCATACACATGTGATAGGTTTTATGTAATTACAACTTTTTACTGATTTTAATTACTGAATAACTGAATAATATGAAATAAATTTACATAGCCATAAGAATGTATAAGTACACATTTGAAAGTATACTAATTTTTCCCATCATTTTCAAAGTTTTTATGAATGCTGCTGATTCCTCTGACTGAAATATATTGTTATACAATTGTTATAATGTATTTACTTTTTAAATTATTTTAACACCTACCTTTACACAGACATGGATTCTTCCCAAAATAAATTTACATGATACTACTATTTAAAAAACCTTTTTTACCAGTATATCTGCAAATACTACAAACATATTAGTACTCATCTGTTTGTGTGTTTAATTTTAAAAACTATATGCACATATATGCATATCCATACAGATAGATAGAGAGAAATTTAGTACAAATAAAATACCTTAACATACATCATATGAAGTAATATTCCCAAGCAGTTGTCAAGGCATACATGACACCCCCTTCTACATAGTAATAAATTCAGCCATAGAGGAGTTGTGAGATATATATGCAAAGTTCAAACCCAGAAAGTCAAAAATTGATAATTACACTCAAATTTTCAGGAACTAAATCTGAGTAGTAAAACAAAATGCTCAATCATCCAATGCTTTCATCTTCCTTTATGATCTTTCGAATGCAAAGTGACATAGCCTAAGGCTTAAGAGGTAAAGGAAGCACAGTATTTTAACAGTAATCTTGCTAAAAAGCTGCTGGCATATATTTCCAGAGACTATAAAGATCTAAGAACTTTAGAAAAACCACTGATGCCAGTGGAGAAGATGCAGAAGTGCACTTGAAACTTGTGAAAATATAGGACTCAGGGACACAGACTGATGTCAACAACTGCCAGTTTACATAGACACATTAGGAAAGTCCAGCCCTCTCTCTAAGCTTCATTTAAGATCCTTTGACTATTTCCCACTTCTTACATAAAATTCCATTCACTCTGCCCATCAGTTGGCCATCAGGCTCAGCATCTGCTTTGACAGTCTCTACTGCAGAGGCTTTCAGAGGCCCTCTGTGGCAGGTTTCAAGGTTGTTTCCTGTTTTCTTCTGGCTTTCAGAGGCCCTCTGTAGCAGGTTCCGAGGTTGTTTCCTATTTTCTTTTTCTTCTGATGTCCATCCTCTTTGCCTTTCAGGATGGGGATTGACCATTTTAGTTAGGGTCCTCTCTTTGCTTAGTTTGTTTAGATGTACAGATTTTAGTGGGTTTATTCTATGTTGTATGTTTATATGAGTGAGTATATACCATGCGTGTCTTTTTGCTTCTGGGACAACTCACTCAGGATGATCCTTTCCAGGTCCCACCATTTACCTGCAAATTTCATGATTTCCTTATTTTTCATTGCTGAGTAATACTCCATTGTATAGATGTACCACAGTTTCTGCATCCATTCTTCAGTTGAGGGGCATCTGGGTTGTTTCCAGCTTCTGGCTATTACAAATAAAGCTGCTACAAACATGGTTGAGCAAATGTCCTTTTTGTGTACTTGAGCCTCTTTTGGGTATATGCCTAGGAGTGGTATGGCTGGATCTTGAGGAAGCACTATTCCTAGTTGTCTGAGAAAGCGCCAGATTGATTTCCAGAGTGGTTGTACAAGTTTACATTCCCACCAGCAGAGGAGAAGGGTTCCCCTTTCTCCACAACCTCTCCAGCATGTGTTGTCCCTTGAGTTTTTCATCTTGGCCATTCTGATGGGTGTAAGGTGAAATCTCAGGGTTGTTTTGATTTGCATTTCCCTAATGGCTATTGAGGTTGAGCATTTCTTTAAATGCTTCTCTGCCATTCGATATTCCTCTACAGAGAATTCTCAGTTTAGCTCTGTTCCCCATTTTTTAAGTGGATTACTTGGTTTTTTGCTTTTCAGCTTGTTTAGTTCTTTATATATATTTGATATGAGTCCTCTGTCAGATAAAGGGTTGGTGAAGATTCTTTCCCAAACTGTAGGGAGTCGCTTTGTTTTGATGACAGTGTCCTTTGCTTTACAGAAGCTTTTCAATTTCATGAGGTCCCATTTATTGATTGTTGCTCTTAGAGCCTGTGCTGTTGGTGTTCTGTTCAGGAAGTTTTCTCCTGTACCAATGAGTTCTAGGGTATTCCCCACTTTTTTTTCTAGCCGATTTAATGTGTCTGGTTTTATGTTTAGGTCTTTGATCCACTTGGACTTCAGTTTTGTGCAGGGTGATAAGTATGGATCTATTTTCATTTTTCTACATGTAGACATCCAGTTGGACCAGCATCATTTGTTGAAGATGCTGTTTTTTTTTTTTTTTTTTTCCATTGAATGGTTTTGGCTTCTTTGTCAAAAATCAAGTATTCATAGGTGTGTGGGTTTATTTCTGGGTCTTTTATTCGCTTTGATTGATCCTCGTTTCTGTTTCTATGCCAATACCATGCAGTTTTTATTACTATTGCTCTGTAGTACAGCTTGAGATTGGGGATGGAAATACCTCTAGATGATCTGTTGTTTTACAGGATTATTTTGAAGATTCTGGGTTTTTTGTTTCTCCATATGAAGCTGAGAAACTTTTTTTCAAGGTCTGTAAAGAATTGAGTTGGTATTTTGATGGGAATTGCATTGAATCTGTAGATTGCTTTTGGCAGGATGGCCATTTTCACAATGTTAATCCTACCAATCCATGAGCACAGGAGATCTTTCCATCTTCTGAGATCTTCTTCAATTTCTCTTTACAATTATAACCTGTACCTGGGATCCTTTCATAAGAATTCTATTGTTTTCTTTCTGATAAAACAAACTAATATGATTTTACCCCAGGGCCACCTACTTAATAACTTCCATAGCCATTGTTATTCTACCTTATAGCAGCAAAGTAAGTAAAGATTTAAATAATAAATTTAAGTAAATATTGATTGGAATCATGTCCTGGAAGCATTGCAGGCTCTAACACCTTGAAGTTTACCATCTCAATATATAAGTTTTCATGTGCTTTTACATCATATACAGCTTACTTTTATTAATCTTCAGTAAACCTATTAGTTTAATGCTTGTAATTCTGTTTCTTCCAAATTTATATTTTGTCAAGAGACATAAGAGATCGGAAATACCTTTTCATCTTGTTTATTATTCTATATTATGATTGATATACCGATTCTTGTGTAATACGCTTTTTGTTATTTAAGTTTTTATTTGAAGATTGCTAATAAAATACTCTACCATTTCTCTGTAAAATTTCTTGATCGTTTTATAGTAAAAGTTCTGATATACACAAATAACTCTCTCTTATACACATATATGAGAGATAAAATTAGAATTTTTTTTATTTTAAATAACATTTTCCTAATGGGAATGATATTCAGCCCAATAACTTTAACTCAATTAAAACCTCTGTTCAAATGGTCTCTGAGAATTAATTCCATGGTTCAGTCTCTAGTGGATATAACACTAACCAGTCTCATGGAATGAATATCTAATCACCTGCATCATCCAATGCTGCATTCTTGCACTATCATTTCTTGCACTATCACTATACTTTCTTCTTCCCTTCTCAACCTTCCCATACACTCTAAATAATTTCCTGTATGCCATAAGGCACTATTTCACACAAATATCAATTTCAGTCTCTTCTCTTATGTTCCCCTGACACTAAGCAATAACAAGCAAGTACTTCAATTTCAAACTATCCTCCATTTACCTTTCCACCTAGATGACCTTTTGAAGACATACTCACATATATGTTTCCTTTAATGCCTCCATGTCATGGGCCAGTTCTGTCTAAGCATACAATGAAGCATCACTTGTAAGAATTCTCCTTCATAGCAGAGGCAATGCAAGGTCTGACATTCGAAATTACATGGGTAAAGACAATTATATCAGAGTAACTCAGAAAGTTAGTCTACCGTCCAATGGCAGAGGTTCAGTTCTATATCTTAAAATCCATAGCAGAGCCCTTGTAAGTGTCTTTTGAAACATTATCATTTGTTTGATCTTGTCTATATTAAGACAAAGACTCTTGCATGATGTGTTCTGGGAAGTGCATTTCTATTTACACCAGACCAAAAATGGGGAGTAGCCTTACCAGGCAACAGTAGAGGACAATGCAGCCACTTTTGATGAGAACTGATAGACTAAGATCAGAAAGGAGAGGAGAACCTCCCCTATCAGTGGACTTGGGGAGTGGCATGCATGCAGAAAGGGGAGGGAGGGTGGAATCGGGAGGGGAGGAAAGAGGGGCTTATGGGAGGATACAAAATGAATAAAGTGTAATTAATAAAAAATTTTAAAAAAAGTTAAAAGGCTATAGAAATAATTACACAAGTTAATTTGGATGAATCAATGGATTTTTGTTTGTGTGCTTGTTAATTTTTGAGATTATAATTTAATTGCAATGTTTCTCTATCTCATTTCCTCTCTTCAAACCCTTGCATTCTTTCTAATTCATGGACTGGTTTTTAATTAATTGTTATTGTATGCTTATGCATATTTGTATGTAAGTATAAATTCCTAACTATAACCTGTTGAGGTTAAGTCCATACAATGTTGCATATATATAGCTTTGCAGTGCTGACTATTTGTCACTGGAAAGTAAACTGTTATGCTTTGGGGGATAATCTGCAATCACTAACTCATTAAACCACCATAGCCATAAATACATTTTATCAGTATTTTCCTTATATCCACAGATAATTATTATTATCCTTCACCCTTTATCATGAAATTTTTTTTTTGCAACAGATGGAGACTAGTACAGAAAACCACAAGCAATAAAAATGCATAGTTGTGCAGCCTAACCCCTTTGGAAACAACTCCTGCACTTAAGGCTCAGAGAAAACTGTGGGGGAGGGGCAGAAGAATGTCAGTTTGCTATGAAATTGCATTTTTCAGTAATATCAAGTACTATTTCCATAAATTCTCACCATCATGACCACCCAAATGTGAGCTGAACAAGAAGGACACCATCAAACATGTCAAAATGGACAGGGAAAATCCCATGAGGCCTCAGTGCTATATAAATAACCAGGAGCAACTAAATAAAGTGAGGAAGGGGATAGGTGGTTATCCAAGGAACAAGTATACCATTCATTGGCTTTTCCGAAAAAGTTTGAATGTTTATTATTGTATTATGTTTGTGTGTTTGCTCACATGTGCACATGGGCTTATGTGCTACTAAGGCCAGAAGGTGCTACTGTATCCCCTGGGGCTAGAGTTACAAGTGGCTTCAAGCCACCAGCCTGGGTGCTGAGAACCAGATTTGGATCCTCTGCAAGAACATTATGTTCTCTTGATCTCTGAATGTTCTTTCCAACCACCCATCCCCCACCTTTTTAAAAACAGCTTTTGCAAACTATTGAATTTAATTGGTGCTATTTACAAGAGTACAGGCAGTTTATAGCTTTATCACACCAATAAGAAACGTCCACCAGCAATTATAAACCACTCACATATCTTTGTCAGGGACTGGGGCCTCCTGTGTCTCCTGAGCTTCATGTAAGTCATCCTCCTCAACCACAAGGGAGTGAAAATGTCAAGCACATGAGAATTTCCTGAGGGTAATCACAACTACTTTGATTTGAAGAAGGCAGCAGTCATGCCTATGGAGGACAGAGTTTTACAACACCATTAAATAATAACTCTAGATGCTACAGTGTTCGTCTGAATAGACCATTGCATCATACAGGAAGTGTGCAGAAATTAAGTTCTAATAAAACAACAAAGGCAATTAAAGCTCAAATTTAATGAAAGCACTAAAATTACATAAAATATATTACCACCTAATCAAATCTAATTTGTTTCAAAATTAATCAGACAAAATTCAGTACATCCTATGCTGAATTTGATTGAAGTATTAACAGTCTATTACATGATTTCAACAACATTAGGAGATTTTTTTAAACTTTGGTTTTAGTTTATAAGTGCTTCCCAAATATAGCCTTTTGATTTAATTAATTACTTACACCTAAAAACGTAAGATAGTTTTCATTATTATATTTTAGGAATACATCTACATGATCACTAATCAAAATGTAAAAAGAAAATTCTTATTTTACTCTGTAGTTTTATCCAGTTATGTTTTAAATAACAAGTACCTTTCAGCAAGATATCTATTTTGATATTTTGGGGAGGAAAGGAAGATCCCCAAAATGTCATTGGTAATTTCCAGCAATTTTTCAACAAGGAAATTTATTGATTGGTTTAAAATGTGGATTAAAAAATGCTGAAATCAACTCTTTCTTATAGCAAGTGACTAACTCTTTGGTCAATCATTACTTAATGTGGTCTACTCACAAATATTTCATGAGAGTATTTGAGTTGCAATCTTCCTGCTATTTGTTGACCATTTATTAGTAAAAAAAAACCAGATGGTTTAGACATATGTAAATTTAAATAGAATACAAAAGTAGTTTATCGATGTACATAAAATTCTATTTTATGCATGCTTGCCACGCTTTGTAACAAGTTGACATAAAATTATGAAAGACAGTTAAAAGGAGCACACACACACACATTCACTGCAATGTGAGGATCAATATAGTGTTTATATTAGCTTAGTTAATTACATATGATACTTTGAAAGGGCCAGTGATGTAGAAAATATCATGTATGTAATTTATCACTTTTAGATTTGACTACAGAAAAAATATTTGAGATACAGGTCAAATATTAAGTCTGTAGGTAATGAATTTCCTGTCATTGAATGGAGGTCTGAGGGAATATTAGGCTAGAGACGGCTTCTCTGCTGTACACAATAGCACTCCATGATAATAACTACCTCATTGAGCTCTCATTTAAACTTGTAAAATATGAACATTAGAATGCCTGTACATCTACTGAGAAAATATGTATATGTTCTGAATCTAACCTCTGAAAAATGATCTCATAAAAGATAATGAGCAGAAATTTTAGTGATGAATCAGTATATGACCAGTATGATAGAAAATTATTTTAGTTATTAAAATTGTTAATGATAAATAACTGTTCTAATAGTATGGTTAACTTAATTTTTATCTGTTTGTCTCTAGTTCAGTATAAAATCTTGTTTTTTAGTGTACCTTCTGCTGTTGAAAAAACATTTGGTTATATTTTAAAAACCATTACTTTACATTTATGTGCTTCAAATTCTAGTCCAGTGTTTATGTGGCTTGTCAGCAGAGCAGTCTCGTCTTAGATCTAGAGCTTTTTATATATTTATTTATTTACATATTTATTTGTTACAATTTATTCACTTGTATGCCCACTGTACCCCTCCCTTTCTCTTCCCAATCCTGCTCTCCCTCCCTTTTCTCCCACTATTCCCTTCCCTAGTCCACTGATAGAGGAGGACTTCCTCCCCTTCTATCTGACCCTAGCCTATCAGGTCTCATCAGGGCTGGCTGCATCATCTTCCTCTGTGGTGTGGCAAAGCTGCACCCCCAGTGGGAAGTGATCAAAGAGTCTGCCCCTAAGTTCATGTCAGAGATAGCCCTGATCCCCTTACTAGGGTAATTACATGGAAACTGAGCAGCCATGGGCTACATCTGAGCAGAGGGTGTAGGTCCTCTTTATGCATGATCCTTGGTTGGAGTATAGACCTCTGTAGGCCCAGCTGGGCCAGGGTTTTAGGCTCTGTAGGGCTTCCTGTGGAGTTCCTGTCCTCTCTGGATTTTTTCATCTCCCTCTTCTTCCATAAGGGTTCCTGAGTTCTGCCCAAAGTTTCACTGTGAGTCTCAGATTCTCCTTCTATACCCTGGTGGGTAGATTCTTTCAGACATCCTCTGTAGAAGGCTCCTGTCCTGTTCCTGTCTTCTCCTACTTCTGATGTCTACCCTATTTGCACTTCTGAGTGAGGGTCCAGTCTCTTCAGTAGGGGTCTTGTTGATGTTTAGCTTCTTTTTTTAATTTTTTTCTTTTTTAAATTTTTTATTATTAGTTACATTTTATTAACTCTGTATTCCAGCTGTACCCCACTCCCTTATTTCCTACCAATCCCACCCTCCCTCCCTCATCTCCTCCCTGCCCCTTTCCAAGTCCACTGATTTGGGAGGACCTCTTCCCCTTTCATCTGATCCTGTTTTATCAGTTATCTACAGGACTGCCTGCAAAGTCTTCCTCTGTGGCCTAACAGGACTGGTCCTCCCTTGGTGGGTGGGGAGGTCAAAGAGACTGCCATTGAGTTCCTGTCAGAAATAGTCCCTGTTCCCCTTACTATGGGAAACCAATTGGTTACTGAGCTACCACAGGCCACATCTGAGCAGAGGTTCTAGGTTATATCTATACATGGTCCTTGGTGGTGTATCAGTCTCAGAAAAGGCCCCTATGCCCAGATATATTTGGTCCTTATGGAGCTCCTATCCTTTCCATGTCATACTAACTCCCCTTTCTTTCATATGATTCCCTGCACTCTGCCAAAGGTTTGGTTATTAGTTTTAGTATCTGCTTTGATACACTGCTAGGTAGAGTCTTTCAGAGGCCCTCTGTGGTGGGCTCCTGACCTGTTACTTTTTTTCTCTTATGTCCAATGCACTTCCCATTTGTCTTTCTAAGTGAGGATTGATCATCTTACCTGGGTCTTCTTTCTTGTTCATCTTCTTTAGGTGTATAGTTTTCATTATGTTTATCATATCTTTAGAATTATATATTTTAGTATGTTGATCCTATATTAAATTGCTAATATCCATTTATAAGACACTTATATCATATGTGTCTTTCTGCTTCTGGAATACCTCATTCAGGATGATCTTTTCTAGTTCCCACCATTTGCCTGCAAATTCCATGATTTCCTTGTTTTTAATTGCTGAGTAGTATTCCATTGTCTAAATGTATCACACTTCTGTATCCATTCCATTAAGGGACTCCTAAGTTGTTTCCAGATTCTGGCTATTTCACATAAAACTGCTATGAGTATAGTTGAGCAAATGTCATTATTGAATGGCGGGGCTGATCTAACCAGATGTCTACATGTAGAAAAATGCATATAGACCCATATTTATCACCCTACACAAAAGCAAAGTCATAGTGGATCAAAGACTTCAACATAAAACCAGATACACTAAATCTGTTAGAAGAAAAATTGGGAAAGATCCTTGACCTAAATGGCACAAGAGACAACTTCCTGAACAGAACACCAAAAGCACAGGCTCTGAGAACAGCAATCAATAAATGAGACCTCATGAAACTGAAAAGCTTCTGTAAAGCATAGGACACTGTGATCGCAACAAAATGACAGCCTATAGTCTGGGACAGTACCTTGACCAACCCTGTATATGACAGAGGGCTAATAACCAGAATAAATAAAGAACTCAAGAAGTTAAACACCAACAAAGTAATCCAATTAAAAAAATGGGGTATAGAGTTAAACAGAGAATTCTCAACAGAGGAATATCGAATGGCAGAGAAACACTTAAAGAAATGCTCAGCATCCTTAGACATCTGGGAAATGGAAATCAAAAGGACCCTGTTATTGCACCTTACTCCAGTCAGAATGACTAAGTTCAAATACTCAGTGGAAGAAGTTGTGAAGAAAGGGAAACTCTCCTCCATTGCTGGTAGGAATGTACAACCACTTTGGAAATCAATCTGGTGTTTCCTCAGAAAATCAGGAATAGTGCTACCTCAAGATCCAGCTATACCACTCCTGGGCATTTACCGAAAAGATGCCCCACCATTCAATAAAAGCTGGAGTTTTGGTGTTTTTTTTTAATGCACTGGCACTGGAAGGTAGTTTGTGTTTTTTAGATCAGGTGATTTCTTTCTTATCTCTGGTCAAGATTTTCATGAATGCATCTAACCACTTCATGTCTAGCCTTTTTGATATCAAGAACAGTTTACCAGAATTTGTCCCAGGTGATAGTAATTATATTATAATAATCATAGTTTACAACACAATTCAAAGATATATGTATCAAATAATATTTTCAATTATAAAATAAGTGTTAGAACAAGTTTTTATAAAATTGAAAAATAAAGAATAGCATTCTGTTTGCATTATGAGGTCCATTTGAAGGCGCTGGTGTCTAAGACATGTATGATGTCCTAGATTTTCAAAACATGAATTTTTAATACAGACATAAGTAAACTTTTTGTGACGTTCCTTAATTTTCGTACATGATCTAATTATTTTTTCCATCACTTTTTGTCTGCTTTCGTCTTTATTAGTGTGTTTGTTTTGTTAGTTTAGCATACTTGATTTAGGTTTGATGAGCACTTATATATAGATGTGCATTGGTCAGAGAGCACCTGGGAAGAGTGACATAGTTCTTCCTAAGTGAGTCATGTCTCATTACACTGAGGCATATAATTGCAAAAGTCCTGCAAATATATTTAACTTCAATGTTTTCTCCAGCAGCACTTTAATCCTTAGGTTTATTGTAAAGGCTTAATCACTTCTCTAGATTGCAAAAGTAATATTCCTCCCCTCAGAGGCCATTGCTTAATGTCAGCAGAGATAGTTTCAGGCAATTTATGTTTCCTCTTCTCAGTTTATTTGTGAGTAAAAGAGACCAGATTCACTTAGAGAGAGAAAAGCACCCTTTGCTTAGAATTTTTGAAAGAAAGCTTTCTCCATACTCTCTATGTTTAGTCACTGCACTCAAGTGTTTGTTCACGGTTCATCAAATATTACATAATTTAGAGATGAAAAGTGTCCACAAAGCTCAATTGGTCATAACTCTACTGAGATAGTAGCTACATGTTCTTATGCCAAGCCCCCAAAAGTGATAGAAATAGTATGTCTTTGCCTAGCATGAAAATTGGGGCAGATGTTGAAAAGTAGTGGAATAAATGCAAAGTTCTTAAAGTAAATATGGTTACTCTATCTTTTCTTATCCAGATGTAGAGCTCCAGCTATTCTGGACTCTACCTCTGCATCTCAGTCCTTTAACAGGAATAAACAAAAGTGTCTTTTTTATTGAATAAACAAAAGTTTCATAGATATTCTAGAGACCTTTTTTCTTTTGTGAGGTTGTCAGCATTATTGGTATAAATAGTACTGTGAAAAATATCCTATATATCCTATCCTTTTTTAATTGGATTACTTGTTTTGTTGCTGTTTAACTTCTTAAGTTCTTTATTCTGTAATATATTCTGGATATTAGCTCTCTGACAGATAGAGGGTTGGTGAAGATTTTTTCCCAGTCTGTATTCTGTTATTTCATTCTGATGGTACTGTCTTTTTTTATTATTGTTTATTATTATTAGTTACATTTTATTAACTCTGTATCCCAGCTGTATCCTTCTCCCTTATTCCCTCCCAACTCTACCCTCCCTCCCTCAGCTCCCCCTTGCCCCTTTCAAAGTCCACTGATTGGAGAGTACCTCCTCCCCTTTCATCTGGCCCTGTTTTATTAGGTATCTTCAGGACTGGCTGCAAAGTCCTCCTCTGTGGCCTAGCAGAACTGGACCTCCCTTGGGGAGTGGGGAGGTCAAAGAGACTGCCATTAAGTTTCTGTCAGAAATAGTCCCTGTTCCCCTTACTATGGGAAACCAATTGGTTACTGAGCTACCACAGGCTACATCTGAGCAAAGGTTCTAGGTTATATCCATACATGGTCCTTGGTTGGAGAAACAGTTTCAGAAAAAAACCCTGCGCCCAGATATATTTGGTTCTTGTGAGGCTCCTATCGTTTCCAAGTCATACTAACTCCCCTTCTGCAGAAGGTTTGGTTATGAGTCTTAGTATCTGTTTTGAAACGCTGCTTGGTAGAGTCTTTCAGATGCCTTTTGCAGTAGACTCCTGTCATACATTCAATGCACATCTCATTTGACTTTCTAAACGAATATTGATCATCTTCGCTCATGTCTGCTTTCTTGATTATGTTCTTTAGGTGCGTAGATTTCATTATGTTTATCATATCTTGTAGGTCTATATAATCGAGTACATACCATGTTTGCCTTTCTCCTTCTGGGATACTTCACTCAGAATGATCTTTTCTAATTCCCACCATTTGCCTGCAAATTTCATGATTTCCTTCTTTTTGATTGTTGAGTAGTATTCCATTGTGTAAAAATACCACAATTTCTGTATCCATTCCTCCATTGATGGACATCTGGGTTGTTTCCAGGTTCTGGCTATTACAAATAAAGCTGCTACAAACATGGCTGAGCAAATGTCCTTGTTGTGTACCTGAGCAAATTTTGGGTATATACCTAGCAGTGGTATAGCTGGGTCTTGAGGAAGCGCTATTCCTAATTGTCTGAGTAAGGATCAGATTGACTTCCAAAGTGGTTGTACCAGTTTACATTCCCACCAGCAATGGAGGAGGGTTCCACTTTCTCCACAACCTCTCCAGCATGTGTTGTCATTTGAGTTTTTCTTCTTGGCCATTCTGATGGGTGTAAGGTGAAATCTCAGGGTCATTTTGATTTGCATTTCCCTAATGGCTAATGAGGTTGAGTATTTCTTTAAGTGTTTCTCTGACATTTGATATTCCTCTGTTGAGAATTCTCTGTTTAGCTCTCTTCCCCATTTTTTAATTGGAGTACTTGGTTTGCTGCTTTTCAGTTTCTTTAGTTCTTTATATGTACTGGATATTAGCCCTCTGTCAAATAAAGGATTGGTAAATATTCTTTCCCAATCTGTAGCCATTCGTTTTGTTTTGATGACGGTGTCCTTTGCTTTACAGAGGCTTTTCAGCTTCATGAGGTCCCATTTATTGATAGTTGCTCTTAAAGCCTGTTCTGTTGCTGTTCTGTTCAGGAAGCTGTCTCCTGTGCCAATGAGTTCAAGGTTCTTCCCCACTTCTTCTAACAGATTTAGAGTATCTGGTTTTATGTTGAGGTCTTGATCACTTAGACTTTAGTTTTCTGCTGGGTGATAAATGTGGATGTATTTGCATTTTTCTACACGTGGATATCCAGTTAGATTAGCACCATTTGTGGAAGATGCTGTCCTTTTTTTATTGTATAGTTTTGACTTCTTTGTTAAGAATCAAGTATCCCTAGGTATGTGGGTTTATTTCTGGGTCTTCTATTCCATTCCTTTGATCCATCATTTTGTTTCTTTGCCAGTACCATGCAGTTTTTATTACTATTGCTTTATAGTACAGCTTGAGTTCAGGGAATGGAGATACCTCTAGTTGATCTGTAGTTGCATAGGGTTGTTTTAGCAATCCGGGGTTTTTTGTTTTTCCATATAAATTTGAGAATTGTTTTTCTAGTTCTTTAAAAAATTGTGTTGGTGTTTTGATGGAAATTGCATTGAATTTGTGGATTGCTCTTGGTGGGATGACCATTTTCACTACATCAATCTTGCCTGTCCATGAGCATGGGAGATCGTTCCATCTTCTAATGTCTTCTTCAATTTCATTCTTCAGAGACTTGAAGGTTTTTTGAATAGGGCTTTCATTTGCTTGGTTAGAGTCACATTAAGTTACTTTATATTATTAGTGGTTATTGTGAAGGGTGTTGTTTCCCTAATTTCTTTCTCAGCCCTTTTGTCTTTGGTATACAGGAGAGCTTCTGATTTTTTTTTTTTTAGTTCATTTTATATTCAGCCACTTTGCTGAAGGTGTTTATCAGCTGAAGGAGTTCTCTGGTTGAATATTTGGGGTTATTCATATATACTATCATCTCATATGCAAATAGTGAATCTTTGATCTCTTCCTTTCAGATTTATACTCCCTTTATCTCCTTTAGTTGTCTTATTTCTCTAGTTAGGACTGCATTGAAGAGCTATGAAGAGAGTGGGCAGCCTTGCTTTGTCCCTGATTTCAGTGGGATTGATTTATGTTTCTCTCCGTTGAGTTTTATGTTGGCAATAGGCTTGCTGTATATTGTCTTTACTATGTTTAGGTTTGTGCCTTTTATCTCTTATCTCTCCAAAACTTCAAACATGAATGGGTGTTGGATTTTTTTCAAATGCTTTTTCAGCATTTTAGGAGGTGATCATGTGGTTTTTGTCCTTCAGTTTGTTTATATAGTGGATTAGATGGACGGATTTCTGTATATTGATCTACCTACATGTCTACCTACATGTCTACCTACATGTCTAGGTTGCAGCCTACTTGGTTACACAGGATGATATCTTTTATGTGTTCTTCGATTCGGTTTGAGAAACCTCATGGGCTTTTCCCTTCTACTTTGGTGTGTATCTATGCCATATTTGTTCAGCTCATGTTTTAGCAGACATTTTGGTCATATTTTATGGGAATTGTGTCTGCTATTACTACTGTACACAATCTCATAGTAAACATTCTTTTTGTCTGGCTCCTAACATCTTTTAATCCTATTTTCCAGAAAGTTCCCTAAGCCTTGTGCATAGGAGTACTCTGTAGATATATTCAGTGACGCTTGTGTCCTCGACTCCGCAGTTTGATTTGTTATGATTTTCTGTAATGGGCTCTACCTGTTATAAGAGTCCTTGATGAGGGCTAAAAAGCACTATTATCTGTATGAGGAGAAAAGTTTAGGATGTAGTTTGGGATTTGCAGGTGTAGCAAAGTGGTGGGTGTAGGTTCTCCTCCAACATCCATGACGTCACTAGCACTGAGTTGCCTAGGTTTCCAGTACAAGCATGTTTTTCCTCTTTTGGAGTAGGTCTTAAATCTAGTTAGAGAGCGAGTGGTCACTGCCAATGCATGTTGCAGCTGTTGCAACCTTCAGGGCTGTCCTGCCATGCTGTTTTTTTCACAGATACCATAGCTGAGTGGAACTGCTGGTTGATTTCTTCCTTTTGAGGCTTTCTTGCTACATTCTTGTATCTCTGGGATGAGGCATTCAGGTCAGCTCTAGGTCAGGGGCCACTGAGCCTTGTTTCAGAAGCTCATGTTGTCTTCAGCAAAAGGAACTTAGATTCCACCTCTGGGTAGTACTGTTTGTAAAATTGACAACCATGTGAACAAAATAATTTTATTATACAGTTCTATCCATCTGAAAGTCTCCAGAGTGCTGAGTTTTTCCCCTGTACAGCATCTAGACTTATGAGAGAGTGACTATGTTTGTATAGAGCTATGCTTAGCCCAATCCCAATTCTTTCTCACACACTAAACTTACTTTAAAATAGAATTTGAGATTGAGATTAAGTTGCCATTGCAAAGCACTATTAGATTTCATGATAATAAGAAAGTAACGGAATAACTGTGAACACCTGTTTTACACATTACAAGCCAAAATGAAACAAAAACAGAAAACACTGACCTAATCGTAAAATACTGATGAAATTATTTAATAGTCTTTGTAACTTGCAAAGCCACTTACTGCCTTCATTTACTTGTGTTCAAGGTATTTTCTTGTTTTCTAATTTAAAGTATGTGCAAACAAGTGAGTGTCTGCTTATTGATTTGCTACAATAATATGTGGTCTTTCTTGACAACTAATCTTGAATTAAAAACACTTGAAAACACGTGTTCTGCTTTCCTTGATATAGTGTTATGTTTCCACCTACTTATTCAAGTTCTGTAATATCAGCCTATTTAGCTTGTAATGAATAAATGATGAATAATTCATAGCATGTAGAAATTAATCAAGAATTCTGATTTTAGAGACTTCAGAAATAAAAGGACACAACTTCCCTATTGATCTTGAGTCACATTTTCAAAATAACAAAATTATTTCGTGAAAATTACTCTAAAATACAATGTATTCTATAAGTTCAAAAGCAATCCATTAAGGAAAAACATTTATCTGAATGGACACATTATGTGTAGATTTATGCACAGAATTTATTTTTGTGGTGTACAAAAGACAATCTTTCCTTAGTATGATTCCCTCTAATTTAAAATCACACTGAAGAAAAAAAGTCAGTAGAACTGATGATTTGTATTCAATACTACATTCTTTGGGGAAAATAACACCATTTCTCGTAAATGCTATAACCTGGGAGAAGTGCAGCTGTAAACAACAATGAGAGACATGTTTTGGTGTGCTGTGATGGCACTCTACATCTCTGAATCTGAAAGACAGGCAAATTTCTTCTTCAGAGCCAATCCAAGTGTCACAATCTTGCAGAACTTCTTCCTTGTCACTGGACAAGAGGAATATCCCCTGAAAAACATTCCTTGAAATGTATAGAATGGGGAAAGAGTTCATTTGACTATCATGTTAGTAGGTGAAGCTTTGTGCAGATAGCTAAGGTTAATGTGTCATTTCTGTAGGGCACTAATGTAATAAAACTGTGGCCAAATAAGAATAGAAAATATTCAAACTGTCTTCTCATGTGGCACTCTTCACGATCTTGAGATTCTAGAGTTCTCACAAGGTAGAATGTGACTGCTGAGAAATGTTTCCAGTCTTCTGAATTGTGAACCCAATTTATACTGTATTTGGACTTTCTTTTTTTTTTAATTTTAAGTTTATTTTTAATTAATTTATTTTATTAATGACAGTTTAATGACTTTTTATCCCAGCCTCACCCCATCCTTCATCCTCTCCCAATCTCACCCTTCCTCCTTCATCTTGTCCCATGCCCCTTCCCAACTGCATTGATAGGGGAAATACTCCTTCCCTGCCCTCTGAACCTAGCTTATAAGGTATTATCAGGACTGGTTGCATTGTCTTCCTATGGGGCCTGGTAAGGCTGCTCCGCACTGGTAAGGTGATCAAAGAGCCCGCTACTGGGTTCATGTCAGAGACAGCCTCTGTTCCCCTTACTAGGGCACACTCTCGAACACTGAGTTGCCATGTGCAGAGATTTGGGGTTATCCCTGTGCATTGTCCTGGAGTTTCAGTCTCAGAAAAGACTCCTGTGCCCAGATTTTTTTGTTTATGTTGCTGTCCTGTAGAGCTCCTGTCCCTTCCAGGTCTTTCTATCTTCTCCTTCTTTCATAAGTTTCCCTGCACTCTATTCAAAGTTAGGCTATGAGACTCAGCATCTGCTTTGATACCCTGATGTATAGAGTCTTTCAGAGGTCCTCTGTGGTAGGCTCTGTGGTACATTTTCTCCCTCTTTTTTAAATTAAATTTTTATTTTTTTACATTAATTACATTTTATTCACTTTGTATCCCAGCTGTAACCTCCTCCCTCATTTCCTCCCAAACACACCCTCCCTCCCTCATCTCCTCCCAATGCACCTCTTCAAGCCCACTGATAGGGGAGGTCCTCCTCCCCTTCCATCTGACCCTAGCTTATCATGGACTGGCTGCAGTGTTCTCCTCTGTGGTTTGGCAAGGCTGTTCCTTCATCCCAGAAACCAGTCACTGAGTTCATGTCAAAGACAATCTCTGTTCCCCTTACAAGGATATCCACTTGGATACTGAGCTGCCATGGGCTCCATATAAGGAGAGGTTCTAGGTTATATACATTAATGGACCTTGGTCCTTGGTTGGAGTATCAGACTCAGAAAAGACCCCTGTTCCTAGATATTTTGGTTCTGTTGCTCTCCTTATGGAGCTCCTGTTCTCTCCAGGTCTTACTAACACCTCCTTCTTTCATATGATTCCTTGTACTCTGCCCAAAGTTTGGTTATGAGTCTTAGCGTCTGCTTTGATACTGCTGGATAGTCTTTCAGAGGCGCCCTGTGGTAGGCTCCTGTCCAGTTTCTTGTTTTCTCCTTTCCTATGTTAATTCCATTTGTCTTTCTAAGTAAGGATTGACCATCTTACCCAGGATCATCCTTCTTGTTTAGCTTCTTTAAGTGTACAGATTTTTGTATATTTATCCACTTATAAGTGAGTAAATACCCTGGGTGTCTTTCTCCCAAGAGCATGGGAGATCTTTCCATTTTCTAATGTCTTCTTCAATTTCTTTCTTCAGAGTCTGGAAATTTTTTTCAAACACATCATTCACTTGTTTGCTTAGAGTCACACCAAGGTACCTTATGTTACTAGTGGTTATTGTGAAGAGTGTTGTTTCCCTAATTTCTTTCTCAGTCTTTTTCTTTGGTATGCAGGAGGACTTCTGATATTTTTGAGATAATTTTGGATACTTTGTATCCAGCCACTTTGCTGAAGGTGTTTATCAGCTGAAGAAGTACTTTGGTTGATATTGGGGGTCGGTCATGTATACTATCATATCATCTGTGAATAGTAATACTTTGACCTCTTCCTTTCTCATTTGTATTCCTTGATCACCTTTAGTTGTGTTATAGCTCTAGCGAGCTATATGTAGAAGTGCTATGGAGAAAGTGGGCAGCCTTGACTTGAGTGAATGTGCCTTCAAGTGCCTGCACAGCCCCAGATCCAGGGTACCTCTAATCTTGCAGCCAGATATCGGATCCCTCTCACCCACACACCCACTGTGGGCAACATTGAAGCCCCTTGAGACAGTGTTCTCAACATTGAAGCCCCTGTTCTGCAAACCTACCAGTGGAGTCCAGGTAAACAACTCTTCGAGCCCAGAGAGAGTTGAGTACCAGCGGCTTGTAGGCCATTAAGTTATTCAGGGAATCAGCACAAGTGAAGTACCCCCACAAACACCACCAGGGCCTGCGAACACTGCCAGTACCCACAACCCCTTCTATGTCTGTACCGCATCCCTGCCCCACACTCTAAGCATCTACATACTCTCTGTCTTTCAAAGCACACTTCCATGCACATGCACACTCTTGCCCGCATGTGGCCCTCTGTGCCTGGGGATCTTCCTCCCTTAGGTACAGCTGAAACACCAACACACACTCTCAAACCAGTGGGCCTCTCTCATATACCTGAAGAATACTCCAGACACCAGGGAAAGACAGTCCCAGTCTGAACTACAGAAGCCAGGAACAAACAGTGAAGGTTACAGATACGCAAATGGCCAAAGGTCGGCATTAGAACATATTCTCCCTCTTTTGATGTCTGTCCCATTTGCCATTCTGAGTGAGGATTGATCATCTTACTCAGGGTCCTTCTTGCTTATCTGCTTTAGGTGCACAGATTTTAGTATGTTTATCTTATAATGTATGTCTAATATCACTTATAAGTGAGAATATACCATGTGTGTCTTTCTGCTTCTGGGATACCTCATTCAAGATGATCTTTTCTAGTTCCCACCATTTGCCTGAAAATTTCATGACTTCCTTGTTTTTAATTGCTGAGTAGTATTTTATTGTTTAATGTACCACAATTTTGCTCTATCTGACAGGGCTAATATCCAGAATATATAAAGAACTAAAGAATTTAAAAAGCAACAAATCAAGTAACCCAATTTAAAAATGGGTTACAGTGCTAAACAGAGAAGTCTCAATAGGGGAATGTCGAATGACAGAGAAACATTTAAAAAATGGGCAAAGTCCGTAGTCATCAGGAAAATGCAAATCAAAATGACCCTGAGATTTCAACTTATACCCATCACAATGGCTAAAATCAAAACCTCAAGTGACAATACATACTGGAGAGGAAGTGGAGAAAGGGGAACTCTCCTCCATTGCTGGTCGGAATGTGAAGTTGTACAACCACTTTGGAAAGCAATATGGAGCTTTCTCAATTAGAAATTGAGCTTCCTCAAGATCCAGCTAAACCACTCCTAGGCATATGTCCAAAATATGCTTAAGTATACAACAAGGACATTTGGTCAACCATTTTCATAGCCTTATTTGTAATATCCAGAATCTGAAAACAACCTAGATGTATTCTGACTTTCAATTATAGCAGCAGAGAAATAAAAGTCTCATGATATTGAACCGTATATTTTCTTCCTGTTCTTCCTTCGTATCTTTCCTTGACCCTTTTATTTTTACAAAAAGAATCTTGCTTAGTATGTTGCCTCAGTAAGTTTTGGTATCCTTTTATGGAAGTATGTGGCAATCTGCAGAGCTTTTATTTATAATTGAAATAGTCCGTGTGTATTGGGGAGAAGCAAAATGCAATGGCTATGTCAATCTTTCCTCTGTCCTAGAAGAGATTAATGGAAAGAGGGCATGGTAACTAAGTAAAGATTCTCAATAATGAATCAATAGACAGTGAGAAGTATAGATGCATAACTTTGAGTAGAGATTATCAGACCCAGGAAATGCTCGTGAAATGGCTTTGGGCCATGATTCTGTGCAAGTGAGTTTTATATATTTTTTCCTGCATCTTTCCTCTTCTTTTTTTTATTTTTGTTTTCTGCTCTCTGACTCTTTGAATCAGAATTACTTGTGATAATTTTGTTTCAAAATAATATTTGAAAGAACCGTGACATAATAAATAAATTACATCTGTATATTTGTTCAAATTTTCCAATATCCTAATAATCAATTAGGCAATCCATATCATCAAAGTCAGCTTAGATTACTTTTTACAAATGCCTCTGATGATGACAAATTAAACGTGTCATCCAAAAACTAGGTAAGACACTCATTTACAGCCAGCTTCCTACCTCTTAAAAAAGCCTCCAAGAACAACCAGTCCATTGCAAATAATTTCTTCACTTTCACTTTACAAGCCAAATTAGCACAAGAAGACACATTCCACATATTCTCACAAAGGGAAGATTAAAATATTGGCCTGAATAAAAAAAGGAGGCAGGAGAAAGTGAATGTGAGTCAGTAGGGTCTGGGAGGGCAGGCTGAAAAAAATATATAGAATGTGGGTGAACTGGCTATCTGTGACGTACCAAAACAAACATAGGTAAGAGCATGAATGAAATGTCACTGTGAGGAAACTGTAGGGTACAGTAGACTAATAACAGTTTTGTAAAAATCTAGAAGGAAAGCATTCAAATTCCCTTAACTATGAAGAAATATCAAGGAGGCAGGAAGGCTAGTTACCTTGATCAGACAATAAATAAATAAATAATAAATAAATAAATAAATAAATAAATAAAAATATGTGTGTGTGTGTGTGTGTGTGTGTGTATGATAATATACTTTCATCCATATTAATGTACAACCACGGCATGTTTATTCAAAAGAATGGAGCAGCCAGATCATGAAGCCATGATTAAAAATAAAATCCCCCTTGGCCACTCTGGGATGTGTTTTTTGTATTTGTGAATTCTTGGTCCTGATGCCATATATATTTTACATTTCTTTTAAAATTGATATGTAAGGTTGCATAAATATGAACGGAGGATACTTTAAAACACAAACACACAGAGAATGTGAAATAGCTGCCAAACTAATTGGCATGTGTATTACTGCACACAATACTCTTCTTTTTTTGTGGTAAAAGCACTTAAAATTTTATTTTCTTACCATTTTACAAGAATACATTATATTATTATGAACTCTATGTTCCATGATATAGTTTAACTTTAAAAAAAATTGATCTGATTTTATTTTTGACACTGGCAATTAATTATAATAGCCTTCATGTAAAATGAAGTATTGCAATTATCAAAGACTTTTTTTTTACTACCTTAAAATGAATAGATAAAACATGGAATAATAGGTTCAGTATATCTGGATTTAGAGGATGATTTATTAAATCAGCACCCACGGTAGAAGATGAGCTTCTGTCTGTGCAGATCAGTTTCAAAATAGATCATAAAGAAAGGAAGACAGTATGCTTTCTCAGAAGCAGTGCAGATCTATTAAGCACTAAGCCATGTGTGTTCTTTGAAGGGGAATGTTTTAGAGAGCACAAATATAAGAAGAAAAAATATATCTATACATATTTATAAGTAAGAGCAAATACCAGCATATAACATACCCAACAGAAACATTTGTAGGAAGATAATGGAGTTATGGAGGAATATTTAATTATGAGCAGGTGCTGGGGTCCAGACCTAGATGAGCTTAGGACCTGAAGAAGGGTGGCTACCTGAGCAGAATGAATCAGGGATGGGGGCAGTTTTAAATCCTGATCGCTGGCAGTCTGGGTGATTCTTTATTTAAACAGAATTTAGTAGGCAGGGATAGATACGTGTTGTCTGAAAACATAGATCATCTCATTTTTGTTCCCGGACACTTGTTTTAACTTCTGCTTGGTCATAAGTTTAGTCGTTATTGATAAATCATGACAGAACGGAATTACCTTTCACAATGTTTCTCTCATCAACCTCACAACCCATCTTTTAACAATATTGCAGCTTCAAGGGCATATTTTGCCAAAGCATGACAGCCTATTCCAGGGCTAGTAGCTCTTACAGTTTCAAGAACACTAGACAGAAAGCAAATAAGCAAGCCAGCTGGAGCAAATGGTCATGTCCCAAACAGTGCATTATCAACTTTTAATAGTCAGAGTGCTAACTGTCATTAGACCCCAAAATGTCTTCAAACCAAAGCTGCCTCTGTTATTTAATTTCAACAATAAATACTTTTTATTATGCTTTAATTTCATATATTTTCCTTTTGTGCATACACACACACACACACACACACACACACACACATATATATATATATATATATAACATTTTGGGTCTTTGAAATGGTTTAGAGGATAAAGGCAGTTGATACCATAACTGATAAAATGAGTTTGAGCCCAGGATTCAAAGGGAAGGACAGAGTCAACACCTACCATGGCCTTCATATATGCTGCACACACACAAATAAACATCACAGATATAGGCATACACACACTCACACATAAACATGCAAACACAAACAACAACACACACACACACAAAGTTAAAAGAAACCTTGGTTATTAAGAGCACTCTTGCAAAGAACTAAGGCTTGTTTGCTAGCTCACAAATGCCTGCTACTCCAGTTGAGGGGATCTTCTATCTCCACTCTCCATAGGCAAACAAACATACACACTAATTAAAGCCTCAAAAGAAAACCCAACACCCAAATAAATGAATTAATTAATGAGTAAATAAATGAATAAAAAACAAATGTTATAATGATATTTCTTCAATTTTTTTTTATTATTTAAAAAATGGCTATCGGCATACTAAATGAACATCTCTTTATATTTTATAATACATGTTTGTATGAAAATTACTTATTCCCAAAGGATATGCACATTTTTAATGAGTGAATTTCAAAATTACCAAAATACAACTGAAAGGGAAATAAATGTTAAACTGTTCAATAAAAATACCAATTTCTTAATATGTACTGTTGCGGTTACATAGTATCTGTATTTTTTAATACATGATATGCAATTTCCCTGTCACTGAATTGCTTCCAACTAATTAAACAGTAATGCATAAAGTAAAAAATGAAATCCCAAAGTGAAACAGCAAGAAATATTCGGTATGAATCTGAAAAAGAAAACGATACTACAAATCATTTACTAAATTTGAAAATACTACGAATATATTATTGGAGAAACAAAGAGATGCTCATATGTCACTTCTCTCCCTTCAAGTCAGTGGATCTCAACCTTTCTTTTTTTAGCCTGATAGTAAAAGATTAATTCTTTTTTTAAAATTCATCTTCTCTCATTTGAAATTTATTTTTTATTTACTACAATTTATTAACTTTGGATCCCAGTTGTAGCTCCATCCCTCATACCCTCCCAATCCTGTGCTCTCTCCCTCTTTTTCTTCCATGCCCCTCCCCAAGTCCACTGATAGGGGAGGTACTCCTCCCTTTCCATCTGACCCTAGTCTATCAGGATTGGCTGCATTGTTTTCCTCTGTGGCCTGGTAAGGCTGCTCCCCTCTCAGGGGAAAGTGATAAAAGAGCCAGCCACTGAGTTCATGTCAGGGACAGTTCCTGTTCCCCTTATAGGGAACCCTACTTAGATGCTAAGCTGCAATGAGCTACATCTGAGCAGGGGTTCTAGGTTATCTCAATGAATGGTCCTTGGTTGGAGTATCAGTCTCAGAAAAGACCCCCGGGCTCAGTTTTCTTGGTTCTGATGCTCTCCTTGTGGAACTCCCCTTCAGGGGGAGGTGATCAAAGAGCCAGCCAAAGTTCTTATCAGAGACAGTCCCTGTTGCCCTTACTAGGGAACCCACCTGGACAGTGAGCTGCCATGGGCTACATCTGCGCAGGGGTTCGAGGTTATCTCCATGCATGGTCCTTAGTTGGAGAATCAGTCTCAGAAAACACAGAGTGCACAGATCTTTTGGTTCTGTTCTTCTCTTTGTGGAGCAACTGTCCCCTCTAAGTCTTTCTATCTTCCCCTTCTTTCATAAGGTTTTCTGCACTCTACCCAGAGTTTGGCTGTGAGTCTCAGAATCTGCTTCAATACATTGCTGAGTAGAGTCTTTTAGAGGCCCTCTGAGATAGGCTCCTGTCCTGTTCCCTCTTTTCTTCCTCTTCTGATGTTTGTTCCATTTGCCTTTTTGAATGAGGATTGATCATCTTACCTAGGATCCTCCTTCTTGCTAAGCTTCCTTAGCTGTATAGATTTTAGTATGTTTATCCTGTGTTTTATGTCTAATATCCACGTATAAGCAAAGGGCAGTGTCATCAGAACAAAACGACAGACTACAGATTGGGAAAGGATCTTTACCAGCCCTACATCTGACAGAGGGCTAATATCCAGAATATATAAAGAACTCAAGAAGTTAAACAGCAACAAATGTAAAAAACTCAAGAAGTTAAACCGCAACAAATCAAGTAATCTAATTTAAAAAAATGGGGTACTGAACTAAATAGAGAATTCTCAATAGAGGAATATCAAATGGCAGAGAAACACTTAAAATATGTGCAGCGTTCTTAGTCATGAGGGAGATGCAAATCAAAACAACCCTGATATTTCACCTCACACCCATCAGAATGGCTATGATTAAAAACTCAAATGACAACACGTACTGGAGAAGATGTGGAGAAAGGGGAACCCTCCTCCATTGTACAATATAAACTTGAACACCACTTTGGAAATCAGTCTGGCAGTTAACATATCCTGGGAGAGAGAGACTTAGTACCCAGCTATGTTGCCTCCTCTGAACCCACTAGGCTCTGATGGATAGCTCCAGACAATGGTCAGACACATGGCCTGGGTTTAACTCAATAGATGCCTTATGAAACAGAAAGTATTGAATAGAAGACTGGAACTTGTAGGGTAGGAGAAGGAGCTATAGGGGCTGGCATATTTAAGAGAAAGATAAAAGCATGTTTGGACAGCAATAATGAGTCCTATGCATGTGTGAAACTGTCAAATATAAAATGTATTAATAAAAAATACCTATTAATAAAAAAGACCATGACAAGAAAAAAAAAAAGAAATATATATGTCCAAATAAAAATGTTTTTATCCAAATTGGATGAAAAGGGCCACTTGAATCTTCTAAGCAAAGAAATGACAAAAATTGAAAAATGGATATGCCATTTGCATTAATTGAATTATATATGTATCATAATCATACATATATATGTATACACATATAAATTTGATCAAGGAGTCAACTGTAACTTCCCTTTTAAGCCATAATTATATTCACTGATTTCATGAATACTAAATTATAACTTGAAGAAAGTGGATTTTATACACTTTTTTTAATTTAATTTTTTTTTTTTAGTTACATTTTGTTAACTCTGTGTCCCAGGTGTATCCCGCTCCCTCATTCCCTCCCCAACCCCACACTCCCTCCCTGGTCTCCTCCCGGCCCCTTTCCACGTCCACTGATAGGGGAGGACCTCCTCCCCTTTCATCTGACCCTGTTTTATCAGTTATCTTCAGGGCTGGCTGCAAAGTCCTTTTCTGTGGCCTAACAGGACTGCTCTTCCCCTGTGGGGGGGATGGGGAGGTCAAAGAGCCTGCCCTTGAGATCCTGTTAGAAATAGTCCTTGTTCCCCTTACTTTGGAAAACTACTTGGTTACTGAGCTGCCACGGGCCACATCCGAACAGAAGTTCTAGGTTATATCCATAGAAGGTTCTTGGTTGAGTGTCAGTCTCAGAAAAGACCCTGTGCCCAGATATATTTGGTCCTTGTAGAGCTCCTATCCTTTCTGTATCATACTAACTCCCCTTCTTTCATATGATTCCCTGCACTCTAGCGAGGGTTTGGTTATGAGTCTTAGTGTCTGCTTTGAAACACTGCTAGGTAGAGTCTTTCAGATGCCTTTTGCGGGAGACTCCTGTCATACATTCAATTCACATCTCATTTAACTTTCTAAACGAGTATTGATCATCTTCGCTCATGTCTGCTTTCTTGATTATGTTCTTTAGGTGCATAGATTTCATTGTGTTTATCATATCTTGTAGGTCTATATAAGCAAGTATATACCATGTTTGTCTTTCTCCTTCTGGTATACTTAATTCAGAATGATCTTTTCTAGATCCCACCATTTGCCTGCAAATTTCATGATTTCCTTCTTTTTGATTGCTGAGTAGTATTCCATTGTATAAAAATACCACAATTTCTGTATCTATTCCTCCGTTGATGGACATCTGGTTGTTTCCAAGTTCTGGCTATTACAAATAAAGCTGCTACAAACATGGTTGAACAAATGTCCCTGTTGTGTACTTAAGAAAATTTTGGGTATATACCTAGGAGTGGTATAGCTGGGTCTTGAGGTAGCACTACTCCTAGTTGTCTGAGAAAGCGCCAGATTGACTTCCAAAATGGTTGTACCAGTTTATATTCCCACCAGCAAATGAGGAGGGTTCCCCTTTCTCCACAACCTCTCCAGCATGTGTTGTCACTTGAGTTTTTGATCATAGCCATTCTGATGGGTGTAAGGTGAAATCTCAGGGTCGTTTTGATTTGCATTTCCCTAATGGCTAATGAGGTTTCGAATATGTTTAATTGTTTCTCTGCCATTCGATGTTCCTCTTTCAAGAATTCTCAGTTTAGCTCTGTTCCCCATTTTTTAATTGGATTACTTGGTTTATTGCTTTTCTGCTTCTTTAGTTCTTTATAAATACTGGATATTAGCCCTCTGTCAGATAAAGGGTTGGTGAAGATTCTTTCCCAATCCGTAGGCAGTTGTTTTTTTTTTTTTTTTTTTTTTTTTTTTTTTTTTTTTTTTTTTTTTTGATGACGGTGTCTTTTGCTTTACAGAAGCTTTTCAGTTTCATGAGGTCCCATTTATTGATTGTTGACCTTAGAGCCTGTGCTGTTGGTGATCTGTTCAGGAAGTTGTCTCCTGTGCCAATGAGTTCTAGGCTGTTCCCAACTTTTTTTCCAAATGATTTAGAGTATCTGGTTTTATGTTGAGGTCCTTGATCCACTTTGACTTTAGTTTTGTGCAGGGTGATAAATATGGATCTATTTTCATTTTCCTGCATGTAGGCATCCAGTTAAACCAGCACCATTTGTTGAAGATATTGTCTTTTTTCCATTGAATGGATTTGGCTTCTTTGTCAAATATCAATTATTTATGGGTGTGTGGGTTTATTTGTGGGTCTTCTATGTGGTTCCATTGATCCTCCTTTCTGTTTCTGTGCCAATACCATGCAGTTTTTATGACAGTTGCCCTGTAGTACAGCTTGAGATCAGGGATGGAGATACCTCCAGATGATCTGTTGTTGTACAGGATTGTTTTGGAGATTCTGGGTTTTTTGTTTATTCATATGAAGCTGAGAATCTTTTTTTCAAGGTTTGTAAAGAATTGAATTGGTATTTTGATGGGAATTGCATTGAATCTGGAGATTTCTTTTGGCAGGATGGCCATTTTCACAATGTTAATCCTACCAATCCATGAGCATGGGAGATCTTTCGATCTTCTGATATCTTCTTCGATTTCTTTCTTCAGAGACTTGAAGTTTTTCGCAAACAGGTCTTTCACTTGCTTGGTTAGAGTCACACCAAGGTACTTTATGTTATTAGTGGCTATTGTGAAGGGTTTTGTTTCCCTAATTTCTTTCTCAGCCTTTTTGTCTTTGGTATACAGGACGGCTTCTGATTTTTTTGAGTTGAATTTATATCCTGCCACTTTGCTGATGGTGTTTATCAGCTGAAGGAGTTCTCTGGTTGAATTTATTGGGTCGCTCATGTATACTATCATATCATCTGCAAATAGTGACACTTTGACCTCTTCCTTTCCGATTTGTATCCCCTTGATCTCCTTTAGTTGTCTTATTGCTCTGGCTAGGACTTGAAGTACTATGTTGAAGAGAAATGGAGAAAATGGGCAGCCTTGTCTTGTCCCTGATTTCAGTGGAATTGATTTAATTTTCTCTCCATTGAGTTTGATGTTGGCTATAGGCTTGCTGTATATTGCCTTTACTATCTTTAGGTATGTGCCTTGTATCCCTTATCTCTCCAAGACTTTAAACATGAATGGGTGTTGTAATTTCAAATGCTTTTTTGGCATCTAAGGAGATGATCATGTGATTTTTATCCTTCAGTTTGTTTATGTGTTGGATTACATTGATGGATTTCCATATGTTGAACCACCCTTGCATGCCTGGGATGAAGTCTGCTTGGTCATGGTGGATGATATCTTTGATGTGTTCTTGGATTTGGTTTGCAACTATTTTATTGAGTATTTTTGCAACAATGTTCATAAGAGAGATCGGTCTGAAGTTCTTTTTTTTTTGTTGGACCTTTGTGTGGTTTAAGTATCAAGGTGACTGTGGCTTCATAGAATGAGTTTGGTTGTGTTCTTTCTGTTTCTATTTTATGGAATAGTTTGAGGAGAATTGGTGTGAGCATTTCTTTGAAGGTCTGGTAGAATTCCGCACTGAAACCATCTGGTCCAGGGCTTTTTTTGGAGGGGAGACTGTTAATGACTGCTTCAATTTCCTTGGGGGATATTGGGCTGTTCATTCTTTCTACCTGATCTTGACTTAATGTTGGAAGATGGAATCTGTCAAGAAAATTATCCATTTCATTTAGATTTTCAATTTTTGTGGCATATAGGCTTTTGTAGTATGTCCTAATAATTATTTGGATTTCCTCAGTGTCTGTAGTTATGTCCCCATTTTCATTTCTGATTTTGCTGATTTGGATAGCTTCTCTCTGCTTTTTAGTTAATTTGGCTAAGGGTTTGTCTATCTTGTTGATTTTCTCAAAGAACCAGCTTTTTGTTTCATTGATTCTTTGAATAGTTTTATTTGTTTCTAATTGATTGATTTCAGCCCTGAGTTTGATTATTTCCAGCCGTCTGCTCCTCTTGAGTGTATCTGCTTCTTTTTTTCTAGGGTTTTCAGTTGGGCCATTAAGTTGTTTGTATGTGATGTTACGAATTTCTTCTTGCAGGCACTTAGTGCTATAAATTTTCCTCTGAGCACTGCTTTCAATGTGTCCCATAAATTTGGGTATGTTGTGCCTTCATTTTCATTGAATTCTAGAAAGTCTTTAATTTCTTTCTTTATTTTTTCCTTGACCCAGCTGTCATTGAGTAGTAAATTGTTCAGTTTCCATGTGCGTGTCGGCTTTTTGTTGTTTCTGTTGTTGTTCATGTCCAGCTTTAGTCCACGGTGGTCAGATAGTATACAAAGGATTATTTCAATCCTTTTGTATTTGTTGAGGCTTGCTTTGTGATACATTATATGGTCTATTTTGGAGAAGGTTCCATGTGGTGCTGAAAAGAAGGTGTACTCTTTTGAGTTTGTGTGAAAATATCTGTAGATGTCTATTAGGTCCATTTGATTTAGGGATTCTGTGAGTGCTTTTATTTCCCTATTTGGTGTCTGTCTAGTTGATCTGTCTTTTGATGAGAGTGGAGTGTTGAAGTCTCCGACTATTAATGTATTAGGATCAATGTATGATTTAAGCTTTAATAATATTTCATTTATGAATGTAGATGCTCTTGTATTTGGCGCATACATATTCAAGATTGTGATGTCCTCTTGGTGGATTTTTCCTTTGATGAGAATATAGTGGCCCTCCTTTCTTTTTTGATTAACTTTAGATGAAAGTCTATTTTATTAGATATTAGGATGGCTACTACTCCAGCTTGTTTTCTGGAACCATTTGCTTGAAAAACATTTTTCCAGCCTTTTACTCTGAGGTAGTGTTTATCTTTGTTGCATAGGTGTGTTTCTTGGATGCAACATAATGTTGGATCCTATTTCTGCAACCATTCTGTTAGTCTGTGTCTTTTTATTGGTGAGTTGAGTCCATTGATATTGATAGATAATAGTGAGCAATGCATGTTAGTTCCTTTTGTAATGGAGTCTGTGATCTTACCCTGTTTTATTGCTTGTTCTCTTTTCATTTTTGTTGGGATATTATTTGTATGCCCTGTTTTCTTGGATGAAGTTGTTTTTGTTTGATTGGAGTTTTCCTTCTAGTATCTTCTGTAGGGTTGGTTTGCTGTGTAGATATTGCGTAAACTTAGTTTTGTCATGGAATATTTTGTTTTCTCTATCTATGTTGATTGAAAGCTTTGCAGGGTATAGTAGTCTGGGTTGACATTTGTGATCTCTTACAGTCTCCATGATACTTGCCCAGGCCCTTCTGGCTTTCATAGTTTCTGATAAGAAGTCCGGTGTGATTCTGATAGGTCTACCTTCATATGTTACTTGGCCTTTTTTCTGTTGCTGCTTTTAATATCTTTTTTTTGTTCTGTAGATTTAGCGTTTTGATGATGATGTGACGTGATTTGTTTCTTTTCTGTTCTAGTCTATTTGGTGTTCTGTAGGCCGCTTGTGTATTTATGGACATCTCTTTCTTTAAGTTGGGAAAATTTTCTTTTATGATTTTCACTGTTGTTTTCCAGGGTTAGAGTTCCTTCCATTCACCAACTCAGAAGTTTAGCTCTTCCACAGCTCAGAAACTGTGTGCTAGTCACCATCTTGGCTCTGCCCCC